>NW_026947547.1:1530000-2730000 GCF_034190915.1 Cavia porcellus | reverse complement strand
CCCCGTGATGTTTTTCTCACTCTACTAGTGAAAGTAATGTTACACACCCATACAATGCGCACCACCCCCGATGTTTTTCAGAAACCTATCCGACATTGCCACTGCATGTTTCCTGACCTCCCCATGCTGACCACCCTGTGGTGCTTTTCTCCATCCTACATTGCCACTTACTGCCTATCCTAATTCAGACCCTATGATACACACAACCCCGTGATTTTTTTCTCACTCCTACTAGTGAATGTAATGTGACACACCCATACAATGCGCACCACCCCGCGATGTTTTTCAGATACCTATCGTAAATTGCCACTGCATGTTTCCTGACCACCACATGCTGACCACCCCGTGGTGCTTTTCTCCATCCTACATTGCCAATCACTGCCTATCCTAATTCAGACCCTATGATTCACACCACCCCATGATGTTTTTCTCACTCCTACTAGTGAATGTAATGTTACACACCCATACAATGCGCACCACCCCAGGATGTTTTACAGAAACATATCCTACATTGCCACTGCATGTTTCCTGACCTCCCCATGCTGACCACCCCGTGGTGCTTTTCTCCATCATATATTGCCACTCACTGCCTATCCTAATTCGGACCCTATGATACACACAACCCCGTGATGTTTTTCTCACTCATACTAGTTTAAGTAGTGTTACACACCCATACAATGCGCACCACCCCACGATGTTTTTCAGAAACTTATCCTACATTACCACTGCATGTTTCCTGACCTCCCCATGCTGACCACCCCGTGGTGCTTTTCTCCGTCATATATTGCCACTCACTGCCTATCCTAATTCAGACCCCGTGATACACACCACCCCGTGATGTTTTTCTCACTCCTACTAGTGAAAGTAGTGTTACACACCCATACAATGCGCACAACCCCGCGAGGTTTTTCAGAAACCTATCCTACATTGCCACTGCATGTTTCCTAACCTTCCCATGCTGACCACCCCGTGGTGCTTTTCTCCATCCTACATTGCCACCCACTGCGTATCCTAATTCAGACCTTATGATTCACACCAACCCGTGATGTTTTTCTCACTCCTACTAGTGAATGTAATGTTACACAGCCATACAATTCGCAACACCCGCGATGTTTTTCTGAAACCTATCCTACATTGCCACTGCATGTTTCCTGACCTCCCCATGCTGACCACCCCGTGGTGCTTTTCTCCATCCTACATTGCCACTCACTGCCTATCCTAATTCAGACCCTATGATTCACACCACCCCGTGATGTTTTTCTCACTCCTTCTAGTGAATGTAATGGTACACACCAATACAATGCGCACCACCCCTCGATGTTTTTCAGAAACCTAACCTACATTGCCACTGCATGTTTCTTGACCTCCCCATGCTGACCACCCCGTGGTGCTTTTCTCCATCATATATTGCCACTCACTGCCTATCCTAATTCGGACCCTATGATACACACAACCCCGTGATGTTTTTCTCACTCATACTAGTGAAAGTAGTGTTACACACCCATACAATGCGCACCACCCCACGATGTTTTTCAGAAACTTATCCTATATTGCCACCGCATGTTTCCTGACCTCCCCATGCTGACCAACACGTGGTGTTTTTCTCCATCCTACATTGCCACTCACTGCCTATCCTAATTCAGACCCTATGATTCACACCACCCCGTGATGTTTTTCTCACTCCTACTAGTGAATGTAATGTTACACACCCATACAATGCGCACCACCCGGCGATGTTTTTCAGAAACCTATCCTACTTTGCCACTGCATGTTTCCTGACCGCCCCATTCTGACCGCCCCGTGGTGCTTTTCTCCATCCTACATTGCCACTCACTGCCTCTCCTAATTCAGACCCTATGATTCACACCACCCCATGATGTTTTTCTCACTCCTACTAGTGAATGTAATGTTACACACCCATACAATGCACACCACCCCTCGATGTATTTCAGAAACTTTTCCTACATTGCCACTGCATGTTTCCTGACCTCCCAATGCTGACCACCCCGTGGTGCTTTTCTCCAACCTACATTGCCACTCACTGCCTGTACTAATTCAGACTCTATGATTCACAGCACCCCGTGATGTTTTTCTCACTCTACTAGTGAAAGTAATGTTACACACCAATACAATGCGCACCACCCCCGATGTTTTTCAGAAACCTATCCGACATTGCCACTGCATGTTTCCTGACCTCCCCATGCTGACCACCCCGTGGTGCTTTTCTCCATCATATATTGCCACTCACTGACTATCCTAATTCAGACACTGTGATACACACCACCCCGTGATGATTTTCTCACTCCTACTAGTTAAACTAGTGTTGCACACCCATACAATGCGCACAACCCCGCTATGTTTTTCAGAAACCTATCCTACATTGCCACTGCATGTTTCCTGACCTTCACATGCTGACCACCCTGTGGTGCTTTTCTCCATCCTACATTGCCACTTACTGCCTATCCTAATTCAGACCCTATGATACACACAACCCCGTGATTTTTTTCTCACTCCTACTAGTTAATGTAATGTTACACACCCATACAATGCGCATCACCCTGAAATGCTTTTCACAATCCTATCCTACATTGCCACTGCATGTTTCCTGACATCCCCATCCTGACCACCCCGTGGTGCTTTTCTCCATCCTACATTGCCACTCACTGCCTATCCTAATTCAGACCCTATGATTCACACCACCCCGTGATGTTTTTCTCTCTCATACTAGTGAATGTAATGTTACACAGCCATACAATACGCACCACCCAGCGATGCTTTTCTGAAACCTATCCTACATTGCCACTACATGTTTCCTGACCTCCCCATGCTGACCACCCTGTGGAGCATTTCTCCATCCTACATTGCCATTCACTGCCTATCCTAATTCAGACCCTATGATTCACACCACCCCGTGACGTTTTTCTCACTCCTAGTAGTGAATGTAATGTTACACACCCATACAATGCGCACCACCCCAAGATGTTTTTCAGAAAACTATCCTACATTACCACTGCATGTTTCCTGACCTCCCCATGCTGACCACCCCGTGGTGCTTTTCTCCATCATATATTGCCACTCACTGCCTATCCTAATTCAGACCCTGTGATACACACCACCCCGTGATGTTTTTCTTACTCCTACTAGTGAAAGTAGTGTTACACACACATACAATGCGCACAACCCCGCGAGGTTTTTCAGAAACCTATTCTACATTGCCACTGCATGTTTCCTGACCTTCCCATGCTGACCACCCCGTGGTGCTTTTCTCCATCCTACATTGCCACCCACTGCATATCCTAATTCAGACCCTATGATTCACACCAACCCGTGATGTTTTTCTCACTCCTACTAGTGAATGTAATGTTACACAGCCATACAATTCGCACCACTCAGCGATGTTTTTCTGAAACCTATCCTACATTGCCACTGCATGTTTCCTGACCTCCCCATGCTGACCACCCTGTGGTGCTTTTCTCCATCCTACATTGCCACTCACTGCCTATCCTAATTCAGACCCTATGATTCACACCACCCCGTGATGTTTTTCTCACTCCTACTAGTGAATGTAATGTTACACACCCATACAATGCGCACCACCCGGCGATGTTTTTCAGAAACCTATCCTACTTTGCCACTGCATGTTTCCTGACCGCCCCATTCTGACCACCCCGTGGTGCTTTTCTCCATCCTACATTGCCACTCACTGCCTCTCCTAATTCAGACCCTATGATTCACACCACCCCATGATGTTTTTCTCACTCCTACTAGTGAATGTAATGTTACACACCCATACAATGCACACCACCCCTCGATGTATTTCAGAAACTTTTCCTACATTGCCACTGCATGTTTCCTGACCTCCCAATGCTGACCACCCCGTGGTGCTTTTCTCCAACCTACATTGCCACTCACTGCCTGTACTAATTCAGACTCTATGATTCACAGCACCCCGTGATGTTTTTCTCACTCTACTAGTGAAAGTAATGTTACACACCAATACAATGCGCACCACCCCCGATGTTTTTCAGAAACCTATCCGACATTGCCACTGCATGTTTCCTGACCTCCCCATGCTGACCACCCCGTGGTGCTTTTCTCCATCATATATTGCCACTCACTGACTATCCTAATTCAGACACTGTGATACACACCACCCCGTGATGATTTTCTCACTCCTACTAGTTAAACTAGTGTTGCACACCCATACATTGCGCACAACCCCGCGATGTTTTTCAGAAACCTATCCTACATTGCCACTGCATGTTTCCTGACCTTCACATGCTGACCACCCTGTGGTGCTTTTCTCCATCCTACATTGCCACTTACTGCCTATCCTAATTCAGACCCTATGATACACACAACCCCGTGATTTTTTTCTCACTCCTACTAGTTAATGTAATGTTACACACCCATACAATGCGCATCACCCTGAAATGCTTTTCACAATCCTATCCTACATTGCCACTGCATGTTTCCTGACATCCCCATCCTGACCACCCCGTGGTGCTTTTCTCCATCCTACATTGCCACTCACTGCCTATCCTAATTCAGACCCTATGATTCACACCACCCCGTGATGTTTTTCTCTCTCATACTAGTGAATGTAATGTTACACAGCCATACAATACGCACCACCCAGCGATGTTTTTCTGAAACCTATCCTACATTGCCACTACATGTTTCCTGACCTCCCCATGCTGACCACCCTGTGGAGCATTTCTCCATCCTACATTGCCATTCACTGCCTATCCTAATTCAGACCCTATGATTCACACCACCCCGTGACGTTTTTCTCACTCCTAGTAGTGAATGTAATGTTACACACCCATACAATGCGCACCACCCCAAGATGTTTTTCAGAAAACTATCCTACATTACCACTGCATGTTTCCTGACCTCCCCATGCTGACCACCCCGTGGTGCTTTTCTCCATCATATATTGCCACTCACTGCCTATCCTAATTCAGACCCTGTGATACACACCACCCCGTGATGTTTTTCTTACTCCTACTAGTGAAAGTAGTGTTACACACACATACAATGCGCACAACCCCGCGAGGTTTTTCAGAAACCTATTCTACATTGCCACTGCATGTTTCCTGACCTTCCCATGCTGACCACCCCGTGGTGCTTTTCTCCATCCTACATTGCCACCCACTGCCTATCCTAATTCAGACCCTATGATTCACACCAACCCGTGATGTTTTTCTCACTCCTACTAGTGAATGAAATGTTACACAGCCATACAATTCGCACCACTCAGCGATGTTTTTCTGAAACCTATCCTACATTGCCACTGCATGTTTCCTGACCTCCCCATGCTGACCACCCTGTGGTGCTTTTCTCCATCCTACATTGCCACTCACTGCCTATCCTAATTCAGACCCTATGATTCACACCACCCCGTGATGTTTTTCTCACTCCTACTAGTGAATGTAATGTTACACACCCATACAATGCACACCACCCCTCGATGTTTTTCAGAAACCTAACCTACATTGCCACTGCATGTTTCTTGACCTCCCCATGCTGACCACCCCGTGGTGCTTTTCTCCATCATATATTGCCACTCACAGCCTATCCTAATTCGGACCCTATGATACACACAACCCCGTGATGTTTTTCTCACTCATACTAGTGAAAGTAGTGTTACAAACCCATACGATGCGCACCACCCCACGATGTTTTTCAGAAACTTATCCTACATTGCCACCGCATGTTTCCTGACCTCCCCATGCTGACCACCCCGTGGTGGTTTTCTCCATCCTACATTGCACTCACTGCCTATCCTAATTCAGACCCTATGATTCACAACACCCCGTGATGTTTTTCTCACTCCTACTAGTGAATGTAATGTTACACACCCATACAATGTGCACCAACCGGCGATGTTTTTCAGAAACCTATCCAACTTTGCCACTTCATGTTTCCTGACCGCCCCATTCTAACCACCCCGTGGTGCTTTTCTCCATCCTACATTGCCACTCACTGCCTATCCTAATTCAGACCCTATGATTAACACCACCCCGTGATGTTTTTCTCACTCGTACTAGTGAAAGTAGTGTTATACACCCATACAATGCGCACCCCCCCACGAAGTTTTTCAGAAACTTATCCTACATTTCCACTGCATGTTTCTTGACCTCCCCATGCTGACCACCCCGTGGTGCTTTTCTCCATCATATATTGCCACTCACTGCTTATCCTAATTCGGACCCTATGATACACACCACCCCGTGATGTTTTTTTCACTCGTACTAGTGAAAGTAGTGTTACACACCCATACAATGCGCACCACCCGGCGATGTTTTTTAGAAACCTATCCTACATTGCCACTGCATGTTTCCTGACCTCCCCATGCTGACCACCCCGTGGTGCTTTTATCCATCCTACATTGCTACTAACTGCCTATCCTAACACAGACCCTGTGATAGACACAACCCCGTGATGTTTTTCTCACTCCTACTAGTGAATGTAATGTTACACACTCATACAATGTGCACCACCCCGAGATGTTTTTCAATAACCTATCCTACATTGCCACTGCATGTTTCCTGACTTCCCCATGCTGACCACCCCCTGGTGTATTTCTCCATCCTACATTGCCACTCACTGCCTATCCTAATTCAGACCCTATGATTCACACCACCCCGTGATGTTTTTCTAACTCCTACTATTGAATTTAATGTTACACTCCCATACAATGCGCAACACCCCTCGATGTTTTTCAGAAACCTATCCTACATTGCCACTGCATGTTTCCTGACCTCCCCATGATGGCCACGCCGTGGTGCTTTTCTCCATCTTACATTGCCACTCACTGCCTATACTAATTCAGACCCTATGATTCACAGCACCCCGTGATGTTTTTCTCACTCCTACGAGGGAAAGTAATGTTACACACCCATACAATGCGCACCACCCCAAGATGTTTTTCAGAAACCTATCGTACATTGCCACTGCATGTTTCCTGACCTCCCCATGCTGACCACCCCGTGGTGCTTTTCCCCATCCTACATTGCCACTCACTGCCTATTCTAATTCAGACCCTATGATTGACACCACCACGTGTTTTTCTCACTCCTACTAGTGAATGTAATGTTACACAGCCATACAATGTGCACCACCCCGCGATGTTTTTCAGAAACCTATCCTACATTGCCACTGCATGTTTCCTGACCTCCCCATGCTGACCACCCCGTGGTGCTTTTCTCCATCCTACATTGCCACTCACTGCCTATCCTAATTCAGACCCTATGATTAACACCACCCTGTGATGTTTTTCTCACTCCTACTAGAAAATGTAATGTTACACACCAATACAATGTGCACCAATCGGCGATGTTTTTCAGAAACCTATCCTACATTGCCACTGCATGTTTCCTGACCTCCCCATGCTGACCACCCCGTGGTGCTTTTCTCCATCCTACATTGCCTCGCACTGCCTATCCTAATTCAGACCCTATGATTCACACCACCCCGTGATGTTTTTCTCACTCCTACTATTGAATGTAATGTTACACACCCATACAATGCGCACCACCCCGCGATGGTTTTCAGAAACCTATCCTTCATTGCCACAGCATGTTTCGTGACCTCCCCATGCTGACCACCCCGTGGTGCTTTTCTCCATCCTACAATGCCAGTCACTGCCTATCCTAATTCAGACCCTATGATTCACTCCACCCCGTGATGATTTTCTCACTCCTACTAGTGAATGTAATGGTACACACCCATACAATGCGCACCACCCCTCGATGTTTTTCAGAAACCTATCCTACATTGCCACTACATGTTTCCTGACCTTCCCATCCTGACCACCCCGTGGTGCTTTTCTCCAGCATACATTGCCACTCACTGCCTATCCTAATTCAGACCCTATGATTCACACCACCCCATGATGTTTTTCTCACTCCTACTAGTGAATGTAATATTACACACCCATACAATGCGCACAACCGGGCGATGATTCCAGAAACCTATCCTACATTGCCACTGCATTGTTCCTGACCTCCCCATGCTGACCACCCCGTGATGCTTTTCTCCATCCTACATTGCCACTCACTGCCTATCCTAATTCAGACCCTATGATTTACACCACCCCGTGATGTTTTTCTCACTCCTACTAGTGAATGTAATGTGACACACCCATACAATGCACACCACCCCGCGATGTTTTTCAGAAACCTATCGTAAATTGCCACTGCATGTTTCCTGACCTCCACATGCTGACCACCCCGTGGTGCTTTTCTCCATCCTACATTGCCAATCACTGCCTATCCTAATTCAGACCCTATGATTCACACCACCCCATGATGTTTTTCTCACTCCTACTAGTGAATGTAATGTTACACACCCATACAATGCGCACCACCCCAGGATGTTTTACAGAAACCTATCCTACATTGCCAATGCATGTTTCCTGACCGCCCCATTCTGACCAACCCGTGGTGCTTATCTCCATCATACATTGCCACTCACTGCCTATCCTAATTCAGACCCTATGATTCACACCACCCCGATGTTTTTCTCACTCCTACTAGTGAAAGTAATGTTACACACCCATACAATGTGCACTACTACGCGATTTTTTTCAGAACCTATCCTACATGGCCACTGAATGTTTCTTGACCTCCCCATGCTGACCACCCCGTGGTGCTTTTCTCCATCATATATTGCCACTCACTGCCTATCCTAATTAAGACCCTATGATACACACCACGCCGTGATGTTTTTCTCACTCCTACTAGTGAAGGTTGTTTTACACACCCATACAATGCGCCCCACCCCACGATGTTTTTCAGAAACCTATCCTACATTGCCACTGCCTGTTTCCTGACCTCCCCATGCTGACGACCCCGTGGTGCTTTTCTCCATCCTACATTGCCACTCACTGCCTCTCCTAATTCAGACCCTATGATTCACACCACCCCGTGATGTTTTTCTCACTCCTACTAGTGAATGTAATGTTACACACCCATACAATGCACACCACCCCTCAATGTATTTCAGAAACTTATCCTACATTGCCACTGCATGTTTCCTGACATCCCCATGCTGACCACCCCGTGGTGCTTTTCTCCATCCTACATTGCCACTCACTGCCTGTACTAATTCAGACCTTATGATTCACAGCACCCCATGATGTTTTTCTCACTCTACTAGTGAAAGTAATGTTACACACCCATACAATGCGCACCACCCCCAATGTTTTTCAGAAACCTATCCGACATTGCCACTGCATGTTTCCTGACCTCCCCATGCTGACCACCCCGTGGTGCTTTTCTCCATCATATATTGCCACTCACTGCCTATCCTAATTCAGACCCTGTGATACACACCACCCCGTGATGTTTTTCTTACTCCTACTAGTGAAAGTAGTGTTACACACCCATACAATGCTCACAACCCCGCGATGTTTTTCAGAAACCTATCCTACATTGCCACTGCATGTTTGCTGACCTTCACATGCTGACCACCCCGTGGTGCTTTTCTCCATCCTACATTGCCACCCACTGCATATCGTAATTCAGACCCTATGATTCACACCAACCCGTGATGTTTTTCTCACTCCTACTAGTGAATGTAATGTTACACAGCCATACAATTCGCACCACTCAGCGATGTTTTTCTGAAACCTATCCTACATTGCCACTGCATGTTTCCTGACCTCCCCATGCTGACCACCCTGTGGTGCTTTTCTCCATCCTACATTGCCACTCACTGCCTATCCTAATTCAGACCCTATGATTCACACCACCCAGTGATGTTTTTCTCATTCCTACTAGTGAATGTAATGTTACACACCCATACAATGCACACCACCCCTCGATGTTTTTCAGAAACCTAACCTACATTGCCACTGCATGTTTCTTGACCTCCCCATGCTGACCACCCCGTGGTGCTTTTCTCCATCATATATTGCCACTCACTGCCTATCCTAATTCGGACCCTATGATTCACAGCACCCCGTGATGTTTTTCTCACTCATACTAGTGAAAGTAGTGTTACACACCCATACAATGCGCACCACCCCACGATGTTTTTCAGAAACTTATCCTACATTGCCACCGCATGTTTCCTGACCTCCCCATGCTGACCACCCCGTGGTGTTTTTCTCCATCCTACATTGCCACTCACTGCCTATCCTAATTCAGACCCTATGATTCACACCACCCCGTGATGTTTTTCTCACTCCTACTAGTGAATGTAATGTTACACACCCATACAATGCGCACCAACCGGCGATGTTTTTCAGAAACCTATCCTACTTTGCCACTGCATGTTTCCTGACCGCCCCATTCTGACCACCCCGTGGTGCTTTTCTCCATCCTACATTGCCACTCACTGCCTATCCTAATTCAGACCCTATGATACACACCACCCCGTGAAGTTTTTCTCACTCTACTAGTGAAAGTAGTGTTATACACCCATACAATGCGCACCACCCCACGAAGTTTTTCAGAAACTTATCCTACATTTCCACTGCATGTTTCTTGACCTCCCCATGCTGACCACCCCGTGGTGTTTTTCTCCATCATATATTGCCACTCACTGCCTATCCTAATTCGGACCCTATGATACACACCACCCCGTGATGTTTTTCTCACTCGTACTAGTGAAAGTAGTGTTACACACCCATACAATGCGCACCACCCGGCGATGTTTTTTAGAAACCTATCCTACATTGCCACTGCATGTTTCCTGACCTCCCCATGCTGACCACCCCTTGGTGCTTTTCTCCATCCTACATTGCTACTAACTGCCTATCCTAACACAGACCCTGTGATACACACAACCCCGTGATGTTTTTCTCACTCCTACTAGTGAATGTAATGTTACACACTCATACAATGTGCACCACCCTGCGATGTTTTTCAGTAACCTATCCTACATTGCCACTGCATGTTTCCTGACTTCCCCATGCTGACCACCCCCTGGTGTTTTTCTCCATCCTACATTGCCACTCACTGCCTATCCTAATTCAGACCCTATGATTCACACCACCCCGTGATGTTTTTCTCACTCCTACTAGTGAATTTAATGTTACACACCCATACAATGCGCAACACCCCTCGATGTTTTTCAGAAACCTATCCTACATTTCCATTGCATGTTTCTTGACCTCCCCATGCTGAACACCCCGTGGTGCTTTTCCCCATCATATATTGCAACTCACTGCGTATCCTAATTCGGACCCTATGATGCACACCACCCCGTGATTTTTTTCTCACTCGTACTAGTGAAAGTAGTGTTACACACCCATACAATGCGCACCACCCCAAGAAATTTTTCAGAAACTTATCCTACATTGCCACTGCATGTTTCCTGACCTCCCCATGCTGACCAGCCCATGGTGCTTTTCTCCATCCTACATTGCCACTCACTGCCTATCCTAATTCAGACCCTATGATTCACACCACCCTGTAATGTTTTTCTCACTCCTACTAGTGAATGTAATGTTACACACCCATACATTGCGCACCACCCCTCGATGTTTTTCAGAAACTTATCCTACATTGCCACTGCATGTTTCCTGACCTCCCCATGATGACCACGCCGTGGTGCTTTTCTCCATCTTACATTGCCACTCACTGCCTATACTAATTCAGACCCTATGATTCACAGCACCCCGTGATGTTTTTCTCACTCCTACTAGTGAAAGTAATGTTACACACCCATACAATGCGCACCACCCCAAGATGTTTTTCAGAAACCTATCCTACATTGCCACTGCATGTTTCCTGACCTCCCCATGCTGACCACCCCGTGGTGCTTTTCCCCATCCTACATTGCCACTCACTGCCTATTCTAATTCAGACCCTATGATTGACCCCACCACGTGTTTTTCTCACTCCTACTAGTGAATGTAATGTTACACAGCCATACAATGTGCACCACCCCGCGATGTTTTTCAGAAACCTATCCTACATTGCCACTGCATGTTTCCTGACCTCCCCATGCTGACCACCCCGTGGTGCTTTTCTCCATCCTACATTGCCACTCACTGCCTATCCTAATTCAGACCCTATGATTAACACCACCCTGTGATGTTTTTCTCACTCCTACTAGAAAATGTAATGTTACACACCAATACAATGTGCACCAATCGGCGATGTTTTTCAGAAACCTATCCTACATTGCCACTGCATGTTTCCTGACCTCCCCATGCTGACCACCCCGTGGTGCTTTTCTCCATCCTACATTGCCTCGCACTGCCTATCCTAATTCAGACCCTATGATTCACACCACCCAGTGATGTTTTTCTCACTCCTACTATTGAATGTAATGTTACACACCCATACAATGCGCACCACCCCGCGATGGTTTTCAGAAACCTATCC
Source organism: Cavia porcellus (assembly GCF_034190915.1). Taxonomy (NCBI): domain Eukaryota; kingdom Metazoa; phylum Chordata; class Mammalia; order Rodentia; family Caviidae; genus Cavia; species Cavia porcellus. Next base: position 2,717,656 of record NW_026947547.1, on the reverse strand, counting down.
TTCATTGCCACAGCATGTTTCGTGACCTCCCCATGCTGACCACCCCGTGGTGCTTTTCTCCATCCTACAATGCCAGTCACTGCCTATCCTAATTCAGACCCTATGATTCACTCCACCCCGTGATGTTTTTCTCACTCCTACTAGTGAATGTAATGGTACACACCCATACAATGCGCACCACCCCTCGATGTTTTTCAGAAACCTATCCTACATTGCCACTACATGTTTCCTGACCTTCCCATCCTGACCACCCCGTGGTGCTTTTCTCCAGCATACATTGCCACTCACTGCCTATCCTAATTCAGACCCTATGATTCAAACCACCCCGTGATGTTTTTCTCACTCCTACTAGTGAATGTAATATTACACACCCATACAATGCGCACAACCGGGCGATGATTCCAGAAACCTATCCTACATTGCCACTGCATTGTTCCTGACCTCCCCATGCTGACCACCCCGTGATGCTTTTCTCCATCCTACATTGCCATTCACTGCCTATCCTAATTCAGACCCTATGATTTACACCACCCCGTGATGTTTTTCTCACTCCTACTAGTGAATGTAATGTGACACATCCATACAATGCACACCACCCCGCGATGTTTTTCAGAAACCTATCGTAAATTGCCACTGCATGTTTCCTGACCTCCACATGCTGACCACCCCGTGGTGCTTTTCTCCATCCTACATTGCCAATCACTGCCTATCCTAATTCAGACCCTATGATTCACACCACCCCATGATGTTTTTCTCACTCCTACTAGTGAATGTAATGTTACACACCCATACAATGCGCACCACCCCAGGATGTTTTACAGAAACCTATCCTACATTGCCAATGCATGTTTCCTGACTGCCCCATTCTGACCAACCCGTGGTGCTTATCTCCATCATACATTGCCACTCACTGCCTATCCTAATTCAGACCCTATGATTCACACCACCCCGATGTTTTTCTCACTCCTACTCGTGAAAGTAATGTTACACACCCATACAATGCGCACTACTACGCGATTTTTTTCAGAAACCTATCCTACATGGCCACTGAATGTTTCTTGACCTCCCCATGCTGACCACCCCGTGGTGCTTTTCTCCATCATATATTGCCACTCACTGCCTATCCTAATTAAGACCCTATGATACACACCACGCCGTGATGTTTTTCTCACTCCTACTAGTGAAGGTTGTTTTACACACCCATACAATGCGCCCCACCCCACGATGTTTTTCAGAACCCTATCCTACATTGCCACTGCCTGTTTCCTGACCTCCCCATGCTGACGACCCCGTGGTGCTTTTCTCCATCCTACATTGCCACTCACTGCCTCTCCTAATTCAGACCCTATGATTCACACCACCCCGTGATGTTTTTCTCACTCCTACTAGTGAATGTAATGTTACACACCCATACAATGCACACCACCCCTCAATGTATTTCAGAAACTTATCCTACATTGCCACTGCATGTTTCCTGACATCCCCATGCTGACCACCCCGTGGTGCTTTTCTCCATCCTACATTGCCACTCACTGCCTGTACTAATTCAGACCCTATGATTCACAGCACCCCATGATGTTTTTCTCACTCTACTAGTGAAAGTAATGTTACACACCCATACAATGCGCACCACCCCCAATGTTTTTCAGAAACCTATCCGACATTGCCACTGCATGTTTCCTGACCTCCCCATGCTGACCACCCCGTGGTGCTTTTCTCCATCATATATTGCCACTCACGGCCTATCCTAATTCAGACCCTGTGATACACACCACCCCGTGATGTTTTTCTTACTCCTACTAGTGAAAGTAGTGTTACACACCCATACAATGCTCACAACCCCGCGAGGTTTTTCAGAAACCTATCCTACATTGCCACTGCATGTTTGCTGACCTTCACATGCTGACCACCCCGTGGTGCTTTTCTCCATCCTACATTGCCACCCACTGCATATCGTAATTCAGACCCTATGATTCACACCAACCCGTGATGTTTTTCTCACTCCTACTAGTGAATGTAATGTTACACACTCATACAATGTGCACCACCCTGCGATGTTTTTCAGTAACCTATCCTACATTGCCACTGCATGTTTCCTGACCTCCCCATGCTGACCAGCCCATGGTGCTTTTCTCCATCCTACATTGCCACTCACTGCCTATCCTAATTCAGACCCTATGATTCACACCACCCTGTAATGTTTTTCTCACTCCTACTAGTGAATGTAATGTTACACACCCATACAATGCGCACCACCCCTCGATGTTTTTCAGAAACTTATCCTACATTGCCACTGCATGTTTCCTGACCTCCCCATGATGACCACGCCGTGGTGCTTTTCTCCATCTTACATTGCCACTCACTGCCTATACTAATTCAGACCCTATGATTCACAGCACCCCGTGATGTTTTTCTCACTCCTACTAGTGAAAGTAATCTTACACACCCATACAATGCGCACCACCCCAAGATGTTTTGCAGAAACCTATCCTACATTGCCACTGCATGTTTCATGACCTCCCCATGCTGACCACCCCATGGTGCTTTTCCCCATCCTACATTGCCACTCACTGCCTATTCTAATTCAGACCCTATGATTCACACCACCACGTGTTTTTCTCACTCCTACTAGTGAATGTAATGTTACACAGGCATACAATGCGCACCACCCCGCGATGTTTTTCAGAAACCTATCCTACATTGCCACTGCATGTTTCCTGACCTCCCCATGCTGACCACCCCGTGGTGCTTTTCTCCATCCTACATTGCCTCGCACTGCCTATCCTAATTCAGACCCTATGATTCACACCACCCCGTGATGTTTTTCTCACTCCTACTATTGAATGTAATGTTACACACCCATACAATGCGCACCACCCTGCGATGGTTTTCAGAAACCTATCCTTCATTGCCACAGCATGTTTCGTGACCTCCCCATGCTGACCACCCCGTGGTGCTTTTCTCCATCCTACAATGCCAGTCACTGCCTATCCTAATTCAGACCCTATGATTCACTCCACCCCGTGATGTTTTTCTCACTCCTACTAGTGAATGTAATGTTACACACCCATACAATGCACACCACCCCTCGATGTTTTTCAGAAACCTATCCTACATTGCCACTGCATGTTTCCTGACCTCCCCATGCTGACCACCCCGTGGTGCTTTTCTCCATCCTACATTGCCACTCACTGCCTATCCTAATTCAGACCCTATGATTAACACCACCCTGTGATGTTTTTCTCACTCCTACTAGAAAATGTAATGTTACACACCAATACAATGTGCACCAATCGGCGATGTTTTTCAGAAACCTATCCTACATTGCCACTGCATGTTTCCTGACCTCCCCATGCTGACCACCCCGTGGTGATTTTCTCCATCCTACATTGACTCGCACTGCCTATCCTAATTCAGACCCTATGATTCACTCCACCCCGTGATGTTTTTCTCACTCCTACTATTGAATGTAATGTTACACACCCATACAATGCGCACCACCCCGCGATGATTTTCAGAAACCTATCCTTCATTGCCACAGCATGTTTCGTGACCTCCCCATGCTGACCACCCCGTGGTGCTTTTCTCCATCCTACAATGCCAGTCACGGCCTATCCTAATTCAGACCCTATGATTCACTCCACCCCGTGATGTTTTTCTCACTCCTACTAGTGAATGTAATGTTACACACCCATACAATGCACACCACCCCTCGATGTTTTTCAGAAACCTAACCTACATTGCCACTGCATGTTTCTTGACCTCCCCATGCTGACCACCCCGTGGTGCTTTTCTCCATCATATATTGCCACTCACTGCCTCTCCTAATTCGGACCCTATGATACACACAACCCCGTGATGTTTTTCTAACTCATACTAGTGAAAGTAGTGTTACACACCCATACAATGCGCACCACCCCACGATCTTTTTCAGAAACTTATCCTACATTGCCACCGCATGTTTCCTGACCTCCCCATGCTGACCACCCCATGGTGTTTTTCTCCATCCTACATTGCCACTCACTGCCTATCCTAATTCAGACCCTATGATTCACACCACCCCTTGATGTTTTTCTCACTCCTACTAGTGAATGTAATGTTACACACCCATACAATGCGCACAAACCGGCGATGTTTTTCAGAAACCTATCCTACTTTGCCACTGCATGTTTCCTGACCGCCCCATTCTGACCACCCCGTGGTGCTCTTCTCCATCCTACATTGCCAATCACTGCCTATCCTATTTCAGACCCTATGATACACACCACCCCGTGATGTTTTTCTCACTCGTACTAGTGAAAGTAGTGTTATACACCCATACAATGCGCACCACCGCACGAAGTTTTTCAGAAACTTATCCTACATTTCCACTGCTTGTTTCTTGACCTCCCCATGCTGACCACCCCGTGGTGCTTTTCTCCATCATATATTGCGACTCACTGCCTATCCTAATTCGGACCCTATGATACACACCACCCCGTGATGTTTTTCTCACTCGTACTAGTGAAAGTAGTGTTACACACCCATACAATGCGCACCACCCGGCCATGTTTTTTAGAAACCTATCCTACATTGCCACTGCATGTTTCCTGACCTCCCCATGCTGACCACCCCGTGGTGCTTTTCTCCATCCTACATTGCTACTAACTGCCTATCCTAACACAGACCCTGTGATACACACAACCCCGTGATGTTTTTCTCACTCCTACTAGTGAATGTAATGTTACACACTCATACAATGTGCACCACCCCGCGATGTTTTTCAGTAAACTATCCTACATTGCCACTGCATGTTTCCTGACTTCCCCATGCTGACCACCCCCTGGTGTTTTTCTCCATCCTACATTTCCACTCACTGCCTATCCTAATTCAGACCCTATGATTCACACCACCCCGTGATGTTTTTCTCACTCCTACTAGTGAATTTAATGTTACACACCCATTCAATGCGCAACACCCCTCGATGTTTTTCAGAAACCTATCCTACATTTCCACTGCATGTTTCTTGACCTCCCCATGCTGAACACCCCGTGGTGCATTTCTCCATCATATATTGCAACTCACTGCGTATCCTAATTCGGACCCTATGATACACACCACCCCGTGATGTTTTTCTCACTCGTACTAGTGAAAGTAGTGTTACACACCCATACAATGCGCACCACCCCAAGAAGTTTTTCAGAAACTTATCCTACATTGCCACTGCATGTTTCCTGACCTCCCCATGCTGACCAGCCCATGGTGCTTTTCTCCATCCTACATTGCCACTCACTGCCAATCCTAATTCAGACCCTATGATTCACACCACCCCGTAATGTTTTTCTCACTCCTACTAGTGAATGTAATGTTACACACCCATACAATGCGCACCACCCCTCGATGTTTTTCAGAAACTTATCCTACATTGCCACTGCATGTTTCCTGACCTCCCCATGATGACCACGCCGTGGTGCTTTTCTCCATCTTACATTGCCACTCACTGTCTATACTAATTCAGACCCTATGATTCACAGCACCCCGTGATGTTTTTCTCACTCCTACTAGTGAAAGTAATGTTACACACCCATACAATGCGCACCACCCCAAGATGTTTTTCAGAAACCTATCCTACATTGCCACTGCATGTTTCCTGACCTCCCCATGCTGACCACCCCGTGGTGATTTTCTCCATCCTACATTGCCTCGCACTGCCTATCCTAATTCAGACCCTATGATTCACACCACCCCGTGATGTTTTTCTCACTCCTACTATTGAATGTAATGTTACACACCCATACAATGCGCACCACCCCGCGATGGTTTTCAGAAACCTATCCTTCATTGCCACAGCATGTTTCGTGACCTCCCCATGCTGACCACCCCGTGGTGCTTTTCTCCATCCTACAATGCCAGTCACTGCCTATCCTAATTCAGACCCTATGATTCACTCCACCCTGTGATGTTTTTCTCACTCCTACTAGTGAATGTAATGTTCCACACCCATACAATGCTCACCACCCCTCGATGTTTTTCAGAAACCTATCCTACATTGCCACTACATGTTTCCTGACCTTCCCATCCTGACCACCCCATGGTGCTTTTCTCCAGCATACATTGCCACTCACTGCCTATCCTAATTCAGACCCTATGATTCAAACCACCCCGTGATGTTTTTCTCACTCCTACTAGTGAATGTAATATTACACACCCATACAATGCGCACAACCGGGCGATGATTCCAGAAACCTATCCTACATTGCCACTGCATTGTTCCTGACCTCCCCATGCTGACCACCCCGTGATGCTTTTCTCCATCCTACATTGCCACTCACTGCCTATCCTAATTCAGACCCTATGATTCACACCACCCCGTGATGTTTTTCTCTCTCCTACTAGTGAATGTAATGTTGCACACCCATAAAATGCGCACCAGACCACAATGTTTTTCATAAACCTATCCTACATTGCCACTGCATGTTTCCTGAGTTCCCCATGCTGACCACCCCATGGTGCTTTTCTCCATCCTACATTGCCAATCACTGCCTATCCTAATTCAGACCCTATGATTTACATCACCCCATGATGTTTTTCTCACTCCTACTAGTGAAAGTAATGTTACACACCCATACAATGCGCACTACTACGCGATTTTTTTCAGAAACCTATCCTACATGGCCACTGAATGTTTCTTGACCTCCCCATGCTGACCACCCCGTGGTGCTTTTCTCCATCATATATTGCCACTCACTGCCTATCCTAATTAAGACCCTATGATACACACCACGCCGTGATGTTTTTCTCACTCCTACTAGTGAAGGTTGTTTTACACACCCATACAATGCGCCCCACCCCACCATGTTTTTCAGAACCCTATCCTACATTGCCACTGCCTGTTTCCTGACCTCCCCATGCTGACGACCCCGTGGTGCTTTTCTCCATCCTACATTGCCACTCACTGCCTCTCCTAATTCAGACCCTATGATTCACACCACCCCGTGATGTTTTTCTCACTCCTACTAGTGAATGTAATGTTACACACCCATACAATGCACACCACCCCTCAATGTATTTCAGAAACTTATCCTACATTGCCACTGCATGTCTCCTGACATCCCCATGCTGACCACCCCGTGGTGCTTTTCTCCATCCTACATTGCCACTCACTGCCTGTACTAATTCAGACCCTATGATTCACAGCACCCCATGATGTTTTTCTCACTCTACTAGTGAAAGTAATGTTACACGCCCATACAATGCGCACCACCCCCAATGTTTTTCAGAAACCTATCCGACATTGCCACTGCATGTTTCCTGACCTCCCCATGCTGACCACCCCGTGGTGCTTTTCTCCATCATATATTGCCACTCACTGCCTATCCTAATTCAGACCCTGTGATACACACCACCCCGTGATGTTTTTCTTACTCCTACTAGTGAAAGTAGTGTTACACACCCATACAATGCTCACAACCCCGCGAGGTTTTTCAGAAACCTATCCTACATTGCCACTGCATGTTTGCTGACCTTCACATGCTGACCACCCAGTGGTGCTTTTCTCCATCCTACATTGCCACCCACTGCATATCGTAATTCAGACCCTATGATTCACACCAACCCGTGATGTTTTTCTCACTCCTACTAGTGAATGTAATGTTACACACTCATACAATGTGCACCACCCTGCGATGTTTTTCAGTAACCTATCTTACATTGCCACTGCATGTTTCCTGACCTCCCCATGCTGACCAGCCCATGGTGCTTTTCTCCATCCTACATTGCCACTCACTGCCTATCCTAATTCAGACCCTATGATTCACACCACCCTGTAATGTTTTTCTCACTCCTACTAGTGAATGTAATGTTACACACCCATACAATGCGCACCACCCCTCGATGTTTTTCAGAAACTTATCCTACATTGCCACTGCATGTTTCCTGACCTCCCCATGATGACCACGCCGTGGTGCTTTTCTCCATCTTACATTGCCACTCACTGCCTATACTAATTCAGACCCTATGATTCACAGCACCCCGTGATGTTTTTCTCACTCCTACTAGTGAAAGTAATCTTACACACCCATACAATGCGCACCACCCCAAGATGTTTTGCAGAAACCTATCCTACATTGCCACTGCATGTTTCATGACCTCCCCATGCTGACCACCCCATGGTGCTTTTCCCCATCCTACATTGCCACTCACTGCCTATTCTAATTCAGACCCTATGATTCACACCACCACGTGTTTTTCTCACTCCTACTAGTGAATGTAATGTTACACAGGCATACAATGCGCACCACCCCGCGATGTTTTTCAGAAACCTATCCTACATTGCCACTGCATGTTTCCTGACCTCCCCATGCTGACCACCCCGTGGTGCTTTTCTCCATCCTACATTGCCTCGCACTGCCTATCCTAATTCAGACCCTATGATTCACACCACCCCGTGATGTTTTTCTCACTCCTACTATTGAATGTAATGTTACACACCCATACAATGCGCACCACCCTGCGATGGTTTTCAGAAACCTATCCTTCATTGCCACAGCATGTTTCGTGACCTCCCCATGCTGACCACCCCGTGGTGGTTTTCTCCATCCTACAATGCCAGTCACTGCCTATCCTAATTCAGACCCTATGATTCACTCCACCCCGTGATGTTTTTCTCACTCCTACTAGTGAATGTAATGTTACACACCCATACAATGCACACCACCCCTCGATGTTTTTCAGAAACCTATCCTACATTGCCACTGCATGTTTCCTGACCTCCCCATGCTGACCACCCCGTGGTGCTTTTCTCCATCCTACATTGCCACTCATTGCCTATCCTAATTCAGACCCTATGATTAACACCACCCTGTGATGTTTTTCTCACTCCTACTAGAAAATGTAATGTTACACACCAATACAATGCGCACCAATCGGCGATGTTTTTCAGAAACCTATCCTACATTGCCACTGCATGTTTCCTGACCTCCCCATGCTGACCACCCCGTGGTGATTTTCTCCATCCTACATTGACTCGCACTGCCTATCCTAATTCAGACCCTATGATTCACTCCACCCCGTGATGTTTTTCTCACTCCTACTATTGAATGTAATGTTACACACCCATACAATGCGCACCACCCCGCGATGATTTTCAGAAACCTATCCTTCATTGCCACAGCATGTTTCGTGACCTCCCCATGCTGACCACCCCGTGGTGCTTTTCTCCATCCTACAATGCCAGTCACGGCCTATCCTAATTCAGACCCTATGATTCACTCCACCCCGTGATGTTTTTCTCACTCCTACTAGTGAATGTAATGTTACACACCCATACAATGCACACCACCCCTCGATGTTTTTCAGAAACCTAACCTACATTGCCACTGCATGTTTCTTGACCTCCCCATGCTGACCACCCCGTGGTGCTTTTCTCCATCATATATTGCCACTCACTGCCTCTCCTAATTCGGACCCTATGATACACACAACCCCGTGATGTTTTTCTAACTCATACTAGTGAAAGTAGTGTTACACACCCATACAATGCGCACCACCCCACGATCTTTTTCAGAAACTTATCCTACATTGCCACCGCATGTTTCCTGACCTCCCCATGCTGACCACCCCATGGTGTTTTTCTCCATCCTACATTGCCACTCACTGCCTATCCTAATTCAGACCCTATGATTCACACCACCCCGTGATGTTTTTCTCACTCCTACTAGTGAATGTAATGTTACACACCCATACAATGCGCACAAACCGGCGATGTTTTTCAGAAACCTATCCTACTTTGCCACTGCATGTTTCCTGACCGCCCCATTCTGACCACCCCGTGGTGCTCTTCTCCATCCTACATTGCCAATCACTGCCTATCCTATTTCAGACCCTATGATACACACCACCCCGTGATGTTTTTCTCACTCGTACTAGTGAAAGTAGTGTTATACACCCATACAATGCGCACCACCGCACGAAGTTTTTCAGAAACTTATCCTACATTTCCACTGCTTGTTTCTTGACCTCCCCATGCTGACCACCCCGTGGTGCTTTTCTCCATCATATATTGCGACTCACTGCCTATCCTAATTCGGACCCTATGATACACACCACCCCGTGATGTTTTTCTCACTCGTACTAGTGAAAGTAGTGTTACACACCCATACAATGCGCACCACCCGGCCATGTTTTTTAGAAACCTATCCTACATTGCCACTGCATGTTTCCTGACCTCCCCATGCTGACCACCCCGTGGTGCTTTTCTCCATCCTACATTGCTACTAACTGCCTATCCTAACACAGACCCTGTGATACACACAACCCCGTGATGTTTTTCTCACTCCTACTAGTGAATGTAATGTTACACACTCATACAATGTGCACCACCCCGCGATGTTTTTCAGTAAACTATCCTACATTGCCACTGCATGTTTCCTGACTTCCCCATGCTGACCACCCCCTGGTGTTTTTCTCCATCCTACATTTCCACTCACTGCCTATCCTAATTCAGACCCTATGATTCACACCACCCCGTGATGTTTTTCTCACTCCTACTAGTGAATTTAATGTTACACACCCATTCAATGCGCAACACCCCTCGATGTTTTTCAGAAACCTATCCTACATTTCCACTGCATGTTTCTTGACCTCCCCATGCTGAACACCCCGTGGTGCATTTCTCCATCATATATTGCAACTCACTGCGTATCCTAATTCGGACCCTATGATACACACCACCCCGTGATGTTTTTCTCACTCGTACTAGTGAAAGTAGTGTTACACACCCATACAATGCGCACCACCCCAAGATGTTTTTCAGAAACTTATCCTACATTGCCACTGCATGTTTCCTGACCTCCCCATGCTGACCAGCCCATGGTGCTTTTCTCCATCCTACATTGCCACTCACTGCCAATCCTAATTCAGACCCTATGATTCACACCACCCCGTAATGTTTTTCTCACTCCTACTAGTGAATGTAATGTTACACACCCATACAATGCGCACCACCCCTCGATGTTTTTCAGAAACTTATCCTACATTGCCACTGCATGTTTCCTGACCTCCCCATGATGACCACGCCGTGGTGCTTTTCTCCATCTTACATTGCCACTCACTGTCTATACTAATTCAGACCCTATGATTCACAGCACCCCGTGATGTTTTTCTCACTCCTACTAGTGAAAGTAATGTTACACACCCATACAATGCGCACCTCCCCAAGATGTTTTTCAGAAACCTATCCTACATTGCCACTGCATGTTTCCTGACCTCCCCATGCTGACCACCCCGTGGTGATTTTCTCCATCCTACATTGCCTCGCACTGCCTATCCTAATTCAGACCCTATGATTCACACCACCCCGTGATGTTTTTCTCACTCCTACTATTGAATGTAATGTTACACACCCATACAATGCGCACCACCCCGCGATGGTTTTCAGAAACCTATCCTTCATTGCCACAGCATGTTTCGTGACCTCCCCATGCTGACCACCCCGTGGTGCTTTTCTCCATCCTACAATGCCAGTCACTGCCTATCCTAATTCAGACCCTATGATTCACTCCACCCTGTGATGTTTTTCTCACTCCTACTAGTGAATGTAATGTTCCACACCCATACAATGCTCACCACCCCTCGATGTTTTTCAGAAACCTATCCTACATTGCCACTACATGTTTCCTGACCTTCCCATCCTGACCACCCCATGGTGCTTTTCTCCAGCATACATTGCCACTCACTGCCTATCCTAATTCAGACCCTATGATTCAAACCACCCCGTGATGTTTTTCTCACTCCTACTAGTGAATGTAATATTACACACCCATACAATGCGCACAACCGGGCGATGATTCCAGAAACCTATCCTACATTGCCACTGCATTGTTCCTGACCTCCCCATGCTGACCACCCCGTGATGCTTTTCTCCATCCTACATTGCCACTCACTGCCTATCCTAATTCAGACCCTATGATTCACACCACCCCGTGATGTTTTTCTCTCTCCTACTAGTGAATGTAATGTTGCACACCCATAAAATGCGCACCAGACCACAATGTTTTTCATAAACCTATCCTACATTGCCACTGCATGTTTCCTGAGTTCCCCATGCTGACCACCCCGTGGTGCTTTTCTCAATCCTACATTGCCAATCACTGCCTATCCTAATTCAGACCCTATGATTTACACCACCCCATGATGTTTTTCTCACTCCTACTAGTGAAAGTAATGTTACACACCCATACAATGCGCACTACTACGCGATTTTTTTCTGAAACCTATCCTACATGGCCACTGAATGTTTCTTGACCTCCCCATGCTGACCACCCCGTGGTGCTTTTCTCCATCATATATTGCCACTCACTGCCTATCCTAATTAAGACCCTATGATACACACCACCCCGTGATGTTTTTCTCACTCCTACTAGTGAAAGTTGTTTTACACACCCATACAATGCGCCCCACCCCACGATGTTTTTCAGAACCCTATCCTACATTGCCACTGCCTGTTTCCTGACCTCCCCATGCTGACGACCCCGTGGTGCTTTTCTCCATCCTACATTGCCACTCACTGCCTCTCCTAATTCAGACCCTATGATTCACACCACCCCGTGATGTTTTTCTCACTCCTACTAGTGAATGTAATGTTACACACCCATACAATGCACACCACCCCTCAATGTATTTCAGAAACTTATCCTACATTGCCACTGCATGTTTCCTGACATCCCCATGCTGACCACCCCGTGGTGCTTTTCTCCATCCTACATTGCCACTCACTGCCTGTACTAATTCAGACCCTATGATTCACAGCACCCCGTGATGTTTTTCTCACTCTACTAGTGAAAGTAATGTTACACACCCACACAATGCGCACCACCCCCAATGTTTCTCAGAAACCTATCCGACATTGCCACTGCATGTTTCCTGACCTCCCCATGCTGACCACCCCGTGGTGCTTTTCTCCATCATATATTGCCACTCACTGCCTATCCTAATTCAGACCCTGTGATACACACCACCCCGTGATGTTTTTCTTACTCCTACTAGTGAAAGTAGTGTTACACACCCATACAATGCTCACAACCCTGCGAGGTTTTTCAGAAACCTATCCTACATTGCCACTGCATGTTTCCTGACCTTCCCATGCTGACCACCCCGTGGTGCATTTCTCCATCATATATTGCAATTCACTGCGTATCCTAATTCGGACCCTATGATACACACCACCCCGTGATGTTTTTCTCACTCGTACTAGTGAAAGTAGTGTTACACACCCATACAATGCGCACCACCCCAAGAAGTTTTTCAGAAACTTAACCTACATTGCCACTGCATGTTTCCTGACCTCCCCATGATGACAACGCCGTGGTGCTTTTCTCCATCTTACATTGCCACTCACTGCCTATACTAATTTAGACCCTATGATTCACAGCACCCAGTGATGTTTTTCTCACTCCTACTAGTGAAAGTAATGTTACACACCCATACAATGCGCACCACCCCAAGATGTTTTTCAGAAACCTATCCTACATTGCCACTGCATGTTTCCTGACCTCCCCATGCTGACCACCCCGTGGTGCTTTTCTCCATCCTACAATGCCAGTCACTGCCTATCCTAATTCAGACCCTATGATTCACTCCACCCTGTGATGTTATTCTCACTCCTACTAGTGAATGTAATGTTCAACACCCATACAATGCGCACCAACCCTCGATGTTTTTCAGAAACCTATCCTACATTGCCACTACATGTTTCCTGACCATCCCATCCTGACTCACCCCGTGGTGCTTTTCTCCAGCATACATTGCCACTCACTGCCTATCCTAATTCAGACCCTATGATTCAAACCACCCCGTGATGTTTTTCTCACTCCTACTAGTGAATGTAATATTACACACCCATACAATGCGCACAACCGGGCGATGATTCCAGAAACCTATCCTACATTGCCACTGCATTGTTCCTGACCTCCCCATGCTGACCACCCCGTGATGCTTTTCTCCATCCTACATTGCCACTCACTGCCTATCCTAATTCAGACCCTATGATTCACACCACCCCGTGATGTTTTTCTCTCTCCTACTAGTGAATGTAATGTTGCACACCCATAAAATGCGCACCAGACCACAATGTTTTTCATAAACCTATCCTACATTGCCAATGCATGTTTCCTGAGCTCCCCATGCTGACCACCCCGTGGTGCTTTTCTCAATCCTACATTGCCACTCACTGCCTATCCTAATTCAGACCCTATGATTTACACCACCCCGTGATGTTTTTCTCACTCCTTCTAGTGAATGTAATGTGACACACCCATACAATGCACACCACCCCGCGATGTTTTTCAGAAACCTATCGTAAATTGCCACTGCATGTTTCCTGACCTCCACATGCTGACCACCCCGTGGTGCTTTTCTCCATCCTACATAGCCAATCACTGCCTAACCTAATTCAGACCCTATGATTCACACCACCCCATGATGTTTTTCTCACTCCTACTAGTGAATGTAATGTTACACACCCATACAATGCGCACCACCCCAGGATGTTTTACAGAAACCTATCCTACATTGCCAATGCATGTTTCCTGACCGCCCCATTCTGACCAACCCGTGGTGCTTATCTCCATCATACATTGCCACTCACTGCCTATCCTAATTCAGACCCTATGATTCACACCACCCCATGATGTTTTTCTCACTCCTACTAGTGAAAGTTGTTTTACACACCCATACAATGCGCCCCACCCCACGATGTTTTTCAGAACCCTATCCTACATTGCCACTGCCTGTTTCCTGACCTCCCCATGCTGACGACCCCGTGGTGCTTTTCTCCATCCTACATTGCCACTCACTGCCTCTCCTAATTCAGACCCTATGATTCACACCACCCCGTGATGTTTTTCTCACTCCTACTAGTGAATGTAATGTTACACACCCATACAATGCACACCACCCCTCAATGTATTTCAGAAACTTATCCTACATTGCCACTGCATGTTTCCTGACATCCCCATGCTGACCACCCCGTGGTGCTTTTCTCCATCCTACATTGCCACTCACTGCCTGTACTAATTCAGACCCTATGATTCACAGCACCGCGTGATGTTTTTCTCACTCTACTAGTGAAAGTAATGTTACACACCCATACAATGCGCACCACCCCCAATGTTTTTCAGAAACCTATCCGACATTGCCACTGCATGTTTCCTGAACTCCCCATGCTGACCACCCCGTGGTGCTTTTCTCCATCATATATTGCCACTCACTGCCTATCCTAATTCAGACCCTGTCATACACACCACCCCGTGATGTTTTTCTTACTCCTACTAGTGAAAGTAGTGTTACACACCCATACAATGCTCACAACCCCGCGAGGTTTTTCAGAAACCTATCCTACATTGCCACTGCATGTTTCCTGACCTTCCCATGCTGACTACCCCGTGGTGCTTTTCTCCATCCTACATTGCCACCCACTGCATATCCTAATTCAGACCCTATGATTCACACCAACCCGTGATGTTTTTCTCACTCCTACTAGTGAATGTAATGTTACACAGCCATACAATTCGCACCACTCCACGATGTTTTTCTGAAACCTATCCTACATTGCCACTGCTTGTTTCCTGACCTCCCCATGCTGACCACCCTGTGGTGCTTTTCTCCATCCTACATTGCCACTCACTGCCTATCCTAATTCAGACCCTATGATTCACACCACCCCGTGATGTTTTTGTCACTCCTACTAGTGAATGTAATGTTACACACCCATACAATGCACACCACCCCTCGATGTTTTTCAGAAACCTAACCTACATTGCCACTGCATGTTTCTTGACCTCCCCATGCTGACCACCCCGTGGTGCTTTTCTCCATCATATATTGCCACTCACTGCCTATCCTAATTCGGACCCTATGATACACACAACCCCGTGATGTTTTTCTAACTCATACTAGTGAAAGTAGTGTTACACACCCATACAATGCGCACCACCCCACGATCTTTTTCAGAAACTTATCCTACATTGCCACCGCATGTTTCCTGACCTCCCCATGCTGACCACCCCATGGTGTTTTTCTCCATCCTACATTGCCACTCACTGCCTATCCTAATTCAGACCCTATGATTCACACCACCCCGTGATGTTTTTCTCACTCCTACTAGTGAATGTAATGTTACACACCCATACAATGCGCACAAACCGGCGATGTTTTTCAGAAACCTATCCTACTTTGCCACTGCATGTTTCCTGACCGCCCCATTCTGACCACCCCGTGGTGCTCTTCTCCATCCTACATTGCCAATCACTGCCTATCCTATTTCAGACCCTATGATACACACCACCCCGTGATGTTTTTCTCACTCGTACTAGTGAAAGTAGTGTTATACACCCATACAATGCGCACCACCGCACGAAGTTTTTCAGAAACTTATCCTACATTTCCACTGCTTGTTTCTTGACCTCCCCATGCTGACCACCCCGTGGTGCTTTTCTCCATCATATATTGCGACTCACTGCCTATCCTAATTCGGACCCTATGATACACACCACCCCGTGATGTTTTTCTCACTCGTACTAGTGAAAGTAGTGTTACACACCCATACAATGCGCACCACCCGGCCATGTTTTTTAGAAACCTATCCTACATTGCCACTGCATGTTTCCTGACCTCCCCATGCTGACCACCCCGTGGTGCTTTTCTCCATCCTACATTGCTACTAACTGCCTATCCTAACACAGACCCTGTGATACACACAACCCCGTGATGTTTTTCTCACTCCTACTAGTGAATGTAATGTTACACACTCATACAATGTGCACCACCCCGCGATGTTTTTCAGTAAACTATCCTACATTGCCACTGCATGTTTCCTGACTTCCCCATGCTGACCACCCCCTGGTGTTTTTCTCCATCCTACATTTCCACTCACTGCCTATCCTAATTCAGACCCTATGATTCACACCACCCCGTGATGTTTTTCTCACTCCTACTAGTGAATTTAATGTTACACACCCATTCAATGCGCAACACCCCTCGATGTTTTTCAGAAACCTATCCTACATTTCCACTGCATGTTTCTTGACCTCCCCATGCTGAACACCCCGTGGTGCATTTCTCCATCATATATTGCAACTCACTGCGTATCCTAATTCGGACCCTATGATACACACCACCCCGTGATGTTTTTCTCACTCGTACTAGTGAAAGTAGTGTTACACACCCATACAATGCGCACCACCCCAAGATGTTTTTCAGAAACTTATCCTACATTGCCACTGCATGTTTCCTGACCTCCCCATGCTGACCAGCCCATGGTGCTTTTCTCCATCCTACATTGCCACTCACTGCCAATCCTAATTCAGACCCTATGATTCACACCACCCCGTAATGTTTTTCTCACTCCTACTAGTGAATGTAATGTTACACACCCATACAATGCGCACCACCCCTCGATGTTTTTCAGAAACTTATCCTACATTGCCACTGCATGTTTCCTGACCTCCCCATGATGACCACGCCGTGGTGCTTTTCTCCATCTTACATTGCCACTCACTGTCTATACTAATTCAGACCCTATGATTCACAGCACCCCGTGATGTTTTTCTCACTCCTACTAGTGAAAGTAATGTTACACACCCATACAATGCGCACCTCCCCAAGATGTTTTTCAGAAACCTATCCTACATTGCCACTGCATGTTTCCTGACCTCCCCATGCTGACCACCCCGTGGTGATTTTCTCCATCCTACATTGCCTCGCACTGCCTATCCTAATTCAGACCCTATGATTCACACCACCCCGTGATGTTTTTCTCACTCCTACTATTGAATGTAATGTTACACACCCATACAATGCGCACCACCCCGCGATGGTTTTCAGAAACCTATCCTTCATTGCCACAGCATGTTTCGTGACCTCCCCATGCTGACCACCCCGTGGTGCTTTTCTCCATCCTACAATGCCAGTCACTGCCTATCCTAATTCAGACCCTATGATTCACTCCACCCTGTGATGTTTTTCTCACTCCTACTAGTGAATGTAATGTTCCACACCCATACAATGCTCACCACCCCTCGATGTTTTTCAGAAACCTATCCTACATTGCCACTACATGTTTCCTGACCTTCCCATCCTGACCACCCCATGGTGCTTTTCTCCAGCATACATTGCCACTCACTGCCTATCCTAATTCAGACCCTATGATTCAAACCACCCCGTGATGTTTTTCTCACTCCTACTAGTGAATGTAATATTACACACCCATACAATGCGCACAACCGGGCGATGATTCCAGAAACCTATCCTACATTGCCACTGCATTGTTCCTGACCTCCCCATGCTGACCACCCCGTGATGCTTTTCTCCATCCTACATTGCCACTCACTGCCTATCCTAATTCAGACCCTATGATTCACACCACCCCGTGATGTTTTTCTCTCTCCTACTAGTGAATGTAATGTTGCACACCCATAAAATGCGCACCAGACCACAATGTTTTTCATAAACCTATCCTACATTGCCACTGCATGTTTCCTGAGTTCCCCATGCTGACCACCCCGTGGTGCTTTTCTCAATCCTACATTGCCAATCACTGCCTATCCTAATTCAGACCCTATGATTTACACCACCCCATGATGTTTTTCTCACTCCTACTAGTGAAAGTAATGTTACACACCCATACAATGCGCACTACTACGCGATTTTTTTCTGAAACCTATCCTACATGGCCACTGAATGTTTCTTGACCTCCCCATGCTGACCACCCCGTGGTGCTTTTCTCCATCATATATTGCCACTCACTGCCTATCCTAATTAAGACCCTATGATACACACCACCCCGTGATGTTTTTCTCACTCCTACTAGTGAAAGTTGTTTTACACACCCATACAATGCGCCCCACCCCACGATGTTTTTCAGAACCCTATCCTACATTGCCACTGCCTGTTTCCTGACCTCCCCATGCTGACGACCCCGTGGTGCTTTTCTCCATCCTACATTGCCACTCACTGCCTCTCCTAATTCAGACCCTATGATTCACACCACCCCGTGATGTTTTTCTCACTCCTACTAGTGAATGTAATGTTACACACCCATACAATGCACACCACCCCTCAATGTATTTCAGAAACTTATCCTACATTGCCACTGCATGTTTCCTGACATCCCCATGCTGACCACCCCGTGGTGCTTTTCTCCATCCTACATTGCCACTCACTGCCTGTACTAATTCAGACCCTATGATTCACAGCACCCCGTGATGTTTTTCTCACTCTACTAGTGAAAGTAATGTTACACACCCACACAATGCGCACCACCCCCAATGTTTCTCAGAAACCTATCCGACATTGCCACTGCATGTTTCCTGACCTCCCCATGCTGACCACCCCGTGGTGCTTTTCTCCATCATATATTGCCACTCACTGCCTATCCTAATTCAGACCCTGTGATACACACCACCCCGTGATGTTTTTCTTACTCCTACTAGTGAAAGTAGTGTTACACACCCATACAATGCTCACAACCCTGCGAGGTTTTTCAGAAACCTATCCTACATTGCCACTGCATGTTTCCTGACCTTCCCATGCTGACCACCCCGTGGTGCATTTCTCCATCATATATTGCAATTCACTGCGTATCCTAATTCGGACCCTATGATACACACCACCCCGTGATGTTTTTCTCACTCGTACTAGTGAAAGTAGTGTTACACACCCATACAATGCGCACCACCCCAAGAAGTTTTTCAGAAACTTAACCTACATTGCCACTGCATGTTTCCTGACCTCCCCATGATGACAACGCCGTGGTGCTTTTCTCCATCTTACATTGCCACTCACTGCCTATACTAATTTAGACCCTATGATTCACAGCACCCAGTGATGTTTTTCTCACTCCTACTAGTGAAAGTAATGTTACACACCCATACAATGCGCACCACCCCAAGATGTTTTTCAGAAACCTATCCTACATTGCCACTGCATGTTTCCTGACCTCCCCATGCTGACCACCCCGTGGTGCTTTTCTC
Organism: Cavia porcellus; assembly: GCF_034190915.1. Classification (NCBI taxonomy): domain Eukaryota; kingdom Metazoa; phylum Chordata; class Mammalia; order Rodentia; family Caviidae; genus Cavia; species Cavia porcellus. The sequence goes on along the minus strand of NW_026947547.1, from coordinate 2,697,650 downwards.
CATCCTACAATGCCAGTCACTGCCTATCCTAATTCAGACCCTATGATTCACTCCACCCTGTGATGTTATTCTCACTCCTACTAGTGAATGTAATGTTCAACACCCATACAATGCGCACCAACCCTCGATGTTTTTCAGAAACCTATCCTACATTGCCACTACATGTTTCCTGACCATCCCATCCTGACTCACCCCGTGGTGCTTTTCTCCAGCATACATTGCCACTCACTGCCTATCCTAATTCAGACCCTATGATTCAAACCACCCCGTGATGTTTTTCTCACTCCTACTAGTGAATGTAATATTACACACCCATACAATGCGCACAACCGGGCGATGATTCCAGAAACCTATCCTACATTGCCACTGCATTGTTCCTGACCTCCCCATGCTGACCACCCCGTGATGCTTTTCTCCATCCTACATTGCCACTCACTGCCTATCCTAATTCAGACCCTATGATTCACACCACCCCGTGATGTTTTTCTCTCTCCTACTAGTGAATGTAATGTTGCACACCCATAAAATGCGCACCAGACCACAATGTTTTTCATAAACCTATCCTACATTGCCAATGCATGTTTCCTGAGCTCCCCATGCTGACCACCCCGTGGTGCTTTTCTCAATCCTACATTGCCACTCACTGCCTATCCTAATTCAGACCCTATGATTTACACCACCCCGTGATGTTTTTCTCACTCCTTCTAGTGAATGTAATGTGACACACCCATACAATGCACACCACCCCGCGATGTTTTTCAGAAACCTATCGTAAATTGCCACTGCATGTTTCCTGACCTCCACATGCTGACCACCCCGTGGTGCTTTTCTCCATCCTACATAGCCAATCACTGCCTAACCTAATTCAGACCCTATGATTCACACCACCCCATGATGTTTTTCTCACTCCTACTAGTGAATGTAATGTTACACACCCATACAATGCGCACCACCCCAGGATGTTTTACAGAAACCTATCCTACATTGCCAATGCATGTTTCCTGACCGCCCCATTCTGACCAACCCGTGGTGCTTATCTCCATCATACATTGCCACTCACTGCCTATCCTAATTCAGACCCTATGATTCACACCACCCCATGATGTTTTTCTCACTCCTACTAGTGAAAGTTGTTTTACACACCCATACAATGCGCCCCACCCCACGATGTTTTTCAGAACCCTATCCTACATTGCCACTGCCTGTTTCCTGACCTCCCCATGCTGACGACCCCGTGGTGCTTTTCTCCATCCTACATTGCCACTCACTGCCTCTCCTAATTCAGACCCTATGATTCACACCACCCCGTGATGTTTTTCTCACTCCTACTAGTGAATGTAATGTTACACACCCATACAATGCACACCACCCCTCAATGTATTTCAGAAACTTATCCTACATTGCCACTGCATGTTTCCTGACATCCCCATGCTGACCACCCCGTGGTGCTTTTCTCCATCCTACATTGCCACTCACTGCCTGTACTAATTCAGACCCTATGATTCACAGCACCGCGTGATGTTTTTCTCACTCTACTAGTGAAAGTAATGTTACACACCCATACAATGCGCACCACCCCCAATGTTTTTCAGAAACCTATCCGACATTGCCACTGCATGTTTCCTGAACTCCCCATGCTGACCACCCCGTGGTGCTTTTCTCCATCATATATTGCCACTCACTGCCTATCCTAATTCAGACCCTGTCATACACACCACCCCGTGATGTTTTTCTTACTCCTACTAGTGAAAGTAGTGTTACACACCCATACAATGCTCACAACCCCGCGAGGTTTTTCAGAAACCTATCCTACATTGCCACTGCATGTTTCCTGACCTTCCCATGCTGACTACCCCGTGGTGCTTTTCTCCATCCTACATTGCCACCCACTGCATATCCTAATTCAGACCCTATGATTCACACCAACCCGTGATGTTTTTCTCACTCCTACTAGTGAATGTAATGTTACACAGCCATACAATTCGCACCACTCCACGATGTTTTTCTGAAACCTATCCTACATTGCCACTGCTTGTTTCCTGACCTCCCCATGCTGACCACCCTGTGGTGCTTTTCTCCATCCTACATTGCCACTCACTGCCTATCCTAATTCAGACCCTATGATTCACACCACCCCGTGATGTTTTTGTCACTCCTACTAGTGAATGTAATGTTACACACCCATACAATGCACACCACCCCTCGATGTTTTTCAGAAACCTAACCTACATTGCCACTGCATGTTTCTTGACCTCCCCATGCTGACCACCCCGTGGTGCTTTTCTCCATCATATATTGCCACTCACTGCCTATCCTAATTCGGACCCTATGATACACACAACCCAGTGATGTTTTTCTCACTCATACTAGTGAAAGTTGTGTTACACACCCATACAATGCGCACCACCCCACGATGTTTTTCAGAAACTTATCCTACATTGCCACCGCATGTTTCCTGACCTCCCCATGCTGACCACCCCGTCGTGTTTTTCTCCATCCTACATAGCCACTCACTGCCTATCCTAATTAAGACCCTATGATTCACACCACCCCGTGATGTTTTTCTCACTCCTACTAGTGAATGTAATGTTACACACCCATACAATGCGCACCAACCGGCGATGTTTTTCAGAAACCTATCCTACTTTGCCACTGCATGTTTCCTGACCGCCCCATTCTGACCACGCCGTGGTGCTTTTCTCCATCCTACATTGCCACTCACTGCCTATCCTAATTCGGACCCTATGATACACACCACCCCGTGATGTTTTTCTCACTCGTACTAGTGAAAGTAGTGTTACACACCCATACAATGCGCACCACCCGGCCATGTTTTTTAGAAACCTATCCTACATTGCCACTGCATGTTTCCTGACCTCCCCATGCTGACCACCCCGTGGTGCTTTTCTCCATCCTACATTGCTACTAACTGCCTATCCTAACACAGACCCTGTGATACACACAACCCCGTGATGTTTTTCTCACTCCTACTAGTGAATGTAATGTTACACACTCATACAATGTGCACCACCCCGCGATGTTTTTCAGTAACCTATCCTACATTGCCACTGCATGTTTCCTGACTTCCCCATGCTGACCACCCCCTGGTGTTTTTCTCCATCCTACATTGCCACTCACTGCCTATCCTAATTCAGACCCTATGGTTCACACCACCCCGTGATGTTTTTCTCACTCCTACTAGTGAATTTAATGTTACACACCCATACAATGCGCAACACCCCTCGATGTTTTTCAGAAACCTATCCTACATTTCCACTGCATGTTTCTTGACCTCCCCATGCTGAACACCCCGTGGTGCTTTTCTCCATCATATATTGCAACTCACTGCGTATCCTAATTCGGACCCTATGATACACACCACCCCGTGATGTTTTCCTCACTCGTACTAGTGAAAGTAGTGTTATACACCCATACAATGCGCACCACCCCGCAATGTTTTTCAGAAAGTTATCCTACATTGCCACTGCATGTTTCCTGACCTCCCCATGCTGACCAGCCCATGGTGCTTTTCTCCATCCTACATTGCCACTCACTGCCTATCCTAATTCAGACCCTATGATTCACACCACTCCGTGATGTTTTTCTCACTCCTACTAGTGAATGTAATGTTACACACCCATACAATGCACACCACCCCTCGATGTTTTTCAGAAACCTAACCTACATTGCCACTGCATGTTTCTTGACCTCCCCATGCTGACCACCCCGTGGTGCTTTTCTCCATCATATATTGCCACTCACTGCCTATCCTAATTCGGACCCTATGATACACACAACCCCGTGATGTTTTTCTCACTCATACTAGTGAAAGTAGTGTTACACACCCATACAATGCGCACCACCCCACGATGTTTTTCAGAAACTTATCCTACATTGCCACCGCATGTTTCCTGACCTCCCCATGCTGACCACCCCGTCGTGTTTTTCTCCATCCTACATTGCCACTCACTGCCTATCCTAATTCAGACCCTATGATTCACACCACCCCGTGATGTTTTTCTCACTCCTACTAGTGAATGTAATGTTACACACCCATACAATGCGCACCAACCGGCGATGTTTTTCAGAAACCTATCCTACTTTGCCACTGCATGTTTCCTGACCGCCCCATTCTGACCACCCCGGGGTGCTTTTCTCCATCCTACATTGCCACTCACTGCCTCTCCTAATTCAGACCCTATGATTCACACCACCCCGTAATGTTTTTCTCACTCCTACTAGTGAATGTAATGTTACACACCCATACAATGCGCACCACCCCTCGATGTTTTTCAGAAACTTATCCTACATTGCCACTGCATGTTTCCTGACCTCCCCATGATGACCACGCCGTGGTGCTTTTCTCCATCTTACATTGCCACTCACTGCCTATACTAATTCAGACCCTATGATTCACAGCACCCCGTGATGTTTTTCTCACTCCTACTAGTGAAAGTAATCTTACACACCCATGCAATGCGCACCACCTCAAGATGTTTTTCAGAAACCTATCCTACATTGCCACTGCATGTTTCCTGACCTCCCCATGCTGACCACCCCGTGGTGCTTTTCTCCAGCATACATTGCCACTCACTGCCTATCCTAATTCAGACCCTATGATTCAAACCACCCCGTTATGTTTTTCTCACTCCTACTATTGAATGTAATGTTACACACCCATACAATGCGCACCACCCCGCGATGGTTTTCAGAAACCTATCCTTCATTGCCACAGCATGTTTTGTGACCTCCCCATGCTGACCACCCCGTGGTGCTTTTCTCCATCGTACAATGGCAGTCACTGCCTATCCTAATTCAGACCCTATGATTCACTCCACCCCGTGATGTTTTTCTCACTCCTACTAGTGAATGTAATGTTACACACCCATACAATGCACACCACCCCTCGATGTTTTTCAGAAACCTAACCTACATTGCCACTGCATGTTTCTTGACCTCCCCATGCTGACCACCCCTTGGTGCTTTTCTACATCCTACATTGCCACTCACTGCCTATAATAATTCAGACCCTATGATTCACACCACCCCGTAATGTTTTTCTCACTCCTACTAGTGAATGTAATGTTACACACCCATACAATGCGCACCACCCCTCGATGTTTTTCAGAAACTTATCCTACATTGCCACTGCATGTTTCCTGACCTCCCCATGATGACCACGCCGTGGTGCTTTTCTCCATCTTACATTGCCACTCACTGCCTATACTAATTCAGACCCTATGATTCACAGCACCCCGTGATGTTTTTCTCACTCCTACTAGTGAAAGTAATGTTACACACCCATACAATGCGCACCACCCCAAGATGTTTTTCAGAAACCTATCCTACATTGCCACTGCATGTTTCCTGACCTCCCCATGCTGACCACCCCGTGGTGCTTTTCCCCATCCTACATTGCCACTCACTGCCTATTCTAATTCAGACCCTATGATTCACACCACCACGTGTTTTTCTCACTCCTACTAGTGAATGTAATGTTACAAAGCCATACAATGCGCACCACCCCGCGATGTTTTTCAGAAACCTATCCTACATTGCCACTGCATGTTTCCTGACCTCCCCATGCTGACCACCCCGTGGTGCTTTTCTCCATCCTACATTGCCACTCACTGCCTATCCTAATTCAGACCCTATGATTAACACCACCCTGTGATGTTTTTCTCACTCCTACTAGAAAATGTAATGTTACACACCAATACAATGCGCACCAATCGGCGATGTTTTTCAGAAACCTATCCTACATTGCCACTGCATGTTTCCTGACCTCCCCATGCTGACCACCCCGTGGTGCTTTTCTCCATCCTACATTGCCTCGCACTGCCTATCCTAATTCAGACCCTATGATTCACACCACCCCGTGATGTTTTTCTCACTCCTACTAGTGAATGTAATGTTACACACCCATACAATGCGCACCAACCGGCGATGTTTTTCAGAAACCTATCCTACTTTGCCACTGCATGTTTCCTGACCGCCCCATTCTGACCACCCCGTGGTGCTTTTCTCCATCCTACATTGCCACTCACTGCCTATCCTAATTCAGACCCTATGATACACACCACCCCGTGATGTTTTTCTCACTCTACTAGTGAAAGTAGTGTTATACACCCATACAATGCGCACCACCCCACGAAGTTTTTCAGAAACTTATCCTACATTTCCACTGCATGTTTCTTGACCTCCCCATGCTGACCACCCCGTGGTGCTTTTCTCCATCATATATTGCCACTCACTGCCTATCCTAATTCGGACCCTATGATACACACCACCCCGTGATGTTTTTCTCACACGTACTAGTGAAAGTAGTGTTACACACCCATACAATGCGCACCACCCGGCGATGTTTTTTAGAAACCTATCCTACATTGGCACTGCATGTTTCCTGACCTCCCCTAGCTGACCACCCCGTGGTGCTTTTCTCCATCCTACATTGCTACTAACTGCCTATCCTAACACAGACCCTGTGATACACACAACCCCTTGATGTTTTTCTCACTCCTACTAGTGAATGTAATGTTACACACTCATACAATGTGCACCACCCCGCGATGTTTTTCAGTAACCTATCCTACATTGCCACTGCATGTTTCCTGACTTCCCCATGCTGACCACCCCCTGGTGTTTTTCTCCATCCTACATTGCCACTCACTGCCTATCCTAATTCAGACCCTATGATTCACACCACCCCGTGATGTTTTTCTCACTCCTACTAGTGAATTTAATGTTACACACCCATACAATGCGCAACACCCCTCGGTGTTTTTCAGAAACCTATCCTACAATTCCACTGCATGTTTCGTGACCTCCCCATGCTGACCACCCCGTGGTGCTTTTCTCCATCCTACAATGCCAGTCACTGCCTATCCTAATTCAGACCCTATGATTCACTCCACCCCGTGATGTTTTTCTCACTCCTACTAGTGAATGTAATGTTACACACCCATACAATGCACACCACCCCTCGATGTTTTTCAGAAACCTAACCTACATTGCCACTGCATGTTTCTTTACCTCCCCATGCTGACCACCCCGTGGTGCTTTTCTCCATCATATATTGCCACTCACTGCCTATCCTAATTCGGACCCTATGATACACACAACCCCGTGATGTTTTTCTAACTCATACTAGTGAAAGTAGTGTAACACACCCATACAATGCGCACCACCCCACGATGTTTTTCAGAAACTTATCCTACATTGCCACCGCATGTTTCCTGACCTCCCCATGCTGACCACACCGTGGTGTTTTTCTCCATCCTACATTGCCACTCACTGCCTATCCTAATTCAGACCATATGATTCACACCACCCCGTGATGTTTTTCTCACTCCTACTAGTGAATGTAATGTTACACACCCATACAATGCGCACCAACCGGCGATGTTTTTCAGAAACCTATCCTACTTTGCCACTGCATGTTTCCTGACCGCCCCATTCTGACCACCCCGTGGTGCTCTTCTCCATCCTACATTGCCAATCACTGCCTATCCTAATTCAGACCCTATGATACACACCACCCCGTGATGTTTTTCTCACTCGTACTAGTGAAAGTAGTGTTATACACCCATACAATGCGCACCACCGCACGAAGTTTTTCAGAAACTTATCCTACATTTCCACTGCATGTTTCTTGACCTCCCCATGCTAACCACCCCGTGGTGCTTTTCTCCATCCTACAATGCCAGTCACTGCCTATCCTAATTCAGACCCTATGATTCACTCCACCCTGTGATGTTTTTCTCACTCCTACTAGTGAATGTAATGTTCCACACCCATACAATGCGCACCACCCCTCGATGTTTTTCAGAAACCTATCCTATATTGCCACTACATGTTTCCTGACCTTCCCATCCTGACCACCCCGTGGTGCTTTTCTCCAGCATACATTGCCACTCACTGCCTATCCTAATTCAGACCCTATGATTCAAACCACCCCGTGATGTTTTTCTCACTCCTACTAGTGAATGTAATATTACACACCCATACAATGCGCACAACCGGGCGATGATTCCAGAAACCTATCCTACATTGCCACTGCATTTTTCCTGACCTCCCCATGCTGACCACCCCGTGATGCTTTTCTCCATCCTACATTGCCACTCACTGCCTATCCTAATTCAGACCCTATGATTCACTCCACCCCGTGATGTTTTTCTCACTCCTACTAGTGAATGTAATGTTACACACCCATACAATGCGCACCACCCCAGGATGTTTTACAGAAACCTATCCTACCTTGCCACTGCATGTTTCCTGACCGCCCCATTTTGACCAACCCGTGGTGCTTATCTCCATCATACATTGCCACTCACTGCCTATCCTAATTCAGACCCTATGACTCACACCACCCCGATGTTTTTCTCACTCCTACTAGTGAAAGTAATGTTACACAGCCATACAATGCGCACCACCCCGCATTGTTTTTCAGAAACCTATCCTACATTGCCACTGCATGTTTCCTGACCTCCCCATGCTGACCACCCCGTGGTGCTTTTCTCCATCCTACATTGCCACTCACTGCCTATCCTAATTCAGACCCTATGATTAACACCACCCTGTGATGTTTTTCTCACTCCTACTAGAAAATGTAATGTTACACACCAATACAATGCGCACCAATCGGCGATGTTTTTCAGAAACCTATCCTACATTGCCACGGCATGTTTCCTGACCTCCCCATGCTGACCACCCCGTGGTGCTTTTCTCCATCCTACATTGCCTCACACTGCCTATCCTAATTCAGACCCTATGATTCACACCACCCCGTGATGTTTTTCTCACTCCTACTATTGAATGTAATGTTACACACCCATACAATGCGCACCACCCCGCGATGGTTTTCAGAAACCTATCCTTCATTGCCACAGCATGTTTCGTGACCTCCCCATGCTGACCACCCCGTGGTGCTTTTCTTCATCCTACAATGCCAGTCACTGCCTATCCTAATTCAGACCCTATGATTCACTCCACCCCGTGATGTTTTTCTCACTCCTACTAGTGAATGTAATGTTACACACCCATACAATGCGCACCACCCCTCGATGTTTTTCAGAAACCTATCCTACATTGCCACTACATGTTTCCTGACCTTCCCATCCTGACCACCCCGTGGTGCTTTTCTCCAGCATACATTGCCACTCACTGCCTATCCTAATTCAGACCCTATGATTCAAACCACCCCGTGATGTTTTTCTCACTCCTACTTGTGAATGTAATATTACACACCCATACAATGCGCACAACCGGGCGATGATTCCAGAAACCTATCCTACATTGCCACTGCATTGTTCCTGACCTCCCCATGCTGACCACCCCGTGATGCTTTTCTCCATCCTACATTGCCACTCACTGCCTATCCTAATTCAGACCCTATGATTCACACCACCCCGTGATGTTTTTCTCTCTCCTACTAGTGAATGTAATGTTGCACACCCATAAAATGCGCACCAGACCACAATGTTTTTCATAAACCTATCCTACATTGCCACTGCATGTTTCCTGAGCTCCCCATGCTGACCACCCCGTGGTGCTTTTCTCAATCCTACATTGCCACTCACTGCCTATCCTAATTCAGACCCTATGATTTACATCACACCGTGATGTTTTTCTCACTCCTACTAGTGAATGTAATGTGACACACCCATACAATGCACACCACCCCGCGATGTTTTTCAGAAACCTATCGTAAATTGCCACTGCATGTTTCCTGAACTCCACATGCTGACCACCCCGTGGTGCTTTTCTCCATCCTACATTGCCAATCACTGCCTATCCTAATTCAGACCCTATGTTTCACACCACCCCATGATGTTTTTCTCACTCCTACTAGTGAATGTAATGTTACACACCCATACAATGTGCACCACCCCAGGATGTTTTACAGAAACCTATCCTACATTGCCACTGCATGTTTCCTGACCGCCCCATTCTGACCAACCCGTGGTGCTTATCTCCATCATACATTGCCACTCACTGCCTATCCTAAATCAGACCCTATGATTCACACCACCCCGATGTTTTTCTCACTCCTACTAGTGAAAGTAATGTTACACACCCATACAATGCGCACTACTACGCGATTTTTTTCAGAAACCTATCCTACATGGCCACTGAATGTTTTTTGACCTCCCCATGCTGACCACCCCGTGGTGCTTTTCTCCATCATATATTGCCACTCACTGCCTATCCTAATTAAGACCCTATGATACACACCACCCCGTGATGTTTTTCTCACTCCTACTAGTGAAAGTTGTTTAACACACGCATACAATGCGCCCCACCCCACGATGCTTTTCAGAACCCTATCCTACATTGCCACTGCATGTTTCCTGACATCCCCATGCTGACCACCCCGTGGTGCTTTTCTCCATCCTACATTGCCACTCACTGCCTGTACTAATTCAGACCCTATGATTCACAGCACCCCATGATGTTTTTCTCACTCTACTAGTGAAAGTAATGTTACACACCCATACAATGCGCACCACCCCCAATGTTTTTCAGAAACCTATCCGACATTGCCACTGCATGTTTTCTGACCTCCCCGTGCTGACCACCCCGTGGTGCTTTTCTCCATCATATATTGTCACTCACTGACTATCCTAATTCAGACACTGTGATACACACCACCCCGTGATGATTTTCTCACTCCTACTAGTTAAAGTAGTGTTACACACCCATACAATGTGCACAACCCCGCGATGTTTTTCATAAACCTATCCTACATTGCCACTGCATGTTTCCTGACCTCCCCATGATGACCACCCCATGGTGCTTTTCTCCATCTTACATTGCCACTCACTGCCTATACTAATTCAGACCCTATGATTCACAGCACCCCGTGATGTTTTTCTCACTCCTACTAGTGAAAGTAATGTTACACACCCATACAATGCGCACCACCCCGCGATGTTTTTCAGAAACCTATCCTACATTGCCACTGCATGTTTCCTGACCTCCCCATGCTGACCACCCCGTGGTGCTTTTCCCCATCCTACATTGCCACTCACTGCCTATTCTAATTCAGACCCTATGATTCACACCACCACGTGTTTTTCTCACTCCTACTAGTGAATGTAATGTTACACAGCCATACAATGCGCACCACCCCGAGGTGTTTTTCAGAAACCTATCCTACATTGCCACTGCATGTTTTCTGACTTCCCCATGCTGACCACCCCGTGGTGCTTTTCTCCATCCTACATTGCCACTCACTGCCTACCCTAATTCAGACCCTATGATTCACACCACCCCGTTATGATTTTCTCACTCCTACTAGTGAATGTAAAGTTACACAGCCACACAATGCGCACCACCCCGCGATGTTTTTCAGAAACCTATCCTACGTTCCCACTGCATGTTTCCTGAGCTCACAATGCTGACCAACCCTTGGTGCTTTTCTCCATCCTACATTGCCACTCACTGCCTATCGTAATTCAGACCCTATGATTCACAGCACCCCGTGATGTTTTTCTCACTCCTACTAGTGAATGTAATATTACACACCCATACAATGCGCACCACCCCGCAATGTTTTTCAGAAACCTATCCTACATTGCCACTGCATGTTTCCTGACATCCCCATGCTGACCACCCCGTGGTGCTTTTCTGCATCCTACATTGCCTCTCACTTCCTATCCTAATTCAGACCCTATGATTCACACGACCCCGTGATGTTTTTCTCACTCCTACTAGTGAATGTAATGTTACACATCCATACAATGCGCACCACCCCGCGATGTTTTTCAGAAACCTATCCTACATTTCCACTGCATGTTTCCTGATCTCCCCATGCTGACCACTCCGTGGTGCTTTTCTCCATCCTACATTGCCACTCACTGCCTATCATAATTCAGACCCTATAATTCACACTACCCCGTGATGTTTTTCTCACTCCTACAAGTGAATGTAATGTTACACAGCCTTACAATGCGCACCACCCTGCGATGTTTTTCAGAAACCTATCGTACATTGCCAATGCATGTTTCCTGACCTCCCCATGCTGACCACCCCGTGGTGCTTTTCTACATCCTACATTGCCACTCACTGCCTATCCTAATTCAGACCCTATGATTCACACCACCCCATGGTGTTTTTCTCACTCCTACTAGAGAATGTAATGTTACACAGCCTTACAATGCGCATCACCCCCCGATGTTTTTCAGAAACCTGTCCTACATTGCCACTGCATGTTTCCTGACCTCCCCATGCAGACCACCCCGTGGTGCTTATCTCCATGTTACATTGCAACACAAAGCCTATCCTAATTCAGACACTCCGATTCACACCAGCCCGTTATGTTTTTCTCACTCCTTCCAGTGAATGTCATGTTAGAAACCCATACAATGCGCATCACCCCGCGATCTTTTTCAGAAACCTGTCCTACATTGCCACTGCATGTTTCCTGACCTGCCCATGCTGACCACCCCGTGGTGCATTGCTCCATCCTAGATTGCCACTCACTGCCTATGCTATTTCAGACCCTCTGATTCACAGCACCCCGAGATGTTTTTTCCCACTCCTACTAGTGAGTGGCCTCTTAGAAACCCTTACATTGCGCACCACCCCGCGATATTTTTCAGAAATGTATCCAACAACGCCCGTGCATGTTTCCTGACCTCCCTATGCTGACTACACCCTGGGGCTTTTTTCCATCCTACATTACAACTAAAGCCTATCCTAATTCAGACATTGTGATTTACACCACACAAGATGTTTTTTTCACTCCTACCAGTGAGTGTCCTGTTAGAAACCCTTACAATGCGCACCACCCAGCGATGTTTTTCAGAAACCTATCCAACAATGCCACTGCATGTTTCCTGACCTCCCTATGCTGACTACCCCCTGGGCCTTTTCTCCATCCTACGTTGCCACTAACTGCCTATACTAATGCAGACACTGTGATTCACACCACCCCGTGATGTTTTTTTCACTCGTACAAGTGAATGAAATGTTACACACCCATACAATGTTCACCACCCTGTGATGTTTTTCAGAAAACTATCCTACATTGCCACTGCGTTTCCTGACCTCCCCATGCTGACCACCCCTTGGTGCTTTTCTCCATTGTACATTTCCACTCACTGCCTATCCTAATTCAGACCCTCCCATTCACACCACCCCATGATGTTTTTCTCACACCTACTAGTGAATGCCCTGTTAGAAAACCTTACAATGTGCACAAACATGCGATGTTTTTCAGAAACCTATACCACATTGCCCCTGCATGTTTCTTGACCTCCCCATGCTGACCAGCCCCTGGTGCTTTTCTCCATGCTACATTGCCATTTAATGCATATCCTAATTCATACCCTCCGATTCACACCACCCCATCATGATTTTCTCACTCCTTCCAGTGAATGTATTGTTAGAAACCCATACAATGCACACCACACAAGATGTTTTTCAGAAACCTATCCAACATTGCCGCTGCATATTTTCTGACCTCCCCATGCTGACCACTCCCAGGTGCTTTCCTCCATGCTACATTGCCACTCAATGCATATCCTAATTCAGACCCTATGATTCACACCACCCCGTCATGATTTTCTCACTCCTACCAGTGAATGGCCTGTTAGAAACCCTTACAATGCGAACCACCCCGCGAAGTTTTTCAGAAACATATCCTACATTGCCACTGCATGTTTCCTGACGTCCCCCTGCTGTCCACCCCGTGGTGCTTTTCTCCAACCTACATTGCCACTCACTGCCTATCCCAATTCAGACCCTCCGATTCACACCACCACGTGATGTTTTTCTCACTCCTACTAGTGAATGAAATGTTAGAAACCCATACAAGGCACACCACCCCGCGATGTTTTTCAGAAACCTGTCCTATATTGCCACTGCATGTTTCCTGACCTCCCCATGGTGACCACACCCTGGTGGTTGTCCCAATCCTGCCTTACCACTCAATGCCTATCCTAATTCAGACCCTCCGATTCACACCACCCCGTGATGGTTTTCTCACTCCTACTAGTGAATGTAATGTTAGAAACCCATACAATGCGCACCACCCCCGATGTTTTTCAGAAACCTATCCTACATTGCAACCTCATGTTCCAGAACTTCCATGCTGACCACCCCCGGGTGCTTTGCTCCATCCTACATTTCCACTCACTGCCTATCCTAATTCAGACCCTCCGTTTGAAAGCACCACATGATGTTTTTCTCACTCCTACAAGTGAATGAAATGTTACACACACATACAATATGCAACACCCTGTGATATTTTTCAGAAACCTATCCTACATTGCCACTGCATGTTTACTGACCTCCCAATGCTGACCACCCCATGGTGCTTTTCTCCATCCTACATTGCCACTCACACGCTATCCTAATTCAGAACCTCCCATTGACAACAACCCGTGATATTTTTCTCACTCCTACCAGTGAATGGCCTGTTACAAACCCTTACAATGAGAACCACCCTGCGATGTTTTTCAGAATCCTATCCTACATTGCCACTGCATGTTTCCTGACCTCCCCATGCTGACCACCCCTTGGTGCATTTGTCCATCCTAGATTGCTCTCACTGCCTATCCTATTTCAGACACTGTTATTAACACCACCCCGTGATGCTTTTCCCACTCCTACTAGTGAATGGCCTCTTAGAAACCCTTACAATGCGTACCACCTCGCGATGTATTTCAGAAACGTATCCTACATTGCCACTGCATGTTTCCTGACCTCCCCATGCTGTCCACTCCCTGGTGCTTTTCCCAATCCTGCATTGCCACTCAATGACTATCCTAATTCAGGCACTGTGATTCACACCACCCCGTGATGTTTTTCTCACTCCTACCAGTGAATGGCCCTTTAGAAACCCTTACAATGCGAACAACCCTGCCATATTTTTCAGAAACCTATCCTACATTGCCACTGCATATTTCCTGATGTCCCCATGCTGTCTACCCCGTGGTGCCTTTCTCCATCCTACAATGCCACTCACTGCATAACCTAATTCATACCCTCCGATTCACACCACCCCGTGATGTTTTTCTCACTTCTACAGTGAATGTAATGTTAGAAACCCATACAATGCGCACCACCCCGCGATTTTTTTCAGAAACCTATCCTATATTGCCACTGCATGTTTCCTGACCTCCACATGCTGACCAGCCCGTGGTGCTTTTCTCCATCCAAGATTGCCACTCACTGAGTATCCTAATTCAGACACTCTGATTCACACCACACCTTGATGTTTTTCTCACTGCTACTAGTGAATTGCCTGTTAGAAATCCTTACAATGCACACGAACCCGCGATGTTTTTTGGAAACCTATCCTACATTGCCACCACATGTTTCCTGACCTCCCCATGCTGACCGACACATGCTGCTTTTCTCCAGGCTACATTGCAACAGAAAGCCTATGCTAATTCAGACACTCTGATTGACACCACCCCGTGATGTTTTTCTCACTCCTACCAGTGAATGTAATGTTAGAAACCCATACAATGCGAACCAGCCCGCGATGTTTTTCAGAAACCTATCCTACATTGCCACTGCATGTTTCCTGACCTCCCCATGCTGACCACCCCGTGGTGCTTTTCTCCATCCTACATTGTCACTCACTGCCTATCCTAATTCAGACACTGCGATTGAAACCACACCGTGATGTTTTTCTCACTCTTACTAGTGAATGTAATGGTAGAAATCCATACAATGCGCACCACTCCGGGATGTTTTTCAGGAACGTATCCTATATTGCCACAGCATGTTTCCTGACCTCCCTGTGCTGACCACCCCGTGGTGATTTTATCCATCCTACATTGCCACTGAATGCCTATACTAATTCAGACCCTCTGATTCACACCACCCCGTGACGTTTTGATCACCCTTACTAGTGAATGTAATGTTACACACCAATATAATGCGCACAACCGCGCGATGTTTTTCAGAAACCTGTCCTACATTGCCACTGCATGTTCCCTGACCTCCCATGCTGACCACCCCGTGGTGCTTTTCTCCATCCTAGATGCCACTCCATGACTATCCTAATTCGGACACTCTGGTTCACAGCAACCCGTGATGTCTTTCTAAGTCCTACTAGTGAATGGCCTGTTAGAAACCATTACAATGCGCACAACCCCGCAATGTTTTTCGGAAACCCATCGTACATGGCTACCGCATGTTTCCTGATCTCCCATGCTGACCGATGCTGGTGCTTTTCTCCAGGCTACATTGCAACAGAGAGCCTATACTAATTCAGACGCTCCGATTCACACCACCCCGTTATGTTTATCTCACTCCTACCAGTGAATGTAATGTTAGAAACCCATACAATGTGCACCACCCTGCGATGTTTTTCAGAAACCTATCCTACATTGGCATTGCATGTTTCCTGACCTCCCCATGCTGACTACACCCTGGTGCTTTTCTCCATCCTACATTGCCACTCAATGCCTATCCTAATTCAGACCCTCTGACTCACATCACCCCGTGATGTTTTTCTCACTCCTACTAGTGAATGTAATGTTAGAAACCCATACAATGCGCACCACCCCCGATGTTTTTCAGAAACCTATCTTACATTGCCATCTCATGTTCCAGACCTCCCAATGCTGACCACCCCATGGTGCTTTTCTCCATCCTATATTGCCACTCACACGCTATCCTAATTCAGACCCTCCCATTCACACCACCCCGTGATGTTTTTCTCACTTCTTCCAGTGAATGTAATGTTAGAAACCCATACAATGCGCACCACACCGCGATGTTTTTCAGAAACCTATCCAACATTGCCACTGCTTGTTTCCTGACCGCCCCATGCTGACCACCCCGTAGTGCTTTTCTCCATGCTACATTGCTACTCACTGCCTATCCTAATTCAGACCCTCCCATTCACTACACCCCGTGATGTTTTACTCACTCCTTCCAGTGAATGTAATGTTAGAAACCCATACAAGGCACACCACTCAGGGATGTTTTTCAGAAACCTATCCTACATTGCCACTGCATGTTTGCTGACCTCCCCATGCTGACCACTCCCTGGTGCTTTTCCAAATCCTACATTGCCACTCAATGCCTATCCTAATTCAGACGCTGTGATTCACACCACCCCGTGATGTTTTTCTCACTCCTACCAGTGAATGGCCCGTTAGAAACCCTTACAATGCGAACAACCCTGCCATATTTTTCAGAAACCTACCCTACATTGCCACTGCATATTTCCTGACGTCCCCATGCTGTCTACCCCGTGGTGCCTTTCTCCATCCTACAATGCCACTCACTGCATATCCTAATTCATACACTCCGATTCACACCACCCAGTGATGTTTTTCTCACTTCTACAGTGAATGTAATGTTAGAAACCCATACAATGCACACCACCCCGCGATTTTTTTCAGAAACCTATCCTATATTGCCACTGCATGTTTCCTGACCTCCACATGCTGACCAGCCCGTGGTGCTTTTCTCCATCCAAGATTGCCACTCATTGAGTATTCTAATTCAGACACTCTGATTCACACCACACATTGATGTTTTTCTCACTGCTACTAGTGAATTGCCTGTTAGAAATCCTTACAATGCACACGAACCCGCGATGTTTTTTGGAAACCTATCCTACATTGCCACCACATGTTTCCTGACCTCCCCATGCTGACCGACACATGCTGCTTTTCTCCAGGCTACATTGCAACAGAAAGCCTATGCTAATTCAGACACTCTGATTGACACCACCCCGTGATGTTTTTCTCACTCCTACCAGTGAATGTAATGTTAGAAACCCATACAATGCGAACCAGCCCGCGATGTTTTTCAGAAACCTATCCTACATTGCCACTGCATGTTTCCTGACCTCCCCATGCTGTCCACCCCGTGGTGCTTTTCTCCATCCTACATTGTCACTCACTGCCTATCCTAATTCAGACACTGCGATTGAAACCACACCGTGATGTTTTTCTCACTCTTACTAGTGAATGTAATGGTAGAAATCCATACAATGCGCACCACTCCGGGATGTTTTTCAGGAATGTATCCTATATTGCCACAGCATGTATCTTGTCCTCCCCATGCTGACCACCCCGTGGTGCTTTTCTCCATCATATATTGCCACTCACTGCCTATCCTAATTCGGACCCTATGATACACACAACCCCGTGATGTTTTTCTCACTCATACTAGTGAAAGTAGTGTTACACACCCATACAATGCGCACCACCCCACGATGTTTTTCAGAAACTTATCCTACATTGCCACCGCATGTTTCCTGACCTCCCCATGCTGACCACTCCGTGGTGTTTTTCTCCATCCTACATTGCCACTCACTGCCTATCCTAATTCAGACCCTATGATTCACACCACCCCGTGATGTTTTTCTCACTCGTACTAGTGAAAGTAGTGTTATACACCCATACAATGCGCACCACCCCACGAAGTTTTTCAGAAACTTATCCTACATTTCCACTGCATGTTTCTTGACCTCCCCATGCTGACCACCCCGTGGTGCTTTTCTCCATCCTACATTGCTACTAACTGCCTATCCTAACACAGACCGTGTGATACACACAACCCCGTGATGTTTTTCTCACTCCTACTAGTGAATGTAATGTTACACACTCATACAATGTGCACCACCCCGCGATGTTTTTCAGTAACCTATCCTACATTGCCACTGCATGTTTCCTGACTTCCCCATGCTGACCACCCCCTGGTGTTTTTCTCCATCCTACATTGCCACTCACTGCCTATCCTAATTCAGAACCTATGATTCACACCACCCCGTGATGTTTTTCTCACTCCTAGTAGTGAATTTAATGTTACACACCCATACAATGCGCAACACCCCTCGATGTTTTTCAGAAACCTATCCTACATTTCCACTGCATGTTTCTTAACCTCCCCATGCTGAACACCCCGTGGTGCTTTTCTCCATCATATATTGCAACTCACTGCGTATCCTAATTCGGACCCTATGATACACACCACCCCGTGATGTTTTTCTCACTCGTACTAGTGAAAGTAGTGTTACACACCCATACAATGCGCACCACCCCAAGAAGTTTTTCAGAAACTTATCCTACATTGCCACTGCATGTTTCCTGACCTCCCCATGCTGACCAGCCCATGGTGCTTTTCTCCATCCTACATTGCCACTCACTGCCTATCCTAATTCAGACCCTATGATTCACAGCACCCCGTAATGTTTTTCTCACTCCTACTAGTGAATGTAATGTTACACACCCATACAATGCGCACCACCCCTCGATGTTTTTCAGAAACTTATCCTACATTGCCACTGCATGTTTCCTGACCTCCCCATGATGACCACGCCGTGGTGCTTTTCTCCATCTTACATTGCCACTCACTGCCTATACTAATTCAGACCCTATGATTCACAGCACCCCGTGATGTTTTTCTCACTCCTACTAGTGAAAGTAATGTTACACACCCATACAATGCGCACCACCCCAAGATGTTTTTCAGAAACCTATCCTACATTGCCACTGCATGTTTCCTGACCTCCCCATGCTGACCACCCCGTGGTGCTTTTCCCCATCCTACATTGCCACTCACTGCCTATTCTAATTCAGACCCTATGATTCACACCACCACGTGTTTTTCTCACTCCTACTAGTGAATGTAATGTTACACAGCCATACAATGCGCACCACCCCGCGATGTTTTTCAGAAACCTATCCTACATTGCCACTGCATGTTTCCTGACCTCCCCATGCTGACCACCCCGTGGTGCTTTTCTCCATCCTACATTGCCACTCACTGCCTATCCTAATTCAGACCCTATGATTAACACCACCCTGTGATGTTTTTCTCACTCCTACTAGAAAATGTAATGTTACACACCAATACAATGCGCACCAATCGGCGATGTTTTTCAGAAACCTATCCTACATTGCCACTGCATGTTTCCTGACCTCCCCATGCTGACCACCCCGTGGTGCTTTTCTCCATCCTACATTGCCTGCACTGCCTATCCTAATTCAGACCCTATGATTCACACCACCCCGTGATGTTTTTCTCACTCCTACTAGTGAATGTAATGTTACACACCCATACAATGCACACCACCCCTCGATGTTTTTCAGAAACCTAACCTATATTGCCACTGCATGTTTCTTGACCTCCCCATGCTGACCACCCCGTGGTGCTTTTCTCCATCATATATTGACACTCAAAGCCTATCCTAATTCGGACACTATGATACACACAACCCCGTGATGTTTTTCTCACTCATACTAGTGAAAGTAGTGTTACACACCCATACAATGCGCACCACCCCACGATGTTTTTCAGAAACTTATCCTACATTGCCACCGCATGTTTCCTGACCTCCCCATGCTGACCACCCCGTGGTGTTTTTCTCCATCCTACATTGCCACTCACTGCCTATCCTAATTCAGACCCTTTGATTCACACCACCCCGTGATGTTTTTCTCTCTCCTACTAGTGAATGTAATGTTGCACACCCATAAAATGCGCACCAGACTACAATGTTTTTCATAAACCTATCCTACATTGCCACTGCATGTTTCCTGAGCACCCCATGCTGACCACCCCGTGGTGCTTTTCTCAATCCTACATTGCCACTCACTGCCTATCCTAATTCAGACCCTATGATTTACATCACCCCGTGATGTTTTTCTCACTCCTACTAGTGAATGTAATGTGACACACCCATACAATGCACACCACCCCGCGATGTTTTTCAGAATCCTATCGTAAATTGCCACTGCATGTTTCCTGACCTCCACATGCTGACCACCCCGTGGTGCTTTTCTCCATCCTACATTGCCAATCACTGCCTATCCTAATTCAGACCCTATGATTCACACCACCCCATGATGTTTTTCTCACTCCTACTAGTGAATGTAATGTTACACACCCATACAATGCGCACCACCACAGGATGTTTTACAGAAACCTATCCTACATTGCCACTGCATGTTTCCTGACCGCCCCATTCTGACCAACCCGTGGTGCTTATCTCCATCATACATTGCCACTCACTGCCTATCCTATTTCAGACCCTATGATTCACACCACCCCGATGTTTTTCTCACTCCTACTAGTGAAAGTAATGTTACACACCCATACAATGCGCACTACTACGCGATTATTTTCAGCAACCTATCCTACATGGCCACTGAATGTTTCTTGACCTCCCCATGCTGACCACCCCGTGGTGCTTTTCTCCGTCATATATTGCCACTCACTGCCTATCCTAATTAAGACCCTATGATACACACCACCCCATGATGTTTTTCTCACTCCTACTAGTGAAAGTTGTTTTACACACCCATACAATGCGCCCCACACCACGATGCTTTTCAGAACCCTATCCTACATTGCCACTGCATGTTTCCTGACATCCCCATGCTGACCACCCCGTGGTGCTTTTCTCCATCCTACATTGCCACTCACTGCCTGTACTAATTCAGACCCTATGATTCACAGCACCCCGTGATGTTTTTCTCACTCTACTAGTGAAAGTAATGTTACACACCCATACAATGTGCACCACCCCCAATGTTTTTCAGAAACCTATCCGGCATTGCCACTGCATGTTTCCTGACCTCCCCATGCTGACCACCCCGTGGTGCTTTTCTCCATCATATATTGTCACTCACTGACTATCCTAATTCTGACACTGTGATACACACCACCCCGTGATGATTTTCTCACTCCTACTAGTTAAACTAGTGTTACACACCCATACAATGCGCACAACCCCGCGATGTTTTTCAGAAACCTATCCTACATTGCCACTGCATGTTTCCTGACCTTAACATGCTGACCACCCTGTGGTGCTTTTCTCCATCCTACATTGCCACTTACTGCCTATCCTAATTCAGACCCTATGATACACACAACCCCGTGATTTTTTTCTCACTCCTACTAGTGAATGTAATGTTACACACCCATACAATGCGCACCACCCCTCGATGTTTTTCAGAAACGTAACCTACATTGCCACTGCATGTTTCCTGACCTCCCCATGATGACCACCCCGTGGTGCTTTTCTCCATCTTACATTGCCACTCACTGCCTATACTAATTCAGACCCTATGATTCACAGCACCCCGTGATGTTTTTCTCACTCCTACTAGTGAAAGTAATGTTACACACCCATACAATGCGCACCACCCCTCGATGTTTTTCAGAAACCTATCCTACATTGCCACTGCATGTTTCCTGACCTCCCCATGCTGACCACCCCGTGGTGCTTTTCCCCATCCTACATTGCCACTCACTGCCTATTCTAATTCAGACCCTATGATTCACACCACCACGTGTTTTTCTCACTCCTACTAGTGAATGTAATGTTACACAGCCATACAATGCGCACCACCCCGAGGTGTTTTTCAGAAACCTATCCTACATTGCCACTGCATGTGTTCTGACTTCCCCATGCTGACCACCCCGTGGTGCTTTTCTCCATCCTACATTGCCACTCACTGCCTACCCTAATTCAGACCCTATGATTCACACCAACCCGTGATGATTTTCTCACTCCTACTAGTGAATGTAAAGTTACACAGCCACACAATGCGCACCACCCCGCGATGTTTTTCAGAAACCTATCCTACGTTCCCACTGCATGTTTCCTGAGCTCACAATGCTGACCAACCCGTGGTGCTTTTCTCCATCCTACATTGCCACTCACTGCCTATCTTAATTCAGACCCTATGATTCACAGCACCCCGTGATGTTTTTCTCACTCCTACTAGTGAATGTAATGTTACACACCCATACAATGCGCACCACCCCGCAATGTTTTTCAGAAACCTATCCTACATTGCCACTGCATGTTTCCTGACCTCCCCATGCTGACCAACCCGTGGTGCTTTTCTCCATCCTACATTGCCACTCACTGCCTATCATAATTCAGACCCTATGATTCACACTACCCCGTGATGTTTTTCTCACTCCTACAAGTGAATGTAATGTTACACAGCCTTACAATGCGCACCACCCTGCGATGTTTTTCAGAAACCTATCGTACATTGCCAATGCATGTTTCCTGACCTCCCCATGCTGACCACCCCGTGGTGCTTTTCTACATCCTACATTGCCACTCACTGCCTATCCTAATTCAGACCCTATGATTCACACCACCCCATGGTGTTTTTCTCACTCCTACTAGAGAATGTAATGTTACACAGCCTTACAATGCGCACCACCCCGCGATGTTTTTCAGAAACCTGTCCTACATTGCCACTGCATGTTTCCTGACCTCCCCATGCAGACCACCCCGTGGTGCTTATCTCCATGTTACATTGCAACACAAAGCCTATCCTAATTCAGACACTCCGATTCACACCAGCCCGTTATGTTTTTCTCACTCCTACCAGTGAATGTCATGTTAGAAACCCATACAATGCGCATCACCCCGCGATCTTTTTCAGAAACCTGTCCTACATTGCCACTGCATGTTTCCTGACTTGCCCATGCTGACCACCCCGTGGTGCATTGCTCCATC
Source organism: Cavia porcellus (assembly GCF_034190915.1). Classification (NCBI taxonomy): domain Eukaryota; kingdom Metazoa; phylum Chordata; class Mammalia; order Rodentia; family Caviidae; genus Cavia; species Cavia porcellus. Next base: position 2,674,186 of record NW_026947547.1, on the reverse strand, counting down.
CTAGATTGCCACTCACTGCCTATGCTATTTCAGACCCTCTGATTCACAGCACCCCGAGATGTTTTTTCCCACTCCTACTAGTGAGTGGCCTCTTAGAAACCCTTACATTGCGCACCACCCCGCGATATTTTTCAGAAATCTATCCAACAACGCCCGTGCATGTTTCCTGACCTCCCTATGCTGACTACACCCTGGGGCTTTTTTCCATCCTACATTACAACTAAAGCCTATCCTAATTCAGACATTGTGATTTACACCACACAAGATGTTTTTTTCACTCCTACCAGTGAGTGTCCTGTTAGAAACCCTTACAATGCGCACCACCCAGCGATGTTTTTCAGAAACCTATCCAACAATGCCACTGCATGTTTCCTGACCTCCCTATGCTGACTACCCCCTGGGCCTTTTCTCCATCCTACATTGCCACTAACTGCCTATACTAATGCAGACACTGTGATTCACACCACCCCGTGATGTTTTTTTCACTCGTACAAGTGAATGAAATGTTACACACCCATACAATGTTCACCACCCTGTGATGTTTTTCAGAAAACTATCCTACATTGCCACTGCGTTTCCTGACCTCCCCATGCTGACCACCCCTTGGTGCTTTTCTCCATTGTACATTTCCACTCACTGCCTATCCTAATTCAGACCCTCCCATTCACACCACCCCATGATGTTTTTCTCACACCTACTAGTGAATGCCCTGTTAGAAAACCTTACAATGTGCACAAACATGCGATGTTTTTCAGAAACCTATACCACATTGCCCCTGCATGTTTCTTGACCTCCCCATGCTGACCAGCCCCTGGTGCTTTTCTCCATGCTACATTGCCATTTAATGCATATCCTAATTCATACCCTCCGATTCACACCACCCCATCATGATTTTCTCACTCCTTCCAGTGAATGTATTGTTAGAAACCCATACAATGCGCACCACACAAGATGTTTTTCAGAAACCTATCCAACATTGCCGCTGCATATTTTCTGACCTCCCCATGCTGACCACTCCCAGGTGCTTTCCTCCATGCTACATTGCCACTCAATGCATATCCTAATTCAGACCCTATGATTCACACCACCCCGTCATGATTTTCTCACTCCTACCAGTGAATGGCCTGTTAGAAACCCTTACAATGCGAACCACCCCGCGAAGTTTTTCAGAAACCTATCCTACATTGCCACTGCATGTTTCCTGACGTCCCCCTGCTGTCCACCCCGTGGTGCTTTTCTCCAACCTACATTGCCACTCACTGCCTATCCCTATTCAGACCCTCCGATTCACACCACCACGTGATGTTTTTCTCACTCCTACTAGTGAATGAAATGTTAGAAACCCATACAAGGCACACCACCCCGCGATGTTTTTCAGAAACCTGTCCTATATTGCCACTGCATGTTTCCTGACCTCCCCATGGTGACCACGCCCTGGTGGTTGTCCCAATCCTGCCTTACCACTCAATGCCTATCCTAATTCAGACCCTCCGATTCACACCACCCCGTGATGGTTTTCTCACTCCTACTAGTGAATGTAATGTAAGAAACCCATACAATGCGCACCACCCCCGATGTTTTTCAGAAACCTATCCTACATTGCCACCTCATGTTCCAGACCTTCCATGCTGACCACCCCCGGGTGCTTTGCTCCATCCTACATTTCCACTCACTGCCTATCCTAATTCAGACCCTCCGATTGAAAGCACCACATGATGTTTTTCTCACTCCTACAAGTGAATGAAATGTTACACACACATACAATATGCAACACCCTGTGATATTTTTCAGAAACCTATCCTACATTGCCACTGCATGTTTACTGACCTCCCAATGCTGACCACCCCATGGTGCTTTTCTCCATCCTACATTGCCACTCACACGCTATCCTAATTCAGAACCTCCCATTCACAACAACCCGTGATATTTTTCTCACTCCTACCAGTGAATGGCCTGTTACAAACCCTTACAATGCGAACCACCCTGCGATGTTTTTCAGAATCCTATCCTACATTGCCACTGCATGTTTCCTGACCTCCCCATGCTGACCACCCCTTGGTGCATTTGTCCATCCTAGATTGCTCTCACTGCCTATCCTATTTCAGACACTCTTATTAACACCACCCCGTGATGCTTTTCCCACTCCTACTAGTGAATGGCCTCTTAGAAACCCTTACAATGCGTACCACCTCGCGATGTATTTCAGAAACGTATCCTACATTGCCACTGCATGTTTCCTGACCTCCCCATGCTGTCCACTCCCTGGTGCTTTTCCCAATCCTGCATTGCCACTCAATGACTATCCTAATTCAGGCACTGTGATTCACAACACCCCGTGATGTTTTTCTCACTCCTACCAGTGAATGGCCCTTTAGAAACCCTTACAATGCGAACAACCCTGCCATATTTTTCAGAAACCTATCCTACATTGCCACTGCATATTTCCTGACGTCCCCATGCTGTCTACCCCGTGGTGCCTTTCTCCATCCTACAATGCCACTCACTGCATAACCTAATTCATACCCTCCGATTCACACCACCCCGTGATGTTTTTCTCACTTCTACAGTGAATGTAATGTTAGAAACCCATACAATGCGCACCACCCCGCGATTTTTTTCAGAAACCTATCCTATATTGCCACTGCATGTTTCCTGACCTCCACATGCTGACCAGCCCGTGGTGCTTTTCTCCATCCAAGATTGCCACTCACTGAGTATCCTAATTCAGACAATCTGATTCACACCACACCTTGATGTTTTTCTCACTGCTACTAGTGAATTGCCTGTTAGAAATCCTTACAATGCACACGAACCCGCGATGTTTTTTGGAAACCTATCCTACATTGCCACCACATGTTTCCTGACCTCCCCATGCTGACCGACACATGCTGCTTTTCTCCAGGCTACATTGCAACAGAAAGCCTATGCTAATTCAGACACTCCGATTCACACCACCCCGTGATGTTTTTCTCACTCCTACCAGTGAATGTAATGTTAGAAACCCATACAATGCGAACCAGCCCGCGATGTTTTTCAGAAACCTATCCTACATTGCCACTGCATGTTTCCTGACCTCCCCATGCTGTCCACCCCGTGGTGCTTTTCTCCATCCTACATTGTCACTCACTGCCTATCCTAATTCAGACACTGCGATTGAAACCACACCGTGATGTTTTTCTCACTCTTACTAGTGAATGTAATGGTAGAAATCCATACAATGCGCACCACTCCGGGATGTTTTTCAGGAACGTATCCTATATTGCCACAGCATGTTTCCTGACCTCCCCATGCTGACCACCCCGTGGTGCTTTTATCCATCCTACATTGCCACTGAATGCGTATACTATTTCAGACCTTCTGATTCACACCACCCCGTGACGTTTTGATCACCCTTACTAGTGAATGTAATGTTACACACCTATATAATGCGCACAACCGCGCGATGTTTTTCAGAAACCTGTCCTACATTGCCACTGCATGTTCCCTGACCTCCCATGCTGACCACCCCGTGGTGCTTTTCTCCATCCTAGATGCCACTCCATGACTATCCTAATTCGGACCCTCTGGTTCACACCAACCCGTGATGTCTTTCTAAGTCCTACTAGTGAATGGCCTGTTAGAAACCATTACAATGCGCACAACCCCGCAATGTTTTTCGGAAACCCATCGTACATGGCTACCGCATGTTTCCTGATCTCCCATGCTGACCGATGCTGGTGCTTTTCTCCAGGCTACATTGCAACAGAGAGCCTATACTAATTCAGACGCTCCGATTCACACCACCCCGTTATGTTTATCTCACTCCTACCAGTGAATGTAATGTTAGAAACCCATACAATGTGCACCACCCTGCGATGTTTTTCAGAAACCTATCCTACATTGGCATTGCATGTTTCCTGACCTCCCCATGCTGACTACACCCTGGTGCTTTTCTCCATCCTACATTGCCACTCAATGCCTATCCTAATTCAGACCCTCTGACTCACATCACCCCGTGATGTTTTTCTCACTCCTACTAGTGAATGTAATGTTAGAAACCCATACAATGCGCACCACCCCCGATGTTTTTCAGAAACCTATCTTACATTGCCATCTCATGTTCCAGACCTCCCAATGCTGACCACCCCATGGTGCTTTTCTCCATCCTACATTGCCACTCACACGCTATCCTAATTCAGACCCTCCCATTCACACCACCCCGTGATGTTTTTCTCACTTCTTCCAGTGAATGTAATGTTAGAAACCCATACAATGCGCACCACACCGCGATGTTTTTCAGAAACCTATCCAACATTGCCACTGCTTGTTTCCTGACCGCCCCATGCTGACCACCCCGTAGTGCTTTTCTCCATGCTACATTGCTACTCACTGCCTATCCTAATTCAGACCCTCCCATTCACTACACCCCGTGATGTTTTACTCACTCCTTCCAGTGAATGTAATGTTGGAAACCCATACAAGGCACACCACTCAGCGATGTTTTTCAGAAACCTATCCTACATTGCCACTGCATGTTTGCTGACCTCTCCATGCTGACCACTCCCTGGTGCTTTTCCAAATCCTACATTGCCACTCAATGCCTATCCTAATTCAGACGCTGTGATTCACACCACCCCGTGATGTTTTTCTCACTCCTACCAGTGAATGGCCCGTTAGAAACCCTTACAATGCGAACAACCCTGCCATATTTTTCAGAAACCTATCCTACATTGCCACTGCATATTTCCTGACGTCCCCATGCTGTCTACCCCGTGGTGCATTTCTCCATCCTACAATGCCACTCACTGCATATCCTAATTCATACACTCCGATTCACACCACCCCGTGATGTTTTTCTCACTTCTACAGTGAATGTAATGTTAGAAACCCATACAATGCACACCACCCCGCGATTTTTTTCAGAAACCTATCCTATATTGCCACTGCATGTTTCCTGACCTCCACATGCTGACCAGCCCGTGGTGCTTTTCTCCATCCAAGATTGCCACTCACTGAGTATTCTAATTCAGACACTCTGATTCACACCACACATTGATGTTTTTCTCACTGCTACTAGTGAATTGCCTGTTAGAAATCCTTACAATGCACACGAACCCGCGATGTTTTTTGGAAACCTATCCTACATTGCCACCACATGTTTCCTGACCTCCCCATGCTGACCGACACATGCTGCTTTTCTCCAGACTACATTGCAACAGAAAGCCTATGCTAATTCAGACACTCTGATTCACACCACCCCGTGATGTTTTTCTCACTCCTACCAGTGAATGAAATGTTAGAAACCCATACAATGCGAACCAGCCCGCGATGTTTTTCAGAAACCTATCCTACATTGCCACTGCATGTTTCCTGTCCTCCCCATGCTGTCCACCCCGTGGTGCTTTTCTCCATCCTACATTGTCACTCACTGCCTATCCTAATTCAGACACTGCGAATGAAACCACACCGTGATGTTTTTCTCAATCTTACTAGTGAATGTAATGGTAGAAATCCATACAATGCGCACCACTCCGGGATGTTTTTCAGGAACGTATCCTATATTGCCACAGCATGCTTCTTGACCTCCCCAAGCTGACCACCCCGTGGTGCTTTTCTCCATCATATATTGCCACTCACTGCCTATCCTAATTCGGACCCTATGATACACACAACCCCGTGATGTTTTTCTCACTCATACTAGTGAAAGTAGTGTTACACACCCATACAATGCGCACCACCCCACGATGTTTTTCAGAAACTTATCCTACATTGCCACCGCATGTTTCCTGACCTCCCCATGCTGACCACCCCGTGGTGTTTTTCTCCATCCTACATTGCCACTCACTGCCTATCCTAATTCAGACCCTATGATTCACACCACCCCGTGATGTTTTTCTCACTCGTACTAGTGAAAGTAGTGTTATACACCCATACAATGCGCACCACCCCACGAAGTTTTTCAGAAACTTATCCTACATTTCCACTGCATGTTTCTTGACCTCCCCATGCTGACCACCCCGTGGTGCTTTTCTCCATCATATATTGCCACTCACTGCCTATCCTAATTCGGACCCTATGATACACACCACCCCGTGATGTTTTTCTCACTCGTACTAGTGAAAGTAGTGTTACACACCCATACAATGCGCACCACCCGGCGATGTTTTTTAGAAACCTATCCTACATTGCCACTGCATGTTTCATGACCTCCCCATGCTGACCACCCCGTGGTGCTTTTCTCCATCCTACATTGCTACTAACTGCCTATCCTAACACAGACCCTGTGATACACACAACCCCGTGATCTTTTTCTCACTCCTACTAGTGAATGTAATGTTACACACTCATACAATGTGCACCACCCCGCGATGTTTTTCAGTAACCTATCCTACATTGCCACTGCATGTTTCCTGACTTCCCCATGCTGACCACCCCCTGGTGTTTTTCTCCATCCTACATTGCCACTCACTGCTTATCCTAATTCAGAACCTATGATTCACACCACCCCGTGATGTTTTTCTCACTCCTAGTAGTGAATTTAATGTTACACACCCATACAATGCGCACCACCCCGCGATGTTTTTCAGAAACCTATCCTACATTGCCACTGCATGTTTCCTGACCTCCCCATGCTGACCACCCCATGGTGCTTTACTCCATCCTACATTGCCACTCACTGCCTATCCTAATTCAGACCCTATGATTAACACCACCCTGTGATGTTTTTCTCACTCCTACTAGAAAATGTAATGTTACACACCAATACAATGCTCACCAATCGGCGATGTTTTTCAGAAACCTATCCTACATTGCCACTGCATGTTTCCTGACCTCCCCATGCTGACCACCCCGTGGTGCTTTTCTCCATCCTACATTGCCTGCACTGCCTATCCTAATTCAGACCCTATGATTCACACCACCCCGTGATGTTTTTCTCACTCCTACTAGTGAATGTAATGTTACACACCCATACAATGCACACCACCCCTCGATGTTTTTCAGAAACCTAACCTACATTGCCACTGCATATTTCTTGACCTCCCCATGCTGACCACCCCGTGGTGCTTTTCTCCATCATATATTGCCACTCACTGCCTATCCTAATTCGGACCCTATGATACACACAACCCCGTGATGATTTTCTCAATCATACTAGTGAAAATAGTGTTACACACCCATACAATGCGGACCACCCCACAATGTTTTTCAGAAACTTATCCTACATTGCCACCGCATGTTTCCTGACCTCCCCATGCTGACCACCCCGTGGTGTTTTTCTCCATCCTACATTGCCACTCACTGCCTATCCTAATTCAGACCCTATGATTCACACCACCCCGTGATGTTTTTCTCACTCCTACTAGTGAATGTAAAGTTACACACCCATACAATGCGCACCAACCGGTGATGTTTTTCAGAAACCTATCCTACTTTGCCACTGCATGTTTCCTGACCGCCCCATTCTGACCACCCCATGGTGCTTTTCTCCATCCTACATTGCCACTCACTGCCTATCCTAATTCAGACCCTATGATACACACCACCCCGTGATGTTTTTCTCACTCGTACTAGTGAAAGTAGTGTTATACACCCATACAATGCGCACCACCCCACGAAGTTTTTCAGAAACTTATCCTACATTTCCACTGCATGTTTCTTGACCTCCCCATGCTGACCACCCCGTGGTGCTTTTCTCCATCATATATTGCCACTCACTGCCTATCCTAATTCAGACCCTATGATACACAGCACCCCGTGATGTTTTTCTCACTCGTACTAGTGAAAGTAGTGTTACACACCCATACAATGCGCACCACCCGGCGATGTTTTTTAGAAACCTATCCTACATTGCCTCTGCATGTTCCCTGACCTCCCCATGCTGACCACCCCATGGTGCTTTTCTCCGTCCTACATTGTAACTCACTGCCTATCCTAATTCAGACACTGCGATTGAAACAACACCGTGATGTTTTTCTCACTCTTACTAGTGAATGTAATGGTAGAAACCCATACAATGCGCACCACTCCGGGATGTTTTTCAGGAACCTATCCTATATTGCCACAGCATGTTTCCTGACCTCACCATGCTGACCACCCCATGGTGCTTTTCTCCATCCTACATTGCCACTGAATGCCTATACTAATTCAGACCTTCCGATTCACACCACCCCGTGACGTGTTGTTCACCCTTACTAGTGAATGTAATGTTACACACCGATATAATGCACACAACCCCGTGATGTTTTTCAGAAACCTGTCCTACATTGCCACTGCATGTTTCCTGACCTCCCATGCTGAACACACCGTGGTGCTTTTCTCCATCCTAGATGCCACTCCATGACTATCCTAATTCGGACCCTCTGGTTCACACCACCCCGTGATGTCTTTCTAAGTCGTACCAGTAAATGGCCTGTTAGAAACCCTTACAATGCGCACAACCCCGCGATGTTTTTCGGAAACCTATCCTACATGGCCACCGCATGTTTCCTGACCTCCCATGCTGACCGATGCTGGTACTTTTCTCCAGGCTACATTGCAACAGAGAGCCTATCCTAATTCAGACGCTCCGATTCACACCACCCCGTTATGTTTATCTCACTCCTACCAGTGAATGTAATGTTAGAAACCCATACAATGAGCACCACCCTGCGATGTTTTTCAGAAACCTATCCTACATTGCCACTGCATGTTTCCTGACCTCCCCAAGCTGACTACCCCCTGGTGCTTTTCTCCATCCTACATTGCCACTCAATGCCTATCCTAATTCAGACCTTCCAACTAACACCACCCCGTGATGTTTTTCTCACACCTACTAGTGAATGTAATGTTAGAAACCCATACAATGCGCACCACCCCCGATGTTTTTCAGAAACCTATCCTACATTGCCACTGCATGTTCCAGACCTCCAATGCTGACCACCCCATGGTGCTTTTCTCCATCCTACATTCCCACTCACACGCTATCCTAGTTGAGACCCTCCCATTCATACCACCCCGTGAAGTTTTTCTCACTTTTTCCAGTGAATGTAATGTTAGAAACCCATACAAGGCGCACCACTCAGCGATGTTTTTCAGAAACTTATCCTACATTACCACTGCATGTTTGCTGACCTTACCATTCTGACTACCCCCTGGTGCTTTTCTCATTCCTACATTGCCACTAACTGCCTATCCTAATTCAAACCCTATGATTCACACCACCACGTGATACTTTTCTCACTCCTACCAGTGAATGGCCTGTTACAAACCCTTACAATGCGAACCACCCTGCGATGTTTTTCAGAAACCTATCCTATATTGCTACTGCTTGTTTCCTGACCGCCCCATGCTGACCACCCCTTGGTGCTTCTTTCCATCCTAGATTGCCCTCTCTGCCTATCCTATTTCAGACCCTCTGATTAACACCACCCCGTGATGTTTTTCCCACTCCTACTAGTGAATGGCCTCTTAGGAAGCCTTACAATGTGCACCACCCCGCGATGTATTTCAGAAACGTATCCTACATAGCCACTGCATGTTTCCTGACCTCCCCATGCTGACCTCCCCATGCTGACCACTCCCTGGTGCTTTTCCCAATCCTACATTGCCACTCAATGCCTATCCTAATTCAGACACTGTGATTCACAGCACCCCGTGATGTTTTTCTCACTCCTACCAGTGAATGGCCTGTTAGAAACTATTAAAATGCGAACAACCCGGCGATGTTTTTCAGAAACCTATCCTACATTGCCACTTCATATTTCCTGACGTTCCCATGCTGTCTACCCCGTGGTGCCTTTCTCCAACCTACAATGCCACTCACTGCATATCCTAATTCATACCCTCCGATTCACACCACCCCGTGATGTTTTTCTCACTTCTATAGTGAATGTAATGTTAGAAACCCATACAATGCGCACCACCCCGTGACGTTTTTCAGAAACCTATCCTATATTGCCACTGCATGTTTCCTGACCTCCCCATGCTGACCAGCCCGTGGTGCTTTTCTCCATCCTAGATTGCTGAGTATCCTAATTCAGACACTCTGATTCACACCACACCTTGATGTTTTTCTCACTGCTACTAGTGAATGGCCTGTTAGAAATCCTTACAATGCACACGAACTCGCGATGTTTTTTGGAAACCTACCCTACTTTGCCAGCACATGTTTCCTGACCTCCCCATGCTGACCGACGCATGGTGCTTTTCTCCATGCTACATTGCAACAGAAAGCCTATCCTAATTCAGACCCTCCTATTCACACCACCCTGTGATGTTTTTCTCACTCCTACCCGTGAATGTAATGTTAGAAACCAATTCAATGCGAACCACCCCGTGATGTTTTTCAGAAACCTATCCTACATTGCCACTGCATGTTTCCTGACCTCGCCATGCTGTCCACACCGTGGTGTTTTCTCCAACCTACATTGCCTCTCACTGCCTAACCTAATTCAGACCCTCTGACTCACATCACCCCATGATGTTTTTCTCACTCCTACTAGTGAATGTAATGTTAGAAACCCATACAATGCGCACCACCCCCGATGTTTTTCAGAAACCTATCTTACATTGCCATCTCATGTTCCAGACCTCCCAATGCTGACCACCCCATGGTGCTTTTCTCCATCCTACATTGCCACTCACACGCTATCCTAATTCAGACCCTCCAATTCACACCACCCCGTGATGTTTTTCTCACTTCTTCCAGTGAATGTAATGTTAGAAACCCATACAATGCGCACCACACCGCGATGTTTTTCAGAAACCTATCCAACATTGCCACTGCTTGTTTCTTGACCGCCCCATGCTGACCACCCCGTGGTGCTTTTCTCCATGCTACATTGCTACTCACTGTCTATCCTAATTCAGACCCACCCATTCACTACACCCCGTGATGTTTTACTCACTCCTTCCAGTGAATGTAATGTTAGAAACCCATACAAGGCACACCACTCAGCGATGTTTTTCAGAAACCTATCCTACATTGCCACTGCATGTTTGCTGACCTCCCCATGCTCCCCACTCCCTGGTCCTTTTCCAAATCCTACATTGCCACTCAATGCCTATCCTAATTCAGACGCTGTGATTCACACCACCCCGTGATGTTTTTCTCACTCCTACCAGTGAATGGCCCGTTAGAAACCCTTACAATGCGAACAACCCCGCCATATTTTTCAGAAACCTATCCTACATTGCCACTGCATATTTCCTGACGTCCCCATGCTGTCTACCCCGTGGTGCCTTTCTCCATCCTACAATGCCACTCACTGCATATCCTAATTCATACCCTCCGATTCACACCACCCCGTGATGTTTTTCTCACTTCTACAGTGAATGTAATGTTAGAAACCCATACAATGCACACCACCCCGCGATTTTTTTCAGAAACCTATCCTATATTGCCACTGCATGTTTCCTGACCTCCACATGCTGACCAGCCCGTGGTGCTTTTCTCCATCCAAGATTGCCACTCACTGAGTATCCTAATTCAGACACTCTGATTCACACCACACCTTGATGTTTTTCTCACTGCTACTAGTGAATTGCCTGTTAGAAATCCTTACAATGCACACGAACCCGCGATGTTTTTTGGAAACCTATCCTACATTGCCACCACATGTTTCCTGACCTCCCCATGCTGACCGACACATGCTGCTTTTCTCCAGGCTACATTGCAACAGAAAGCCTATGCTAATTCAGACACTCCGATTCACACCACCCCGTGATGTTTTTCTCACTCCTACCAGTGAATGTAATGTTAGAAACCCATACAATGCGAACCAGCCCGCGATGTTTTACAGAAACCTATCCTACATTGCCACTGCATGTTTCCTAACCTCCCCATTCTGTCCACCCCGTGGTGCTTTTCTCCATCCTACATTGTCACTCACTGCCTATCCTAATTCAGACACTGCGATTGAAACCACACCGTGATGTTTTTCTCACTCTTACTATTGAATGTAATGGTAGAAACCCATACAATGCGCACCACTCCGGGATGTTTTTCAGGAACGTATCCTATATTGCCACAGCATGTTTCCTGACCTCCCCGTGCTGACCACCCCGTGGTGCTTTTATCCATCCTACATTGCCACTGAATGCCTATACTAATTCAGACCCTCTGATTCACACCACCCCGTGACGTTTTGATCACCCTTACTAGTGAATGTAATGTTACACACCAATATAATGCGCACAACCGCGCGATGTTTTTCAGAAACCTGTCCTACATTGCCACTGCATGTTCCCTGACCTCCCATGCTGACCACCCCGTGGTGCTTTTCTCCATCCTAGATGCCACTCCATGACTATCCTAATTCGGACCCTCTGGTTCACACCAACCCGTGATGTCTTTCTAAGTCCTACTAGTGAATGGCCTGTTAGAAACCATTACAATGCGCACAACCCCGCAATGTTTTTCGGAAACCTATCGTACATGGCTACCGCATGTTTCCTGATCTCCCATGCTGACCGATGCTGGTGCTTTTCTCCAGGCTACATTGCAACAGAGAGCCTATACTAATTCAGACGCTCCGATTCACACCACCCCGTTATGTTTATCTCACTCCTACCAGTGAATGTAATGTTAGAAACCCATACAATGTGCACCACCCTGCGATGTTTTTCAGAAACCTATCCTACATTGGCATTGCATGTTTCCTGACCTCCCCATGCTGACTACACCCTGGTGCTTTTCTCCATCCTACATTGCCACTCAATGCCTGTCCTATTTCAGACCCTCTGACTCACATCACCCCGTGATGTTTTTCTCACTCCTACTAGTGAATGTAATGTTAGAAACCCATACAATGCGCACCACCCCCGATGTTTTTCAGAAACCTATCTTACATTGCCATCTCATGTTCCTGACCTCCCGATGGTGACCACCCCGTGGTGCTTTTCTCCATCCTACATTGCCACTCACTGCCTATCCTAATTCAGACCCTATGATTCACACCACCCCGTGGTGTTTTTCTCACTCCTACTAGAGAATGTAACGTTACACAGCCATACAATGCGCACCACCCCGCGATGTTTTTCAGAAACCTATCCTACGTTCCCACTGCATGTTTCCTGAGCTCACAATGCTGACCAACCCGTGGTGCTTTTCTCCATCCTACATTGCCACTCACTGTCTATCGTAATTCAGACCCTATGATTCACAGCACCCCGTGATGTTTTTCTCACTCCTACTAGTGAATGTAATGTTACACACCCATACAATGCGCACCACCCCGCAATGTTTTTCAGAAACCTATCCTACATTGCCACTGCATGTTTCCTGACCTCCCCATGCTGACCACCCCGTGGTGCTTTTCTCCATCCTACATTGCCTCTCACTGCCTATCCTAATTCAGACCCTATGATTCACACCACCCCGTGATGTTTTTCTCACTCCTACTAGTGAATGTAATGTTACACAGCCATACAATGTGCACCACCCCGCGATGTTTTTCAGAAACCTATCCTACAATGCCACTGCATGTTTCCTGACCTCCCCATGCTGACCACCCCGTGGTGCTTTTCTCCATCCTACATTGCCACTCACTGCCTATCGTAATTCAGACCCTATGATTCACACTACCCCGTGATGTTTTTCTCACTCCTACAAGTGAATGTAATGTTACACAGCCTTACAATGCGCACCACCCCGCGATGTTTTTCAGAAACCTATCGTACATTGCCAATGCATGTTTCCTGACCTCCCCATGCTGACCACCCCGTGGTGCTTTTCTACATCCTACATTGCCACTCACTGCCTATCCTAATTCAGACCCTATGATTCACACCACCCCGTGGTGTTTTTCTCACTCCTACTAGAGAATGTAATGTTACACAGCCTTACAATGCGCACCACCCCGCGATGTTTTTCAGAAACCTATCCTACAATGCCACTGCATGTTTCCTGACCTCCCCATGCTGACCACCCCGTGGTGCTTTTCTCCATCCTACATTGCCACTCACTGCCTATCATAATTCACACCCTATGATTCACACTACCCCGTGATGTTTTTCTCACTCCTACAAGTGAATGTAATGTTACACAGCCTTACAATGCGCACCACCCCGCGATGTTTTTCAGAAACCTGTCCTACATTGCCACTGCATGTTTCCTGACCTCCCCATGCTGACCACCCCGTGGTGCATTTCTCCATGTTACATTGCAACACAAAGCCTATCCTAATTCAGACACTCAGATTCACACCAGTCCGTTATGTTTTTCTCACTCCTACCAGTGACTGTCATGTTAGAAACCCATACAATGCGCATCACCCCGCGATCTTTTTCAGAAACCTGTCCTACATTGCCACTGCATGTTTCCTGACCTGCCCATGTTGACCACCCCGTGGTGCATTGCTCCATCCTAGATTGCCACTCACTGCCTATGCTATTTCAGACCCTCTGATTCACAGCACCCCGAGATGTTTTTTCCCACTCCTACTAGTGAGTGGCCTCTTAGAAACCCTTACATTGCGCACCACCCCGCGATATTTTTCAGAAATCTATCCAACAACGCCCGTGCATGTTTCCTGACCTCCCTATGCTGACTACACCCTGGGGCTTTTTTCCATCCTACATTGCCACTAAAGCCTATCCTAATTCAGACATTGTGATTTACACCACACAAGATGTTTTTTTCACTCCTACCAGTGAGTGTCCTGTTAGAAACCCTTACAATGCGCACCACCCAGCGATGTTTTTCAGAAACCTATCCAACAATGCCACTGCATGTTTCCTGACCTCCCTATGCTGACTACCCCCTGGGCCTTTTCTCCATCCTACATTGCCACTAACTGCCTATACTAATGCAGACACTGTGATTCACACCACCCCGTGATGTTTTTTTCACTCGTACAAGTGAATGAAATGTTACACACCCATACAATGTTCACCACCCTGTGATGTTTTTCAGAAAACTATCCTACATTGCCACTGCGTTTCCTGACCTCCCCATGCTGACCACCCCTTTGTGCTTTTCTCCATTGTACATTTCCACACACTGCCTATCCTAATTCAGACCCTCCCATTCACACCACCCCATGATGTTTTTCTCACACCTACTAGTGAATGCCCTGTTAGAAAACCTTACAATGTGCACAAACATGCGATGTTTTTCAAAAACCTATACCACATTGCCCCTGCATGTTTCCTGACCTCCCCATGCTGACCAGCCCCTGGTGCTTTTCTCCATGCTACATTGAATTTTAATGCATATCCTAATTCATACCCTCCGACTCACACCACCCCATCATGATTTTCTCACTCCTTCCAGTGAATGTATTGTTAGAAACCCATACAATGCGCACCACACAAGATGTTTTTCAGAAACCTATTCAACATTGCCGCTGCATATTTTCTGACCTCCCCATGCTGACCACTCCCAGGTGCTTTCCTCCATGCTACATTGCCACTCAATGCATATCCTAATTCAGACCCTATGATTCACACCACCCCGTCATGATTTTCTCACTCCTACCAGTGAATGGCCTGTTAGAAACCCTTACAATGCGAACCACCCCGCGAAGTTTTTCAGAAACCTATCCTACATTGCCACTGCATGTTTCCTGACGTCCCCATGCTGTCCACCCCGTGGTGCTTTTCTCCAACCTACATTGCCACTCACTGCCTATCCGAATTCAGACCCTCCGATTCACACCACCACGTGATGTTTTTCTCACTCCTACTAGTGAATGAAATGTTAGAAACCCATACAAGGCACACCACCCCGCGATGTTTTTCAGAAACCTGTCCTATATTGCCACTGCATGTTTCCTGACCTCCCCATGGTGACCACGCCCTGGTGGTTGTCCCAATCCTGCCTTACCACTCAATGCCTATCCTAATTCAGACCCTCCGATTCACACCACCCCGTGATGGTTTTCTCACTCCTACTAGTGAATGTAATGTTAGAAACCCATACAATGCGCACCACCCCCGATGTTTTTCAGAAACCTATCCTACATTGTCACCTCATGTTCCAGACCTTCCATGCTGACCACCCACGGGTGCTTTGCTCCATCCTACATTTCCACTCACTGCCTATCCTAATTCAGACCCTTCGATTGAAAGCACCACATGATGTTTTTCTCACTCCTACAAGTGAATGAAATGTTACACACACATACAATATGCAACACCCTGTGATATTTTTCAGAAACCTATCCTACATTGCCACTGCATGTTTACTGACCTCCCAATGCTGACCACCCCATGGTGCTTTTCTCCATCCTACATTGCCACTCACACGCTATCCTAATTCAGAACCTCCCATTCACAACAACTCGTGATATTTTTCTCACTCCTACCAGTGAATGGCCTGTTACAAACACTTACAATGCGAAACACCCTGCGATGTTTTTCAGAATCCTATCTTACATTGCCACTGCATGTTTCCTGACCTCCCCATGCTGACCACCGCTTGGTGCATTTGTCCATCCTAGATTGCCCTCACTGCCTATCCTATTTCAGACACTCTTATTAACACCACCCCGTGATGCTTTTCCCACTCCTACTAGTGAATGGCCTCTTAGAAACCCTTACAATGCGTACCACCTCGCGATGTATTTCAGAAACGTATCCTACATTGCCACTGCATGTTTCCTGACTTCCATATGCTAACCAACCCGTGGTGCTTTTCTCCATGCTACATTGCTACTCTCTGCCTATCCTAATTAGGACCCTCCCATTCACTACACCCCGTGATGTTTTACTCACTCCTTCCAGTGAATGTAATGTTAGAAACCCATACAAGGCACACCACTCAGCGATGTTTTTCAGAAACCTATCCTACATTGCCACTGCATGTTTGCTGACCTCCTCATGCTGACCACACCCTGGTGCTTTTCCAAATCCTACATTGCCACTCAATGCCTATCCTAATTCAGACGCTGTGATTCACACCACCCCGTGATGTTTTTCTCACTCCTACCAGTGAATGGCCCGTTAGAAACCCTTACAATGCGAACAACCCTGCCATATTTTTCAGAAACCTATCCTACATTGCCACTGCATATTTCCTGACGTCCACATGCTGTCTACCCCGTGGTGCCTTTCTCCATCCTACAATGCCACTCACTGCATATCCTAATTCATACCCTCCGATTCACACCACCCCGTGATGTTTTTCTCACTTCTACAGTGAATGTAATGTTAGAAACCCATACAATGCACACCACCCCGCGATTTTTTTCAGAAACCTATCCTATATTGCCACTGCATGTTTCCTGACCTCCACATGCTGACCAGCCCGTGGTGCTTTTCTCCATCCAAGATTGCCACTCACTGAGTATCCTAATTCAGACACTCTGATTCACACCACACCTTGATGTTTTTCTCACTGCTACTAGTGAATTGCCTGTTAGAAATCCTTACAATGCACACGAACCCGCGATGTTTTTTGGAAACCTATCCTACATTGCCACCACATGTTTCCTGACCTCCCCATGCTGACCGACACATGCTGCTTTTCTCCAGGCTACATTGCAACAGAAAGCCTATGCTAATTCAGACACTCCGATTCACACCACCCCGTGATGTTTTTCTCACTCCTACCAGTGAATGTAATGTTAGAAACCCATACAATGCGAACCAGCCCGCGATGTTTTACAGAAACCTATCCTACATTGCCACTGCATGTTTCCTGACCTCCCCATGCTGTCCACCCCGTGCTGCTTTTCTCCATCCTACATTGTCACTCACTGCCTATCCTAATTCAGACACTGCGATTGAAACCACACCGTGACGTTTTTCTCACTCTTACTAGTGAATGTAATGGTAGAAATCCATACAATGCGCACCACTCCGGGATGTTTTTCAGGAACGTATCCTATATTGCCACAGCATGTTTCTTGACCTCCCCATGCTGACCACCCCGTGGTGCTTTTCTCCATCATATATTGCCACTCACTGCCTATCCTAATTCGGACCCTATGATACACACAACCCCGTGATGTTTTTCTCACTCATACTAGTGAAAGTAGTGTTACACACCCATACAATGCGCACCACCCCACGATGTTTTTCAGAAACTTATCCTACATTGCCACCGCATGTTTCCTGACCTCCCCATGCTGACCACCCCGTGGTGTTTTTCTCCATCCTACATTGCCACTCACTGCCTATCCTAATTCAGACCCTATGATTCACACCACCCCGTGATGTTTTTCTCACTCGTACTAGTGAAAGTAGTGTTATACACCCATACAATGCGAACCAGCCCGCGATGTTTTTCAGAAACCTATCCTACATTGCCACTGCATGTTTCCTGACCTCCCCATGCTGTCCACCCCGTGGTGCTTTTCTCCATCCTACATTGTCACTCACTGCCTATCCTAATTCAGACACTGCGATTGAAACCACACCGTGATGTTTTTCTCACTCTTACTAGTGAATGTAATGGTAGAAATCCATACAATGCGCACCACTCCGGGATGTTTTTCAGGAACGTATCCTATATTGCCACAGCATGTTTCCTGACCTCCCCGTGCTGACCACCCCGTGGTGCTTTTATCCATCCTACATTGCCACTGAATGCCTATACTAATTCAGACCCTCTGATTCACACCACCCCGTGACGTTTTGATCACCCTTACTAGTGAATGTAATGTTACACACCAATATAATGCGCACAACCGCGCGATGTTTTTCAGAAACCTGTCCTACATTGCCACTGCATGTTCCCTGACCTCCCATGCTGACCACCCCGTGGTGCTTTTCTCCATCCTAGATGCCACTCCATGACTATCCTAATTCGGACCCTCTGGTTCACACCAACCCGTGATGTCTTTCTAAGTCCTACTAGTGAATGGCCTGTTAGAAACCATTACAATGCGCACAACCCCGCAATGTTTTTCGGAAACCTATCGTACATGGCTACCGCATGTTTCCTGATCTCCCATGCTGACCGATGCTGGTGCTTTTCTCCAGGCTACATTGCAACAGAGAGCCTATACTAATTCAGACGCTCCGATTCACACCACCCCGTTATGTTTATCTCACTCCTACCAGTGAATGTAATGTTAGAAACCCATACAATGTGCACCACCCTGCGATGTTTTTCAGAAACCTATCCTACATTGGCATTGCATGTTTCCTGACCTCCCCATGCTGACTACACCCTGGTGCTTTTCTCCATCCTACATTGCCACTCAATGCCTATCCTATTTCAGACCCTCTGACTAACATCACCCCGTGATGTTTTTCTCACTCCTACTAGTGAATGTAATGTTAGAAACCCATACAATGCGCACCACCCCCGATGTTTTTCAGAAACCTATCTTACATTGCCATCTCATGTTCCAGACCTCCCAATGCTGACCACCCCATGGTGCTTTTCTCCATCCTACATTGCCACTCACACGCTATCCTAATTCAGACCCTCCCATTCACACCACCCCGTGATGTTTTTCTCACTTCTTCCAGTGAATGTAATGTTAGAAACCCATACAATGCGCACTACACCGCGATGTTTTTCAGAAACCTATCCAACATTGCCACTGCTTGTTTCCTGACCTCCCCATGCTGACCAACCCGTGGTGCTTTTCTCCATGCTACATTGCTACTCACTGCCTATCCTAATTCAGACCCTCCCATTCACTACACCCCGTGATGTTTTACTCACTCCTTCCAGTGAATGTAATGTTAGAAACCCATACAAGGCACACCACTCAGCGATGTTTTTCAGAAACCTATCCTACATTGCCACTGCATGTTTGCTGACCTCCCCATGCTGACCACTCCCTGGTGCTTTTCCAAATCCTACATTGCCACTCAATGCCTATCCTAATTCAGACGCTGTGATTCACACCACCCCGTGATGTTTTTCTCACTCCTACCAGTGAATGGCCCGTTAGAAACCCTTACAATGCGAACAACCCTGCCATATTTTTCAGAAACCTATCCTACATTGCCACTGCATATTTCCTGACGTCCCCATGCTGTCTACCCCGTGGTGCCTTTCTCCATCCTACAATGCCACTCACTGCATATCCTAATTCATACCCTCCGATTCACACCACCCCGTGATGTTTTTCTCACTTCTACAGTGAATGTAATGTTAGAAACCCATACAATGCACACCACCCCGCGATTTTTTTCAGAAACCTATCCTATATTGCCACTGCATGTTTCCTGACCTCCACATGCTGACCAGCCCGTGGTGCTTTTCTCCATCCAAGATTGCCACTCACTGAGTATCCTAATTCAGACACTCTGATTCACACCACACCTTGATGTTTTTCTCACTGCTACTTGTGAATTGCCTGTTAGAAATCCTTACAATGCACAGGAACCCGCGATGTTTTTTGGAAACCTATCCTACATTGCCACCACATGTTTCCTGACCTCCCCATGCTGACCGACACATGCTGCTTTTCTCCAGGCTACATTGCAACAGAAAGCCTATGCTAATTCAGACACTCTGATTCACACCACCCCGTGATGTTTTTCTCACTCCTACCAGTGAATGTAATGTTAGAAACCCATACAATGCGAACCAGCCCGCGATGTTTTACAGAAACCTATCCTACATTGCCACTGCATGTTTCCTGACCTCCCCATGCTGTCCACCCCGTGGTGCTTTTCTCCATCCTACATTGTCACTCACTGCCTATCCTAATTCAGACACTGCGATTGAAACCACACCGTGATGTTTTTCTCACTCTTACTAGTGAATGTAATGGTAGAAATCCATACAATGCGCACCACTCCGGGATGTTTTTCAGGAACGTATCCTATATTGCCACAGCATGTTTCCTGACCTCCCCGTGCTGACCACCCCGTGGTGCTTTTATCCATCCTACATTGCCACTGAATGCCTATACTAATTCAGACCCTCTGATTCACACCACCCCGTGACGTTTTGATCACCCTTACTAGTGAATGTAATGTTACACACCAATATAATGCGCACAACCGCGCGATGTTTTTCAGAAACCTGTCCTACATTGCCACTGCATGTTCCCTGACCTCCCATGCTGACCACCCCGTGGTGCTTTTCTCCATCCTAGATGCCACTCCATGACTATCCTAATTCGGACCCTCTGGTTCACACCAACCCGTGATGTCTTTCTAAGTCCTACTAGTGAATGGCCTGTTAGAAACCATTACAATGCGCACAACCCCGCAATGTTTTTCGGAAACCTATCGTACATGGCTACCGCATGTTTCCTGATCTCCCATGCTGACCGATGCTGGTGCTTTTCTCCAGGCTACATTGCAACAGAGAGCCTATACTAATTCAGACGCTCCGATTCACACCACCCCGTTATGTTTATCTCACTCCTACCAGTGAATGTAATGTTAGAAACCCATACAATGTGCACCACCCTGCGATGTTTTTCAGAAACCTATCCTACATTGGCATTGCATGTTTCCTGACCTCCCCATGCTGACTACACCCTGGTGTTTTTCTCCATCCTACATTGCCACTCAATGCCTATCCTATTTCAGACCCTCTGACTAACATCACCCCGTGATGTTTTTCTCACTCCTACTAGTGAATGTAATGTTAGAAACCCATACAATGCGCACCACCCCCGATGTTTTTCACAAACCTATCTTACATTGCCATCTCATGTTCCAGACCTCCCAATGCTGACCACCCCATCGTGCTTTTCTCCATCCTACATTGCCACTCACACGCTATCGTAATTCAGACCCTCCCATTCACACCACCCCGTGATGTTTTTCTCACTTCTTCCAGTGAATGTAATGTTAGAAACCCATACAATGCGCACCACACCGCGATGCTTTTCAGAAACCTATCCTACATTGCCACTGCTTGTTTCCTGACCTCCCCATGCTGACCAACCCGTGGTGCTTTTCTCCATGCTACATTGCTACTCACTGCCTATCCTAATTCAGACCCTCCCATTCACTACACCCCGTGATGTTTTACTCACTCCTTCCAGTGAATGTAATGTTAGAAACCCATACAAGGCACACCACTCAGCGATGTTTTTCAGAAACCTATCCTACATTGCCACTGAATGTTTGCTGACCTCCCCATGCTGACCACTCCCTGGTGCTTTTCCAAATCCTACATTGCCACTCAATGCCTATCCTAATTCAGACGCTGTGATTCACACCACCCCGTGATGTTTTTCTCACTCCTACCAGTGAATGGCCCGTTAGAAACCCTTACAATGCGAACAACCCTGCGATGTTTTTCAGAAACCTATCCTACATTGCCACTGCATATTTCCTGACGTCCCCATGCTGTGTATCCCGTGGTGCCTTTCTCCATCCTACAATGCCACTCAGTGCATATCCTAATTCATACCCTCCGATTCACACCACCCCGTGATGTTTTTCTCACTTCTATAGTGAATGTAATGTTAGAAATCCATACAATGCGCACCACCCCACGATGTTTTTCAGAAACCTATCCTATATTGCCAGTGCATGTTTCCTGACCTCCCCATGCTGACCAGCCCGTGGGGCTTTTCTCCATCCAAGATTGCCACTCACTGAGTATCCTAATTCAGACACTCTGATTCACACCACACCTTGATGTTTTTCTCACTGCTACTAGTGAATTGCCTGTTAGAAATCCTTACAATGCACACGAACCCGCGATGTTTTTTGGAAACCTATCCTACATTGCCACCACATGTTTGCTGACATCCCCATGCTGACCGACGCATGGTGCTTTTCTCCAGGCTACATTGCAACAGAAAGCCTATGCTAATTCTGACCCTCCGATTCACACCACCCCGTGATGGTTTTCTCACTCCTTCCAGTGAATGTAATGTTAGAAACCCATACAATGCGAACCTGCCCGCGATGTTTTTCAGAAACCTATCTTACATTGCCCCTGCATGTTTCCTGACCTCCCCATGCTGTCCACCCCGTGGTGCTTTTCTCCATCCTACATTGCCACTGAATGCCTATACTAATTCAGACCCTCCGATTCACACCACCCCGTGACGTTTTGATCACCCTTACTAGTGAAATTAATGTTACACACCGATATAATGCGCACAACCCCGCGATGTTTTTCAGAAACTTGTCCTACATGGCCACTGTATGTTTCCTGACCTCCCCATGCTGACCACCCCGTGGTGCTTTTCTCCATCCTAGATGCCACTCCATGACTATCCTAATTCGGACCCTCTGGTTCACACCACCCCGTGATGTCTTTCTAAGTCCTACTAGTGAATGGCCTGTTAGAAACGCTTGCAATGCGCACAACCCCGCGATGTTTTTCAGAAAACTATCCTACATGGCCACTGCATGTTTACTGATCTCCCATGCTGACCGATGCTCTTGCTTTTCTCCAGGCTACATTGCAACAGAGAGCTTATCCTAATTGAGACGCTCCGATTCACACCACCCCGTTTTGTTTATCTCACTCCTACCAGTGAATGTAATGTTAGAAACCCATACAATGCGCACCACCCTGCGATGTTTTTCAGAAACCTACCCTACATTGTCATTGCATGTTTCCTGACCTCCCCATGCTGACTACCCCCTGGTGCTTTTCTCCATCCTACAATGCCACTCAATGCCTATCCTAATTCAGACCTTCCGACTCACACCACCCCGTGATGTTTTTCTCACTCCTACTAGTGAATGTAATGTTAGAAACCCAACAATGCGCACCACCCCCGATGTTTTGCAGAAACCTATCCTACATTGCCACTGCATGTTCCATACCTCCAATGCTGACCACCCCCGGTTGCTTTGCTCCATCCTACATTACCACTCACTGCCTATCCTAATTCAGACCCTCCGATTCACAGCACCCCGTCATGTTTTTCTCACTACTACAAGTGAATGAAATATTATACACCCATACAATGTGCACCACACTGTGATATTTTTCAGAAACCTATCCTACATTGCCACTGCATATTTCCTGACTTCCCCATGCTGTCCACCCCGTGGTGCCTTTCTCCATCCTATAATGCCACTCACGGCACATCCTAATTCATACCCTCTGAATCACACCACCCCGTGATGTTTTTCTCACTCCTGCTAGTGAATGTAATGTTAGAAACCCATACAATGCGCACCACCCCGCGCTGTTTTTCAGAAACCTATCCTATATTGCCACTGCATGTTTCCTGACCTCCCCATGCTGACCAGCCCGTGGTGCTTTTCTCAATCCTAGATTGCCACTCACTGAGTATCCTAATTCAGACACTCTGATTCACACCACACCTTGATGTTTTTCTCACTGCTACTAGAGAATGGCCTGTTAGAAATTCTTACAATGCACACGAACCCGCGATGTTTTTTGGAAACCTATCCTACATTGCCACCACATGTTTCCTGACCTCCCCATCCTGACCGACGCGTGGTGCTTTTCTCCAGGCTACATTGCAACAGAAAGCCTATCCTAATTCAGACCCTCCAATTCACACCACCCTGTGATGTTTTTCTAACTCCTACCAGTGAATGTAATGTTAGAAACCCATACAATGCGAACCACCCCGCGATGTTTTTCAGAAACCTATCCTACATTGCCACTGCATGTTTCCTGACCTCCCCATGCTGTCCACCTCGTGGTGCTTTTCTCCATCCTACTAGTGAATGAAACGTTAGAAACCCTTACAATGCGAACGACCCCTGATGTTTTTCTCACTCCTACCAGTGAATAGCCTGTTAGACATCCTTACAATGCACGCCACCCCGCGATGTTTTTCAGAAACCTATCCCACATTGCCACTGCATGTTCCCTGACCTCCCCATGCTGACCACCCCATGGTGCTTTTCTCCGTCCTACATTGTCACTCACTGCCTATCGTAATTCAGACACTGCGATTGAAACAACACCGTGATGCTTTTCTCACTCTTACTAGTGAATGTAATGGTAGAAACCCATACAATGCGCACCACTCCGGGATGTTTTTCAGGAACCTATCCTATATTGCCACAGCATGTTTGCTGACCTCACCATGCTGACCACCCCATGGTGCTTTTCTCGAACCTACATTGCCACTGAATGCCTATACTAATTCAGACCCTCCAATTCACACCACCCCGTGACGTTTTTCTCACCCTTACTAGTGAATGTAATGTTACACACCGATATAATGTGCACAACCCCGCGATGTTTTTCAGAAACCTGTCCTACATGGCCACTGCATGTTTCCTGACCTCACCATGCTGACCACCCCGTGGTGCTTTTTTCCATTCTAGATGCCACTCCATGAGTATCCTTATTCGGACCCTCTGGTTCACACCACCCCGTGATGTCTTTCTAACACCTACTAGTGAATGGCCTGTTAGAAACCCTTACAATGCAAACCACCCCGCGATGTTTTTCGGAAACCTATCCTACATGGCCACCGCATGTTTCCTGACCTCCCATGCTGACTGATGCTGGTGCTTTTCTCCAGGCTACATTGCAACAGAAAGCCTATACTAATTCATACGCTCCAATTCACACCACCCCGTTATGTTTATCTCACTCCTACCAGTGAATGTAATGTTAGAAACCCATACAATGTGCACCACCCTGCGATGTTTTTCAGAAACCTATCCTACATTGCCATTGCATGTTTCCTGACCTCCCCATGCTGACCACCTCCTGGGGCTTTTCTCCATCCTACGTTGCCACTCAATTCGTATCCTAATTCAGACCCTCCGATTCACACCACCCCGTGATGTTTTTCTCACTCCTACTAGTGAATGTAATGTTAGAAACCCATACAATGCGCAACACACCCTATGCTTTTCAGAAACGTATCCTACATTGCCACTGCATGTTCCAGACTTCCCATGCTGACCACCCCCATGTGCTTTGCTCCATCCTACATTTCCACTCACTGCCTATCCTATTTCAGACCCTCCAATTCACACCACCCCGTCATGTTTTTCTCACTCCTAAAAGTGAATGAAATGTTACACACCCATACAATGTGCACCACCCTGTGATATTTTTCAGAAACCTATTCTACATTGCCACTGCATGTTTCCTGACCTTCCCATGCTGACCACCCCATGGTGCTTCTCTCCATCCTACATTGCCAATCACAGCCTATCCTAATTCAGAACATCCCATTCACACCACCCCGTGATGTTTTTCTCACTCGTACTAGTGCATGGCCTGTGAGAAAACCTTACAATGTGCACCACCCCGTGATGTTTTTCTCACTCCTACTAGTGAATGTAATGTAACACACACCCATCCAATGCGCACCACCCCGCGATGTTTTTCAGAAACCTATCCTACATTGCCACAGCACGTTCCCTGACCTCCCCATGCTGCCCACCCCGTGGTGCTTTTCTCCATGCTATATTGCCACTCACTGCCTATCCTAATTCAGACCCTCCGATTCAAACCACCCCGTGATGCTTTTCTCACTCCTACTAGTGAATGTAATGTTAGAAACCCTTACAATGCGAACGACCCCTGATGTTTTTCTCATTCCTAACAGTGAATAGCCTGTTAGACATCCTTACAATGCGCACCACCCCGCCATGTTTTTCAGAAACCTATCCTACATTGCCACTGCATGTTTCCTGACCTCCCCATGCTGACCACTCCCTGGTGCTTTTCCCAATCCTACATTGCCACTCAATGCCTATCCTAATTCAGATACTGTTATTCACACCACCCCGTGATGTTTTTCTCACTCCTACCAGTAAATGGCCTTTTAGAAACCATTACAATGCGAGCAACCCTGCGATGTTTTTCAGAAACCTATCCTATATTGCCACTGCATATTTCCTGACGTCCCCATGCTGTCCACCCCGTGGTGCCTTTCTCCATCCTATAAAGCCACTCACGGCACATCCTAATTCATACCCTCCGATTCACACCACCCCGTGATGTTTTTCTCATTCCTACTAGTGAATGTAATGTTAGAAACCCATACAATGCGCTCCACCCCGCGATGTTTTTCAGAAACCTATACTATATTGTCACTGCATGTTTCCTGACCTCCCCATGCTGACCAGCCTGTGGTGCTTTTCTCCATCCTAGATTGCCACTCACTGAGTATCCTAATTCAGACACTCTGATTCACACCACACCTTGATGTTTTTCTCACTGCTACTAGTGAATGGCCTGTTAGAAATTGTTACAATGCTCATGAAACCGCGATGTTTTTTGGAAACCTATCCTACATTGCCACCACATGTTTCCTGATCTCCCCATGCTGACCGATGCGTGGAGCTTTTCTCCAGGCTACATTGCAACAGAAAGCCTATCCTAATTCAGACCCTCCGATTCACACCACCCTGTGATGTTTTTCTAACTCCTACCAGTGAATGTAATGTTAGAAACCCATAGAATGCGAACCACCCCGCGATGTTTTTCAGAAACCTATCACACATTGCTACTGCATGTTCCCTGACCTCCCCATGCTGACCACCCCATGGTGCTTTTCTCCGTCCTACATTGTCACTCACTGCCTATCCTAATTCAGACACTCCTATTGAAACCAGCCTGTGATGTTTTTCTCACTGTTACTAGTGATTGTAATGGTAGAAACCCATACAATGCGCACCACTCCACGATGTTTTTCAGGAACCTATCCTACATTGCCACAACATGTTTCCTGACCTCCCCATGCTGACCACCCCATGGTGTTTTCTCCATCCTACATTGCAACTGAATGCCTATATTAATTCAGACCCTCCGATTCACACCACCCCATGACGTTTTTCTCAACATTACTAGTGAATGTAATGTTACACAACGATATAATGCGCACAACCCCGCGATGTTTTTCAGAAACCTGTGCTACATGGCCATTGCATGTTTCCTTACCTCACCATGCTGACCACCCCATGGTGCTTTTCTCCATCCTACATTGCCAATCACAGCCTATCCTAATTCAGAACATCCCATTTAAACCAGCCCGTGATGTTTTTCTCACTCGTACTAGTGCATGGCTTGTGAGAAAACCTTACAATGTGCACCACCCCGTGATGTTTTTCAGAAACCTATCCAACATTGCCACTGCATGTTTGCTGACCTTACCATGCTGACTACCCCCTGGTGCTTTTCTCCTTCCTACATTGCCACTAACTGCCTATCCTAATTCAAACCCTATGATTCACACCACCACGTGATATTTTTCTCACTCCTACCAGTGAATGGCCTGTTACAAACCCTTACAATGCGAACCAACCCACGATGTTTTTCAGAAACCTATCCCACATTGCCACTGCATGTTTCCTGCCCTCCCCATGCTGACCACCCCTTGGTGCTTTTGTCCATCCTAGATTGCCACTCACTGCCTATCCTATTTCAGAACCTCTGATTAACACCACCCCGTGATGTTTTTCTTACTCCTACTAGAGAATGTAATGTTAGAAACCCATACAATGCGAACCACCCCGCTATGTTTTTCAGAAACCTATCCTATATTGCGACTGCATGTTTCCTGACCTCCCCATGCTGACCACTCCCTGGTGCTTTTCCCAATCCTACATTGCCACTCAATGCCTATCCTAATTCAGACACTGTGATTCACACCACTCCGTGATGTTTTTCTCACTCCTACCAGTGAATGGCCTTTTAGAAACCCTTACAATGCGAACAACCCTGCGATGTTTTTCAGAAACCTGTCCTACATTGCCACTGCATGTTTCTTGACCTCCCCATGCTGACGACCCCGTGGTGCTTTTCTCCATCCTAGATGCCACTCCATGACTATCCTAATTCGGACCCTCTGTTTCATAGCACCCCGTGATGTATTTCTAACTCCTACTAGTGAATGGCCTGTTAGAAACCCTTACAATGCGCACCACCCCGCGATGTTTTTCGGAAACCTTTCCTACATGGCCACCGCATGTTTCCTGACCTCCCATGCTGACTGATGCTGGTGCTTTTCTCCAGGCTACATTGCAATAGAAAGCCTATACTAATTCATAGGCTCCAATTCACACCACCTCGTTATGTTTATCTCACTCCTACTAGTGAATGTAATGTTAGAAACCAATACAATGCGCACCACTCCCGATGTTTTTCAGAAACGTATCCTACATTGCCACTGCAAGTTCCAGACCTCCCATGCTGAACACCCCCGGGTGCTTTGTTCCATCCTACATTTCCACTCACTGCCTATCCTAATTCAGATATTCCGATTCACAGCACCCCGTCATGTTTTTCTCACTCCTACAAGTGAATGAATTGTTACACACCCATACAATGTGCACCACCCTGTGATATTTTTCAGAAACCTATCTTACATAACCACTGCATGTTTACTGACCTCCTCATGCTGACCACCGCATGGTGCTTTTCTCCATCTTACATTGCCACTCACAGCCTATACTAATTCAGACCCTCCCATTCACACCACCCCGTGATGTTTTTCTCACTCCTACTAGTGCATGGCCTTTTAGAAAACCTTACAATGTGCACCACCCCGTGATGTTTTTCAGAAACCTATCCAACATTGCCACTGCATGTTTCCTGACCTCTCCATGCTGACCACACCGTGGTGCTTTTCTGCATGCTACATTGCCACTCAATGCATATCCTAATTCAGACCCTCCGAATCACACAACCCCGTCATGATTTTCTCACTCCTTCCAGTGAATGTAATGTTAGAAACCCATACAATGCGCACCACCCCACGATGTTTTTCAAAAACCTATCCAACATTGCCACTGAATGTTTCCTGACCTCCTCATGCTGACCACTCCCTGGTGCTTTTCCCAAGCCTACATTGCCACTCAATACCTATCCTAATTCAGACACTGTGATTCACACCACCCCATGATGTTTTTCTCACTCCTACCAGTGAAG
Source organism: Cavia porcellus (assembly GCF_034190915.1). NCBI lineage: Eukaryota > Metazoa > Chordata > Mammalia > Rodentia > Caviidae > Cavia > Cavia porcellus. The sequence continues at coordinate 2,644,515 of NW_026947547.1, read as the reverse complement.
GGCCTGTTAGAAACCCTTACAATGCGAACAACCCTGCGATGTTTTTCAGAAACCTATTCTACATTGCCACTGCATATTTCCTGACGTCCACATGCTGTCCACCGCTTGGTGCCTTTCTCCATCCTACAATGCCAATCACTGCACATCCTAATTCATACCTTCCGATTCACACCACCCCGTGATGTTTTTCTCACTCCTACTAGTGAATGTAATGTTAGACACCCATACAACGCGCACCACCCCGCGATGTTTTTCAGAAACCTATAATATATTGCCACTGCATGTTTCCTGACCTCCCCATGCTGACCAGCCCGTTGTGCTTTTCTCCATCCTAGATTACCACTCACTGAGTATCCTAATTCAGTCACTGTGATTCACACCACCCCGTGCTGTTTTTCTCACTCCTACCAGTGAATGGCCTGTTAGAAACCCTTGCAATGCAAAGAACCCTGCGATGATTTTCAGAAACCTATCCTGCATTGCCACTGCATATTTCCTGACGTCTCCATGCTGACCACCCCGTGGTGTCATTCTCCATCCTACAATGTCACTCACTGCACTCCTAATTCATACCCTGCGATTCACACAACCCGTGTTTTTCTCACTCCTACTAGTGAATGTAATATTAGAAACCCATACAACGCGCACCACCCCGCGATGTTTTTCAGAAACCTATCCTATATTGCCAGTGCATGTTTCCTTACCTCCCCATGCTGACCAGCCCGTGGGGCTTTTCTCCATCCTACATTGCCACTCACTGCCTATTCTAATTCAGACCCTATGATTCACACCACCACGTGTTTTTCTCACTCCTACTAGTGAATGTAATGTTACACAGCCATACAATGCGCACCACCCCGCGATGTTTTTCAGAAACCTATCCTACATTGCCACTGCATGTTTCCTGACCTCCCCATGCTGACCAGCCCGTGGGGCTTTTCTCCATCCTAGATTGCCACTCACTGAGTATCCTAGTTCAGACACTCTGATTCACACCACACCTTGATGTTTTTCGCACTGCTACTAGTGAATGGCCTGTTAGAAATTCTTACAATGCACACGAACCCGCGATTTTTTTTGGAAATCTATCCCACCTTGCCACCACATGTTTCTTGACCTCCATATGCTGACCGACGTGTGTTGCTTTTCTCCAGGCTACATTGCAACAGAAAGCCTATCCGAATTCAGACCCTCCGATTCACACCACCCCGTGATGTTTTTCTCACTCCTACCAGTGAATGTAATGTTAGAAACCCATACAATGCGAACCACCCCTCGATGTTTTTCAGAAACCTATCCTACATTGCCACTGCATGTTTCCTGACATCCCCATGCTGTCCAACCCGTGGTGCTTTTCTCCATCCTACATTCACACTCACTGCCTATACTAATTCAGACCCTCCGATTCAAACCACCCCGTGATGCTTTTCTCACTCCTACTAGTGAATGTAATGTTAGAAATCCTTACAATGCGAACCACCCCTGATGTTTTTCTCACTCCTACCAGTGAATAGCCTTTTAGACATCCTTACAATGCATGCCACCCCGCGATGTTTTTCAGAAACCTATCCCACATTGCCACTGCATGTTCCCTGACCTCCCCATGCTGACCGCCCCATGGTGCTTTTCTCCGTCCTACATTGTCACTCACTGCCTATCCTAATTCAGACACTCCGATTGAAACCGCCCCGTGATGTTTTTCTCACTCTTACTAGTGAATGTAATGGTAGAAACCCATAAAATGCGCACCACTCCGCAATGTTTTTCAGGAACTTATCCTACATTGCCACTGCATGTTTCCTGACCTCCCCATGCTGACCACCCCGTGGTGCTTTTCTCCATCCTACGTTGCCACTCAATGCGTATCCTAGTTCAGACCCTCTGATTCAAACCACCCCGTCATGTTTTTCTCACTCCTACTAGTGAATGTAATGTTAGAAACCCATACAATGCGCACCACCCCCGATGTTTTTCAGAAACGTATCCTACATTGCCACTGCATGTTCCAGACCTCCCATGCTGACCACCCCCAGGTGCTTTGCTCCATCCTACATTTCCACTCACTGCCTATCCTAATTCAGACCCTCCGATTCACAGCACCGCATCATGTTTTTCTCACTCCTACAAGTGAATGAAATGTTACACACCCATACAATGTGCACCACCCTGTGATATTTTTCAGAAACTTATCCTACATTGCCACTGCATGTTTCCTGACCTCCCCATGCTGACCACCCCATGGTGCTTTTCTCCATCCTACATTGCCAATCACAGCCTATCCTAATTCAGAACATCCCATTTACACCACCCCGTGATGTTTTTCTCACTCGTACTAGTGCATGGCCTGTGAGAAAACGTTACAATGTGCACCACCCGGTGATGTTTTTCAGAAACATATCCAACATTGCCACTGCATGTTTCCTGACCTCCCCATGCTGACCACCCCGTGGTGCTTTTCTCCAGGCTATATTGCCACTCACTGCCTATCCTAATTCAGACCCTCCCATTCACAACACCCCGTGATGTTTTTCTCACTCCTTCCAGTGAATGTAATGTTAGAAACCCATACAAGGCGCACCACCCCGCGATGTTTTTCAGAAACCTATCCTACATTGCCACTGCATGTTTGCTGACCTTACCATGCTGACAACCCCCTGGTGCTTTTTTCCTTCCTACTTTGCCACTAACTGCCTCTCCTAATTCAAACCCTATGATTCACACCACCACGTGATATTTTTCTCACTCCTACCAGTGAATGGCCTGTTACAAACCCTTACAATGCGAACCAAACCGCGATGTTTTTCAGAAACCTATCCTACATTGCCACTGCATGTTTCCTGACCTCCCAATTCTGACCACCCCTTGGTGCTTTTGTCCAGCCTAGATTGCCACTCACTGCCTATCCTATTTCAGAACCTCTGATTAACACCACCCCGTGATGTTTTTCTCACTCCTACTAGTGAATGAAATGTTAGAAACCCATACAATGCGCACCACCCCGCTATGTTTTTCAGAAACCTATCCTACATTGGCATTGCATGTTTCCTGACCTCCCCGTGCTGACCACCCCGTGGTGCTTTTATCCATCCTACATTGCCACTGAATGCCTATACTAATTCAGACCCTCTGATTCACACCACCCCGTGACGTTTTGATCACCCTTACTAGTGAATGTAATGTTACACACCAATATAATGCGCACAACCACGCGATGTTTTTCAGAAACCTGTCCTACATTGCCACTGCATGTTCCCTGACCTCCCATGCTGACCACCCCGTGGTGCTTTTCTCCATCCTAGATGCCACTCCATGACTATCCTAATTCGGACCCCCTGGTTCACACCAACCCGTGATGTCTTTCTAAGTCCTACTAGTGAATGGCCTGTTAGAAACCATTACAATGCGCACAACCCCGCAATGTTTTTCGGAAACCTATCGTACATGGCTACCGCATGTTTCCTGATCTCCCATGCTGACCGATGCTGGTGCTTTTCTCCAGGCTACATTGCAACAGAGAGCCTATACCAATTCAGACGCTCCGATTCACACCACCCCGTTATGTTTATCTCACTCCTACCAGTGAATGTAATGTTAGAAACCCATACAATGTGCACCACCCTGCGATGTTTTTCAGAAACCTATCCTACATTGGCATTGCATGTTTCCTGACCTCCCCATGCTGACTACACCCTGGTGCTTTTCTCCATCCTACATTGCCACTCAATGCCTATCCTATTTCAGACCCTCTGACTAACATCACCCCGTGATGTTTTTCTCACTCCTACTAGTGAATGTAATGTTAGAAACCCATACAATGCGCACCACCCCCGATGTTTTTCACAAACCTATCTTACATTGCCATCTCACGTTCCAGACCTCCCAATGCTGACCACCCCATGGTGCTTTTCTCCATCCTACATTGCCACTCACACGCTATCGTAATTCAGACCCTCCCATTCACACCACCCCGTGATGTTTTTCTCACTTCTTCCAGTGAATGTAATGTTAGAAACCCATACAATGCGCACCACACCGCGATGTTTTTCAGAAACCTATCCAACATTGCCACTGCTTGTTTCCTGACCTCCCCATGCTGACCAAACCGTGGTGCTTTTCTCCATGCTACATTGCTACTCACTGCCTATCCTAATTCAGACCCTCCCATTCACTACACCCCGTGATGTTTTACTCACTCCTTCCAGTGAATGTAATGTTAGAAACCCATACAAGGCACACCACTCAGCGATGTTTTTCAGAAACCTATCCTACATTGCCACTGAATGTTTGCTGACCTCCCCATGCTGACCACTCCCTGGTGCTTTTCCAAATCCTACATTGCCACTCAATGCCTATCCTAATTCAGACGCTGTGATTCACACCACCCCGTGATGTTTTTCTCACTCCTACCAGTGAATGGCCCGTTAGAAACCCTTACAATGCGAACAACCCTGCGATGTTTTTCAGAAACCTATCCTACATTGCCACTGCATATTTCCTGACGTCCCCATGCTGTGTATCCCGTGGTGCCTTTCTCCATCCTACAATGCCACTCAGTGCATAACCTAATTCATACCCTCCGATTCACACCACCCCGTGATGTTTTTCTCACTTCTATAGTGAATGTAATGTTAGAAATCCATACAATGCGCACCACCCCACGATGTTTTTCAGAAACCTATCCTATATTGCCAGTGCATGTTTCCTGACCTCCCCATGCTGACCAGCCCGTGGGGCTTTTCTCCATCCAAGATTGCCACTCACTGAGTATCCTAATTCAGACACTCTGATTCACACCACACCTTGATGTTTTTCTCACTGCTACTAGTGAATTGCCTGTTAGAAATCCTTACAATGCACACGAACCCGCGATGTTTTTTGGAAACCTATCCTACATTGCCACCACATGTTTGCTGACATCCCCATGCTGACCGACGCATGGTGCTTTTCTCCAGGCTACATTGCAACAGAAAGCCTATGCTAATTCTGACCCTCCGATTCACACCACCCCGTGATGTTTTTCTCACTCCTTCCAGTGAATGTAATGTTAGAAAACCATACAATGCGAACCTGCCCGCGATGTTTTTCAGAAACCTATCTTACATTGCCCCTGCATGTTTCCTGACCTCCCCATGCTGTCCACCCCGTGGTGCTTTTCTCCATCCTACATTGCCACTGAATGCCTATACTAATTCAGACCCTCCGATTCACACCACCCCGTGACGTTTTGATCACCCTTACTAGTGAAATTAATGTTACACACCGATATAATGCGCACAACCCCGCGATGTTTTTCAGAAACTTGTCCTACATGGCCACTGTATGTTTCCTGACCTCCCCATGCTGACCACCCCGTGGTGCTTTTCTCCATCCTAGATGCCACTCCATGACTATCCTAATTCGGACCCTCTGGTTCACACCACCCCGTGATGTCTTTCTAAGTCCTACTAGTGAATGGCCTGTTAGAAACGCTTGCAATGCGCACAACCCCGCGATGTTTTTCAGAAACCTATCCTACATGGCCACTGCATGTTTACTGATCTCCCATGCTGACCGATGCTCTTGCTTTTCTCCAGGCTACATTGCAACAGAGAGCTTATCCTAATTGAGACGCTCCGATTCACACCACCCCGTTTTGTTTATCTCACTCCTACCAGTGAATGTAATGTTAGAAACCCATACAATGCGCACCACCCTGCGATGTTTTTCAGAAACCTACCCTACATTGTCATTGCATGTTTCCTGACCTCCCCATGCTGACTACCCCCTGGTGCTTTTCTCCATCCTACAATGCCACTCAATGCCTATCCTAATTCAGACCTTCCGACTCACACCACCCCGTGATGTTTTTCTCACTCCTACTAGTGAATGTAATGTTAGAAACCCAACAATGCGCACCACCCCCGATGCTTTGCAGAAACCTATCCTACATTGCCACTGCATGTTCCAGACCTCCAATGCTGACCACCCCCGGTTGCTTTGCTCCATCCTACATTACCACTCACTGCCTATCCTAATTCAGACCCTCCGATTCACAGCACCCCGTCATGTTTTTCTCACTACTACAAGTGAATGAAATATTATACACCCATACAATGTGCACCACACTGTGATATTTTTCAGAAACCTATCCTACATTGCCACCACATGTTTGCTGACATCCCCATGCTGACCGACGCATGGTGCTTTTCTCCAGGCTACATTGCAACAGAAAGCCTATGCTAATTCTGACCCTCCGATTCACACCACCCCGTGATGTTTTTCTCACTCCTGCTAGTGAATGTAATGTTAGAAACCCATACAATGCGCACCACCCCGCGATGTTTTTCAGAAACCTATCCTATATTGCCACTGCATGTTTCCTGACCTCCCCATGCTGACCAGCCCGTGGTGCTTTTCTCAATCCTAGATTGCCACTCACTGAGTATCCTAATTCAGACACTCTGATTCACACCACACCTTGATGTTTTTCTCACTGCTACTAGAGAATGGCCTGTTAGAAATTCTTACAATGCACACGAACCCGCGATGTTTTTTGGAAACCTATCCTACATTGCCACCACATGTTTCCTGACCTCCCCATCCTGACCGACGCGTGGTGCTTTTCTCCAGGCTACATTGCAACAGAAAGCCTATCCTAATTCAGACCCTCCAATTCACACCACCCTGTGATGTTTTTCTAACTCCTACCAGTGAATGTAATGTTAGAAACCCATACAATGCGAACCACCCCGCGATGTTTTTCAGAAACCTATCCTATATTGCCACTGCATGTTTCCTGACCTCCCCATGCTGTCCACCTCGTGGTGCTTTTCTCCATCCTACTAGTGAATGAAACGTTAGAAACCCTTACAATGCGAACGACCCCTGATGTTTTTCTCACTCCTACCAGTGAATAGCCTGTTAGACATCCTTACAATGCACGCCACCCCGCGATGTTTTTCAGAAACCTATCCCACATTGCCACTGCATGTTCCCTGACCTCCCCATGCTGACCACCCCATGGTGCTTTTCTCCGTCCTACATTGTCACTCACTGCCTATCCTAATTCAGACACTGCGATTGAAACAACACCGTGATGTTTTTCTCACTCTTACTAGTGAATGTAATGGTAGAAACCCATACAATGCGCACCACTCCGGGATGTTTTTCAGGAACCTATCCAATATTGCCACAGCATGTTTGCTGACCTCACCATGCTGACCACCCCATGGTGCTTTTCTCGAACCTACATTGCCACTGAATGCCTATACTAATTCAGACCCTCCAATTCACACCACCCCGTGACGTTTTTCTCACCCTTACTAGTGAATGTAATGTTAAACACCGATATAATGTGCACAACCCCGCGATGTTTTTCAGAAACCTGTCCTACATGGCCACTGCATGTTTCCTGACCTCACCATGCTGACCACCCCGTGGTGCTTTTTTCCATTCTAGATGCCACTCCATGAGTATCCTTATTCGGACCCTCTGGTTCACACCACCCCGTGATGTCTTTCTAACACCTACTAGTGAATGGCCTGTTAGAAACCCTTACAATGCAAACCACCCCGCGATGTTTTTCGGAAACCTATCCTACATGGCCACCGCATGTTTCCTGACCTCCCATGCTGACTGATGCTGGTGCTTTTCTCCAGGCTACATTGCAACAGAAAGCCTATACTAATTCATACGCTCCAATTCACACCACCCCGTTATGTTTATCTCACTCCTACCAGTGAATGTAATGTTAGAAACCCATACAATGTGCACCACCCTGCGATGTTTTTCAGAAACCTATCCTACATTGCCATTGCATGTTTCCTGACCTCCCCATGCTGACCACCTCCTGGGGCTTTTCTCCATCCTACGTTGCCACTCAATTCGTATCCTAATTCAGACCCTCCGATTCACACCACCCCGTGATGTTTTTCTCACTCCTACTAGTGAATGTAATGTTAGAAACCCATACAATGCGCAACACACCCTATGCTTTTCAGAAACGTATCCTACATTGCCACTGCATGTTCCAGACTTCCCATGCTGACCACCCCCATGTGCTTTGCTCCATCCTACATTTCCACTCACTGCCTATCCTATTTCAGACCCTCCAATTCACACCACCCCGTCATGTTTTTCTCACTCCTAAAAGTGAATGAAATGTTACACACCCATACAATGTGCACCACCCTGTGATATTTTTCAGAAACCTATTCTACATTGCCACTGCATGTTTCCTGACCTTCCCATGCTGACCACCCCATGGTGCTTCTCTCCATCCTACATTGCCAATCACAGCCTATCCTAATTCAGAACATCCCATTCACACCACCCCGTGATGTTTTTCTCACTCGTACTAGTGCATGGCCTGTGAGAAAACCTTACAATGTGCACCACCCCGTGATGTTTTTCTCACTCCTACTAGTGAATGTAATGTAACACACACCCATCCAATGCGCACCACCCCGCGATGTTTTTCAGAAACCTATCCTACATTGCCACAGCACGTTCCCTGACCTCCCCATGCTGCCCACCCCGTGGTGCTTTTCTCCATGCTATATTGCCACTCACTGCCTATCCTAATTCAGACCCTCCGATTCAAACCACCCCGTGATGCTTTTCTCACTCCTACTAGTGAATGTAATGTTAGAAACCCTTACAATGCGAACGACCCCTGATGTTTTTCTCATTCCTAACAGTGAATAGCCTGTTAGACATCCTTACAATGCGCACCACCCCGCCATGTTTTTCAGAAACCTATCCTACATTGCCACTGCATGTTTCCTGACCTCCCCATGCTGACCACTCCCTGGTGCTTTTCCCAATCCTACATTGCCACTCAATGCCTATCCTAATTCAGATACTGTTATTCACACCACCCCGTGATGTTTTTCTCACTCCTACCAGTAAATGGCCTTTTAGAAACCATTACAATGCGAGCAACCCTGCGATGTTTTTCAGAAACCTATCCTATATTGCCACTGCATATTTCCTGACGTCCCCATGCTGTCCACCCCGTGGTGCCTTTCTCCATCCTATAAAGCCACTCACGGCACATCCTAATTCATACCCTCCGATTCACACCACCCCGTGATGTTTTTCTCATTCCTACTAGTGAATGTAATGTTAGAAACCCATACAATGCGCTCCACCCCGCGATGTTTTTCAGAAACCTATACTATATTGTCACTGCATGTTTCCTGACCTCCCCATGCTGACCAGCCTGTGGTGCTTTTCTCCATCCTAGATTGCCACTCACTGAGTATCCTAATTCAGACACTCTGATTCACACCACACCTTGATGTTTTTCTCACTGCTACTAGTGAATGGCCTGTTAGAAATTGTTACAATGCTCATGAAACCGCGATGTTTTTTGGAAACCTATCCTACATTGCCACCACATGTTTCCTGATCTCCCCATGCTGACCGATGCGTGGAGCTTTTCTCCAGGCTACATTGCAACAGAAAGCCTATCCTAATTCAGACCCTCCGATTCACACCACCCTGTGATGTTTTTCTAACTCCTACCAGTGAATGTAATGTTAGAAACCCATAGAATGCGAACCACCCCGCGATGTTTTTCAGAAACCTATCACACATTGCTACTGCATGTTCCCTGACCTCCCCATGCTGACCACCCCATGGTGCTTTTCTCCGTCCTACATTGTCACTCACTGCCTATCCTAATTCAGACACTCCTATTGAAACCAGCCTGTGATGTTTTTCTCACTGTTACTAGTGATTGTAATGGTAGAAACCCATACAATGCGCACCACTCCACGATGTTTTTCAGGAACCTATCCTACATTGCCACAACATGTTTCCTGACCTCCCCATGCTGACCACCCCATGGTGTTTTCTCCATCCTACATTGCAACTGAATGCCTATATTAATTCAGACCCTCCGATTCACACCACCCCATGACGTTTTTCTCAACATTACTAGTGAATGTAATGTTACACAACGATATAATGCGCACAACCCCGCGATGTTTTTCAGAAACCTGTGCTACATGGCCATTGCATGTTTCCTTACCTCACCATGCTGACCACCCCATGGTGCTTTTCTCCATCCTACATTGCCAATCACAGCCTATCCTAATTCAGAACATCCCATTTAAACCAGCCCGTGATGTTTTTCTCACTCGTACTAGTGCATGGCTTGTGAGAAAACCTTACAATGTGCACCACCCCGTGATGTTTTTCAGAAACCTATCCAACATTGCCACTGCATGTTTGCTGACCTTACCATGCTGACTACCCCCTGGTGCTTTTCTCCTTCCTACATTGCCACTAACTGCCTATCCTAATTCAAACCCTATGATTCACACCACCACGTGATATTTTTCTCACTCCTACCAGTGAATGGCCTGTTACAAACCCTTACAATGCGAACCAACCCACGATGTTTTTCAGAAACCTATCCCACATTGCCACTGCATGTTTCCTGCCCTCCCCATGCTGACCACCCCTTGGTGCTTTTGTCCATCCTAGATTGCCACTCACTGCCTATCCTATTTCAGAACCTCTGATTAACACCACCCCGTGATGTTTTTCTTACTCCTACTAGAGAATGTAATGTTAGAAACCCATACAATGCGAACCACCCCGCTATGTTTTTCAGAAACCTATCCTATATTGCGACTGCATGTTTCCTGACCTCCCCATGCTGACCACTCCCTGGTGCTTTTCCCAATCCTACATTGCCACTCAATGCCTATCCTAATTCAGACACTGTGATTCACACCACTCCGTGATGTTTTTCTCACTCCTACCAGTGAATGGCCTTTTAGAAACCCTTACAATGCGAACAACCCTGCGATGTTTTTCAGAAACCTGTCCTACATTGCCACTGCATGTTTCTTGACCTCCCCATGCTGACGACCCCGTGGTGCTTTTCTCCATCCTAGATGCCACTCCATGACTATCCTAATTCGGACCCTCTGTTTCATAGCACCCCGTGATGTATTTCTAACTCCTACTAGTGAATGGCCTGTTAGAAACCCTTACAATGCGCACCACCCCGCGATGTTTTTCGGAAACCTTTCCTACATGGCCACCGCATGTTTCCTGACCTCCCATGCTGACTGATGCTGGTGCTTTTCTCCAGGCTACATTGCAATAGAAAGCCTATACTAATTCATAGGCTCCAATTCACACCACCTCGTTATGTTTATCTCACTCCTACTAGTGAATGTAATGTTAGAAACCAATACAATGCGCACCACTCCCGATGTTTTTCAGAAACGTATCCTACATTGCCACTGCAAGTTCCAGACCTCCCATGCTGAACACCCCCGGGTGCTTTGTTCCATCCTACATTTCCACTCACTGCCTATCCTAATTCAGATATTCCGATTCACAGCACCCCGTCATGTTTTTCTCACTCCTACAAGTGAATGAATTGTTACACACCCATACAATGTGCACCACCCTGTGATATTTTTCAGAAACCTATCTTACATAACCACTGCATGTTTACTGACCTCCTCATGCTGACCACCGCATGGTGCTTTTCTCCATCTTACATTGCCACTCACAGCCTATACTAATTCAGACCCTCCCATTCACACCACCCCGTGATGTTTTTCTCACTCCTACTAGTGCATGGCCTTTTAGAAAACCTTACAATGTGCACCACCCCGTGATGTTTTTCAGAAACCTATCCAACATTGCCACTGCATGTTTCCTGACCTCTCCATGCTGACCACACCGTGGTGCTTTTCTGCATGCTACATTGCCACTCAATGCATATCCTAATTCAGACCCTCCGAATCACACAACCCCGTCATGATTTTCTCACTCCTTCCAGTGAATGTAATGTTAGAAACCCATACAATGCGCACCACCCCACGATGTTTTTCAAAAACCTATCCAACATTGCCACTGAATGTTTCCTGACCTCCTCATGCTGACCACTCCCTGGTGCTTTTCCCAAGCCTACATTGCCACTCAATACCTATCCTAATTCAGACACTGTGATTCACACCACCCCATGATGTTTTTCTCACTCCTACCAGTGAAGGGCCTGTTAGAAACCCTTACAATGCGAACAACCCTGCGATGTTTTTCAGAAACCTATTCTACATTGCCACTGCATATTTCCTGACGTCCACATGCTGTCCACCGCTTGGTGCCTTTCTCCATCCTACAATGCCAATCACTGCACATCCTAATTCATACCTTCCGATTCACACCACCCCGTGATGTTTTTCTCACTCCTACTAGTGAATGTAATGTTAGACACCCATACAACGCGCACCACCCCGCGATGTTTTTCAGAAACCTATAATATATTGCCACTGCATGTTTCCTGACCTCCCCATGCTGACCAGCCCGTTGTGCTTTTCTCCATCCTAGATTACCACTCACTGAGTATCCTAATTCAGTCACTGTGATTCACACCACCCCGTGCTGTTTTTCTCACTCCTACCAGTGAATGGCCTGTTAGAAACCCTTGCAATGCAAAGAACCCTGCGATGATTTTCAGAAACCTATCCTGCATTGCCACTGCATATTTCCTGACGTCTCCATGCTGACCACCCCGTGGTGTCATTCTCCATCCTACAATGTCACTCACTGCACTCCTAATTCATACCCTGCGATTCACACAACCCGTGTTTTTCTCACTCCTACTAGTGAATGTAATATTAGAAACCCATACAACGCGCACCACCCCGCGATGTTTTTCAGAAACCTATCCTATATTGCCAGTGCATGTTTCCTTACCTCCCCATGCTGACCAGCCCGTGGGGCTTTTCTCCATCCTACATTGCCACTCACTGCCTATTCTAATTCAGACCCTATGATTCACACCACCACGTGTTTTTCTCACTCCTACTAGTGAATGTAATGTTACACAGCCATACAATGCGCACCACCCCGCGATGTTTTTCAGAAACCTATCCTACATTGCCACTGCATGTTTCCTGACCTCCCCATGCTGACCAGCCCGTGGGGCTTTTCTCCATCCTAGATTGCCACTCACTGAGTATCCTAGTTCAGACACTCTGATTCACACCACACCTTGATGTTTTTCGCACTGCTACTAGTGAATGGCCTGTTAGAAATTCTTACAATGCACACGAACCCGCGATTTTTTTTGGAAATCTATCCCACCTTGCCACCACATGTTTCTTGACCTCCATATGCTGACCGACGTGTGTTGCTTTTCTCCAGGCTACATTGCAACAGAAAGCCTATCCGAATTCAGACCCTCCGATTCACACCACCCCGTGATGTTTTTCTCACTCCTACCAGTGAATGTAATGTTAGAAACCCATACAATGCGAACCACCCCTCGATGTTTTTCAGAAACCTATCCTACATTGCCACTGCATGTTTCCTGACATCCCCATGCTGTCCAACCCGTGGTGCTTTTCTCCATCCTACATTCACACTCACTGCCTATACTAATTCAGACCCTCCGATTCAAACCACCCCGTGATGCTTTTCTCACTCCTACTAGTGAATGTAATGTTAGAAATCCTTACAATGCGAACCACCCCTGATGTTTTTCTCACTCCTACCAGTGAATAGCCTTTTAGACATCCTTACAATGCATGCCACCCCGCGATGTTTTTCAGAAACCTATCCCACATTGCCACTGCATGTTCCCTGACCTCCCCATGCTGACCGCCCCATGGTGCTTTTCTCCGTCCTACATTGTCACTCACTGCCTATCCTAATTCAGACACTCCGATTGAAACCGCCCCGTGATGTTTTTCTCACTCTTACTAGTGAATGTAATGGTAGAAACCCATAAAATGCGCACCACTCCGCAATGTTTTTCAGGAACTTATCCTACATTGCCACTGCATGTTTCCTGACCTCCCCATGCTGACCACCCCGTGGTGCTTTTCTCCATCCTACGTTGCCACTCAATGCGTATCCTAGTTCAGACCCTCTGATTCAAACCACCCCGTCATGTTTTTCTCACTCCTACTAGTGAATGTAATGTTAGAAACCCATACAATGCGCACCACCCCCGATGTTTTTCAGAAACGTATCCTACATTGCCACTGCATGTTCCAGACCTCCCATGCTGACCACCCCCAGGTGCTTTGCTCCATCCTACATTTCCACTCACTGCCTATCCTAATTCAGACCCTCCGATTCACAGCACCGCATCATGTTTTTCTCACTCCTACAAGTGAATGAAATGTTACACACCCATACAATGTGCACCACCCTGTGATATTTTTCAGAAACTTATCCTACATTGCCACTGCATGTTTCCTGACCTCCCCATGCTGACCACCCCATGGTGCTTTTCTCCATCCTACATTGCCAATCACAGCCTATCCTAATTCAGAACATCCCATTTACACCACCCCGTGATGTTTTTCTCACTCGTACTAGTGCATGGCCTGTGAGAAAACGTTACAATGTGCACCACCCGGTGATGTTTTTCAGAAACATATCCAACATTGCCACTGCATGTTTCCTGACCTCCCCATGCTGACCACCCCGTGGTGCTTTTCTCCAGGCTATATTGCCACTCACTGCCTATCCTAATTCAGACCCTCCCATTCACAACACCCCGTGATGTTTTTCTCACTCCTTCCAGTGAATGTAATGTTAGAAACCCATACAAGGCGCACCACCCCGCGATGTTTTTCAGAAACCTATCCTACATTGCCACTGCATGTTTGCTGACCTTACCATGCTGACAACCCCCTGGTGCTTTTTTCCTTCCTACTTTGCCACTAACTGCCTCTCCTAATTCAAACCCTATGATTCACACCACCACGTGATATTTTTCTCACTCCTACCAGTGAATGGCCTGTTACAAACCCTTACAATGCGAACCAAACCGCGATGTTTTTCAGAAACCTATCCTACATTGCCACTGCATGTTTCCTGACCTCCCAATTCTGACCACCCCTTGGTGCTTTTGTCCAGCCTAGATTGCCACTCACTGCCTATCCTATTTCAGAACCTCTGATTAACACCACCCCGTGATGTTTTTCTCACTCCTACTAGTGAATGAAATGTTAGAAACCCATACAATGCGCACCACCCCGCTATGTTTTTCAGAAACCTATCCTACATTGGCATTGCATGTTTCCTGACCTCCCCGTGCTGACCACCCCGTGGTGCTTTTATCCATCCTACATTGCCACTGAATGCCTATACTAATTCAGACCCTCTGATTCACACCACCCCGTGACGTTTTGATCACCCTTACTAGTGAATGTAATGTTACACACCAATATAATGCGCACAACCACGCGATGTTTTTCAGAAACCTGTCCTACATTGCCACTGCATGTTCCCTGACCTCCCATGCTGACCACCCCGTGGTGCTTTTCTCCATCCTAGATGCCACTCCATGACTATCCTAATTCGGACCCCCTGGTTCACACCAACCCGTGATGTCTTTCTAAGTCCTACTAGTGAATGGCCTGTTAGAAACCATTACAATGCGCACAACCCCGCAATGTTTTTCGGAAACCTATCGTACATGGCTACCGCATGTTTCCTGATCTCCCATGCTGACCGATGCTGGTGCTTTTCTCCAGGCTACATTGCAACAGAGAGCCTATACCAATTCAGACGCTCCGATTCACACCACCCCGTTATGTTTATCTCACTCCTACCAGTGAATGTAATGTTAGAAACCCATACAATGTGCACCACCCTGCGATGTTTTTCAGAAACCTATCCTACATTGGCATTGCATGTTTCCTGACCTCCCCATGCTGACTACACCCTGGTGCTTTTCTCCATCCTACATTGCCACTCAATGCCTATCCTATTTCAGACCCTCTGACTAACATCACCCCGTGATGTTTTTCTCACTCCTACTAGTGAATGTAATGTTAGAAACCCATACAATGCGCACCACCCCCGATGTTTTTCACAAACCTATCTTACATTGCCATCTCACATTCCAGACCTCCCAATGCTGACCACCCCATGGTGCTTTTCTCCATCCTACATTGCCACTCACACGCTATCGTAATTCAGACCCTCCCATTCACACCACCCCGTGATGTTTTTCTCACTTCTTCCAGTGAATGTAATGTTAGAAACCCATACAATGCGCACCACACCGCGATGTTTTTCAGAAACCTATCCAACATTGCCACTGCTTGTTTCCTGACCTCCCCATGCTGACCAAACCGTGGTGCTTTTCTCCATGCTACATTGCTACTCACTGCCTATCCTAATTCAGACCCTCCCATTCACTACACCCCGTGATGTTTTACTCACTCCTTCCAGTGAATGTAATGTTAGAAACCCATACAAGGCACACCACTCAGCGATGTTTTTCAGAAACCTATCCTACATTGCCACTGAATGTTTGCTGACCTCCCCATGCTGACCACTCCCTGGTGCTTTTCCAAATCCTACATTGCCACTCAATGCCTATCCTAATTCAGACGCTGTGATTCACACCACCCCGTGATGTTTTTCTCACTCCTACCAGTGAATGGCCCGTTAGAAACCCTTACAATGCGAACAACCCTGCGATGTTTTTCAGAAACCTATCCTACATTGCCACTGCATATTTCCTGACGTCCCCATGCTGTGTATCCCGTGGTGCCTTTCTCCATCCTACAATGCCACTCAGTGCATAACCTAATTCATACCCTCCGATTCACACCACCCCGTGATGTTTTTCTCACTTCTATAGTGAATGTAATGTTAGAAATCCATACAATGCGCACCACCCCACGATGTTTTTCAGAAACCTATCCTATATTGCCAGTGCATGTTTCCTGACCTCCCCATGCTGACCAGCCCGTGGGGCTTTTCTCCATCCAAGATTGCCACTCACTGAGTATCCTAATTCAGACACTCTGATTCACACCACACCTTGATGTTTTTCTCACTGCTACTAGTGAATTGCCTGTTAGAAATCCTTACAATGCACACGAACCCGCGATGTTTTTTGGAAACCTATCCTACATTGCCACCACATGTTTGCTGACATCCCCATGCTGACCGACGCATGGTGCTTTTCTCCAGGCTACATTGCAACAGAAAGCCTATGCTAATTCTGACCCTCCGATTCACACCACCCCGTGATGTTTTTCTCACTCCTTCCAGTGAATGTAATGTTAGAAAACCATACAATGCGAACCTGCCCGCGATGTTTTTCAGAAACCTATCTTACATTGCCCCTGCATGTTTCCTGACCTCCCCATGCTGTCCACCCCGTGGTGCTTTTCTCCATCCTACATTGCCACTGAATGCCTATACTAATTCAGACCCTCCGATTCACACCACCCCGTGACGTTTTGATCACCCTTACTAGTGAAATTAATGTTACACACCGATATAATGCGCACAACCCCGCGATGTTTTTCAGAAACTTGTCCTACATGGCCACTGTATGTTTCCTGACCTCCCCATGCTGACCACCCCGTGGTGCTTTTCTCCATCCTAGATGCCACTCCATGACTATCCTAATTCGGACCCTCTGGTTCACACCACCCCGTGATGTCTTTCTAAGTCCTACTAGTGAATGGCCTGTTAGAAACGCTTGCAATGCGCACAACCCCGCGATGTTTTTCAGAAACCTATCCTACATGGCCACTGCATGTTTACTGATCTCCCATGCTGACCGATGCTCTTGCTTTTCTCCAGGCTACATTGCAACAGAGAGCTTATCCTAATTGAGACGCTCCGATTCACACCACCCCGTTTTGTTTATCTCACTCCTACCAGTGAATGTAATGTTAGAAACCCATACAATGCGCACCACCCTGCGATGTTTTTCAGAAACCTACCCTACATTGTCATTGCATGTTTCCTGACCTCCCCATGCTGACTACCCCCTGGTGCTTTTCTCCATCCTACAATGCCACTCAATGCCTATCCTAATTCAGACCTTCCGACTCACACCACCCCGTGATGTTTTTCTCACTCCTACTAGTGAATGTAATGTTAGAAACCCAACAATGCGCACCACCCCCGATGCTTTGCAGAAACCTATCCTACATTGCCACTGCATGTTCCAGACCTCCAATGCTGACCACCCCCGGTTGCTTTGCTCCATCCTACATTACCACTCACTGCCTATCCTAATTCAGACCCTCCGATTCACAGCACCCCGTCATGTTTTTCTCACTACTACAAGTGAATGAAATATTATACACCCATACAATGTGCACCACACTGTGATATTTTTCAGAAACCTATCCTACATTGCCACCACATGTTTGCTGACATCCCCATGCTGACCGACGCATGGTGCTTTTCTCCAGGCTACATTGCAACAGAAAGCCTATGCTAATTCTGACCCTCCGATTCACACCACCCCGTGATGTTTTTCTCACTCCTGCTAGTGAATGTAATGTTAGAAACCCATACAATGCGCACCACCCCGCGATGTTTTTCAGAAACCTATCCTATATTGCCACTGCATGTTTCCTGACCTCCCCATGCTGACCAGCCCGTGGTGCTTTTCTCAATCCTAGATTGCCACTCACTGAGTATCCTAATTCAGACACTCTGATTCACACCACACCTTGATGTTTTTCTCACTGCTACTAGAGAATGGCCTGTTAGAAATTCTTACAATGCACACGAACCCGCGATGTTTTTTGGAAACCTATCCTACATTGCCACCACATGTTTCCTGACCTCCCCATCCTGACCGACGCGTGGTGCTTTTCTCCAGGCTACATTGCAACAGAAAGCCTATCCTAATTCAGACCCTCCAATTCACACCACCCTGTGATGTTTTTCTAACTCCTACCAGTGAATGTAATGTTAGAAACCCATACAATGCGAACCACCCCGCGATGTTTTTCAGAAACCTATCCTATATTGCCACTGCATGTTTCCTGACCTCCCCATGCTGTCCACCTCGTGGTGCTTTTCTCCATCCTACTAGTGAATGAAACGTTAGAAACCCTTACAATGCGAACGACCCCTGATGTTTTTCTCACTCCTACCAGTGAATAGCCTGTTAGACATCCTTACAATGCACGCCACCCCGCGATGTTTTTCAGAAACCTATCCCACATTGCCACTGCATGTTCCCTGACCTCCCCATGCTGACCACCCCATGGTGCTTTTCTCCGTCCTACATTGTCACTCACTGCCTATCCTAATTCAGACACTGCGATTGAAACAACACCGTGATGTTTTTCTCACTCTTACTAGTGAATGTAATGGTAGAAACCCATACAATGCGCACCACTCCGGGATGTTTTTCAGGAACCTATCCAATATTGCCACAGCATGTTTGCTGACCTCACCATGCTGACCACCCCATGGTGCTTTTCTCGAACCTACATTGCCACTGAATGCCTATACTAATTCAGACCCTCCAATTCACACCACCCCGTGACGTTTTTCTCACCCTTACTAGTGAATGTAATGTTAAACACCGATATAATGTGCACAACCCCGCGATGTTTTTCAGAAACCTGTCCTACATGGCCACTGCATGTTTCCTGACCTCACCATGCTGACCACCCCGTGGTGCTTTTTTCCATTCTAGATGCCACTCCATGAGTATCCTTATTCGGACCCTCTGGTTCACACCACCCCGTGATGTCTTTCTAACACCTACTAGTGAATGGCCTGTTAGAAACCCTTACAATGCAAACCACCCCGCGATGTTTTTCGGAAACCTATCCTACATGGCCACCGCATGTTTCCTGACCTCCCATGCTGACTGATGCTGGTGCTTTTCTCCAGGCTACATTGCAACAGAAAGCCTATACTAATTCATACGCTCCAATTCACACCACCCCGTTATGTTTATCTCACTCCTACCAGTGAATGTAATGTTAGAAACCCATACAATGTGCACCACCCTGCGATGTTTTTCAGAAACCTATCCTACATTGCCATTGCATGTTTCCTGACCTCCCCATGCTGACCACCTCCTGGGGCTTTTCTCCATCCTACGTTGCCACTCAATTCGTATCCTAATTCAGACCCTCCGATTCACACCACCCCGTGATGTTTTTCTCACTCCTACTAGTGAATGTAATGTTAGAAACCCATACAATGCGCAACACACCCTATGCTTTTCAGAAACGTATCCTACATTGCCACTGCATGTTCCAGACTTCCCATGCTGACCACCCCCATGTGCTTTGCTCCATCCTACATTTCCACTCACTGCCTATCCTATTTCAGACCCTCCAATTCACACCACCCCGTCATGTTTTTCTCACTCCTAAAAGTGAATGAAATGTTACACACCCATACAATGTGCACCACCCTGTGATATTTTTCAGAAACCTATTCTACATTGCCACTGCATGTTTCCTGACCTTCCCATGCTGACCACCCCATGGTGCTTCTCTCCATCCTACATTGCCAATCACAGCCTATCCTAATTCAGAACATCCCATTCACACCACCCCGTGATGTTTTTCTCACTCGTACTAGTGCATGGCCTGTGAGAAAACCTTACAATGTGCACCACCCCGTGATGTTTTTCTCACTCCTACTAGTGAATGTAATGTAACACACACCCATCCAATGCGCACCACCCCGCGATGTTTTTCAGAAACCTATCCTACATTGCCACAGCACGTTCCCTGACCTCCCCATGCTGCCCACCCCGTGGTGCTTTTCTCCATGCTATATTGCCACTCACTGCCTATCCTAATTCAGACCCTCCGATTCAAACCACCCCGTGATGCTTTTCTCACTCCTACTAGTGAATGTAATGTTAGAAACCCTTACAATGCGAACGACCCCTGATGTTTTTCTCATTCCTAACAGTGAATAGCCTGTTAGACATCCTTACAATGCGCACCACCCCGCCATGTTTTTCAGAAACCTATCCTACATTGCCACTGCATGTTTCCTGACCTCCCCATGCTGACCACTCCCTGGTGCTTTTCCCAATCCTACATTGCCACTCAATGCCTATCCTAATTCAGATACTGTTATTCACACCACCCCGTGATGTTTTTCTCACTCCTACCAGTAAATGGCCTTTTAGAAACCATTACAATGCGAGCAACCCTGCGATGTTTTTCAGAAACCTATCCTATATTGCCACTGCATATTTCCTGACGTCCCCATGCTGTCCACCCCGTGGTGCCTTTCTCCATCCTATAAAGCCACTCACGGCACATCCTAATTCATACCCTCCGATTCACACCACCCCGTGATGTTTTTCTCATTCCTACTAGTGAATGTAATGTTAGAAACCCATACAATGCGCTCCACCCCGCGATGTTTTTCAGAAACCTATACTATATTGTCACTGCATGTTTCCTGACCTCCCCATGCTGACCAGCCTGTGGTGCTTTTCTCCATCCTAGATTGCCACTCACTGAGTATCCTAATTCAGACACTCTGATTCACACCACACCTTGATGTTTTTCTCACTGCTACTAGTGAATGGCCTGTTAGAAATTGTTACAATGCTCACAAAACCGCGATGTTTTTTGGAAACCTATCCTACATTGCCACCACATGTTTCCTGATCTCCCCATGCTGACCGATGCGTGGAGCTTTTCTCCAGGCTACATTGCAACAGAAAGCCTATCCTAATTCAGACCCTCCGATTCACACCACCCTGTGATGTTTTTCTAACTCCTACCAGTGAATGTAATGTTAGAAACCCATAGAATGCGAACCACCCCGCGATGTTTTTCAGAAACCTATCACACATTGCTACTGCATGTTCCCTGACCTCCCCATGCTGACCACCCCATGGTGCTTTTCTCCGTCCTACATTGTCACTCACTGCCTATCCTAATTCAGACACTCCTATTGAAACCACCCCGTGATGTTTTTCTCACTGTTACTAGTGATTGTAATGGTAGAAACCCATACAATGCGCACCACTCCACGATGTTTTTCAGGAACCTATCCTACATTGCCACAACATGTTTCCTGACCTCCCCATGCTGACCACCCCATGGTGTTTTCTCCATCCTACATTGCAACTGAATGCCTATATTAATTCAGACCCTCCGATTCACACCACCCCATGACGTTTTTCTCACCGTTACTAGTGAATGTAATGTTACACAACGATATAATGCGCACAACCCCGCGATGTTTTTCAGAAACCTGTGCTACATGGCCATTGCATGTTTCCTTACCTCACCATGCTGACCACCCCATGGTGCTTTTCTCCATCCTACATTGCCAATCACAGCCTATCCTAATTCAGAACATCCCATTTAAACCAGCCTGTGATGTTTTTCTCACTCGTACTAGTGCATGGCTTGTGAGAAAACCTTACAATGTGCACCACCCCGTGATGTTTTTCAGAAACCTATCCATCATTGCCACTGCATGTTTGCTGACCTTACCATGCTGACTACCCCCTGGTGCTTTTCTCCTTCCTACATTGCCACTAACTGCCTATCCTAATTCAAACCCTATGATTCACACCACCACGTGATATTTTTCTCACTCCTACCAGTGAATGGCCTGTTACAAACCCTTACAATGCGAACCAACCCACGATGTTTTTCAGAAATCTATCCTACATTGCCACTGCATGTTTCCTGCCCTCCCCATGCTGACCACCCCTTGGTGCTTTTGTCCATCCTAGATTGCCACTCACTGCCTATCCTATTTCAGAACCTCTGATTAACACCACCCCGTGATGTTTTTCTTACTCCTACTAGAGAATGTAATGTTAGAAACCCATACAATGCGAACCACCCCGCTATGTTTTTCAGAAACCTATCCTATATTGCGACTGCATGTTTCCTGACCTCCCCATGCTGACCACTCCCTGGTGCTTTTCCCAATCCTACATTGCCACTCAATGCCTATCCTAATTCAGACACTGTGATTCACACCACTCCGTGATGTTTTTCTCACTCCTACCAGTGAATGGCCTTTTAGAAACCCTTACAATGCGAACAACCCTGCGATGTTTTTCAGAAACCTGTCCTACATTGCCACTGCATGTTTCTTGACCTCCCCATGCTGACGACCCCGTGGTGCTTTTCTCCATCCTAGATGCCACTCCATGACTATCCTAATTCGGACCCTCTGTTTCATAGCACCCCGTGATGTATTTCTAACTCCTACTAGTGAATGGCCTGTTAGAAACCCTTACAATGCGCACCACCCCGCGATGTTTTTCGGAAACCTTTCCTACATGGCCACCGCATGTTTCCTGACCTCCCATGCTGACTGATTCTGGTGCTTTTCTCCAGGCTACATTGCAATAGAAAGCCTATACTAATTCATAGGCTCCAATTCACACCACCTCGTTATGTTTATCTCACTCCTACTAGTGAATGTAATGTTAGAAACCAATACAATGCGCACCACTCTCGATGTTTTTCAGAAACGTATCCTACATTGCCATTGCAGGTTCCAGACCTCCCATGCTGAACACCCCCGGGTGCTTTGTTCCATCCTACATTTCCACTCACTGCCTATCCTAATTCAGATATTCCGATTCACAGCACCCCGTCATGTTTTTCTCACTCCTACAAGTGAATGAATTGTTACACACCCATACAATGTGCACCACCCTGTGATATTTTTCAGAAACCTATCTTACATAACCACTGCATGTTTACTGACCTCCTCATGCTGACCACCGCATGGTGCTTTTCTCCATCTTACATTGCCACTCACAGCCTATACTAATTCAGACCCTCCCATTCACACCACCCCGTGATGTTTTTCTCACTCCTACTAGTGCATGGCCTTTTAGAAAACCTTACAATGTGCACCACCCCGTGATGTTTTTCAGAAACCTATCCAACATTGCCACTGCATGTTTCCTGACCTCTCCATGCTGACCACACCGTGGTGCTTTTCTGCATGCTACATTGCCACTCAATGCATATCCTAATTCAGACCCTCCGAGTCACACAACCCCGTCATGATTTTCTCACTCCTTCCAGTGAATGTAATGTTAGAAACCCATACAATGCGCACCACCCCACGATGTTTTTCAAAAACCTATCCAACATTGCCACTGAATGTTTCCTGACCTCCTCATGCTGACCACTCCCTGGTGCTTTTCCCAAGCCTACATTGCCACTCAATGCCTATCCTAATTCAGACACTGTGATTCACACCACTCCGTGATGTTTTTCTCACTCCTACCAGTGAATGGCCTTTTAGAAACCCTTACAATGCGAACAACCCTGCGATGTTTTTCAGAAACCTGTCCTACATTGCCACTGCATGTTTCTTGACCTCCCCATGCTGACGACCCCGTGGTGCTTTTCTCCATCCTAGATGCCACTCCATGACTATCCTAATTCGGACCCTCTGTTTCATAGCACCCCGTGATGTATTTCTAACTCCTACTAGTGAATGGCCTGTTAGAAACCCTTACAATGCGCACCACCCCGCGATGTTTTTCGGAAACCTTTCCTACATGGCCACCGCATGTTTCCTGACCTCCCATGCTGACTGATGCTGGTGCTTTTCTCCAGGCTACATTGCAATAGAAAGCCTATACTAATTCATAGGCTTCAATTCACACCACCTCGTTATGTTTATCTCACTCCTACTAGTGAATGTAATGTTAGAAACCAATACAATGCGCACCACTCCCGATATTTTTCAGAAACGTATCCTACATTGCCATTGCAGGTTCCAGACCACCCATGCTGAACACCCCCGGGTGCTTTGTTCCATCCTACATTTCCACTCACTGCCTATCCTAATTCAGATATTCCGATTCACAGCACCCCGTCATGTTTTTCTCACTCCTACAAGTGAATGAATTGTTACACACCCATACAATGTGCACCACCCTGTGATATTTTTCAGAAACCTATCTTACATAACCACTGCATGTTTACTGACCTCCTCATGCTGACCACCGCATGGTGCTTTTCTCCATCTTACATTGCCACTCACAGCCTATACTAATTCAGACCCTCCCATTCACACCACCCCGTGATGTTTTTCTCACTCCTACTAGTGCATGGCCTTTTAGAAAACCTTACAATGTGCACCACCCCGTGATGTTTTTCAGAAACCTATCCAACATTGCCACTGCATGTTTCCTGACCTCTCCATGCTGACCACACCGTGGTGCTTTTCTGCATGCTACATTGCCACTCAATGCATATCCTAATTCAGACCCTCCGAATCACACAACCCCGTCATGATTTTCTCACTCCTTCCAGTGAATGTAATGTTAGAAACCCATACAATGCGCACCACCCCACGATGTTTTTCAAAAACCTATCCAACATTGCCACTGAATGTTTCCTGACCTCCTCATGCTGACCACTCCCTGGTGCTTTTCCCAAGCCTACATTGCCACTCAATACCTATCCTAATTCAGACACTGTGATTCACACCACCCCATGATGTTTTTCTCACTGCTACCAGTGAAGGGCCTGTTAGAAACCCTTACAATGCGAACAACCCTGCGATGTTTTTCAGAAACCTATTCTACATTGCCACTGCATATTTCCTGACGTCCACATGCTGTCCACCGCTTGGTGCCTTTCTCCATCCTACAATGCCAATCACTGCACATCCTAATTCATACCCTCCGATTCACACCACCCCGTGATGTTTTTCTCACTCCTACTAGTGAATGTAATGTTAGACACCCATACAACGCGCACCACCCCGCGATGTTTTTCAGAAACCTATAATATATTGCCACTGCATGTTTCCTGACCTCCCCATGCTGACCAGCCCGTTGTGCTTTTCTCCATCCTAGATTGCCACTCACTGAGTATCCTAATTCAGTCACTGTGATTCACACCACCCCGTGCTGTTTTTCTCACTCCTACCAGTGAATGGCCTGTTAGAAACCCTTGCAATGCAAAGAACCCTGCGATGATTTTCAGAAACCTATCCTGCATTGCCACGGCATATTTCCTGACGTCCCCATGCTGACCACCCCGTGGTGTCATTCTCCATCCTACAATGTCACTCACTGCACTCCTAATTCATACCCTGCGATTCACACAACCCGTGTTTTTCTCACTCCTACTAGTGAATGTAATATTAGAAACCCATACAACGCGCACCACCCCGCGATGTTTTTCAGAAACCTATCCTATATTGCCAGTGCATGTTTCCTTACCTCCCCATGCTGACCAGCCCGTGGGGCTTTTCTCCATCCTACATTGCCACTCACTGCCTATTCTAATTCAGACCCTATGATTCACACCACCACGTGTTTTTCTCACTCCTACTAGTGAATGTAATGTTACACAGCCATACAATGTGCACCACCCCGCGATGTTTTTCAGAAACCTATCCTACATTGCCACTGCATGTTTCCTGACCTCCCCATGCTGACCAGCCCGTGGGGCTTTTCTCCATCCTAGATTGCCACTCACTGAGTATCCTAGTTCAGACACTCTGATTCACACCACACCTTGATGTTTTTAGCACTGCTACTAGTGAATGGCCTGTTAGAAATTCTTACAATGCACACGAACCCTCGATTTTTTTTGGAAATCTATCCCACCTTGCCACCACATGTTTCTTGACCTCCATATGCTGACCGACGTGTGTTGCTTTTCTCCAGGCTACATTGCAACAGAAAGCCTATCCGAATTCAGACCCTCCGATTCACACCACCCCGTGATGTTTTTCTCACTCCTACCAGTGAATGTAATGTTAGAAACCCATACAATGCGAACCACCCCTCGATGTTTTTCAGAAACCTATCCTACATTGCCACTGCATGTTTCCTGACATCCCCATGCTGTCCAACCCGTGGTGCTTTTCTCCATCCTACATTCACACTCACTGCCTATACTAATTCAGACCCTCCGATTCAAACCACCCCGTGATGCTTTTCTCACTCCTACTAGTGAATGTAATGTTAGAAACCCTTACAATGCGAACCACCCCTGATGTTTTCTCACTCCTACCAGTGAATAGCCTTTTAGACATCCTTACAATGCACGCCACCCCGCGATGTTTTTCAGAAACCTATCCCACATTGCCACTGCATGTTCCCTGACCTCCCCATGCTGACCGCCCCATGGTGCTTTTCTCCGTCCTACATTGTCACTCACTGCCTATCCTAATTCAGACACTCCGATTGAAACCGCCCCGTGATGTTTTTCTCACTCTTACTAGTGAATGTAATGGTAGAAACCCATAAAATGCGCACCACTCCGCAATGTTTTTCAGGAACTTATCCTACATTGCCACTGCATGTTTCCTGACCTCCCCATGCTGACCACCCCGTGGTGCTTTTCTCCATCCTACGTTGCCACTCAATGCGTATCCTAGTTCAGACCCTCTGATTCAAACCACCCCGTCATGTTTTTCTCACTCCTACTAGTGAATGTAATGTTAGAAACCCATACAATGCGCACCACCCCCGATGTTTTTCAGAAACGTATCCTACATTGCCACTGCATGTTCCAGACCTCCCATGCTGACCACCCCCAGGTGCTTTGCTCCATCCTACATTTCCACTCACTGCCTATCCTAATTCAGACCCTCCGATTCACAGCACCGCATCATGTTTTTCTCACTCCTACAAGTGAATGAAATGTTACACACCCATACAATGTGCACCACCCTGTGATATTTTTCAGAAACTTATCCTACATTGCCACTGCATGTTTCCTGACCTCCCCATGCTGACCACCCCATGGTGCTTTTCTCCATCCTACATTGCCAATCACAGCCTATCCTAATTCAGAACATCCCATTTACACCACCCCGTGATGTTTTTCTCACTCGTACTAGTGCATGGCCTGTGAGAAAACGTTACAATGTGCACCACCCGGTGATGTTTTTCAGAAACATATCCAACATTGCCACTGCATGTTTCCTGACCTCCCCATGCTGACCACCCCGTGGTGCTTTTCTCCAGGCTATATTGCCACTCACTGCCTATCCTAATTCAGACCCTCCCATTCACAACACCCCGTGATGTTTTTCTCACTCCTTCCAGTGAATGTAATGTTAGAAACCCATACAAGGCGCACCACCCCGCGATGTTTTTCAGAAACCTATCCTACATTGCCACTGCATGTTTGCTGACCTTACCATGCTGACAACACCCTGGTGCTTTTTTCCTTCCTACTTTGCCACTAACTGCCTCTCCTAATTCGAACCCTATGATTCACACCACCACGTGATATTTTTCTCACTCCTACCAGTGAATGGCCTGTTACAAACCCTTACAATGCGAACCAAACCGCGATGTTTTTCAGAAACCTATCCTACATTGCCACTGCATGTTTCCTGACCTCCCAATTCTGACCACCCCTTGGTGCTTTTGTCCAGCCTAGATTGCCACTCACTGCCTATCCTATTTCAGAACCTCTGATTAACACCACCCCGTGATGTTTTTCTCACTCCTACTAGTGAATGAAATGTTAGAAACCCATACAATGCGCACCACCCCGCGATGTTTTTCAGAAACCTATCCTACATTGCCACTGCATGTTCCCTGACCTCCCCATGCTGACCACTCCCTGGTGCTTTTCCCAATCCTACATTGCCACTCAATGCCTATCCTAATTCAGACACTGTGATTCACACCACCCCGTGATGTTTTTCTCACTCCTTCCAGTGAATGTCCTTTTAGAAACCCTTACAATGCGAACAACCCTGCCATGTTTTTCAGAAACCTATCCTACATTGCCACTGCATGTTTCCTGACCTCCCCATGCTGACCAGCCTGTGGTGCTTTTCTCCATCCTAAATTGCCACTCACTGAGTATCCTAATTCAGACACTCTGATTCACACCACACCTTGATGTTTTTCTCACTGCTACTAGTGAATGGCCTGTTAGAAATTCTTAAAATGCTCACGAACATGCGATGTTTTTTGGAAACCTATCCTACATTGCCACCACATGTTTCCTGACCTCCCCATGCTGACCGACGCATGGTGCTTTTCTCCAGGCTACATTGCAACAGAAAGCCTGTCCTAATTCAGACCCTCCGATTCACACCACCCCGTGACGTTTTTCTCACCCTTACTAGTGAATGTTATGTTACACACCGATATAATGCGCACAACCCCTCGATGTTTTTCAGAAACCTGTCCTACATTGCCACTGCATGTTTCTTGCCCTCCCCATGCTGACGACCCCGTGGTGCTTTTCACCATCCTAGATGCCACTCCATGACTATCCTAATTCGGACCCTCTGTTTCATAGCAACTCGTGATGTCTTTCTAACTCCTACTAGTGAATGGCCTGTTAGAAACCCTTACAATGTGCACCACCCCGCGATGTTTTTCGTAAACCTATCCTACATGGCCACCGCAAGTTTCCTGACCTCCCATGCTGACTGATGCTGGTGCTTTTCTCCAGGCTACATTGCAACAGAAAGCCTATACTAATTCATACGCTCCAATTCACACCACTTCGTTATGTTTATCTCACTCCTACCAGTGAATATAATGTTAGAAACCCAGACAATGCGCACCACCCTGCGATGTTTTTCAGAAACCTATCCTATATTGCCATTGCATGTTTAGTGATCTCCCCATGCTGACCACCCCCTGGTGCTTTTCTCCATCCTACATTGGCACTCAATGCGTATCCTAATTCAGACCCTCAGATTCACACCACCCCGTGATGTTTTTGTGACTCCTACTAGTGAGTGTAATGTTAGAAACCCATACAATGCGCACCACCCCCGATGTTTTTCAGAAACGTATCCTACATTGCCACTGCATGTTCCAGACTTCCCATGCTGACCACCCCCGGGTGCTTTGCTCCATCCTACATTTCCACTCACTGCCTATTCTAATTCAGACCCTCCGATTCACAGCACCCCGTCATGTTTTTCTCACTCCTACAAGTGAATGAATTGTTACACACCCATACAATGTGCACCACCCTGTGATATTTTTCAGAAACCTATCCTGCATAGCCACTGCAAGTTTACTGACCTCCCCATGCTGACCACCGCATGGTGCTTTTCTCCATCTTACATTGCCACTCACAGCCTATACTAATTCAGACCCTCCCATTCACACCACCCCGTGATGTTTTTCTCACTCCTACTAGTGCATGGCCTTTTAGAAAACCTTACAATGTGCACCACCGCGTGATATTTTTCAGAATCCTATACAACATTGCCACTGCATGTTTCCTGACCTCTCCATGCTGACCACACCGTGGTGCATTTCTCCATGCTACATTGCCACTCAATGCATATCCTAATTCAGACCCTCCGAATCACACCACCCCGTCATAATTTTCTCACTCCTTCCAGTGAATGTAATGTTAGAAACCCATGCAATGCGCACCACCCCGCGATGTTTTTCGGAAACCTATCCAACATTGCCACTGCATGTTTCCTGACCTCCCCATGCTGTCCACCCCGTGGTTCTTTTCTCCATCCTACGTTGACACTCACTGCCTATGCTAATTCAGACCCTCCGATTCAAACCACCCCGTGATGCTTTTCTCACTCCTACTAGTAAATGTAATGTTAGAAACCCTTACAATGCGAACCACCTCTGATGTTTTTCTCACTCCAACCAGTGAATAGCCTTTTAGACATCCGTACAATGCACGCCACCCCGCGATGTTTTTCAGAAACCTATCCCACATTGCCGCTGCTTGTTCCCTAACCTCCCCATGCTGACCGCCCCATGGTGCTTTTCTCCGTCTTACATTGTCACTCACTGCCTATCCTAATTCAGACCCTCTGATTGAAACCGCCCCGTGATGTTTTTCTCACTCTTACTAGTGAATGTAATGGTAGAAACCCATACAATGCGCACCACTCTGCGATGTTTTTCAGGAACCTATCCTACATTGCCACTGCATGTTTAATGACCTCCCCATGCTGACCACCCCGTGGTGCTTTTCTCCATCCTACATTGCCACTGAATGCCTATACTAATTGAGACCGTCCGAATCACACAACCCCGTGACGTTTTTCTCACCCTTACTAGAGAATTTAATGTTACACACCGATATAATGCGCACAACCCCGTGATGTTTTTCAGAAACCTGTCCTCCATTGCCACTGCATTTTTCCTGACCTCCCCATGCTGACCACCCCGTGGTGCTTTTCTCCATCCTAGATTCCACTCCATGACTATCCTAATTCGGACCCTCTGTTTCACACCACCCCGTGATGTCTTTCTAACTCCTACTAGTGAATGGCCTGTTAGAAACCCTTACAATGCGCACCACCCCGCGATGTTTTTCGGAAACCTATCCTACATGGCCACCGCATGTTTCCTGACCTCCCATGCTGACCGATGCTGGTGCTTTTCTCCAGGCTACATGGCAACAGAAAGCCTATCATAATTCAGACGCTCCGATTCACACCACCCCGTTATGTTTATCTCACTCCTACCAGTGAATGTAATGTTAGAAACCCATACAATGTGCACCACCCCGCGATGTTTTTCAGAAACCTATCCTACATTGCCATTGCATGTTTCCTGACCTCCCCATGCTGACCACCGCTTGGTGCTTTTCTCCATCCTACATTGCCACTCTCTGCCTATCCTGTTTCAGACACTCTGATTCACAACACCCCGTGATGTTTTTCTCACTCTTACTAGTGAATGTAATGTTACAAACCCAAACAATGCGCACCACCCCGCGATGTTTTTCAGAAACCTATCCTTCATTGCCACTGCATGTTCCAGACTTCCCATGCTGACCACTCCCGGGTGCTTTGCTCCATCCTACATTTCCACTCACTGCCTATCCTAATTTAGACCTTCCAATTCACTGCACCCCGTGATGTTTTTCTTAAACCTACAAGTGAATGAAATGTTACACACCCATACAATGTGCACCACCCTGTGATATTTTTCAGAAACCTATCCTACATTGCCACTGCATGTGTACTGACCTCCCCATGCTGACCACCCCATGGTGCTTTGCTACATCGTACATTGCCACTCACAGCCTATCCTAATTCAAACATTCCCATTCGCACCACCCCGTGATGTTTTTCTCAATCCTACTAGTGCATGGCCAGTTAGAAATCCTTACAATGTGCACCACTCCGTGATGTTCTTCAGAAACCTATCCAACATTGCCACTACATGTATCCTGACCTCCCCATGCTGACCACCCCGTGGTGCTTTTCTCCATGCTACATTGCCACTCACTGCCTACCCTAATTCAGGCCTTCCATTCACAACACCCCGTGATGTATTTCTCACTCCTTCCAGTGAATGTAATGTTAGAAACCCATACAAGGCACACCACCCCGCGATGTTTTTCAGAAACCTATCCTACATTGCCACTGCATGTTTGCTGACCTTACCATGTGACTACTCCCTGCTGCTTTTCTCCTTCCTACATTGCCACTAACTGCCTATCCTAATTCAAACCCTATGATTCACACCACCACGTGATGTTTTTCTCACTCCTACCAGTGAATGGCCTGTTACAAACCCTTACAATGCGAACCACCCCGCGATGTTTTTCAGAAACCTATCCTACATTGCCACTGCATGTTTCCTGACCTCCCCATGCTGACCACTCCCTGGTGGTTTTCCCAATCCTACATTGCCACTCAATGCCTATCCTAATTCAGACACTGTGATTAACACCACCCCGTGATGTTTTTCTCACTCCTGCCACTGAATGGCCTGTTAGAAACCCCTACAATGCGAACAACCCTGCGATGTTTTTCAGAAACCTATCCTACATTGCGACTGCATATTTCCTGACCTCCCCATGCTGTCCACCCCGTGGTGCTTTCTCCATCCTACAATGCCACTCACTGCATATCCTAATTCATACCCTCTGATTCACACCACACCTTGATGCTTTTCTCACTGCTACTAGTGAATGGCCTGTTAGAAATCGTTACAATGCACACGAACCCGCGATGTTTTTTGGAATCCTATCCTACATTGCCACCACATGTTTCCTGACCTCCCCGGGCTGACTGACGCGTGGTCCTTTTCTCCAGGCTACATTGCAACAGAAAGCCTATGCTAATTCAGACCCTCCGATTCAAACCACCCCGTGATGTTTTTCTCACTCCTACGAGTGAATGTAATGATAGAAAACCATACAGTGCGAACCACCACGCTATGTTTTTCAGAAACCTATCCTACATTGCCACTGCATGTTTCCTGACCTCCCCATGCTGTCCACCCCGTGCTGTTTTCCTCCATCCTACATTGACACACACTGCCTATCCTAACTCAGACCCTCGGATTCAAATCACCCCGTGATGCTTTTCTCACTCCTACTAGTGAACGTAATGTTAGAAAGCATTACAATGCGAACCACCCCTGATGTTTTTCTCACTCCTACCAGTGAATAGCCTTTTAGACATCCTTACAATTCACGCCACCCTGCGATGCTTTTCAGAAACCTATCCCACATTGCCACTGCATGTTCCCTGACCTCCCCATGCTGACCACCCCATGGTGCTTTTCTCCGTCCTACATTTTCACTCACTGCCTATCCTAATTCAGACACTGCGATTGAAACCTCCCCGTGATGTTTTTCTCACTCTTACTAGTGAATGTAATGGTAGAAACCCATACAGTGCGCACCACTCCGCAATGTTTTTCAGGAACCTATCCTACATTGCCACTGCATGTTTCCTGACGTCCCCATGCTGACCACCCCGAGGTGCTTTTCTCCATCCTAGATTGACATTCACTGCCTAACCTATTTCAGACCCTCTGATTCACACCACCCCGTGATGTTTTTCCCACTCCAAATAGTGAATGGCCTCTTAGAAACCCTTTCAATGCGCACCAGCCAGCGATGTTTTTCAGAAACCTATCCTACATTGCCACACCATGATTCCTGACCTCCCCATGTTGACCACTCCCTGGTGCGGTTCCCAATCCTACATTGCCACTCAATGCCTATCCTAAATCAGACCCTCCAATTCACACCACCCTGTGAGGTTTTTCTCACTCCTACTAGTGAATGGCCTTTTAGAAAGCCTTACAATGCACACCACCCCATGATGTTTTTCTGAAAGCTATCCTACATTGCCACTGCATGTTTCCTGACCTCCCCATGCTGATCACCCCTTGGTCCTTTTTTCCTTGCTACATTGCCACTCAATGCCTATCCTAATTCACACCTTCCGATTCACACCACCCCGTGATGTTTTTCTCACTCCTACCAGTGAATGGCCTGTTACAAACACTTACAATGCGTGCCACCCCGCGATCTTTTTCAGAAACCTATCCCTCATTTCAACTGCATGTTTCCTGACTTCCCCAAGCGGACCACCCCGTGGTGCTTTTCTCCATCCTACATTGCCTCTCACTGCCTATCCTAATTAGCACCCTCCGATTCAAAAGACCCCGTGATGTTTTTCTCACTCTACTAGTGAATGCAATGTTAGAAGCAATAAAATGCGCACCACCCCTCGATGATTTTCAGAAAGCTATCCTACATTGCCACTGCATGTTTCATGACCTCCCCATGCTGACAACCCCATTGTGCTTTTCTCCATCCTACATTGCCACTCACTGCCTATCCTAATTCATACCGTATGATCCACACCACCCCGTGATGTTTTTCTCACTCCTACTAGTGAACGTAATATTACACACCCATACAATGCGCACCACCCCGCGATGTGTTTCAGAAACCTATCCTACATTGCCACTGCATGTTTCATAACCTCCCCATGCTGACCACCCCATTGTGCTTTGCTCCATCCTACATTTCCACTCACTGCCTATCCTAATTCAGACCCTCCAATTCACAGCACCCCGTCATGTTTTTCTCACTCCTACTAGTGAACGTAATATTACATACCCATACATTGCGCACCACTCCGCGATGTTTTTCAGAAATCTATCGTACATTGCCACTGCATTTTTCCTGACCTCCCCATTCCACTCACTGCCTCTACTAATTCCGACCCTCTGATTCACACCACCCCGAGATGTTTTTCTCACTCCTACTAGTGAATGTAATGTTACAAACTGATAGAATGCGCACCACCCCGTATTGTTTTTCAGAAAGTTATCCTACATTGCCACTGCATGTTTCCACACCTCCCCATGCTGAACACCCCCTGGTGCTTTTCTCCATCCTACATTGCAACTCAATGCCTATCCTAATTCAGACCCTCCAATTCACACCACCCTGTGATGCTGTTCTCACTCCTACCAGTGAATGTAATGTTAGCAACCCATACAATGCGAACCAGCCCGCGATGTTTTTCAGAAACCTATCCTACATTGCCACTGCATGTTTCCTGACCTCCCCATGCTAACCACCCCCTGGTGCTTTTCTCCTTCCTACATTGCCACTCACTGCCTATGCTAATTCAGACCCTGTACTTCACATCACCCCGTGATGATTTTCTGACTCCTACCAGTGAATGTAATGCTAAAACCAATACAATGTGCCCCACCCCGCGATGTTTTTGTCACCCCTACTCCTGAATGTAATGTTACAAACCCCTACAATGTGCAGCACCCCGCCATGTTTTTCAGAAAAGTATCCTACATTGCCACTGCATGTTTCCTGACCTCCCCATGCTGACAACCCCATGATGCTTTTCTCCATACTAGATTGCCACTCACTGCCTATCCTAATTTAGACCCTCAGATTCACAACACCCCATGATGTTTTTCCCACTCCTACTAGTGAATGGCCTGTTAGAAACACTTACACTGCGCCACACCCCTCGATGTTTTTCCGAAACCTGTGCTACATTGGCACTGCTTGTTTCCGGACCTCCCCACGCTGACCACCCTGTGGTGCTTTTCTCCAACCTACAATGCCAATAAATGCCTATTTTAATTCAGACCCTCCCATTCACACCACCCCGTAATGTTTTTCGCACTCCCATTGGTGAATGTAATGTTAGAAACCCATACAATGTGCACCATCCCGCGATGTTTTTCAGAAACCAATCATACATTGCCACTGCATGTTTCCTGACCTCCCCATGCTGACCCCCCCGTGGTGCTTTTCTCCATCCAACTTTGCCAATCACTGTCTATCCTAATTGAGACCCTCCGATTCACACCACCCCGTGATGTTTTTAGCCCTCCTACTAGTGAATGTAATGTTACACAGAGATATAATGAACACTTCTCCACGATGGTTTTCAGAAAACTATCCTACATTGCCACTGCATGTTTTGTGACCTCACCATGCTGACCACCCCGTTGTGCCTTTCTCCATCCTTGATTGCCACTCACTGACTATGCTAATTCAGACACTCTGATTTACACAACCCCGTGATGTCTTTCTCACTCCAACTAGTGAATGCCCTTTTAGAAAACCTTTCAATGCACACCACCCCGCGATGTTTTTCAGAAACCTATCCTACATTGCCCCTGCATGTTTCCTGCCCTCCCCATGCTGACAACCACCTGGTACTTTTCTCCTTCCTACATCGCAACTCAATGTCTATCCTAATTCAGACCCTCCGATTCACACCACCCCATGATGTTTTTCTCACTCCTACTAGTGAATGTAATGTTACACAGCCATACAAAGCGCTCCACCCGACGATGTTTTTCAGAAACCTAGCCTACATTGCCACTGCATGTTTCCTGACCTCCCCATGCTGAGCACCCCGTGGTGCTTTTCTCCATCTAACATGGCCACTCACTGCCTATCCTAATTCAGACCCTATGATTCACACAACCAGGTGATGTTTTTCTCACTCGTAGTAGTCAATGTAATGTTACACACCGATATAATGCGCACCACCCAGCGATGTTTTTCAGAAACCTATCCTACAATGCCACTGCGTGTTTCCTGACTTTCCATGCTGACCACCCACTGGTGCTTTTCTCCATGCTATATTGCCACTCATAACCTATCCTAATTCAGATCCTCCAATTCATACCACCCCGTGATATTTTTCTCACTCCAACCAGTGAATGTAATTATAGAAACCCATACAATGCGCACCACTCCGCGATGTTTTTCAGAAACCTATCCAACATTGTCACTGCATGTTTCTTGACCTCCCCATGCTGACTACCCCCTGGTGCTTTTGTCCATCCTACATTGCCACTAACAGCCTATCCTATTTAATACCCTCTGATTCACACCATCCCGTGATGTTTTTCTCACGCCTAGTAATGAATGTAATGTTAGAAACCCTGAGAATGCGCACCACCACGCAATGTTATTCAGAAACCTATCCTTCATTGCCACTGCATGTATCCTGACTTTCCATGCTGACCACCCCGTGGTGCTTTTCTCCATCCTACATTGCCACTCACTGCCTATACTTATTCAGACCCTCCCATTCACACCACCCCGTTATGTTTTTCTCACTCCTACTAGTGAATGTAATGTTAGAAACCCATACAATGCGCACCATCCCGCCATGTTTTTCAGAAACCTATACTACATTGCCACTGCATGTTTCCTTACCTCCCCTTGTTGACCACCCCGTGGTGCTCTTCTCCATCCTCGATTGGCACTCGCTGCCTATCCTAATTTAGACTGTCTGATTCACATCACTCCGTGATGATTTTCTCACTCCTACTAGTGAATGGCCTCTTAGAAACCTTTACAATTCGCCCCAACCTGCGATGTTTTTCTGAAACCTATCCTACATTGCCACTTCATGTTTCCTGACCTCCCCATGCTGACAACCACCTGGTGCTTTTATCCATCCTACCTTGCCACTCACTGTCTATCCTAATTCAGACATTCCGATTCACACCACCACGTGATGTTTTTCTCATTCCTACTAGTGAATGTAATATTACAGACCCATACAATGCACACCACCTCGACATATTTTTCAGAAACCTATCCTACATTGCCACTGCGTGTTTCCTGACCTCCCCATGCTGACCACCCCCTGGTGCTTTTCTCCATCCTACATTGCCACTCACTGCCTATACTAATTCAGACCCTCTGATTCACACCGACCCTTGATGATTTTCTCACTCCTTTTATGTTAATGGCCTTTTAGAAACCCTTACAATGCGCACCAACACGCCATGTTTTTCAGAAATCTATCCGATATTGCCACTGCATGTTTCCAGTCCTCCCCATGCTGACCACCCCATGGTAATTTACTCCATTCAACATTGCCACTCACTGCCTATACTAATTCAGACCCTCCCATTCACACCACCCTGTGATTTTTTTCTCACTGCTACTAGTGAATGTAATGTTAGAAACCCATACAATGCACACCATCCCACCATATTTTTCAGAAATCTATACTACATTGCCACTGCATGTTTCCTGACCTCCCCATGCTGACCACCCCCTGATACTTTTCTCAATCCTACATTGCCACTCACTGCCTATCCTAATTCAGACCCTCGGATTCACAACACCCCGTGGTGTTATTCTCACTCCTACTAGTGAATGTAATGTTACAGTCCCATACAATGCGCACCACCCCGCTATGTTTTTCAGAAACCTATCCTATATTGCCACTGCATGTTTCCTGACCTCCACATGCTGACCACCCCCTGGTACTTTTCTCCATCCTACATTGCCACTCACTGCCTATCCTAATTCAGACCCTCTGGTTCACACCACCCCGTGATGTTTTTCTCACTCCTACTTGTGAATGTAATTTTAGAAACCCATACAATGCGCACCACACAGCGATGTTTTCCAGAAAACAATCCTACATGCCACTGCATGTTTCCTGACCTCCCCATGCTGACCACCCCCTCGTGCTTTTCTCCAACCTACATTGCCACTAACTGCCTTTCCTATTTAAGACCATCTGATTCACACCACCCCGTGATGTTTTTCTCACTCCTACCAGTAAATATAATGTTAGAAACCCTTACAATGCGCACCACCCCGCAATGTTTTTCAGAAACCTATCCTTCATTGGCACAGCATGTTTCCAGACCTCCCCATGCTGACCACCGCGTGGTGCTTTTCTCCATCCTACATTGCCACTCACTGCCTATCCTAATTCAGTCCTTCCGATTCACACCACCCCGTGATGTTTTTCTCACTCTTACTAGTGAATGTAATGTTACACACCCATACAATGCCGACCACCCCGCGATGTTTTTCAGAAACCTATCCTACATTGCCACTGCATGTTTCCTGACCTCCCCATGCTGACCACCCCGTGGTGCTTTTCTCCATCCTAGATTGCAACTCACTGCCTATCCTAATTCAGACCCTCTGATTCACACCGACACTTGATGATTTTCTCACTCCTACTAGTGAATGGCCTGTTAGAAACCCTTATAATGCGCACCAGCCCGCGATGTTTTTCAGAAACCTATCCTACATGGCGACTGCATGTTTCCTGACCTTCCCATGCTGACCATCCCCTGGAGCTTTTTTCCATGCTACATTGCCACTCAATGCCTATCCTAATTTAGATCCCCCGATTCACACCACCCCGTGATGTTTTTCTCACTCCTACCTGTGAATGTAATTTTAGAAACCCATACAATGCGCACCACACCGCGTTGTTTTCCAGAAAACAATCCTACATGCCACTGCATGTTTCCTGACCTCCCCATGCTGACCACCCCCTGGTGCTTTTTTCCATCCTACATTGCCACTCACTGCCTATCCTAATTCAGACCCTCTGATTGACACCACTCCGTGATGTTTTTCTCAGTCCTACTATTGAATGGCCTTTTTAAACCCTTAAAATGTGCACCACTCCACGATGTTTTTCAGAAAGCTATCCTACATTGCCCCTGCATGTTTCCTGACCTCCCCATGCTCACCACCCTGTGGTGCTTTTATCCATCCTAAATTGCCTCTCCTACACTGCCTATCCTAATTCTGACCCTCCCAATTCACACCTACATCCTAACCCTAACCCTAAGCATAACCGTAAGCCTAACCCTAACCTAAACCTCAACCTCACCCTAAACCTAACAAAAGTCCTATAGCTAACCCTAACCCTCAAGCTAACTTCTAGCTCTGAACTTAAAACTAAACTTAAGCTTCAATCCTAATCTTCCCTAAAAGCCTAACCCTAACCCTAACGCTAACCCTAACCCCAACCCTAACACTAAATCTAATGCGAACCTTTAATACTAACCCTAAAACTAAGCCTAACTCTGATCCTAACCCTTACCTCTAACACTAACATGAACCCAGCACTAAATCTAACTGCTAACCCTAACCCAAATCCTAACCATAACAATAAACTCAATGCTAACCCTAAACCTAACCCTATACAGAACACTAACCCTAACTCTATCCCTAACACCTAACCCCTAACCCTAACCCTAACACTAACACTAACACTAACTCTAAAACTAACCCTACCACTAACTCTAACCCCAGCACTAACCCTAAACCTAATCCTAACCGTAACCCTAACCATAACCCTAAGCCTAACCCTAACACTCTCCCTAACACCTAACCCCTAACCCTAACCCTAACACCAGCCCTAACCGCAACCCTAACCCTAAGCCTACACCTATCCCTAACTTCTACTCCTAATGCTAACCCTAACCCTAAACCTAACCCTAACCCTATACACTAACCCGAAACCTAACCCTAAACCTAACCCTAAACCTAACGCTAAATTCTAACTGTAATCCTAACACTAACCTGTAACTCTAAACCTAATCCTAACACTAACACTAACCGTAACCCTAAGCCTAAATCTAACTTCTAAACGTAACCGTAACCCTAACCCTAACCCTAAGCCTAACACTATCTCTTACACTAAACCTCTAACCCTAACCCTAACCCTATCCTTAACCATAAACCCTAAACTTAATTCTCATCCTAAACCTAACCCTAACCCTAATACTAACCCATACCTCTAACCCTGACCTTAACCCTAAAACTAACACTAACCCTAAACCTAACCCTGGCCCAACCCTAACCCTATAACTAAACCTAACACTAATCCCTAAGCCTAATCTTAACCCTAACTATAACCTTATCACTAACCCATTCCTCTAACACTAACCCTAAACCAAACCCTTACCCTAACCCTTACCCTAAGCCTAACCCTATACCTAAGCCTAACCCTCTAACCCTAACCCTAACCCTAACGCTAACACTATCCCTAACCATAAACCCTAAACTTAACTCTAACCCTAACACTAACCCTAATGCTAACCCTCACCCATACCTCTAACCCTAACCCTAACCCTAACACCAACCCTAACCCTAACCATAACCCAACATAACCCTAAAACTAGCCCTAATACTAAACCCTAACCCTAATCCTAACCCTAACACTAACCCTAATCCTAACCCATACAGCTAACTCTAAACCATTAACTAACCCTAACACTAACCCTAAACCTTACCCTAACCCTAACACTAACATTAAATTCTAACACTAACCCTAACCCTATCCATAAGCCAAACCTCTAATTCTAATGCTAACCTGAACCAGAACAGTAACCACAACCCTAACTCTAATCCTAACACTAAACCTAAACATATCCCTAACCCTAAATCTTACCCTAATCCTAAATCTATCACTAACCCTAACCCTAAACCTAACCATAAATTCTAACAGTAATCCTAAACCTAAACCTAACACTAAACTCTAACTCTAACCCTAACACTAGCCCTAAGACTAAGACTATACCTAACCTCTCTAACCATAA
The DNA here is from genome assembly GCF_034190915.1 of Cavia porcellus. NCBI lineage: Eukaryota > Metazoa > Chordata > Mammalia > Rodentia > Caviidae > Cavia > Cavia porcellus. The sequence continues at coordinate 2,603,186 of NW_026947547.1, read as the reverse complement.
CCCTAACCCTAAGCCTAATCCTAGCCTAACCATATCCCTAACCCTCTAACCCTAATCCTAACCCTAAGGCTAAACCTAACCCATACCTCTAACCCTAACCCTAACACTAACACTAACCCTAACCCTAATCGTAACCCAACTCTAACCTTAAAATTAACCCTAACACTAAACCCTAATATTAATCCTAACCCTAACACTAACCCTAACCCTAACGAATACCTCAAACCCGAACACTAACCCTAACCCTAACGAATACCTCAAACCCTAACACTAACCCTAACTCTAACACTAACCCTAACCCTAACCATAACCATAACACCAAACACCAAACCCTAATCATATCCCTAACCGTAATGCAACACTAACCCTAACCCTAACCCCAATCGTAACCCTAAACATAACTTTAACCCTAACCCTGTCTAACCCTAATCCTAATCCTAACCCTAACCATAACCCTAACACTAACATCTAACCCTAAAATTAATCCTAAACCTAACCCTAAACTTAATCTTAACCCTAAACCCTAACCATAAACCTAACCAAACACTAACCTCTAACCTTAACCATAATCCTAACATTAACACTAACACTAACCCTAACCCTAAACCTAACCTTAATCCAAACCCTAACCCTAACCCTAACCCTAATGCTAACCATACCCCTAACACCTAACCAATAACCCTGACCCTAACTCTAACCCTAACCCTAAATGTAACGCTAACCCTAATCCTAAAACTAGCCCTTACAATAACCCTTACTCTAACCCTAACCTAATCATAATGCTAACCATTACTGTAACCTGAAGCCTAACCCTAACCCTATGCCTAACACCTAAACCCTAAAGATAACCCTAAACCTAACCCTAACCCTAACCATAACCCTAACCCTAACCCTAATCCTAACCCTAATCCTAACCCTAATCCTAACACCTACACAAACCTAACTTCTAACCATAATCCTAAACCTAACCCTAAACTTCAAACTCACCTTAACCCTAACCCTAACCCTAACCCTAAACCTAACCCTAACCCTAACACTAACCTCTAACCCTAATCCTAAATCTAGTCCTAACCTTAATCGTAACAAAAACCTAACTTCTAACCCTAACCCTAAACCTCAACCTAATCCTAACACTAACCCTAAAACTAACCCAAAACCTAACCCTAAACCTAACCTAACCATTACTCTAAACATAACCATAACCCTAACCCTAACCCTAAACCCTAACCCTAACCCTAACACTATCCCAAACCCTAACCCTAACCCTAAACGGAATGCTAACCCTAAACCTAACCCAAAATGGAACGTGAAAACCTAACCCTATCCCTAACACCTAACCCCTAATCCTAACCTTAACACTAACACTATCCCTAAAACTAAACCTAACACTAACTGTAACCCTAACACTAACCCTGAACCTAATTCTAACCCTAACCTAAACCGTAACCCTAAGCCTAACCCTAACACTCTCCCTAACACCTAGCCCATAACCCTAACCCTAACCCTAACACTAACCCTAACCCTTACCCTAACCCTAACACTAACACTAAACTCTAACACTAATCCTAACCCTATCCATAAGCCTAACCTCTAACCCTAACCATAACCCAAATCCAAACCCTAACCATAACCTTAACCCTAATCCTAACCCTCTAACCCTAAACTCAAACCCTAAGCCTACCACTATCTCTCTAACCCTAACACTAACCTCTAACCCTAACACTAAACCTAACCCTAACCCGAACCATAACCATAACACCAAATGCCGAACCCTAATCATATCCCTAACCATAATCAAAACACTAACCCTAACCCTAACCACAATCCTAACCCTAAACATAACTCTAACCCTAATCCTGTCTAACCCTAACCCTATTACTCTAACCATAACCCTAACATTAACATCTTACCCTAAACTTCATCCTAAACCTAACCCTAACCTTAACCTTAACCCTAACCCTAATCTTAACCCTAACCCTAACCCTAACCCTAAGCAATAACCCTAATCCTAACCCCAATCCTAACCCTAAACCTAACCCCAACCCTAACCCTGTCTAAACCTAATCCTAACCCTTACCCCAACCCTAACCCTAACACTAAACCCAACCATTACCCTAACCCTAACACTAACCCTAGTATCTAACCCTAACCCAAACCCTAACCTTAACCCTAACTCTAACCCTAACCTTAATCTCTAAACCCAACCCTAAGCCTAACCCTAACCCTAACACTAACATCTAACCCTAACCTTAATCTTAAACCTAACCTTAACCCTAATCTTAACACTAACTCTAACCATAACACTAACCCTAACACTAACCTCTAACCTTAACCCTAACTCTAACACTAACCCTAACATTAAACCTAACCCTAATCCTAACCCTAACCTCTAACCCTGACCCTAACCCAAACACTAAATCTAAACTCTAACCCTAACCCTAACACAAACCCTAACGCTAACCATAAGCCTAACCTCTAACCCTAAACCTAACCCTAGCCTAAACTTCAACCCTAACCCTAGCCCTAACTCTAACCTCTAAGCCTAACCCTAACCCTAACCCTAACCCTAACCCTAAACCTAACACTAAACTCAAACTCTAACCCTAACACTAGCCCTAAGCCTAAGACTATACCTAACCTCTCTAACCGTAACCCTAACCCTAAGCCTAACCCTAGCCTAACCATATCCCTAACCCTCTAACCCTAATCCTAACCCTAAGGCTAAACCTAACCCATACCTCTAACCCTAACCCTAACACTAACACTAACCCTAACCCTAACTGTTACCCAACTCTAACCTTAAAACTAACCCTAACACTAAACCCTAATACTAATCCTAACCCTAACACTAACACTAACCCTAACGAATACCTCAAACCCTAACACTAACCCTAACCCTAACGAATACCTCAAACCCTAACACTAACCCTAACTCTAACACTAACCCTAACCCTAAACATAACCATAACACCAAACACCAAACCCTAATCGTATCCCTAACCGTAACGCAACACTAACCCTAACCCTAACCCCAATCGTAACCCTAAACATAACTTTAACCCTAACCCTGTCTAACCCTAATCCTAATCCTAACCCTAACCATAACCCTAACACTAACATCTAACCCTAAAATTAATCCTAAACCTAACCCTAAACTTAATCTTAACCCTAAACCCTAACCATAACCCTAACCGAACACTAACCTCTAACGTTAACCATAATCCTAACTTTAACACTAACACTAACCCTAACGCTAAACCTAACCTTAATCCAAACCCTAATCCTAACCCTAACCCTAATGCTAACCATATCCCTAACACCTAACCACTAACCCTGACCCTAACTCTAACCCTAACCCTAAATGTAACGCTAACCCTAATCCTAAAACTAGCCCTTACAATAACCCTTACGCTAACCCTAACCTAATCATAATGCTAACCATTACTGTAACCCGAAGCCTAACCCTAACCCTATGCCTAACACCTAAACCCTAAAGATAACCCTAAACCTAACCCTAACCCTAACCGTAACCCTAACCCTAACCCTAATCCTAACCCTAATCCTAACACCTACACAAACATAACTTCTAACCATAATCCTAAACCTAACCCTAAATTTCAAACTCACCTTAACCCTAACCCTAACCCTAACCCTAACTCTAAACCTAACCCTAACCCTAACCCTAACCCTAACCCTAACACTAACCTCTAACCCTAATCCTAAATCTAGCCCTAACCTTAATCGTAACAAAAACCTAACTTCTAACCCTAACCCTAAACCTCAACCTAATCCTAACACTAACCCTAAAACTAACCCAAAACCTAACCCTAAACCTAACCTAACCATTACTCTAACCCTAACCCTAACCCTAACCCTAACCCTAACCCTAACCCTAAAACTAACCCTAACCTCTAAACCTAACCCTAACCATAACACTAAACATAACTTCTAACCCTAACCCAAACCCTAACCCTAAAGCTAACCCGAACCCTAAACCTAACCGTAAACCTAAATCTAACTCTAAACCCTAACCCAAACCCTAACATTATCCCTAACCATAACCCTAACCCTAAACCCAACACTAACCCTAAACCTAACCCTAAACTGAACGCTAACCCTAACACCTAACACCAAATCCTAACCCTAACACTAACACTAACTCTAAAACTAACCCTAACACTAACTCTAACGCTAATCCTAACCCTAACACGAATGCTAAAACTATCGCTAACCATAAACCCTAAACTTCACTCTAACCCTAACCCTAACCCAACCATAACAGTAAACCATCCATAACCCTAATCCTAACCCTAACACTAACCCTAACCCTAACCCATACCTCTAACCCTAAACCTAACCCTACCACTAAACCTAACCTGAACCCTAAACCAACACTAACCCTAACCTAACCCTAACCCTAGTCCCTAACCCTAATCCTAACCCTAACCCTACCCCTAACCCTAACACTAACATCTAACCCTAACCTTAATCCTAAACCTAACCCTAACCCTAATCTTAACACTAACTCTAACCATAACACTAACCCTAACAATAACCTCTAACCTTAACCCTAACTCTAACACTAACCCTAATCTTAAACCTAACCCTAAATTTTACCCTAAGCCTAACCCTAACCATAACCCTAACCCTAACCTCTAACCCTAACCCTAAGCCCAACTCTAACACAAACACTAACCCTAAACTCTAACCCTAACTCTAACACAAACCCTAACCCTCACCATAAGCCTAACCTCTAACTCTAACCCTAACCCTAACCCTAACCCTAACCCTAACATTAAATCTAGCGTGAACGTCTAACCATAACCCTAACCCTAACCCTAACCATCAACATAACCTAACCCTAACCCTAACCCTAAACTAGAACTGAAATCCTAACCCTAACCCTAACACTAACCCTAACCCTAAACCTAACCCTAACCCTAACACCATCCTTAACCATAACCCTAACCCTAACACTATCCCTAACCATAACCCTAACCCTAAACCCAACCCTAACCCTAAACCTAACCCTAAACCACGTGCTATCTCTAACTCTATCCCTTACACCTAACCCCTAATCCTAACCCTAACACTAAAACTAACCCTAAAACCAACCCTAACATTAACTCTAACGCTAACACTAATGTGGAGGATGAGGAGTCACTTTGAGGCTCTGGCCCCTTCGTGACCTGCAGTAAACAATAGCCCCCAGTATGCAGGACAGAGACGGGGCAGGAATGCCCTATCCCAGTGGGGAAAATGTTCCCCCCTCTGAACCCATGCTGTGTGACTTGGCTTTGTTTGCAGAGTCATGAGGAAGTGGCCGACCTTCAGGTGGCTAGAAAGAACAAACATAATTAAAAACATTCTTGGGCTAATGGAGTTCCTCCTGGGTTAGTGGGGCAAGAAGAACTGGTTTTGCTTGTTTGCTTAACTTAGATAGTTTAGATAAACATTGTAGTTTGTCACAAAGCTTGTCACAAAGAATGCTATTTCAAGATGATCAGTGCACTGTGAGTTGACCTGGTTTACTATATAAGAACCCTGGAATAAAGACTTGGCATGCAGTTGCAATTGCCGTGTCTCTCTGCTGTTTCTTTTCTTTGCGCTGCACCCCCCGTGTCCTGATTTGTTGTGTGTGTGCCTCTTCCCGGGGTTCAGAGTGCACTAGACACTCGCAACAAGTGGCACCCAAATCAGGGACCCCGAAGGTCACTTAGGAGAGGTGAGTGTATATACTTATTACAGGGAAATGGGACAATCTTTCTCTTCTCCTTTCCTAAAAATTCTTAAGCATTTACTTTCTATGTATGGCATATCACTCAGGTCGGCTGACTTGGATATGTGTGTTCATACAATTAAAGAATATAATCCTTGGTTCCCGGATGAAGGAACATTGGATGTAGAATTATGGAGGAGGGCGAGAGCTAATATAGAGAAGGCTATGCGACAGGATGAAAAAATTCCTTTATGTTTTTGGGCTATTTGGTCGGTTGTGTACTCTTTATTAAAAGCTATGGAAGATGAACATATTGTAGAAAATCTCCAACAAGAAATTAAACCGGTTATTCAGGACTTACCCCTCACAGAGGAGGGGCAAACTATAGTCCAAAATGACACTATCGCTTTAACTAGTGAAAGAGCGTCCAAACCGAAAGTAAAACTCGCCGCAGCTGATTCGGCTTTAGCTGCCGCAGCAATGTCAACTTCTGATGATCGCCCATTATTACAGGCTGTACAATGCCTAACACAGGCGGTGGAACAGCTTTCCATTAAGCAGAGCCTTCCTATATGTCCCTCTGCGCCTCCCCCATCCAACCCCGACTGGAAGAAGGCTAAACTAGCTTTGGCCGATATGCCAGGAACAGGGGAGTCTGAAGATGGTGAAACGTCTGTCTTTGCTTTCCCTATTATTAGGCCACAACCTGCGGATGGCGTGGCACTTCCCCCTAGATGGGAAGGATTTAATATGGATGATTTAGCAAAATTAAAAAAGGCCGTGACCCTTTATGGCCCTCAGGCTCATTACACTAGCGAATTATTAATGGCAGTAGCAGATCAATATGGTAATCTTGCTCCTTATGTTTGGAAAACCTTGGCTAAAATTCTTTTAAAAGAGCCAGAATATTTACAGTGACATATGTGGTTTATGGAAGGTTGTGCTGAGAAGGCAAGACAAAATGCTGAGGACCGAGATCCTAATGTTAGACTCATTTCCTATCCCATGCTTTCTGGTACAGGTTTTTATGATACTGTTCAACATCAGGCTGCAGCCCAAAGAGAGATTCATGCTCAATTAAGAAATATTGCTTTAGAAGCTTGGGATAAAATGCGGCCTCAAGGATCAGAATATGGATCTTGGGCTAAAGTTCTGCAAAGAACTAATGAACCGTATGTTGAGTTCATTGCAAGACTTCAAAATGTTATAGAAAAAACAGTAGTGGGGAAAGATTTACAACAACATCTCTTAAAACTTTTAGCCTTTGAAAATGCCAATGATGAATGCAAAAAGGTTTTAATTCCAATAAAAGATACTGGAATGATTGACAATTTTATAAAACAATGTAAAGATTTAAATTCAGAATCTAAAAAAATGCAACTTTTTGCTGAAACCATGGTAACCACATGGAATAATTTGCAGTCTAAAAAGGAACAGTCTTTAAAATGTTTTGGTTGTGGTCAGACAGGGCATGTAAAAAGGGCCTGTCCACAACTTTCAGGCAATGATCAAGGAAAAAAATCTAAAGCCCCTGGCTTATGCCCAAAATGCCATAAAGGGCATCATTGGGCTCGTGAATGCAGGAATAAACAAGTTAACTCAGCTGAACAGAAGGGAAACGGGAAAACGGGCCCTACCCCGGGCCCAGGACAAATCAATGGGGGAAACCTACCATATTCTCCTTATAACCTGCCACCCAACACAGCGCCACAATGTACATACCAGCCGTAAAAGACATAGAATTAAAGGGCGGACAATCTCCCATGAGAATTCCTACAGGAATTTTTGGCCCCTTGTCTGCAGGAACTTTTGGCTTACTCACGGGTCTGTCTAGTTTAAATCAGAAAGGCATTACTGTTCATTTAGGAATTATTGATGCAGATTATACTGGAGAAATTCAAATCTTGATGTCCTCACTTGCAGATTATAAATTATCAAAGGGAGAATGTATAGCTCAACTCATATTACTGCCCTATATCCCGATAGGATCCTCTGTTGTTCAGCAAACAGGAGGGTTCGGCAGCACTAACCCTATTAATGTAATGTGGACAACTAAATTATCTCAACAACAGCCTTTTATTAATATTTTTATTAAGCATAAGAAAATTCAAGCTCTTATAGATACAGGTTCAGATATTACTATTATTAAGTCTACTGATTGGCCTTCTCATATTACATATATTATTATTCCATGTAGTATAAAAGGAGTAAGTAAAACTCCAGTAAATGCAATTGGTCAAGCCACAATGCATATACATATAAAAAATGAAGAGGGTCAAGTTGCTGTTATTAAACCTTATATCTTAGAAGTGCCAGTTTCTATTTTAGGAAGAGATATATTAGAACAATGGGGAGCTCATATACATTTTTAATATTTTAGATGTCTCTGCAGCTTTGGGGAATGAATCCTTTAAAGCTTAATTGGAAAAATGATGACCCAATTTGGATAGATCAGTGGCCTTTGACTACTCAAAAGTTACAGGCAGCACAGGAATTGATTGATCAACAACTTTCTCTACATCATATAGAACCATCCACATCTCCTTGGAATTCTCCAATATTTGTGATAAAAAAGAAATCAGGCAAGTGGAGACTTTTGACAGATTTACGTGCTGTTAATGCATCTATGTATTCTATGGGAGCTCTTCAGCCTGGCATTCCTTTACCTTCAGCGCTCCCTGCTGGTTGGCATGTATATATTTTAGATTTACAGGATTGTTTCTTTAATATTCCCTTACATCCAGAAGATAGAAAACGATTTGCCTTTTCAATTCCTCAAATAAATCATCAAAGACCTTATCAAAGATATCAATGGAGAGTGTTACCCCAAGGTATGATGAATTCTCCAACTATATGTCAAATTTATGTTGATACAGCATTAAAACCAGTGCGTGCATGATGGCCTCAGGTTTATACAGCTCATTATATGGATGATATATTATTCTCATATAATGATAAATATGTTTTAGAAGATATTTTGGAAACTTTACCTCAATATTTTTCCCCGTTTGGACTTGTAATAGCACAAGATAAAATTCAAAAGGAAGAAATTAGTCATTATTTGGGATATATTCTTACTAGATAAAAGGTGATTCCACAAAAAATGTCTATTAGGAGAGATAAGTTATCCACCTTAAATGATTTTCAAAAATTATTAGGAGATATCAATTGGCTCCATCCCACACTAGGTATTCCTACTCATGCATTACAGCATTTATTTGCCACTTTACAAGGCTCCCCAGATCCCTCCAGTCCTTGGATATTGACAATGAAAGCTGAAAAGGAGTTGCAATTTGTAGAACAACGTATAAAAGATGCCCTTTTAATGCACATTAATCCAAAATTACCTTTAACTTTATATATTATTAACACCTTTTAATATCCCTCAGCTGTTTTAGGTCAAGAAGCTATGCCAGTAGAATGGGTATTCGCTAAAACTAAGCAATCTAAAAATGTTATGCCTTATATTGATATGGTTGCCTCTTTAATTATGAATGGTAGGGCTCATTCTATAACTTTGATAGGAAAAGATATAAATAATATAGTTATCCTCTTAACTAAGGAACAATGGGAATATTTGTTATCAATTACTGAAACTTTACAAATTGCCTTAGCAGATTTTATGGGCACCTTTTCATATCATTTTCCTAAAAGTGAATTATGGGACTTTTTTAGACATCAACAATTTGTGGTTAATACTTTATTAGCTGTACAACCAATTCCACAAGCTTTGACTATATTTACAGATGGATCTAAAAATAAAGCTGCATATTGAACTCAAAACTCTTATTGGGTACGTCAGACAAATTTTAATTCTGTGCAACAAAATGAACTTTTCGCTATATTGCAAGTGTTTTTAGATTTTCCTGACCAACCTATTAATATTATAGCTGATTCAGCTTATTCTGTTGGAGTAGTGACAAATATCTATTCAGCTGTGTTATATTCTAATAAACTTACCTTATTGTCTTTATTTCAAAAATTACAAATACATGTTCAAAAAGAAATCATTCTTATTTCATTACTCATTTACATTCTCATTCTCAATTACCTGGGCCATTAGTATCAGGTAACAGAGCAGTAGATTCTTTAGTTATGTTTGCTACACCCACAGAAGAACATCAATTTAATCATGCTAATGCTGGACATTTACATTTTAAATATAAGATACCCTTTACAGAAGCTAAACAAATTGTAAAAGCCTGCCCTTTTTGTAGGCCGTTACATTTAAGAATCATTCCCTCTGGTGTTAATCCTAGAGGAACTCAACCCAATGAGTTATGGCAAATGGATGTTACACATGTGCCCTCTTTTGGCCGGCTTTCTTATGTGCATGTAACTATTGATACTTATTCTTCATTTCTATGGGCCACTGCCCAACAGGGAGAATCCACTAAAAATGTTATTATACATTTAGTAGAGACTTTTGCAGTTATGGGAATTCCCTCTAAAATCAAAACAGATAATGGACCCGCTTATATTAACAAAACATTTAAACAATTTTGTGATCTCCATAATATCATTCATGTCACAGGGATTGAATATAATCCCCAGGGTCAAGCTATTGTTGAAAGGGCACATGGCACTCTTAAATTACAAATTAAAAAATTAAAAAGGAGGAGTCAGGAGGATATTCAGATACCAATACTGTTTACATTGCAAAACAGTCCAAAAACATTGCTGCATCAGGTACTGTTTATTTTAAATTTTCTCAATTTACCACAAGGTGAAATATTAACAAGGGCTGAAAGACATTTCGAACAGCAACAACAACCACATGTGATTAATGAGCCTATTTGGACTAAAACAGCCCCAAAGGCAGAATGGGAGAAGGGTACATTGCTTTATAAGGGGAGAGGTTTTGGTTATATCTCCACAGAACATGGAATTCAACAATGGGTCCCTGGATGATGGATCAAGATCCGCGCCTCGAGGCCCTCTTCGCCAATCCTGGAGACAACTCCCCAAGGAACCGTATCCTCTGAGGCGGCTCGAAACCACCTAGAGGATGAAGGTAATGAACCTGTCCCTATTGCCGCCATGGCCAGATCACAGGTAAGAAATTCCCGCCGCTCACGACAGCCAAATTTAAACCCTCTCCCTACACGGGGACAAATAAAAACCCTCTCCCTACATGGGGACAAATAAAAAAATTAACCCAAGAGGGGCAACGGCTTGTCCTTCAAGCAGGGAAGCCTTTAAACCCTGAAAATTTGTTTTTAGCTTTATGTGCCTTGCTCACCATTGCATCGGGGACTGAGGTACCCCAACATTCTTATTGGGCTTATATTCCAAATCCCCCTTTACTGGAACCTGTAATATAGGGAACTATTGATATATCACTATATACAACACCAAGGGAAATTTTGTCAGCACCGTGGGCCGATTTAACCCCCCATAATCAGGATGATGGAACATTATTCAATTTTACTTATTATGGCAATCAACGGCCTATTTGTATTGGGGAACTGCCTTGCATCCCTCTGGGATGGCAGTATTGGATTCAACATGGTAATAAAAACAGGCAGCAAAAGGACAAGGCTTCAAATTTTGGCTGCTCAAACTTTTAATGTTACCTGGAAAAATTTAGCAGTGCCTGATAAAAACACATATCCTGTATGCCCTGATTTCACTTATAATAATATTTCTTATAATCTCATAATTTGGCAACAATGTAGGGGAAGTTTGCTAAAAATATTGATGGATATATTATTTGGGGAACATTTGGAAAATTTGTTAATGGATGTGCTGAATGGAATGAGACAAGATGTAATTTCTCTGTTATATATAGTCTTCCAGATCCAAAGAACATAACTGATGGAACGCCCGTCTTCCCTCAAAAGACACATCTCCTGTGGTGGGGAGACAGTGGAATCGCCAATCCTGCTGTTGCAGCTGAAGAGTATCCTCATAATCTCCAAAATCACATATGGAAGATTCCAGCAGCTATGCAACCTGTAACCTTGTACAATGTTTCCTATTCAGGAACTACTCAATCTGTATCTACTACTTATAATTTTACTAAGTTTATGATATATAATATTACTGTTTGTGCACCTCTGCCTTATGTCTTTTTAGTGGGAACTTTTAATTTTACACATTTTTCTTGTACTTGTTTAAATTGTCAATTGTTTACCTGTTTAAATAGCACATTAAGTTTCACTAAACCTTATACAGTTATGCTTTTACAACAAAAAACTCATATTTGGTTACCTATAAATCTGACTCGACCATGGTCTCAAGACCCAGTAATCTCTGTTACTACTGAATTTTTTCAACATCTGTTAAAACGTACAAAAAGATTTATTGGAATAGTGGTCGCTGTATTGTTAAGTCTGATAACTGTGGCATCTTTAGCAGCAGTCTCAGGAATAGCTTTACAAACCTCTTTACAAGAAAAACATGTTGTGGAACAATGGCATGAGAATTCTCATGAACTTTGGTTAACCCAATGGCAAATAAATGCTAAACGACAACAGCAAATAGACCTTCTTAAACAAATGGTTGAATGGATAGGAAGAAAAATATTGGCTCTTCAGCATCAAGTGTTTTTAAAATGTGATTGGAATTCAACTACTTTCTGTATAACACAATGACCATATAATCAAACAAAACATGAATGGGAAATGATTAAAATGTATCTAAATGGAAACACTTCTGCCCAGGAAGAAATAGAATCTTTGCATAATCAAATTGACAAAGATTTTGCAAAGCATAATAATGATGAATCCCTGGCACAATTTGCTCAATTGCTTGCTCAATTCTTGGAAGGGCTGGACCCTAAAGGAATTTGGCAAAGTTTAACCCACACTTTAAGCGGCATGGGACTTAGCATGATTATAGCTTTCATTGCCATAGTTCTTGTGTATTTTTGCTGCATAAGACGAAATGCTACAAATAATCTGGTCTTATGGAAATTGTTCTTAAAAAATAAAAAGGAAGGAAGTGTGGAGGATGAGGAGTCACTTTGAGGCTCTGGCCCCTTTGTGACCTGCAGTAAACAATAGCCCCCAGTATGCAGGACAGAGATGGGGCAGGAATGCCCGATCCCAGTGGGGAAAATGTTCCCCCCTCTGAACCCATGCTGTGTGACTTGGCTTTGTTTGCAGAGTCATGAGGAAGTGGCCGACCTTCAGGTGGCTAGAAAGAACAAACATAATTAAAAACATTCTTGGGCTAATGGAGTTCCTCCTGGGTTAGTGGGGCAAGAAGAACTGGTTTTGCTTGTTTGCTTAACTTAGATAGTTTAGATAAACATTGTAGTTTGTCACAAAGCTTGTCACAAAGAATGCTATTTCAAGATGATCAGTGCACTGTGAGTTGACCCGGTTTACTATATAAGAACCCTGGAATAAAGACTTGGCATGCAGTTGCAATTGCCGTGTCTCTCTGCTGTTTCTTTTCTTCGCGCTGCACCCCACGTGTCCTGATTTGCTCTGTGTGTGCATCTTCCTGGGGTTCAGAGTGCACTAGATACTTGCAACACACTAACATTAACCCAAACCCTAACCCTAATGCTAACGCTAAAACTATCCGTAACATAAACCCTAAACTTAACTCAAATGGTAACCCTAACGCTAACCCTAACCCATACCTCTAACCCTAAACTTAACTCTAATACTAACCTAACCCTAACCCTAACACTAACCCTAACACTAAACCTAACCCTAACCCAACACTAACCCAAACTAACCCTAAATCTAATCCCTAACCCTAATCCTAACCCTAACCCTAACCCTAACTCTAACACTAACCCTAACACATACCTCTAACCTTAACACTAACCCTAACCCTAATGCTCTAACCCTAAACCTAACCCTAACCCTAACCATAACACCAAACTCCAAACCCTAATCATATCCCTAACCCTAACCATAACACTAAACCTAACCCTAAACCCAATCCTAACCCTAAACATAACCCTAACCCTAACTCTGTCTAACCCTTACTCTAACCCTAACACTAACATCTAACCCTAAACTTAATCCCAAACCTAACCCTAACCTTAACCTTAACCCTAACCATAACCATAACATTAACCCTAACACTAGTCTCTAACCTTAACCCTAATCCTAACCCTAAACCTAACCCTAACCATAACCATATCCATAACCATAACCATAACCTAAACGTAACCCTAACCCTAACCCTAAGCTTAATCCTAACACAAACCTAACTTCTAATGCTAAACCTAACCCTAACACTAGATCTAATGCAAACCTCTAACAATAACCTTAACCCTAACCCTGACCTTAACCCTAACGCTAACCCTAACCCTAAACCTAACCTCTAAACCTAACCCTAACGCTAACACTAAACCTAACTTCTAACACTAACCCAAACCCTAATCCTAAACCTAAACCTAAAGGTAACCCTAAACCTAACCGTAACCCTAACCCTAACCATAAGCTGAAACACTATCCCTAACAGTAAACTTAAGCCTAACACCAACACTAACCCTAAACCTAACCCTAAGCCCACGCTAACCCTAACTCTATCCCTAACATGTAATCCCTAATCCCTAGTATTAGTGTTACACTAACACTAACCCTAAAACTAACCCCAAGACTCACTCGAATCTTAACACTAACCCTAAAACTAATCCAAACCGTAACCCTAACCCTAACCCTAACCCTAACCCTAATGCTAAACCTAACCCAAAACTCGAACAGTAACCCTAACCATAACCATAACCATAAACTCGAGCAGTAACCCTAACACTAAGCTTAACCCTAACCCTAACCCTAAACCTAACCTCTAACCTTAACCCTTACCCTAACACTAAACCTAACTTGTAACCCTAACTCAAAACCTAATCCTAAACCTAAACCTAACCATAACCCTAAACCTAACCGTAACCCTAACCCTAACTCTAAACTCTAACCCTAAACCTAACACTATCCCTAATCCTAACCCTAACCCTAACACTAACCATAAAACTAACCCTAATACTAACTCTAACCCTAACACTAAACCTAAACCTAATCCGAACCCTAACCCAATCGGTAACCCTAAGCCTAAGCTTAACACTCTCCCTAACATCTAACCCCTAAGCCTAAACTCTAACCCTCTAATACTAACCCTAATCCTAAACCTAAACCTAACCCTAACCCTAAACTCTAACACTAAAACAAACCCTAACCCTAAACCTAAAACTAAACTGTAACACTAATCCTAACCCTAACCCTAACACTAACCTCTAAATCTAACCCTAACCCTAACCCTAAGCTTAAACCTAACCTCTAACTGTAACCTTAACCCTAACCCTAACCCTAACTGTAACCATTTCCCTAACATCTAACCACTAACACTGACCCTAACCCTAACCCTAACCCATAACCCTTACCCTAACCCTGACCTAAACATAACCCAAACCCGAACCATAGCCCGAAGCCTAACCCTAACCCTATGCATAACACCTAACCCCTAAACATAACCATAACCTAACCCTAACCCTAACCGTAACCCTAACACTAAACCTAACCCTCTAATCCTAAACTCTAACCCATAACCTAACCCTAACTCTCTAACCTAACACTAATCTCTTACCCTAACCTTAACCCTAAACCTCTAACCCTAAACCTAACCCTAACCCTAAACATAACACCAAATGCCAAACCAAAATCATATCCCTAACCCTAACCCAAACACTAAACCTAACCCTAACCCCAATCCTAACTCTAAATATACACCTAACCCTAACCCTGTCTAACCCTAACCCTAACCATAATGATAACCCTAACACTAACATCTAACCCTAAACATAAACCTAAACCTAACCCTAAACTTAACCTTAACCATAACCATAACTATAAGCCTAACACTAACCTCTAAACTTAACCTAACCCTAAACCTAACCCTAACACTAACCCTAACCCTAAACCTAAACCTAAACTTAACCCCCACCCTAACCCTTACCCTAACCCTAACCATATACCTAACACCTAACCACTAACCCTGACCTAACCCTAACCCTAAACTCAACCCTAACACTAACCCTAAGCCTAAACCTAACCTCTAACCGGAACCCTAACCCTAACCCTAACCCAAGGCTAACTGTATCCTTAACACTAACCCTCTAACCATAACCCTAACACTAACGCTAGCCCTATCCCTAATCATAAACCCGAAACGTACCTCTAAGCCTAACCCTAACACTTACCCATGCCACTAACCCTAACCCTAACCCAATCCTAAACCTAACCCCAACACTAACACTAAATCTAGCACGACCCTCTAACTATAACCATAACGCTAACCATAACCATGACCTAACGCTAACACTAACCTTAAATTCGAAACATAACCCTAACCCTAACCCTAAACCTAACCCTAACCTCACCCTAACCCTAACCCTAACCCTAACACTAACACTAACCCTAACCCTAACTTCTAACCCTAAACCAAACCCTAACCCTAAACCTAAACCTAACCCTAACCCTAACACTATCCCTAACCCTAACCCTAACCCTAAACACAACCCTAACCCTAAACCTAACTCTAAACCGAACACTAACGCTAACTCTATCCCTAACACCTAAGCCCTAAGCCTAAGCCTAACACTAACACTAACCCTACAACTAACCATAACACTAACTCAAACGCTAACACTAACCTAACCCTAACCCTAATGCTAAAACTATCCCTAACAATAAACCCTAAACTTAACTCTGACCCTAAACCTAACCCTAACTCATACCTCTAACCCTAAACCTAACCCTAAAACTAAACCTAACCCTAAACCTAAACCAACAATAACCCTAACCTAAACCTGACCCTAATCCCTAACCCTAACACATACCTATAACCCTAACCCTAAACCCAATCCTAACCCGAAACATAACCCTAAACCTAACCATGTATAACCCTAAACTCTAAACCTAACCCTAACCCTAAACCTAAACCTAACCCTAACCATAAGCCTAAACTCTAAAATTAACCAGAACCAGAACCCAA
Source organism: Cavia porcellus (assembly GCF_034190915.1). NCBI lineage: Eukaryota > Metazoa > Chordata > Mammalia > Rodentia > Caviidae > Cavia > Cavia porcellus. The sequence continues at coordinate 2,586,511 of NW_026947547.1, read as the reverse complement.
ACCATAACCATAACACTAACCCTAATGCTAACCTTAATCTCTAACCCTAACCCAAACACTAACACTAACATTAACATCTAACACTAACCTTAATCCTAAACCTAACTGTAACCCTAATCTTAGCACTAACTCTAAACATAACACTAACCCTAAGACTAATCTCTAAACTTAACCTTAACTCTAATCCTAACCCTAAACCTAACCCTAAACCTAACCCTAACCCCAATCCTAACTCTAAATATACACCTAACCCTAACCCTGTCTAACCCTAACCCTAACCATAATGATAAACCTAAACCTAAGCCTAACCCTAAACCTAACCCTAACCCTAACCTCTAACCCTAACCCTAACCATAACCCTAACCCTAACCCTAAACCTAATGTTAATCCTAACTCTAACCATAACACTAACACTAACCCTAAACCAACCCTTATCCTAAGCCTAACCCTAAACCTAACCCTAAGGCAAACCTAACCCTAAACCTAACCCTAACCCTAACGCTAAACTTAACCCTAACCCAAACCCAACCCTAACCCTAAACCTAACCGTAACCCTAAACCTAACCCTAACCCTAACTCTAACCCTAACCCTAACCGAACCCTAACCTTAAACCTAGCCCTAATCTTAAAGCTAACCCTAACCCTAACCCCAACCCTAACCCTAACACAACCCTAACCCTAACTCTAATCCTAACCCTAACCCAACCATAACCCTAAACCTAAACCATAACCTAACCCTAACCCATAATGATAAGCCTAAACCTAACGCTAACCCTGAAAGTAACCCTAAACCTAACCCAACCCTAACCCTAACCCTAAACCTAATCCTAACCCAACCCTAACGCAACCCCAAATCCTAACCCTAAACCTAACCCTAACCCTAACACTATCCCTAACCCTAAGCCTAACAGTAACCTTATCACAATATTTGCCCTAACCTTCACCCTAACCAAACCCCAACTCTAACCCTAACCCTAACATAAACCTAACCCTAACTGTAACACTAACCCTAACCCTGCACCTAACACAACACTAAACATAACCCTAACCCTAACCCTAATCCTAACACTAACCCTAACCCTAAACCTAACACTAACCCTAACTCTAACCCTGACCCTAACACTAACCATAACACTAACCCTAACCGTAAACCTAACCCAACCCAACACTAAACCTAAACTTAACCCTAACACTAATCCTAACTTTAACCCAACATTTACCGTAAACTTAACGCTAACCCTAACTCTAGCCCTAAACCCTAATGCTAACCCTATCCCTGACCCTAACCCTAACCCAAACCCAACACAAAACCTAACCCTAACCCTAACCCTAATCCCAACCCTAACACAAATCTAGCCCTAACACTAACCCTAAACCTAAAGCTAAGTGTAACCCTAACACTAACCTTAAATCTAACCCAACACTAACCCTAAACCTAACCCTAACTCAAACCAACCAAAACCAATGCTAAACCTAAACCTAACTCTAAGCTTAACCCTAAGCCTAACCCTAACCATAATGCTAACCCTAACCCTAAACAGCCATAACCCAACCCTAAGCCTAACCCTAATTCTAACCCAAACCATAACCCTAACCTAACTCTAACTCTAACCCTAACCTTAAACCTAACCCTAATCCTAACCCAACCTTAACCCTAAACATAAGCGTAACCAACAACTAAACCTAAATCTAGCTCTAAAGCTAACCCTAACCAAAACACTAACCCTAACCCTAACCCTAAACCTAAACCTAACCATAACCCTAACCCTAAACCTAACCCTTAACCTAGCCCTAACCTCAAACCCAAACCCAACCCCAACCCGAAACCAAACTGCAACCCCAACAGCAAGCCTAACCCAACCCTAACCCTAACCCTAAACCTAACCCAATATGAACCCTAACCCTAACCATAACCATAACCTTAACGATAACCATAGCCTAACCTTAATGCTACCCTAACCCTACCATAGCCCTAAACCTAACACTAACCCTAACTCTAACACTAAACGTAACACAACCCTAACACTAAGCCTAAACTTAAACCTAACCCAAACCCTAAACCTAAGTCTAAGCCAAAGCCTAACCCTAAACCCAACCAACGCAAACCAACCCTAAGCTAACCCTAAACTTAAACCTAAGCAAAAGCCTAACCCTAACACTAACCTGAAACCAAACCCTAACCCTAAACCAACCTTAACCAAAACCCTAAACCAAACCAAACCCCAACCCTAAACCTAACCCTAACCCTAACTGTAAACCTAACACTAACCCTAACCTAACCCTAACCCTAACCCTAAAATTAACCATAAGCCTAACCATAAACCAAACCCTAACACTTACCCTAAACAACCCTAACCAAATCTAAACCTAACGCCAACCCTAACCCTAACCCAATCCCTAACCCTTGCCCTAAACCTATGGCCAACCTCAACCACAACCACAAACCGAACCATAACACCAACCTTAATGCAAACCTAACCATAAACCTAACCCTAACCATAGCACTAACAAAATCCTAAAGCTAACCCTAACACAAACCCTACCACTAACCTTAACCCTAACCCTAACCCTAACCTAACCCAAAACCTAACCCAACCGTAACCATAGGGTTACCCTAGCCCTAACCCTAACACAAACCCAACCCAAACCCTAATACTAACGCTAACCCAACCCTAACCCAAAACATGACTTTAACCCTAACCCTAACCCTAATCCTAAACCTAACCCTAACTCAAACCCAACCGTAACCCTAAAACTAAACATAACCCAATAACACTAACCTTAACCCGAAACCTAATCCTAACCGTAACCCTAAAACTGACCCTAAGTTAACCATAACCCTAACTCTCAACAACCGGAACACAATCCTAGCCCTAAACCTAACCCTAACCCTAAACCCTCACACTAACCCTAACCCTAACCCTAACCCTTATGCTAAGCCTAATCCTAACTCTAAACCTAGCCCAAACCTAACCCTAAAACTAACACCAACCAACCGTAACCAAATCTAACCCTAACCCTAAACATAACCCTATCCCTAACCCTTGCCCTAACCCTAACCCCAACCCCAACCGCAACTCCAACCCTAACAACAACCCCAACATTAAACCAACCCGAACCATAAAACTAACCCTAACCCTAACATAAACGCAACACTGATGCTAACCATAACACTAACCCTACCCCTGAACCTAAGCTTAACCGTAACCTAGCCCAAAACCAAACCCAACCTAGCCCTAACCCTAACTCTAACCCTGACACTAACATTAACCATAACACTAACCCTAACCATAAACCTAACCCAAACAAACCCTAAACCTAAACCTAAATCTAACACTAACCCTAACTTTAAAACCAACATTTTCCTTATCGCTAACTTATCGCTAACCCTAACTCTAGCCCTAACCTAACCTTAACCAAACCCTAACCTTAAACCTACTCCTAACCCTAATGCAATCGCTAATCCTCACCACAACCCTAACCCTAACCCAACCCTAACCCTAACCCTAATCCTAACCCTAACCCTAAACCTAACCCATAACCTAACCCTAACCCTATAACATAACGCTAAGCCTAACCCTAATGCTAACCCTAAATGTAACCCTAAGCCTAACCCAACTGTAACCCTAACCCTAACACTAACCCTAACCCAACCCTAACCCAAGGCCAAATCCTAACCCTAAACCTAACCCGAACCCTAACACTATCCCTAACCCTAACCCTAACCCTAACCTTATCACAACATTTACCTTAACCCTCACCCTAACCCTAACCCTTACACCCACCCCAACCCCAACCACAACTCTAACCCTAACAGTAACCTAACCCTAACCCTAACAATAACACTAACGCTAACCCTAAACCTAACGCAACATTAAACGTAACCCTAACAATAACCATAAACCAACCCTAACCCTAATCCTAAATATAACACTAATCCTAACTGTAAACCTAACCAAACCCAACCCTAAACCTAAACCTAACCCTAACACTAACCCTAATGTTAAAACAACATGTACCCTAAACTTAACCCTAACCCTATTTCTAGCACCAAACCCTAACCCTAAACCTAACCCTGACCCTAAACCTAACCCTAACCCTAACCCTAACCCAACAATAAACCTAACCCTAACCCTAACCCTAACCCTAACCCTAACCCTAACCCTAATTCCAACCCTAACACAACTCGAGCCCTAACACTAACCCTAAACCTAAAGCTAAGCGAAACCCTAACACTAACCCTAAACCTAACACAACACTAACCCTAACCCTAACCGTAAACCAAACCAACCCAAACCAATTCTAAACCTAAACCTAACCCTAAGCTTAACCATAACCCTAACCCTAACGTTAAAACAACATGTACCCTAAACTTAACCCTAACCCTAATTCTAGCCCTAAACCCTAACCCTAAACCTAACCCTGACCCTAAACCTAACCCTAACTCTAACCCTAACCGAACACTAAACCTAAACCTAACCCTAACCCTAATTCCAACCCTAACACAACTCTAACCCTAACACTAAACCTAAACCTAAAGCTAAACGTAACCCTAACACTAACCCTAAACCTAACCCAACACTAACCCTAACCCTAACCCTAACCCAAACCAACCCAAACCAATTCTTAACCTAAACCTAACCCTAAGCTTAACCCTAACCCTAACCATAATGCTATCCCTAACCCTAAACAACCCTAACCCAATCCTAAGCCTAACCCTAATTCTAACCCAAACCATAAGCCTAATGTAACCCTAACCCTAACCCTAAACTTAAACCTAACCCTAATCCTAACCCAACCTTCACCCTAAACCTAAACGTAACCCAAAACTAAACCTAATCCTAACCTTAAAGCTAACCGTAAACCAAACACTAACCCTAATCCTAACCCTAACCCTAAACCTAAACCTAACCCTAATCCTAACTGTAAACCTAAACCTAACTCTAACACTTAACCTAGCCCTAACCTCAAATCCAAACCCAACCCCAACCTGATCCGCAAACCCAACAGCAAAACTAAACCAACCCTAACCCTAACCCTAAACCTAACCCAAAACGAACCCTAACCCTAACCATAACCATAACCCTAACCATAATCATAGACTAACCATAAACCCAACCCTAACCCTACCATAGCCCTAAACCTAACCCTAACCCTAACCTTAAACTTAACCCTAACCCTAACACAACCCTCACACTAAACCTAAGCCTAAGCCTAACCATAACCTTAACCCTAACCAACCCAAACCAACCCAAGGAAAACCCTAACTCTAAACCTAACCAAAAGCCTAACCCTAACCCTAACCTGAAACCAAACCCTAACCCTAAACAAACCTTAACTCAAACCCTAAAACTAACTCAACCCTAACCCTAACCCTAACACTAACCCTAACCCTAACCCTAACCCTAACCTAATGCTAACCCTAACCCTAAACATAACCCTAACACTAACCCTAACCCATCCCTAAACCTAACCCTAACACTAAGCCTCCCCATGACCCTAACCCTAACACTTACCCGAAACAATCCTAACCAAATCTAAACCTAACCCTACCCCTAACCCTATCCCTAACCCTTGCCCTAAACCTATCGCCAACCCCAACCCCAACCACAACCACAACCCTAACCATAACACTAACACTAATGAAAACCTAACCCTAACACTAACCCTAACCCTACCCCTAACCTTAACCCTAACCCTAAACCTAACCTAACCCAAACCTAACCCAAAAGTAAACCTAACCATAGGCATAACCCTAACACTAACCCAACCCGAACCCTAATACTAACCCTAACCCAACTCTAACCCAAAACATAACCTTAACCCAAACCCTAACTCAAACCCAACCATAACCCTAACCCTAACCATAACCCAATAACATAACCTTAACCCTAACCCTAACTCAAACCCAACCCTAACCCTAACCCTAAATCCTCACACTAACCCTAACCCTAACCATAACCATAACCCTTATGCTAAGCCTAACCCTAACCCTAAACCTAAACAACACTAACCCTAACACTAACCCTAACCAACCATAACCAACTCTAACCCTAACCCTATACATAACCCTATTCCTAACCCTTGCCCTAATCCCAACCCCAACCCCAACCCTAAACCAACCCGAACCATAACACTAACCCTAACCCTAACCCTAACATAAACGCAATCCTAAAGCTAATCCTAACACTAACCATACCCATAACCCTAAGCCTAGCCGTAACCTAACCCACAACCTAACCCAACCTAACACTAACACTAACACTAACACTAACACTAACACTAACACTACCCAAACCCTATATGTAACCATTAGCCAAACCTAACCCTAAACCTAACCCTAACCGTAACCCTAATGCTAAATTTAACCCTAACACAAACCGAACCCTAACCCTAAACCTAACAGTAACCTTAAACCTAACCCTAAACACAAACCTACCCCTAACCCTAATGCAAACGCTAACCCTAAACCCAACCCTAACCCTAACCCAACCCTAAACCTAACACTAACCCTAACCCTAAACCTATTCCTAACCCTAACCCAAACATAACACTAACCCTAACCCTAACCCTAACCCTAACATTAACACATAACACTAAGCCTAACCCTAACGCTAAACCTAAAAGTAACCCTAACCCTAACCCTAACCCAAACCAAACCTTAACCCTAACCCTAACCCTAACCCAACCCTAACCCTAGCTCAAATCCTAAGCCTAACCCTAACGCTAAACCTATGAGTAACCCTAACCCTAACCCTAACCCAAACCAAACCTTAACCCTAACCCTAACCCTAACCCTAACCCTAACCCTAACCTTATCACAACATTCACCCTAACCCTAACCCTTAACCCCTCCCCAACCCCAACCACAACACTAACCCTAACCGTAACCTAACTCTAACACTAACCCTAACACTAACCCTAACCCTACACCTAACCCAACACTAAACGTAACCCTAACAATAACCCTAACCCTAAACCTAACACTAACACTAACCCTAACCCTGAATCTAACACTATCATAACACTAATCCTAACCGTAACCCAACAATAAACCTAAACCTAACCCTAACCCTAACCCTAACCCTAATCCTAACCCTAACGTTAAAACAACATGTACGCTAAACTTAACCCTAACCCTAATTCTAGCCCTAAACCCTAATCCTAAAGCTAACCCTGACCCTAACCCTAAAACTAACACTAACCCAACACTAAACCTAAGCCTAATGCTAAAAACTAACCCTAATCCCAACCCTAACACAACTCTAGCCCTAACACTAACCATAAACCTAAAGCTAAGCGTAATCCTAACACTAACCCTAAACATAACCCAACACTAACCCTAACCCTAACCCTAACCCAAACCAAATCAAACCAACGCTAAACCTAAAAATAACCGTAAGCTTAACCCTAACCCTAACCATAATGCTAACCCTAAACCTAAACAACCCTAACCCAACCCTAAGCCTAAACCTAATTCTAACCCAAACCATAAGCCTAAACTAAACCTAACCTTAACCCAAACCTTAAACCTAAACCTAATCCTAACCCAACCTTAACCCTAAACCTAAACGTAACCCAAAACTAAACCTAACCCTAACCCTAACCCAACCCTAACCTTAGCCCAAATCCTAACCCTAAAACTAAACCTAACCCTAACACTAACCCTAACGCTAACACTAACACTAACACAACCCTAACCCTAAACCTAATCCTAAGCCAAACCTAACCCTAAACCTAACCCTAAACCTAACCCTAACACTAAACTTAACCCTAACCCAAACCCAACCCTAACCCTAACCCTAACCCTAACCCATAACCTAACCCTAACCATAACCCTAACCCTAACCCTAACCAAACCCTAACCTTAAACCTACACCTAACCCTAACACTAACACAAACCCTAACCTCAACCTTAACCCTAACCCAACCCTAACCCTAACCCAAATCCTAACCCTAAACCTAAACCTACCCTAACCCTAACCCTAACCCTAACCCTGACCTTATCACAACATTTACCCTAACCCTCAACCTAACCCTAACACTTAACCCCTCCGAAACCCCAACCACAACTCTAACCCTAACCGTAACCTAACCCTAACCCTAACACTAACACTAACCCTAACCCTACACCTAACCCAACACTAAACGTAACCCTAACAATAACCCTAAACCTAACCCTAACCCTGAACCTAACACTATCATAACACTAACCCTAACCATAAACCTAACCCACCCAACCCTAAACCTAAACCTAACCCTAACCCTAACATTAAAACAATATGTACGCTAAACTTAACCCTAACCCTAATTCTAGCCCTAAACCCTAATCCTACACCTAACCCTGACCCTAATCCTAACCCTAACCCTAACCCTAACCCAACACTAACCCTAACCCTAACCCTAACCCTAACCATAATACCAACCCTAACACAATTCTAGCCCTAACACTAACCCTAAATCTAAAGCTAAGTGTAATCGTAACACTAACCCTAACCCTAACCCAAACCCAAAACAAACCAAACCAACGCTAAACCCAAACATAACCGTAAGCTTAACCCTAACCCTAACCATAATGCTAACCCTAACCCTAAACAACCCTAACCCAACCCTAAGCCTAACCCTAATTCTAACCCAAACCATAAGCCTAACCCAAATTCTAGCCCAAACCATAAGCCTAACATAAACCTAACATAACCGTAACCTTAAACCTAACCCTAATCCTAACCCAACCTTAACCCTAAACCTAAACGTAACCCAAAACTAAACCTAACCCTAACCCTAACCCAAACACTAACCCTAATCCTAACCCTAACCCTAACCCTAAACCTAAACCTAAACCTAATCCTAACCGTAAACCTAAACCTAACTCTAACCCTTAACCTAGCCCTAACCTCAAACCCAAACCCAACCCCAACCCGAACCTGATCCGCAATACCAACAGCTAAACTAACCCAACCCTAACCCTAACCCTAAACCTAACCCAACACGAACCCTAACCCTAACCCTAACCATAACCCTAATGATAACCGTAGCCTAACCATAAACCCAACCCTAACCCTACCATAGCCCTAAACCTAACCCTAACCCTAACCTTAACCCTAACCCTAAACCTAACACAACCCTAACACTAAACCTAACCTAAGCCTAACCCTAACCTTAAACCTAACCAACCCAAACCAACCTAAGACAAACCCTAAATCTAAACCTGACCATAAGCCTAACCCTAACCCTAACCTGAAACCAAACCCTAACCCTAAACCAACCTTAACCCAAACCCTAAAACTAACTCAACCCTAACCCTAACACTAACACTAACCCTAACCCTAACCCTAACCCTAACCCTAAACCTAATGCTAACCCTAACCCTAAACATAACCCTAACACTAATCCTAACCCACCCCAACCCTAACCCTAAGCCTCCCCGTGACCCTAACCCTAACACTTACCTGAACCAACCCTAACCAAATCTAAACCTAACACTAACACTATCCCTAACCCTTGCCCTAAACCTATCGCCAACCCAAACCACAACCACAACCACAACCACAACCCTAACCATAACCCTAACCATAACACTAACACTAATGAAACACTAACCCTAACACTAACACTAACCCTAAACCCTCACACTAACCCTAACCCTAACCCCAACCCTATCCCTACGCTAAGCCAAACCCTAACCCTAAACCTAACCAACACTAACCCTAACACTAACACTAACCAACCGTAACCAAATCTAATGCTAACCCTAAACATAACCCTATCCCTAACCCTTGCCCTAACTCTAACCCCAACCCCAACCCAAACCCAAACCCTAACCCCAACCGTAACCCTAAGCCAACCCGAAACATAACCCTAACCCTAACATAAACGCAACCCTAACCCTACCCATAAACCTAAGCCTAACTGTAACCTAACCCAAACCCTAACCCAACCTAACACTAACCCTAACACTAACACTAACACTAACACTAACACAACCCTAACTCTAAACCTAACCCTAAGCCAAACATAACCCTATACCTAACCCTAACCCTAATGCTAACGCTAAATTTAACCCTAACCAAAACACAACCCTAACCCTAAATCTAACAGTAACCTAAACCTAACCCTAACTCTAACCCTAACCAAACCCTAACCTTAAAACTACCCCTAACCCTAATGCTAACGCTAACCCTAACCCCAACTCGAACCCTTACCCAACCCTAAACCTAACCCTAACACTAATCCTAACCCTAACCCAGACATAACCGTAACCCTAACCCTAACCCTAACCCATAATGCTAAGCCTAACCCAAAGGCTAAACCTAAATGGAACCCTAACCCTAACCCTAACCCAAACCTAACCCTAGCACAAATCCTAACCCTAAACCTAACCGAAACCCTAACACTATCCCTAACCCTAACCCTAACCCTAACCTTATCACAACATTTACCCTAACCCTCACCCTAACCCTAAACCTTACCCCCAACCCAACCCCAACCACAACTCTAACCCTAACCGTAACACTAACCCTAACCCTACACCTAACTCAACACTAAAAGTAACCCTAACCCTAACCATAACCCTAACCCTAACACTAACCATAACCCTTAACACTAAACTAACACAACCCTAACGGTAACCCTAACACTAACAGTAAGCCTAACCCTAAACCTATCCGTAACCCTAATGAACCCTAACCAACACTAACCCTAATCCTAACCCTATTAACTAACCAAAATTTTAACCTTATGCCTAACATTAAACAACACTAAGCATAACCATAACCATAACCATAACCATAACCATAACCCTAACCCAAACACTTACTGTAAGCCTAACCCTAACCCTAAACCTAACCCAACCCTAACCCTAACCCTAACGCAAGCCCTAATCCTAACACTAACCCTAACCCTAACCCTAATCCAAACCAAACCTTAACCCTAACCAAACCCTATCCCGAAACCTCACCCTAAACCTAAGCCTAAGCCTAAACCTAACCTTAACCCTAACCCTAGCCCTAACATTAACACTAACAGTAAGCCTAACCCTAAACCTATCCCTAACCCTAACCCAAAACCTAACCAACCCTAACCCTAACCCTATAGGGTAACCCTAGCCTTAACCTTATCCCTAAGAATAAACAACCCTAACCCTAACCCCAACCCTATCCCTAACCCTCACCCTACCTTAACCCTAAACATAAACCTAACAGAACCCTAACCCTAAACCTAAACCTAACCCTAACTCTAACACTAGCCCTAACGCTGACCCTGAACCTGATCCTCACCCTAACCCTAACCCTAATCCTCACCCTAACTCTAACCCAATCCTAAACCTAACCTAACCCTCACCCTCATCCTAACACTAACCCCAAGGCTAACCCTAACCCTAACCCAAAACTAACCCTAACCCAAATCTAAACCTAACCCTATCCATAATCATAACCATAACCCCTAACCCTAATCCTAACCCTAATCCTAACCCTAACCCTAACCCTAACCCTAACTCTAACCCAAAACTAAGCCTAACCCTAGCCCTAACCCTAAACCTAAACTGAATGCTACACGTAACCCGAGCCCTAACCCTATTTTACCCTAACCCTCCAACACTAACCCTAACCCTCAAACCCTAACCCTAGCCCTAACCCTAAACCTTACCACCACCCAAAGCCTAACACCAACTCTAACCTTAACCTTAAACTAACCATAACCATAACTGTAACCCTAACTCTAGGCCTACACCTAACCCAACACTAAACTTAACCCTAACCCTAACTCTAAGCCTAACCCTAATCTAACCCTAACCCAAACGCTAACCCTAACCTTAACGCAAACCCTAACACCTAAACCTAATGCTGACCATAAACCTAACCCTAACCCTAAACCAAATCAACCTTAACTCTAATCCCAACCCTAACCCTAACCCTAAGGCTAACCCGAACCCTAATATAAACCTAACCATAAACCTAACCCTAACCCTATCCCTAACGAAGCCTAACCAACACCAAACATAACCCTAACCCTAACCCTAACCCTATCCCTAACGAACCCTAACCAACACTAAACCTAATACTAACCCTAATCCTAACCCTAACCCAAGCCTAACCCTAACCCTAAACCTAAACTCTAACCCTAATCCTAACCCTAACCCTAACCCAACGATAATCCTAACCCTAACCCTGACCCTGACCCTGACCCAAAGCCTAACACTAACCCTAACCCTAACCCTAAGCCTACCTGTAACCCTAACCCTAACACTTACCCTAACAAACCCTAACCAAATTTAACCCTAACCCTAACCTATCCATAACCCTTGCCCTAACCCTAATGCCAACCCCAACCACAACCATAACCCTAACCCCAACCACAACGCTAATGTAAACCTAACCATAAACCTAACCCTAACCCTAACCCTAAACCTGACACTAACACAACCCTAAAACAAACCCTAACCCTAACCTTAACCCTAAACCTAACCCTAACCCTTAACCTAGCCCTAACCTCAAACCCAAAACCAATCCCAACCCCAAACCGAAAATCAACCCCAACAACAACCCTAACCCAACCCTAACACTAACCCTAAACCTAACCCAACAGGAACCCTAACCATAACCCTAACCCTAACCATAACCATAACTATAACCATAGCCTAACCTTAATGCTACCCTAACCCTCCCATAGCCCTAAACCTAACCCTAACCCTAACCCTAACCGTAACACAACCCTAACACTAAACCTAATGCTAAACCTAATGCTAACCCTAAACCTAAGCCTAAACCTAACCCTAGCACTAACAGTAACCATCCCAAACCAACCCTAAATTAACCCTAACCCTAAACCTAACCAAAAGCCTATCACCAACCCTAACCTGAAACCAAACCCAAACCCTAAACCAAACCCAACCCTAACCCTAAACATAACCCTAACTGTAACTCTAACACTAAACCTAACCCAACCCTAACCCTAACACTAAACTAAGCCGACCCGGAAACCTAACCCTAACATTTACCCTGACCAACCCTAACCAAATCTAAACCGAACCCTAACCCTAACCCTAAACCTTGTGCTAAACCTAACGCCAACCCCAAACACAACCACAACCCTAACCCCATCACCAACCCTAATGCAACCTTAACCCTAATCCTAACCCTAACCCTAACCCTAAACCTAAACCTAACAATAACCGTAACCCTAACCCTAACACTCACCATAACACTAACCCTAACCATATACCTAACAAAACCCAACCCTAACCCTAACCTAACCCTATCCCGAAACCTAACGCTAAACCTAACCCTAAGCCTAACCCTAACCCTAACCCTAACTCTAACACTAACACTAACACTAACACTAACACTAACACTAACACTAACAGTAAGCCTAACCTTAAACCTATCTGTAACCCTAACCCAAAACCTAACCAACCATAACCCTAACCCTAAACCTACACCATAACCCTAGCCTTAACCCTATCCCTAAGAATAAACAACCCTAACGCAAACCCTAACCCTATCCCTAAGCCTCATCTTACCCTAACCCTAAACCTAACCCTAACACAACCCTAACCCTAAACCTAACTCTAACACTAGCCCTAACCCTGACTCTGACCCTGATCCTCACCCTAACCCTAACCCTAATCCTCACCCTAACTCTAAAACAATCCTAACCCTAACCTAACCCTCACTCTCACCCTAACACTAACCCCAAGGCTAACCCTAACCCTAACCCAAAACTAACCCTAACCCTATCCATAAGCATAACCCCTAACCCTAATCCTAACCATAAACCTAACCCTAACCCTAACTCTAACCCAACACTAATCCTAACCCTAGCCATAACCCTAAACATAAACCTAACCTAACCCTAACCCTAAACCAATGCTACACCTAACCCGAGCCCTAACCCTAAATTTTACCCTAACCCTCCAACACTAACCCTAACCCTCAAACCCTAACCCTAGCCCTAACCCTAACCCTAACCATTACACCCACTAAAGCCTAACTCCAACTCTAACCCTAACCTTAAACTAACCCTAAACCTAACACTAACTCTAAGCCTACACCTAACCCAACACTAAACGTAACCCTAACACTAACTCTAACCCTAACCCAAATCTAACCCTAACTCAATCATAACCATAACCCCTAACCCTAATCCTAACCCTAATCCTAACCCTAACCCTAACCCTAACTCTAACCCAAAACTAAGCCTAACCCTAGCCCTAACCCTAAACCTAAACCTAACCTAACCCTAACCCTAAACTGAATGCTACATGTAACCCGAGCCCTAACCATAAATTTTACCCTAAACCTCCAACACTAAGCCTAACCCTCAAACCCTAACCCTAGCCCTAACCCTAAGCCTTACCACCACCCAAAGCCTAACCCCAACTCTAACCTTAACCTTAAACTAACCATAACCATAACCGTAATCCTAACTCTAAGCCTACACCTAACCCAACACTAAACTTAACCCTAACCCTAACTCTAAGCCTAACCCTAATCTAACCCTAACCCAAACACTAACCCTAACCCTAACGCAAACCCTAACCTTATCCCTAACCCTTAACCAACCTTAATTCTAAACCTAACACAACCCTAAACCTAACCTTAACTCAAAACCGAACCCAAACCTATACATAACCCTAACCCAAACCCTAACCCTAACACATAAACATAATGCTGACCATAAACCTAACCCTAACCCTAACCCAAACCAACCTTAACTCTAATCCCAACCCTAACCCTAACCCTAAGGCTAACCCGAACCCTAATCTAAACCTAACCATAAACCTAACTCTAACTCTAACCCTATCCCTAACGAACCCTAACCAACTCCAAACCTAATACTAACCCTAACCCTAACCCTAACCCTAACCCTAACCCTAACCCTATCCCTAACGAACCCTAACCAACACTAAACCTAATACTAACCCTAATCCTAACGCTAACCAAACACTAACCCTAATCCTATAGCTAAACTCTAAACGTAATCCTGAACCTAACCCTAACCCAACGCTAATTCGAACCCTAACCCTGAACCTGACCCTGACCCAAAGCCTAACCCTAACCCTAACCCTAAACCTAACCCTAAGCCTACCTGTAACCCGAACCCTAACACTTACCCTAACAAACCCTAACCAAATTTAACCCTAACCCTAACCTATCCATAAGCCTTGCCCTAACCCTAATGCCAACCCCAACCACAACCACAAACCTAACCCCAACCACAACGGTAATGCAAACCTAACCATAAACCTAACCCTAACCCTAACCCTAAACCTAACACTAACACAACCCTAACCCTAACCATAACCCTAACGTTTACCCTAAACCTAACGCTAACCCTTAACCAACCCCTAACCTCAAACCCAAACCCAATCCCAACCCCAACCCCAAAATCAACCCCAACAACAACCCTAACCCAACCTTAACATTAACCCTAAACCTAACCCAACACGAACTCTAACCCTAACCATAACCATAACCATAACGATAACCATAGCCTAACCTTAACGCTACCCTAACCCTCCCATAGCCCTAAACCGAACCCTAACCCTAACCCTAACCCTAACCCTAACCCTAACCATAACACAACCCTAACACTAAACCTAATGCTAAACCTAACGCTAACCCTAAACCTAAGCCTAAGCTTAACCCTAGCACTAACAGTAACCAACCCAAACCAACCCTAAATTAACCCTAACCCTAAACCTAACCAAAAGCCTATCCCCAACCCAAACTGAAACCAAACCCTAACCCTAAACCATCCTTAACCCAAACCCTAAACCAAACCCAACCCTAACCCTAAACGTAACCCTAACTGTAACTCTAACACTAACCCTAACCCAACCCTAACCCTAACACTAACCTAAGCCAACCCGTAAACCTAACCCTAACATTTACCCTAACCAACCCTAACCAAATCTAAACCGAACCCTAACCCTAACCCTAAACCTTGTGCTAAACCTAACGCCAACCCCAAACACAACCACAACTCTAACCCCATCACCAACCCTAACGCAACCCTAACCCTAATCCTAACCATAAACCTAACCCTAAACCTAAACCTAACAATAACCATAACACTAACCCTAACACTCACCATAACACTAACCCTAACCATATACCTAACAAAACCCAACCGTAACCCTAACATTACACTATCCCGAAACCTAACCCTAAACCTAACCCTAAGCCTAAACCTAACCCTAAACCTAACCCTAACACTAACACTAACACTAACACTAACACTAACAGTAAGCCTAACCCTAAACCTATCGGTAACCCTAACCCAAAACCTAACCAACCGTAACCCTAACATTAACCCTATACCATAACCCTAGCCTTAACCCGATCCCTAAGAATAAAACACCCTAACGCAAACCCTAACCTTATCCCTAAGCCTCACCCTACACTAACCCTAAACCTAACCCTAACACAACCCTAACCCTAAACCTAACCCTAACCCTAACTCTAACACTAGCCCTACCCTGACTCTGATCCTGATCCTCACACTAACCCTAACCCTAATCCTCACCCTAACTCTAAACCAATCCTAACACTAACCTAAAACTCACCCTCACCCTAACACTAACCCCAAGGCTAACCCTAACTCTAACCCAAAACTAACCCTAACCCTATCCATAAGCATAACCCCTAACCCTAATCCTAGCCGTAAACCTAACCCTAACCCTAAATCTAACCCAACACTAATCCTAACCCTAGCCCTAACCCTAAACATAAACTTAACCTAACCCTAACCCTAAACGAATGCTACACCTAACCCGAGCCCTAACCCTAAATTTTACCCTAACACTCCAACACTAATCCTAACCCTCAAACCCTAACCCTAGCCCTAAACCTAACCCTAACCCTTACACCCACTCAAGCCTAACCCCAACTCTAACCCTAACCTTAAACTAAACCTAAACCTAACCATAACTCTAAGCCTAACCCTAATCTAACCCTAACCCAAACACTAAACCTAACCTTAACGCTAACCCTAACCCTAACCCTAACACTACCCCAACCCTTATTCTAAACCTAACACAAAACTAAACCTAACTCTAACCCCAAACCGAACGCAACCCTATACCTTACCCTAACCCAAACACTAACGCTAACCCTAACACCTAAACCTAATGCAGACCATAACATAACCCTAACCTTAACCCAAACCAACCTTAACTCTAATCCCAACCCTAACCCTAACCCTAAGTCTAACCCGAACCCTAATCTAAACCTAACCGTAACCGTAACCCTAACCCTATCCCTAACGAACCCTAACCAAAACTAAACCTAAACCTAACCCTAAGCCTAAACCTAACCCAACCCTAAAACCTAACCCTAAACCTAAACTATAACCCTAACCCAACACTAACCCTAACCCTAAGCCTAACCCTAACCCAACCCTAAAACCTAACCCTAAACCTAAACTCTAACCATAACCCAACTCTAACCCTAACCCTAACCCTGACCCAAACCCTAACCCAAAGCCTAACCCTAACCCTAACCATAACCCAAACCCAACCCTAACAGTACCTCTAACACTTAACCTTACCCTACCACTAATAGTATCCCTAACCCTAACCCTAACCCTAACCCTAACGTTAACCCTGACCCTAACCCTAACACTAATCAAACCCTAACCCTAACCCTAACCCTAATCCTAACCCTAAATCATCCTTAACCCAAACCCTAAACTAAACCCAAACTTAACCCTAAACCTAACCCTAACTGTAACCCTAGCACTAACTCTAACCCAACCGTAACCCTAAGCCTAACACTAACCCTAAGCCAACCTGTAAACCTAACCCTAACACTTACCTTAAAAAACCCTAACCAAATCTAAACCAAACCCTAACCCTAACCCTATCCCTAAACCTTGTTCTAAACCTAACGCCAAACCCAACCCCAACCACAACCACAACCTTAACCCCATCCCCAAAATTGAAGCAACCTTAACACTAATCCTAACCCTAACCCTAACCCTAAACCTAAACCTAACAATAACACTAACTCTGACCCTAACACTCACCATAACACTAACCCTAACCGTATATCTAACCCAACCCAACCATAAACCTAAACCTAAACCTAAGCTAATCCTAACACTAACACAACACTAGCCCTAACACTATCCCTAAACCTAACGTATAGCAGAACCCTAACACTAACCCTAAACCTAACAACATTAACCCTAACCCTAACCCTAACGCAAACCAATGCTAACCCTAACCCTAACCCTAAGCTTAAACCTAACCCAACCCTAAACCTAACCATAATTCTAACCCAAACCATAACCCTAACGTAACCCAAACCCTAACTCTAACCCTAACTTTAAACCTAACCCTAAACCTAATCCTAACCCAACCTTAACCCTAAACCTAAATGTAACCGAAAACTAAACCTAACCCTAACCATAAGCTAACCCTAATCCAAACACTACCCCTAATCCTAACCCTAACCCTAACCCTAACACTAAACCTAAACCTAACCCTAAACCTAACACTAAACCTAAAGCTAACCCTAAACCTAACTCTAAACCAAACTGTAAACCTAAACCTAACCCTAACCCTTAACCTAGCCCTAAACTCAAATCTAAACTGAACCAAACCCCAACCCAAACCGCAACCCCAACACCAACCCTAACCCAACCATAACCCTAACCCTAAACCTAACCCAAACCTAACACTAACCCTAACCCAACTCTAAACCTACCCCAAAACCTAATCCTAAACCTAACCCTAACCCTAATCCGAACCTTAACCCAACATTTACCCTAATCTTCACCCTAACCCTAACCCTAACCATAACCCTTACCCACACCCTAACCCCAATGCCAACTCTAACCCCTACCCTAAACTAACCCTAACCCTAAACGTAACACTTACCCTAAACCTACACCTAACCCAACACTAAACGTAACCCTAACCCTAACCCTAACCTTAACTGTAACCATAACTCTAAACATAACCCTAAACCTAACCCAACACTAAACGTAACCCTAACACTAACCTTAACCCTAACCCTCACCCTAAACCTAACCCTAAACCTAACACTAACCCTAACGCTAACCCTAACGCTGACGCTAACACAAACCATAACACTAACTCTAACCGTAAACCTTACCCAAACCAACCCTAAAATTAACCCTAAACCTAAGTCTAACCTTAACCAAACATTTACCCTAAACATAACCCTAAGCCTAACTGTACACCTAACCCAACACTAAACGTAAACCTAACCCTAACCATAACCCTAATCCTAACCCTAACCCTCAACCTAACACTAACCCTAACCCTAAATCTAACCCTAACCCAACATGAACCCTAACCCTAACCATAACCATAACCCTAACGATAAGAGTACTCTAACCCTAATGCTACCCTTACCCTACCATAGGCCTAAACCTAACCCTAAGCCTAACCCTAACCGGAACACAAACCAGACACTAAACCTAACACTAAATCTAACCCTAACCCTAAACCTAAGCCTAAGCCTAACCCTAACCAACCGAAACCAACCCTAAATTAACCCTAAACTTAAACCTAACCAAAAGCCTAACCCTAACCTGAAACCCAACCCTAAACATAAACGTAAATCTAACCCAAACCCTAACCCTAACTGTAACCCTAACAGTAACCCTAACCCAACACTAACCCTAACCCTAACACTAACCCTACCCTACCCATAAACCTAAGCCTAACACTTACCCTAACCAACTCTAACCAAATCTAAACTGAACCCTAACCCTAAACCTATCCCTAAACCTTGCCCTAAACCTATCACCAACCACACCCACAACCCTAACCCCAAACCCAACCCTAACCATAACCCGAACCATAACACTAACACTAATGAAACCCTAACCCTAACACTAACTCTAACCCTACCCCTAACCTTAACCCTAACCCTAACCCTAACCTAACCCAAAACCTAACCCAAACGTAACCCAAACCCTAGCCCTAACCCTAACACTAACCCAACCCGAACCCTAATACTAACCCTAACCCAACCCTAACCCAAAAGATAACCCTGACCCTAAACCTAACCCTAACCCAAACCCAACCATAAACCTAACCGTAACCCTAACCATAACCCAAAAACACTAACCCTAACCCTAACCCTAACCCAAACCTAACACTAACCCTATCCCTAACACTAACACAACCCTAACCCTAAACATAACCATAAGCCAAACCTAACCCTAACCCTAACCATAACCATAACCCAATAATATTAATCCTAAACCGAACCCTAACCCTAACCCTAACTCTAAACCTAACGCTAACACAACCCTAACCCTAAACCTAAACCTAACCCTAACTCTAACGCTAGCCCTAACCCTGAACCTGACCCTGATTCTCACCCTAACCCTAACCCTAATTCTCACCCTAAATCTAACCCAATCCTAACCCTAACCTAATTCTCACCCTCACCCTAACACTAACCCCAAGGCTAACCCTAACTGTAACTCTAACCCAACAGTAATCCTAACCCTAGCCCTAACCCTAAACCTAAACCTAACCTAACCCTAACCCTAAACTGAACGCTACACCTAACCTGAGCCCTAACCCTAAATTTTACCCTAAACCTCCAACACTAACCCTAACCCTCAAACCCTAAGCCTAACCCTAACCCTAGCCCTAATCCTAACTCTTACACTTACCCCCACCCAAAGCCTTACCCCAACCCTAACCCTAACCTTAAACTAACCCTAACCATAACCGTAACACTAACTCTAAACTTGCACCTAATCCAACACTAAATGTAACCCTAACCCTAACTCTAAGCCTAACCCTAATCTAACCCTAAACCAAACGTTAACCCTAACCTTAATACTAACCCTAACCCTAACCCTAACCCAACCTTAATTCTAAACCTAACACAACCATAAACCTAACCCTAACCCGAAACCGAACCCAACCCTATACCTAACCTTAACCCAAACAATACCCCTAACCCTAAAGCTGACCCTAACCCTAACACCTAAACCTAATGATGACCATAAACCTAACCCTAACCCTAACCCAAACCAACCTTAACTCTAATCCCAACCCTAAACCTAACCCTAAGCCTAACCTAAACCCTAATCTAAACCTAACTGTAACCCTAACCGTAACCTTATCGCTAACGAACCATAACCAACACTAAACCTAACCCTAACCCTAAGCCTAACCCTAACCCAACCCTAACCCTAACTCTAAACCTAACACCTAACCCTAACCCTAACACTAACCCTAACCCTAACCCCAACCCTAAACCCTCACCCTAACTCTAACCCTAAACCTAACCCTAACCCTTATGCTAAGCCTAACCCTAACCCTAACCTAACCCAACCCTATACCTAAACCTAACCCAAACCCTAACACTAACAGTAACACCTAAACCTAATGCTAACCATAAACTTAACCCTAACACTAACCCAACCCAACCTTAACTCTAATCCTACATTAACCGAAACCCTAACCCTAAACCTAAACCTAATCCTAACCCTCAACCTAACTCTAACCCTAACCCCAACATAAATGTAACCATAACCCTAACCTTAAGCCTACCCCTAACCAAGCCGAACCATCACTAAACCTAACCCTAACCCTAAAGCTAACCCTAACCAAACACTAACATTAACACTAAACCTAACCCCTAACCCTAACCCTAACACTAACCCTAACCCTAACCCTAACCCAACACTAACCCTAAACCTAAGCCTGAACCTAACCCAAAGCCTAACACTAAACCTAACCCAAACAATAAAACCTAACCCAACCCTAACCCTAAAACTAAACCTAATCCTATCTCTAATCCTAACCCTAGCCCTAGGCCTAACGCTAACCCTGACCCTAACCCTAACCCTAACCCAACCCTAACCCTAACCCTAACCCCTAATCCTAACCTTAACTCTAACCCTAACCCTAACCCTAACCAAACCCTTACCCTACCCCAACTCTAACCCTAACACTAACCAAAACCGTAACCCTAACCCTAACCCTAAGCCTAACCCTAACCCTAAGCCTAATGCTAACCCTAAGCCTAACCAACCTTAACCAAACCTAACCCTAACCCTAACCCTAACCCTAGCATTAACCCTAACACAAACCCCAACGCCAACCCCAAACCGAAACACAAACGCAAACCCTACCCTAACCCAACCCTAAACCTATCCCTAACCCTAACACTAAACCAACCCTAACCCTATCCCTAACCCTAACCCTACCCAAACCCTAATCCTAACCCTAAACCTAACCCTAACCTTAAACCTAAACCCAAGCCCAACCCCAACCTGAACCACAACCCCAAAAGCAACCGTAACCCAACCCTAACCCTAACCCTAAACCTAACCCAACACGAACCCTAACCCTAACCATAACCATAACCCTAACAATAAGAGTACCCTAATCCTAATGCTACCCTTACCCTAGCATAGGCCTAAACCTAACGCTAACCCTAACCCTAACCGTAACACAACCCTGACACTAAACCTAAACCTAAATCTAACCCTAACCCTAAACCTAAGCCTAAGCCTAAGCCTAACCCTAAAACTAACCAACTAAAACCAACCCTAAATTAACCCTAAACTTAAACCTAACCAAAAGCCTAACCCTAACCCTAACCTGAAACCCAACCCTAACCCTAAATGTAAATCTAACCCTAACCCTAACCCTAACTGTAACCCTAACACTAAACCTAACCAAACCCTAACCCTAACCCTAAGCCTAACCCCTAATCCTAACCCAAACTCTAACCCTAACCTTAAACTAACCCTAACCCTAACACTAACTCTAAGCCTACACCTAACCCAACACTAAACGTAACCCTAACCCTAACTCTAACCCTAATCCAAATCTAAACCTAACCCAAACGCTAAACCTAACCTTAACGCTACCCCTAACCCTAACACTAACCCTAACCCAACCCTAATTCTAAACCTAACACAACCCTAAACCTAACTCTAACCCAGAACCGAACCCAAACCTATACCTAACCCTAACTCTAACACCTAAACCTAATGCTGACGATAAACCTAACCCTAACCTTAACCCAAACCAACCTTAACTCTAATCCCAACCCTAACCTTAACCCTAAGCCTAACCAGAACCCTAATCTAAACCTAACCATAACCCTAACCATAACCCTATCCCTAACGAACCCTAACACTAAGCCTAAACCTAACCCAACCCTAAACCCTAACCCTAAACCTAAACTCTAATCATAACCCAACACTAACCCTAACCCTAACCCTGACCCATACCCTAACCCAAAGCCTAACCCTAACCCTAACCATAACCCAAACCCAGCCCTACATTACCTCTAACACTTAACCTAACCCTACCCCTAATAGTATCCCTAACCCTAACCCTAACGCTAACCCTGACCCTAACCCTAACACTAATCGAACCCTAACCCTAACCCTAACCCTATCCCTATCCCTAACCCTAACCCCTAACCCTAAACCTAACTATAAAATAATGCTAACCATAACACTAACACTAGCCCAAACCAACACTAACCCTAAAGCTAAACCTAAACATAAGCCTACCGGTAAATCTAACCTAACACTTAACCTAACAAACACTAACCAAATTTAACCCTAACCCTAAACCTATCCCTAACCCTTGCCCTATTCCTAACCCCAACCCCAACCAAAACCACAACCCTAACCCCAACCCCATCCCTAATGAAACCGTAACCATAAACCTAAACCTAAACCTAACTGTAACCATAACCCTAACCCTAAACCTAACACTAACGCAACCCTAACCCTAACCCTTACCCTAAACCTAATTCTAACCATAACCCTAAACCTAACCCTAACCCTTAACCTAGCCCTAACCCTTAACCTAGCCCTAACCTCAAACGCAAATCCAATCCCAACCCCAACCCGAAACTCAACCCCAACAACAACCCTAACCTAACCCTAACACTAACCCTAAACCTAACCCAACACGAACCCTAACCCTAAACCTAACCATAACCCTAATGATAACCGTAGCTTAACTCTAACGCTATGCTAACCCTCCCATAGCCCTAAAACTAACCCTAACCCGAACCCTAACCCTAACCGTAACAACCCTAACAGTAAACCAAACCCTAATCCTAACGCTAACCCTAAACCTAAGCCTAAGCCTAACCCAACCCTAACCATGACCAACCCAAACCAACCCTAAATTAACCCTAACACTAAAACTAACCAAAAGCCTATCCCTAACCCTAACTTCAAACCAAATCCTAACCCTAAACCATCCTTAACCCAAACCCTAAACCAAACCCAACCCTAACCCTAAACCTAACCCTAACTGTATCCCTAACACTAACTCTAACCCAACCGTAACCCTACCCCTAACACTAACCCTAAGCCGACCCGTAAAACTAACCCTAACACTTACCCTAAACAACCCTAACCAAATCTAAACGAAACCCTAACACTAACCCTATCCCTAACCCTTGTTCTAAACCTAATGCCAA
Organism: Cavia porcellus; assembly: GCF_034190915.1. Lineage (NCBI taxonomy): Eukaryota > Metazoa > Chordata > Mammalia > Rodentia > Caviidae > Cavia > Cavia porcellus. The sequence goes on along the minus strand of NW_026947547.1, from coordinate 2,562,053 downwards.
CCCCAACCACAACCACAACCTTAACCCCATCCCCAAACCTGAAGCAACCTTAACCCTAATCCTAACCGTAACCCTAACAGTAAACCTAAAGCTAACAATAACCCTAACCCTAACCCTAACCCTGACCATAACACTCACCATAACACTAACCCTAACCGTATACCTAATGCAACACAACCCTAAGCCAACCCTAACCCTACCGCTAACCATAACCTTAACAAAAAATTTACCCTAAATATAACCCTAAACCTAACTCAAGATCTAAACCCTGACCCTAACCATAACCCTGACCGTAACACTCACCATAACACTAACCCTAACCGTATACCTAACCCAACCCAACCATAAACCTAAACCTAACCATAAGGTAATCCTAACACTAACACAAATCTAGCCCTGACACTATCCCTAAACCTAACGTTTAGCATAACCCTAACACTAACCCTAAACCTACACAACACTAACCCTAACACTAAACCTAATGCAAACCAATGCTAACCCTAACCCTAACCCTAACCCTAAGCTTAACCCTAACCCAACCCTAAACCTAACCCTAATTCTAACCCAAACCATAACCCTAACGTAACCCAAACCCTAACTCTAACCCTAACCTTAAACCTAACCCGAAACCTAATCCTAAACCAACCATAACCCTAAACCTAAACGTAACCGAAAACTACACCTAACCCTAACGATAAGCTAACCGTAACCCAAACACTACCTCTAATCCTAACCCTAACCCTAACACTAAACCTAAAGCTAACGCTAAACCTAACTCTAAACCTAACTGTAAACCTAAACCTAACCCTAACCCTTAATCTAGCCCTAAGCTCAAATTCAAACCGAACCCAACCCCAACCTGAACCGCAACCCCAACACCAACACTAACCCAACCAAAACCCTAACCCTAAACCTAACCCAACCCTAACCCTAACCCTAACCCAACTCTAAACCTACCCCAAAACGTAACCCTATCCCTAACCTTAACCCAATATTTACCCTAACCCTCACCCTAACCCTAACCCTAACCGTAATCCTTACCCACAACCTAACCCCAATGCCAACTCTAACCCCTACCCTAAAATAACCCTAAACCTAAACGTAACACTAACCCTAAACCTACACCTAACCAAACACTAAACGTAACCCTAACCCTAACCTTAACTGTAACCCTAACTCTAAACCTAACCGTAAACCTAACCCAACACTAAACGTAACCCTAACCCTAACCTTAACCCTAACCCTAACCCTAAACCACACCATAAACCTAACACTAACCCTAACGCTAACCCTAACCCTGACGCTAACACAAACCATAACACTAACTCTAACCGTAAACCTTACCCAACTCAACCCTAAAATTAACCCTAAACCTAAGTCTAACCTTAACCAAACATTTACCCTAAACATAACCCTAAGCCTAACCGTACACCTAACAAAACACTAAACGTAACCCTAACCCTAACCATAACCCTAATTCTAACCCTAACCCTCAACCTAACACTAACCCTAACCCTAACCCTGAGCCTAACACTATAACACTAACCCTAACCGTAAACCTAAACCAACCCAAACCTAAACCAAAACCTAACTCTAACCCTAACGTTAAAACAACATATACCCTAAACTTAAACTTAACCCTAATTCTAGCCCTAAACCCTAACCCGAAACCTAAACCTGACCCTAACCCTAAACCTAACCCAACACTAAACCTAACCCTAACCCTAACCATAACCCTAAACCTAACACAACCATAGCCCTAACACTACCCCTTACCCAAAAGCTAAGCACAACCCTAACAATAACCCTAAACCTAACCCAACACGAACCATAACCCTTACCCTAACCCTAACTGAAACCAACCTAAAACAACCTTAACCTTAACCCTAACCCTAAGATTAATCCTAGCCCCAACCCTAAACAACCTTAACCCAACCCTAAACCTAACCCTAATTCTAACCCAAACCATAACCTTAACCTAATCCTAACCCTAACCCTAACCCTAAACTTAAACCTAACACTAATACTAACCCAACCTTAACCCAAAACTAAAACTAACCCTAACCCTAAAGCTAGCCCTAACCCAAACACTAACCCTAACCCTAACCCTAACCCTAACCCTAACCCAACCCTAACACTAAACGTAAATCTAACCCTAACCCTAAACCTAAATGTAACCCTAACACTAATCCTAACCCAACCCCAACCCTAACACTAACCCTACCCTACCCATAAACCTAAGCCTAACACTTACCCTAACCAACCCTAACCAAATCTAAACCAAAAGCTAACCCTAACCCTATCCCTAAACCTTGACCTAAATCTATCGCCAACCATAACCACAACCCTAACCCCCACCCCAACCCTAACCATAACCCGAACCATAACACTAACACTAATGAAACCCTAACCCTAACACTAACTCTAACCTTACCCCTAACCTTAACCCTAACCCTAACCCTAACCTAACCCAAAACCTAACCCAAACGTAACCCTAACCCTAGCCCTAACCCAAACACTAACCCAACCCAAACCCTAATACTAACCCTAACCCAACCCTAACCCAAAACATAACCCTAACCCTAACCCTAAACCTAACCCACACCCAACCATAAACCTACCCATAACCCTAACCCTAACACAATAACACTAACCCTAACCCTAACCCTAACCCAACCCTAACACTAACCCTATCCCTAACACTAACACAACCCTAACCCTAAACCTAACCCTAACCCTAACTCTAACACTAGCCCTAACCCTGACTCTGACCCTGATCCTCACCCTAACCCTAACCCTAATCCTCACCCTAACTAAAAACAATCCTAACACTAACCTAAACCTCACCCTAACACTAACCCCAAGGCTAACCCTAACCCTAACCCAAAACTAACCCTAACCCTATCCATAAGCATAACCCCTAACCCTAATTCTAACCGTAAACCTAACCCTAACCCTAAATCTAACCCAACACTAAACCTAACCCTAGCCCTAACCCTAAACCTAAACCTAACCTAACCATAACCCTAAACCAATGATACACCTAACTCGAGCCCTAACCCTAAATTTTACCCTAACCCTCCAACATTAACCCTAACCCTCAAACCCTAACCCTAGCCCTAACCCTAACCCTAACCCTTACACGCACTCAAGCCTTACCCCAACTCTAACCCTAACCTTAAACTAACCCTAACAATAACTCTAAGCCTAAACCTAACCCAACACTAAAGGTAACCCTAACCCTAACTCTAAGCCTAACCCTAATCTAACCCTACCCCAAACGCTAAACCTAAACTTAACGCTAACCCTAACCCTAATGCTAACCTTAACCCAACCTATTTCTAAACATAACCCAACACTAAACCTAACTCTAACACGGAACCGAACCCAACCCTATACCTAACCCTAAACCTAACACCTAAAACTAATGCTGAACATAAACCTAGCCCTAACCTTAACCCAAACCAACCTTAACTTTAATCCCAACCTTAACCTTAACCCTAAGTCTAACCCGAACCCTAATCTAAACCTAACCATAACCCTAAGGCTAACCCTATCCCTAACGAACCCTAACCAAAACTAAACCTAACCCTAACACTAAGCCTAACCCTAACCCAACCCTAAACCCTAACCCTAAACCTAAAATCTAACCATAACCCAACACTAACCTTAACCATAGCCCTGACCCATACCCTAACCCAAAGCCTAACCCTAACCATAACCCAAACCCAACCCTAAAAGTACCTCTAAAACTTAACCTTACCCCACCCCTAATAGTATCCCTAACCGTAAACCTAAACCTAATGCTAACCCTGACCCTAAACCTAACACTAATCGAACCCTAACCCTAACCCTAACCCTATCCCTATCCCTAACCCTAACCCCTAACCCTAAACCTAACTATAAAATAATGCTAACCATAACCCTAACACTAGCGCAAACCAACACTAACCCTAAAGCTAACCCTAAACCTAAGCCTACCGGTAACCCTAACCTAACACTTAACCTAACAAACACTAACCAAATCTAACCCTAACCCTAACCCTATCCGTAACCCTTGCCCTATCCCTAACCCCAACCCCAACCAAAACCACAACCCTAACCCCAACCCCATCCTTAATGCAATCCTAACCATAAACCTAAACCTAAACCTAACCCTAACCATAACCCTAACCCTAAACCTAACACTAACGCAACCCTAACCCTAACCCTCAGTCTAAACCTAACCCTAACCATAACCCTAAACCTAACCCTAACCCTTAACCTATCCCTAACTTCAAACCCAAATACAAACCCAACCCCAACGCGAAATTCAACCCCAACAACAACCCTAACCTAACCCTAACACTAACCCTAAACCTAACCCAACACGAACGCTAACCCTAACCGTAACCATAACCATAACCATAACCATAACCATAACCCTAACGATAACCATAGCTTAACTCTAACGCTACCCTAACCCTACCATAGCCCTAAAACTAACCCTAAACCTAACCCTAACCCTAACCATAACACAACCCTAACAGCAAACCAAACCCTAAACCTAACGCTAACCCTAAACCTAAGCTTAAGCCTAACCCAACCCGAACCGTGACCAACCCAAACCAACCCTAACTTAACCCTAACCCTAAACCTAAGCAAAAGCCTATCCCTAATCCTAACTTGAAACCAAATCCTAACCCTAAACCATCCTTAACCCAAACCGTAAACCAAACCCAACGCTAACCCTAAACCTAACCCTAAATGTAAACCTAACACTAACTCTAACCCAACCGTAACCCTAACCCTAAGCCTAAACCTAACCCAACCCTAAACCCTAACCCTAAACCTAAACTCTAACTATAACCCAACACTAACCCTAACCATAGCCCTGACCCATACCCTAACCCTAACCCTAACCCTATCCCTAACCCTAAACCTAACCCTATCCCTATCCTTAACCCTAACCCTAACCCTAACCCTAACCCTAACCCTAAACAACACTAACCAAATCTAAACCAAACCCTAACCCTAACCCTATCCCTAAACCTTGTTCTAAACCTAACGCCAACCCCAACCACAACCACAACCTTAACCCCATCCCCAAACCTGAAGCAACCTTAACCCTAACCCTAACCCTAACCCAACTCTTACCCTACCCCAAAACCTAACCCTAACCCTAACCTTAACCCAACATTTACCCTAACCCTCACCCTAACCCTAACCCTAACCGTAAACCTTACCCACACCCTAACCCCAATGCCAACTCTAACCCCTACCCTAAACTAACCCTAACCCTAAACGTAACACTAACCCTAAACCTACACCTAACCCAACACTAAACGTAACCCTAACCCTAACCTTAACTGTAACCCTAACTCTAAACCTAACCCTAAACCTAACCCAACACTAAACGTAACCCTAACCCTAACCTTAACCCTAACCCTAACCCTAAACCTAACCCTAAACCTAACATTAACCCTAACGCTAAACCTGACGCTAACACAAACCATAAAACTAACTCTAACTGTAAACCTTACCCAACCCAACCCTAAAATTAACCATAACCCTAACTCTAACCTTAACCAAACATTTACCCTAAACATAACCCTAAGCCTAACCGTACACCTAACCCAACACTAAACGTAACCCTAACCCTAAACATAACCCTAATCCTAACCCTAACCCTCAACCTAATACTAAACCTAACCCTAACCCTGAACCTAACACTATAACCCTAACCCTAACCATAAACCTAAACCAACCCAAACCTAAACCTAAACCTAACCCTAACGCTAACGTTAAAACAACATATACCCTAAATTTAAACTTAACCCTAATTCTAGACCTAAACCCTAACCCGAAACCTAAACCTGACACTAACCCTAAACCTAACCCAACACTAAACCTAACCCTAACCCTAACCATAACCCTAAACCTAACACAACCATAGCCCTAAAACTATCCCTTACCCAAACGCTAAGAACAACCCTAACAATAACACTAAAATTAACCCAACACAAACCCTAAACCTAACCCTAACTGAAACGAACCTAAAACAAACCTAACCTTAACCCTAACCCTAAGATTAATCCTAACACTAACCCTAAACAACCCTAGCCCAACCCTAAACCTAACCCTAATTCTAACCCAAACCATAACCTTAACCTTACCCTAACCCTAACCCTAAACTTAAACCTAACATTAATACTAACCCAACCTTAACCCAAAACTAAACCTAAACCTAACCCTAAAGCTAACCCTAACCCAAACACTAACCCTAACCCTAACCCTACCCCTAAACCTAAACCTAACCCTTAACATAGCCGTAACCTTAAACCCAAACCCAAAACCAACCCCAACCTGAACCACAACCTCAACAGCAACCCTAACCCTAAATCTAACCCAACACGAACCCTAACCTTAAACATAACTATAACCCTAACGATAAGAGTACCCTAACCCTAACACTACCCTTACCCTGCCATAGGCCTAAACCTAACCCTAACCCTAACCCTAACCGTAACACCACCCTGACACTAAACCTAACCCTAAATCTAACCCTAACCCTAAACCTAAGCCTAAGCCTAACCCTAAACCTAACCACCTGAAACCAACCCTAAATTAACCCTAAACTTAAACCTAACAAAAAGCCTAACCCTAACCCTAACCTGAAACCCAACCCTAACCCTAAACGTAAATCTAACCCTAACCCTAACCCTAAATGTAACCCTAACACTAACCCTAACCCAACCCTAACCCTAAAACTAACCCTACCCTACCCATAAACCTAAGCCTAACACTGACCCTAACCAACCCTAACCAAATCTAAACCAAACCCTAACCCTAACCCTATCCCTAAACCTTGCCCTAAACCTATTGCCAACCACAAGCAGAACCCTCACCCCAACCCCAAACCTAACCATAACCCGAACCATAACACTAACACTAATGAAACCCTAACCCTAACACTAACTCTAACCCTACCCCTAACGTAACCCAACCCGAACCCTAATACTAACCCTAACCCAACCCTAACCCTAACACTAACCCAACCCGAACCCTAATACTAAACCTAACCCAACCCTAACCCAAAATATAACCCTAACCCTAACCCTAACCCACACCCAACCATAAACCTAACCATAACCCTAACCATAACCCATTAACACTAACCCTAACCTAACCCTAACCCAAATCTAACACTAACCCAATACCTAACACTAACACAACTCTAACCCTAAAACTAACCCTACCCTACCCATAAACCTAAGCCTAACACTTACCCTAACCAACCCTAACCAAAACTAAACCTAACCCTAACCCTAAGCCTAACCCTAACCCATCCCTAAATCCTAACCCTAAACCTAAACTCTAACCATAACCCAACACTAACCCTAACCATAACCCTGACCCATACCCTAACCCAAAGCCTAACCATAACCCTAACCCTAACCCTAACCATAACCCAAACCCAACCCTAACAGTACCTCTAACACTTAACCTTACCCTACCCCTAATAGTATCCCTAACCGTAACCCTAACCCTAATGCTAACCCTGACCCTAACCCTAACACTAATCGAACCCTAACCCTAACCCTTAACCTATCCCTAACTTCAAACCCAAATACAATCCCAACCCCAACGCGAAATTCAACCCCAACAACAACCCTAACCTAACCCTAACACTAACCCTAAACCTAACCCAACACGAACGCTAACCCTAACCATAACCATAACCCTAACGATAACCGTAGCTTAACTCTAACGCTACCCTAACCCTCCCATAGCCCTAAAACTAACCCTAACCCTAACCCTAACCGTAACACAACACTAACAGTAAACCAAACCCTAAACCTAACGCTAACCCTAAACCTAAGCTTAAGCCTAAACCAACCCTAACCATGACCAACCCAAACCAACCCTAAATTAACCCTAACCATAAACCTAACCAAAAGCCTATCCCTAACCCTAACTTGAAACCAAATCCTAACCCTCAACCATCCTTAACCCAAACCCTAAACCAAACCCAACCCTAACCCTAAACCTAACCCTAACTGTAACACTAACACTAACTCTAACCCAACCTTAACCCTACCCCTAACACTAACGCTAAGCCGACCCGTAAACCTAACCCTAACACTTACCCTAAACAACCCTAACCAAATCTAAACCAAAACCTAAACCTAACCCTATGCCTAAACATTGTTCTAAACCTAACGCCAACCCCAACCACAACCACAACCTTAACCCCATCCCCACACCTGAAGCAACCTTAACCCTAACCCTAGCCCTAACCCAACTCTAAACCTACCTCAAAACCTAACCCTAACCCTAACCCTAAACTTAACCCAACATTTACCCTAACCCTCACCCTAACCCTAACCCTAACCGTAACCCTTAACCACACCCTAACCCCAATGCCAACTCTAACAACTACCCTAAACTAACCCTAACCCTAAACATAACACTAACCCTAAACCTACACTTAACCCAGCATTAAACGTAAACCTAACCCTAACCTTAACTGTAACCCTAATCTAAACCTAACCCTAAACCTAACCCAACACTAAACGTAACCCTAACCCTAACCCTAAACCTAACCCTAAACCTAACACTAACCCTAACGCTAACCCTAACCCTGACACTAACACAAACCATAACACTAACTCTAACGGTAAACCTTACCCAACCCAACCATAAAATTACCCCTAAACCTAAGTCTAAACTTAACCAAACATTTACCCTAAATATAACCCTAATCCTAACCCTAACCCTCAACCTAACACTAACCCTAACCCTAACCCTGAACCTAACACTGTAACACTAACCCTAACCATAAACCTAAACCAATCCAAACCTAAACCTAAACCTAACCCTAACCCTAACGTTAAAACAACATATACCCTAAACTTAAACTTAACCCTAATTCTAGCCCTAAACCCTAACCCAAAACCGAACCGTGACCCTAACCCTAAACCTAACCCAACACTAAACCTAACCCTAACCCCAACCATAACACTAACCCTAACACAACCATAGCCCTAACACTATCCCTTACCCTAACGCTAAGCGTAACACTAACACTAACCCTAAACCTACCCCAACATGAACCCTAACCCCAACCCTAACTGAAACCAAACTAAAAGAACCCTAACCTTAACCCTAACCCTAAGATTAATCCTAAACCTAACCCTAAACAACCCTAACCCAACCCTAAACCTAACCCTAATTCTAACCCACACCATAACCTTAACCTAACCCTAACCCTAACCCTAACCCTAACCCTAAACTTAAACCTAAACCTAATACTAACCCAACCTTAACCCAAAACTAAACCTAAACCTAACCCTAAACCTAACCCTAACCCAAACACTAACCCTAAACCTAACCCTAACCGTAACCCTAAACCTAACACTTAACCTAGCCCTAACTTTAAAACCAAACCCAACCCCAAACCCAACCTGAACCACAACCCCAACAGCAACCCTAACCGAACCATAACCCTAACCCTCAACCTAACAAAACACGAACCCTAACCCTAACCATAACCATAACCCTTATGATAAGAGTACTCTAACCATAAAGCTACCCATACCCTACCATAGGCCTAATCCTAACCCTAACCCTAATGCTAACCGTAACACAACCCTGACACTAAACCTAACCCTAAATCTAACCCTAACCCTAAACCTAAGCCTAAGCCTAAGCCTAACCCTAACCCTAACCAACCGAAACCAACCCTAAATTAACCCTAAACTTAAACCTAACCAAAAGCCTAACCGTAACCCTAACCTGAAACCCAACCCTAACCCTAAACGTAAATCTAAATCTAACCCTAACCCTAACTGTAACCCTAACAGTAAACCTAACCCAACCCTAACCCTAACCCTAACCCTAACCCTACCCTACCCATAAACCTAAGGCTAACACTTACCCTAACCAACCCTAACCAAATCTAAACCAATCCCTAACCCTAACCCTATCCCTAAACCTTGCCCTAAACCTATCGCCAACCACAACTACAACCCTAACCCCAAACCCAACCCTAACCATAACCCGAACCATAACACTAACACTAACTCTAACCCTACTCCTAACCTTAACCCTAACCCTGACCCTAACCTAACCCAAAACCTAACCCAAACATAACCCTAACCCTAGTCCTAACCCTAACACTAACCCAACCTGAACCCTAATAGTAAACCTAACCCAACCCTAACCCAAAACATGATCCTAACCCTAACCATAACCCTAACCCAAACCCAACCATAAACCTAACCATAACCCTAACCATAACCCAATAACACTAACCCTAACCCTAACCCAATAACACTAACCTGAACCCTAACCCTAACCCAACCCTAACACTAACCCTATCCCTAACACTAACACAACCCTAACCCTAAACCTAACCCTAACCCTAACTTTAAAACTAGCCCTAACCCTGACTCTGAACCTGATCCTCACCCTAACCCTAACCCTAATCCTCACCCTAACTCTAAACCAATCCTAACCCTAACCTAACCCTCACCCTCACCCTAACACTAACCCCAAGGCTAACGCTAAACCTAACCCAAAACTAACCCTAACCCTATCCATAAGCATAACCCCTAACCCTAATCCTAACCGTAAACCTAACCCTAACTCTAAACCAACACTAATCCTAACACTAGCCCTAACACTAAACCTAAACCAATGCTACACCTAACCCGAGCCCTAACCCTAAATTTTACCCTAACCCTCAAACCCTAACCCTAGCCCTAACCCTAACCCTAACCCTTACACCCACTCAAGCCTAACCCCAACTCTAACCCTAACCTTAAACTAACCATAACACTAACTCTAAGCCTAAACCTAACCCAACACTAAAGGTAACCCTAACCCTAACCCTAAGCCTAACCCTAATCTAACCCTAACCCAAACGCTAAACGTAACCATAATGCTAACCCTAACCCTAACGCTAACCCTAACCCAACCTAATTCTAAACCTAACCCAACCCTAAACCTAACTCTAACCCAAAACCGAACCCAACCCTATACCTAACCCTAACCCTAACACCTAAACCTAATGCTGACCATAAACATAACCCTAACAATAACCCAAACCAATCTTAACTCTAATCCCAACCCTAACCCTAACCCTAAGCCTAACCCGAACCCTAATCTAAACCTAACCGTAACTCTAACCCTAACCCTATCCCTAACGAACCCTAACCAAAACTAAACCTAACCCTAACCTTAAGACGAACCCTAACACAACCCTAAATCCTAACCCTAAACCTAAACTCTAACCATAACCCAACACTAACCCTAACCATAACCCTGACCCATACCCTAACCCAAAGCCTAACCCTAACCCTAACCCTAACCCTAACCCTAACCATAACCCAAACCCAACCCGAACAGTACCTCTAACACTTAACCTTACCCTACCCCTAATAGTATCCCTAACCGTAACCCTAAACCTAATGCTAACCCTGACACTAACCCTAACACTAATCGAACCCTAACCCTAAACCTAACCCCATCCCTATCCCTAACCCTAACCCCTAACCCTAAACCTAACTATAAAATAATGCTAACCATAACCCTAACACTAGCCCAAGCAAACACTAACTGTAAAGCTTACCCTAAACCTAAGCCTACCGGTAACCCTAACCCTAACACTTAACCTAACAAACAATAACCAAATCTAACCCTAACCCTAACTCTATCCCTAACCCTTGCCCTATCCCTAACCCCAACCCCAACCAAAACCACAACCCTAACCCCAACCCCATCCCTAATGCAACCCTAACCATAAACCTAAACCTAAACCTAACCCTAACCATCAACCTAACCCTAAACCTAACACTAACGCAAACCTAACCCTAACCCTTACACTAAACCTAACCCTAACCATAACACTAAACCTAACCCTAACTTTAACCTAGCCCTAACCTCAAACCCAAATTTAATCCCAACCCCAACCCGAAACTCAACCCCAACAACAACCCTAACCTAACCCTAACACAAGCCCTAAACCTAACCCAACACGAACCCTAACCCTAACCCTAACCATAACCCTAACGATAACCGTGGCTTACCTCTAACGCTACCCTAACCGTCCCATAGCCCTAAAACTAACTCTAACCCTAACCCTAACCATAACCGTAACACAACCCTAACAGTAAACCAAACCCTAAACCTAACGCTAACAATAAACCTAAGCCTAAGCCTAACCCAACCCTAACCGTGACCAACCCAAACCAACCCTAAATTAACCCTAACCATAAACCTAACCAAAAGCCTATCCCTAACCCTAACTTGAAACCAAATCCTAACCCTAAACCATCCTTAACCCAAACCCTAAACCAAACCCAACCCTAACCCTAAACCTAACCCTAACTGTATCCCTAACACTAACTCTAACCCAACCGTAACCCTATCCCTAACACTAACCCTAAGCCGACCCGTAAAACTAACCCTAACAATTACCCTAAACAACCCTAACCAAATCTAAACGAAACCCTAACCCTAACCCTATCCCTAACCCTTGTTCTAAACCTAACGCCAACCCCAACCACAACCACAACCTTAACCCCATCCCCAAACCTGAAGCAACCTTAACCCTAATCCTAACCCTAACGCTAACCCTAAACCTAAACCTAACAATAACCCTAACCCTAACCCTAACCCTGACCCTAACACTCACCATAACACTAACAATAACCATATACCTAACACAACACAACCCTAAGCCAACCCTAACCCTAACCATAACCATAACCTTAGCCCAACATTTACCCTAAATTTAACCCTAATTCTAACTCAAGATCTAAACCCTGACCCTAACCCTACCCCTGACCCTAAACCTAACAATAACCCTAACCCTAACCCTAACCCTGATCCTAACACTCACCATAACACTAAGCCTAACCGTATACCTATCCCAACCCAACCCTAAACCTAAACCTAACCCTAAGCTAATCCTAACCCTAACACAACTCTAGCCCTGACACTATCCCTAAACCTAACGTTTAGCATAACCCTAACACTAACCCTAAACCTACCCAACACTAACCCTAACCCTAAACCTAACACAAACCAATGCTAACCCTAACCGTAACCCTAAGGTTAACCCTAACCCAACCCTAAACCTAACCATAATTCTAACCCAAACCATAACCCTAACGTAACCCAAACCCTAACTCTAACCGTAAACTTAAACCTAGCCCTAAACCTAATCCTAACCCAACCTTAACCCTAAACCTAAACGTAACCGAAAACTAAACTTAACCCTAACCATAAGCTAACCCTAACCCAAACACTACACCTAATCCTAACCCTAACCCTAACACTAAACCTAAACCTAACCCTAAACCTAACTCTAAAACTAACTGTAAACCTAAACCTAACCCTAACCCTTAACCTACCCCTAACCTCAAATCCAAACCGAAACCAACCCCAACACCAACCCTAACCCAACCACAACCCTAACACTAAACCTAACCCAACCCTAACCCTAACCCTAACCCAACTCTAAACGTACCCGAAAACCTAACCATAAACCTAACCCTAACCCTAAACCTAACCTTAACCCAACATTTACTCTAACCCTCACACTAACCCTAACCCTAACCATAACCCTTACCCACACCCTAACCCCAATGCCAATTCTAACCCCTACCCTAAACTAACCCTAACCCTAACGTAACACTAACCCTAAACCTACACCTAACCCAACACTAAACGTAACCCTAACCCTAACCTTAACTGTAACCCTAACTCTAAACCTAACCCTAAACCTAACCCAACACTAAACGTAACCCTAACCCTAACCTTACCATAACCCTAACCCTTAACCTAACCCTAAACCTAACACTAACCCTAACGCTAACCCTAACCCTGACGCTAACACAAACCATAACATTAACTCTAACCGTAAACCTTACCCAACCCAACCCTAAAATTAACCCTAACCCTAAGTCTAAGCTTAACCAAACATTTACCCTAAACATAACCCTAAGCCTAACCGTACACCTAACTCAACACTAAACGGAACCCTAACCATAACCATAACCCTAATCCTAACCCTAACCCTCAACCTAATACTAACCCTAACCCTAACCCTGAACCTACCACTATAACCCTAACCCTAACCATAAACCTAACCAACCCAAACCTAAACCTAAACCTAACCCTAACGTTAAAACAACATATACCCTAAACTTAACCCTAATTCTAGCCCTAAACCCGAACCCTAAACCTAACCCTGACCCTAACCCTAAACGTAACCCAACACTAAACCTAACCCTAACCCTAACCATAACCCTAACCCTAACACAACCATAGCCCTAACACTATCCCTTACCCTAACGCTAAGCGTAACACAAACACTAACCCTAAACCTACCCCAACACGAACCCTAACCCCAACCCTAAATGAAACCAACCTAAAACAACCCTAACCTTAACCCTAACCCTAAGATTAATCCTAACACTATCCCTAAACAACCCTAACCCAACCCTAAACCTAACCGTAATTCTAACCCAAACCATAACCTTAACCTAACCCTAAACCTAGCCCTAACTCTAAACTTAAACCTAACCCTAATACTAACCCAAACTTAACCCAAAACTAAACCTAACCCTAACCCTAAAGCTAACCCTAACCCAAACACTAACCCTAACCCTATCCCTAACCGTAACCCTAAACCTAACCCTTAACCTAGCCCTAACTTTAAACCCAAACCCAACCCCAACCCCAACCAAAACCACAACCCTAACACCAACCCCATCCCTAATGCAACCCTAACCATAAAAATAAAACTAAATCTAACCCTAATCATAAAACTAACCCTAAACCTAACACTAACGCAACCCTAACCATAACCCTTACCCTAAACCTAACCCTAACCATAACCCTAAACCTAACCCTAACCCTTAACCTATCCCTAACTTAAAACCCAAATCCAATCCAAACCCCAACGCGAAATTCAACCCCAACAACAACCTAACCTAACCCTAACACTAACCCTAAACCTAACCCAACATGAACGCGAACCCAACCATAACCACAACCCTAACGATAACCATAGCTTAACTCTAACGCTACCCTAACCCTCCCATAGCCCTAAAACTAACCCTAACCCTAACCCTAACCGTAACAAAACCCTAACAGTAAACCAAACCCTAAACTTAACGCTAACCCTAAACCTAAGCTTAAGCCTAACCCATCCATAACCGTGACCAACCCAAACCAACCCTAACTTAACCCTAACCATAAACCTAACCAAAAGCCTATCCCTAACCCTAACTTGAAACCAAATCCTAACCCTAAACCATCCTTAACCCAAACCGTAAACCAAACCCAACGCTAACCCTAAACCTACCCCTAACTGTAACCCTAACACTAACTCTAACCCAACCTTAACCCTACCCCTAACACTAAAACTAAGCCGACCCGTAAACCTAACCCTAACACTTACCCTAAACAACCCTAACCAAATCTAAACCAAAACCTAACCCTAACCCAATCCCTACCCCTTGTTCTAAACCTAACGCCAACCCCAACAACAACCACAACCTTAACCCCACCCCAAAACCTGAAGCAACCTTAACCCTAACCCTAACCCTAACCCAACTCTAAACCTACCCCAAAACCTAACCCTAACCCTAACCCTAACCTTAACCCAACATTTACCCTAACCCTCACCCTAACCCTAACCCTAACAGTAACCCTTACCCACAAGCTAAAACCAATGCCAACTCTAACCCCTACCCTAAACTAACCCTAAACCTAAACATAAAACTAACCCTAAACCTACACCTAAACCAACACTAAACGTAAACCTAACCCTAACCTTACCTGTAACCCTAACTCTAAACCTAACCCTAAACCTAACCCAACACTAAACGTAACCCTAACCCTAACCTTAACCCTAACCCTAACCCTAAACCTAACCCTAAAGCTAACACTAACCCTAATGCTAACCCTAACCCTGACGCTAACACAAACCATAACACTAACTCTAACCGTAAACCTTACCCAACCCAACCCTAAAATTAACCCTAAACCTAAGTCTAACCTTAACAAACATTTACCCTAAACATAACCCTAAGCCTAACCGTACACCTAACACAACACTAAACGGAACCCTAACCCTAACCATAACCTTAATCCTAACACTAACCCTAACCCTAACCCTGAACCTAACACTATAACACTAACCCTAACTCTAAACCTAAACAAACCCAAACCTAAACCTAAACCTAACCCTAGCCCTAACGTAAAAACAACATATACCCTAAACTTAAACTTAACCCTAATTCTAGCCCTAAACCCCAACCCGAAACCTAATCCTGACCCTAACCCTAAAACTAACGCAACACTAAACCTAACCCTAACCCTAACCATAACCCGAACCCTAACACAACCATAGCCCTAACACTATCCCTTACCCAAACGCTAAGCACAACCCTAACAATAACCCTAAACCTAAACCAACACGAATCCTAACCCTAACCCTAACCCTAACCGAAACCAACCTAAAACAACCCTAACCTTAACCCTAACCCTAAGATTAATCCTAACCCTAACCCTAAACAACCCTAACCCAACCCTAAACCTAACCCTAATTCTAACCCAAACCATAACCTTAACCTAACCCTAATCCCAACCCTAACCCTAAACTTAAACCTAACCCTAATACTAAACCAACCTTAACCCAAAACTAAACCTAACCCTAACCCTAAAGCTAACCCTAACCCAAACACTAACCCCAACCCTAACCCTAACCGTAACCCTAAACCTAACCCTTAACCTAGCCCTAACCTTAAACCCAAACCCAACCCCAACACCAACCTAAACCACAACCCCAACAGCAACCCTAACCCAACCCTAACCCTAACCCTAAACCTAACACAACACGAACCCTAACCCTAACCATAACCATAACCCTAATGATAAGAGTACTCTAACCCTAACGCTACCCTTGCCCTACCATAGGCCAAATCCTAACCCTAACACTAACCCTAACTGTAAAACAACCCTGACACTAAACCTAACCCTAAATCTAACCCTAACCCTAAACCTAAGCCTAAGCCTAACCATAACCATAACCAACCGAAACCAACCCTAAATTAACCCTAAACTTAAACCTAACCAAAAGCCTAACCCTAACCCTAACCTGAAACCAAACCCTAACCCTAACCGTAAATCTAACCCTAACCCTAACGCTAAATGTAACCCTAACACTAACACTAACCCAACCCTAACCCTAACCCTAACACTAACCCTAACCTACCCATAAACCTAAGCCTAACACTTCCCCTGACCAACCCTAACCAAATCTAAACTGAACCCTAACCCTAACCCTATCCCTAAACCTTGCCCTAAACATATCGCCGACCACAGACACAACCCTAACCCCAACCCCAACCCTAACCATAACCCGAACCATAATACAAACACTAATGAAACCCTAACCCTAACACTAACACTAACCCTACCCCTAACCCTAACCTAACCCAAAACCTAACCCAAACATAATGCTAACCCTAGACTTAACCCTAACACTAACCCAACCCGAACCCTAATACTAACCCTAACCCAAACCTAACCCAAAACATAACCCTAACCCTAACCCTATCCCTAACTTAAAACCCAAATCCAATCCAAACCCCAACGCGAAATTCAACCCCAACAACAACCCTAAACCAAACCCAACCATAAACCTAACCATAACTCTAACCCTAACCCAATAACACTAACCCTAACCCTAACCCTAACCCAACCCTAACACTAACCCTATCCCTAACAGTACCACAACCCTAACCCTAAACCTAACCCTAACCCTAACTCTAACACTAGCCCTAACCCTGACTCTGACCCTGATCCTCACCCTAACCCTAACCCTAATCCTCACCCTAACTCTAAACCAATCCTAACACTAAACTAACCCTCACCCTCACCCTAACACTAACCCCAAGGCTAACCCTAACCCTAACCCAAAACTAACACTAACCCTATCAATAAGCATAACCCCTAAACCTAATCCTATGTGTAAACCTAACCCTAACTCTAACCCAACACTAATCCTAACCCTAGCCCTAACCCTTAACCTAAACCTAACCTAACCCTAACCCTAAACCAACGCTACACCTAACCCGAGCCCTAACCCTAAATTTTACCCTAACCCTCTAACATTAACCCTAACCCTCAAACCCTAAACCTAGCCCTAACCCTAACCCTTACACCCACTCAAGCTTAACCCCAACTCTAACCCTAACCTTAAACTAAGCCTAATCCTAACACTAACTCTAAGCCTACACCTAACCCAACACTAAACGTAACCCAAACCCTAACTCTAAACCTAACCCTAATCTAACCCTAACCCAAACACTAAACATAACCTTAATGCTAACCCTAACCCTAACCCTAACACTAACCCCACCCTAATTCTAAACCTAACCGAACCCTAAACCTAACTCTAACCCAAAACCGAACCTAACCCTATACCTAACCCTAACCCTAACACCTAAACCTAATGCTGACCATAAACCTACACCTAACCTTAACCCAAACCAACTTTAACTCTAATATCAAACATAACCCTAACCCTAAGCCTAACCCGAGCCCTAAACTAAACCTAACCGTAACCCTCACCCTAACCCTATCCCTAACGAACCCTAACCAAAACTAAACCTAACCCTAAACCTACGACGAACCCTAAACCAACACTAAACCCTCACCCTAAACCTAAACTCTAACCATAACCCAACACTAACCCTAACCATAACCCTGACCCATACCCTAACCCAAAGCTTAACCCTAACCCTAACCCTAACCCTAACCATAACCCAAACCCAACCCTAACAGTACCTCTAACACTTAACCTTACCCTACCCCTAATAGTATCCCTAATCCTAACACTAACCCTAACGCTAACGCTGACCCTAACCCTAACACAAATCTAACAATAACCCTAACCCTAACCCTATCCCTATCCCTAACCCTAACCCCTAACCCTAAACCTAACTATAAAATAATGCTAACCATAACCCTAACACTAGCCCAAACCAACACTAACCCTAAAGCTAACCCTAAACCTAAGCCTACCGGTAACCCTAACCCTAACACTTAACCTAACAAACAATAACCAAATCTAACCCTAACCCTAACTCTATCCCTAACCCTTGCCCTATCCCTAACCCCAACCCCAACCAAAACCACAACCCTAACCCCAACCCCATCCCTAATGCAACCCTAACCATAAACCTAAACCTAAACCTAACCCTAACCATAAACCTAACACTAACGCAAACCTAACCCTAACCCTTACCCTAAACCTAACCCTAACCATAACACTAAACCTAACCCTAACCCTTAACCTAGCCCTAACCTCAAACCCAAATTTAATCCCAACCCCAACCCGAAACTCAACCCCAACAACAACCCTAACCTAACCCTAACACAAGCCCTAAACCTAACCCAACACGAACCCTAACCCTAACCCTAACCATAACCCTAACGATAACCGTAGCTTAACTCTAACGCTACCCTAACCGTCCCATAGCCCTAAAACTAACTCTAACCCTAACCCTAACCCTAACCGTAACACAACCCTAACAGTAAACCAAACCCTAAACCTAACGCTAACAATAAACCTAAGCCTAAGCCTAACCCAACCCTAACCGTGACCAACCCAAACCAACCCTAAATTAACCCTAACCATAAACCTAACCAAAAGCCTATCCCTAACCCTAACTTGAAACCAAATCCTAACCCTAAAGCATCCTTAACCCAAACCCTAAACCAAACCCAACCCTAACCCTAAACCTAACCCTAACTGTATCCCTAACACTAACTCTAACCCAACCGTAACCCTATCCCTAACACTAACCCTAAGCCGACCCATAAATCTAACCCTAACACTTACACTAAAAAACCCTAACCAAATCTAAACGAAACCCTAACCCAAACCCTAGCCCTAACCCTTGTTCTAAACCTAACGCCAACCCCAACCACAACCACAACCTTAACCCCATCCCCAAACCTGAAGCAACCTTAACCCTAATCCTAACCCTAACGCTAACCCTAAACCTAAACCTAACAATAACCCTAACCCTAACCCTAACCCTGACCCTAACACTCACCATAACACTAACAATAACCATATACCTAACACAACACAACCCTAAGCCAACCCTAACCCTAACCCTAACCATAACCTTAGCCCAACATTTACCCTAAATTTAACCCTAATTCTAACTCAAGATCTAAACCCTGACCCTAACCCTACCCCTGAACCTAAACCTAACAATAACCCTAACCCTAACCCTAACCCTAACCCTGATCCTAACATTCACCATAACACTAAGCCTAACCGTATACCTATCCCAACCCAACCCTAAACCTAAACCTAACCCTAAGCTAATCCTAACCCTAACACAACTCTAGCCCTGACACTATCCCTAAACCTAACATTTAGCATAACCCTAACACTAACCCTAAACCTACCCAACACTAACCCTAACCCTAAACTTAACACAAACCAATGATAACCCTAACCGTAACCCTAAGGTTAACCCTAACCCAACCCTAAACCTAACCATAATTCTAACCCAAACCATAACCCTAACGTAACCCATACCCTAACTCTAACCCTAAACTTAAACCTAGCCCTAAACCTAATCCTAACCCAACCTTAACCCTAAACCTAAACGTAACCGAAAACTAAACTTAACCCTAACCATAAGCTAACCCTAACCCAAACACTACCCCTAATCCTAACCCTAACCCTAACACTAAACCTAAACCTAACCCTAAACCTAACTCTAAAACTAACTGTAAACCTAACCCTAACCCTAACCCTTAACCTACCCCTAACCTCAAATCCAAACCGAAACCAACCCCAACACCAACCCTAACCCAACCACAACCCTAACACTAAACCTAACCCAACCCTAACCCTAACCCTAACCCTAACCCAACTCTAAACGTACCCGAAAACCTAACCATAAACCTAAACCTAACCCTAAACCTAACCTTAACCCAACATTTACTCTAACCCTCACCCTAACCCTAACCCTAACCATAACCCTTACCCACACCCTAACCCCAATGCCAATTCTAACCCCTACCCTAAACTAACCCTAACCCTAACGTAACACTAACCCTAAACCTACACCTAACCCAACACTAAACGTAACCCTAACCCTAACCTTAACTGTAACCCTAACTCTAAACCTAACCCTAAACCTAACCCAACACTAAACGTAACCCTAACCCTAACCTTACCATAACCCTAACCCTTAACCTAACCCTAAACCTAACACTAACCCTAACGCTAACCCTAACCCTGACGCTAACACAAACCATAACATTAACTCTAACCGTAAACCTTACCCAACCCAACCCTAAAATTAACCCTAACCCTAAGTCTAAGCTTAACCAAACATTTACCCTATACATAACCCTAAGCCTAACCGTACACCTAACCCAACACTAAACGGAACCCTAACCCTAACCATAACCCTAATCCTAACCCTAACACTCAACCTAATACTAACCCTAACCCTAACCCTGAACCTAACACTATAACCCTAACCCTAACCATAAACCTAAACCAACCCAAACCTAAACCTAAACCTAACCCTAACCCTAACGTTAAAACAACATATACCCTAAACTTAAACTTAACTCTAATTCTAGCCCTAAACCCTAACCCTAAACCTAACCCTGACCCTAACCCTAAACGTAACCCAACACTAAACCTAACCCTAACCCTAACCATAACCCTAACCCTAACACAACCATAGCCCTAACACTATCCCTTACCCTAACGCTAAGCGTAACACAAACACTAACCCTAAACCTACCCCAACACGAACCCTAACCCCAACCCTAAATGAAACCAACCTAAAACAACCCTAACCTTAACCCTAACCCTAAGATTAATCCTAACACTATCCCTAAACAACCCTAACCCAACCCTAAACCTAACCCTAATTCTAACCCAAACCATAACCTTAACCTAACCCTAAACCTAACCCTAACCCTAAACTTAAACCTAACCCTAATTCTAACCCAACCTTAACCCAAAACTAAACCTAACCCTAACCCTAAAGTTAACCCTAACCCAAACACTAACCCTAACCCTATCCCTAACCGTAACCCTAAACCTAACCCTTAACCTAGCCCTAACTTTAAACCCAAACCCAACCCCAACCCCAACCAAAACCACAACCCTAACACCAACCCCATCCCTAATGCAACCCTAACCATAAACCTAAACCTAAATCTAACCCTAATCATAAACCTAAACCTAAACCTAACACTAACGCAACTCTAACCATAACCCTTACCCTAAACCTAACCCTAACCATAACCCTAAACCTAACCCTAACCCTTAACCTATCCCTAACTTAAAACCCAAATCCAATTCAAACCCCAACGCGAAATTCAACCCCAACAACAACCTAACCTAACTCTAACACTAACCCTAAACCTAACCCAACACGAACGCGAACCCTAACCATAACCATAAACCTAACGATAACCGTAGCTTAACTCTAACGCTACCCTAACCCTCCCATAGCCCTAAAACTAACCCTAACCCTAACCCTAACCCTAACCCTAACCCTAACCGTAACAAAACACTAACAGTAAACCAAACCCTAAACTTAACGCTAACACTAAACCTAAGCTTAAGCCTAACCCATCCCTAACCGTGACCAAACCAAACCAACCCTAACTTAACCCTAACCATAAACCTAACCAAAAGCCTATCCCTAACCCTAACTTGAAACCAAATCCTAACCCTAAACCATCCTTAACCCAAACCGTAAACCAAACCCAACGCTAACCCTAAACCTACCCCTAACTGTAACCCTAACACTAACTCTAACCCAACCTTAACCCTACCCCTAACACTAACGCTAAGCCGACCCGTAAACCTAACCCTAACACTTACCCTAAACAACCCTAACCAAATCAAAACCAAAACCTAACCCTAACCCAATCCCTACCCCTTGTTCTAAACCTAACGCCAACCCCAACAACAACCACAACCTTAACCCCATCCCCAAACCTGAAGCAACCTTAACCCTAACCCTAACCCTAACCCAACTCTAAACCTACCCCAAAACCTAACCCTAACCCTAACCCTAACCTTAACCCAACATTTACCCTAACCCTCACCCTAACCCTAACCCTAACAGTAACCCTTACCCACAACCTAAAACCAATGCCAACTCTAACCCCTACCCTAAACTAACATTAACCCTAAACATAACACTAACCCTAAACCTACACCTAACCCAACACTAAACGTAAACCTAACCCTAACCTTAACTGTAACCCTAACTCTAAACCTAACCCTAAACCTAACCCAACACTAGACGTAACCCTAACCCTAACCTTAACCCTAACCCTAACACTAAACCTAACCCTAAACCTAACACTAACCCTAACGCTAACCCTAACCCTGACGCTAACACAAACCATAACACTAACTCTAACCGTAAACCTTACCCAACCCAACCCTAAAATTAACCCTAAACCTAAGTCTAACCTTAACCAAATATTTACCCTAAACATAACCCTAAGCCTAACCGTACACCTAACCCAACACTAAACGGAACCCTAACCCTAACCATAACCTTAATCCTAACCCTAACCCTCAACCTAACACTAACCCTAACCCTAACCCTGAACCTAACACTATAACACTAACCCTAACTCTAAACCTAAACCAACCCAAACCTAAACCTAAACCTAACCCTAGCCCTAACGTAAAAACAACATATACCCTAAACTTAAACTTAACCCTAATTCTAGCCCTAAACCCCAACCCGAAACCTAATCCTGACCCTAACCCTAATACTAACCCAACACTAAACCTAACCCTAACCTTAACCATAACCCGAACCCTAACACAACCATAGCCCTAACACTATCCCTTACCCAAACGCTAAGCACAACCCTAACAATTACCCTAAACCTAAACCAACACGAATCCTAACCCTAACCCTAACCCTAACCGAAACAAACCTAAAAAACCCTAACCTTAACCCTAACCCTAAGATTAATCCTAACCCTAACCCTAAACAACCCTAACCCAACCCTAAACCTAACCCTAATTCTAACCCAAACCATAACCTTAACCTAACCCTAACCCTAACCCTAAGCCTAAACTTAAACCTAACCCTAATACTACCCCAACCTTAACCCAAAACTAAACCTAACCCTAACCCTAAAGCTAACCCTAACCAAAACACTAACCCTAACCCTAACCCTAACCCTAAAGCTAACGCTTAACATAGCCCTAACCTTAAACCCAAACCCAACCCCAATCCCAAACTGAACCACAACCCCAACAGCAACCCTAACCCAACCCTAACCCTAACCCTAAACCTAACACAGCACGAACCCTAACCCTAACCCTAACCATAACCCTAACAATAAGTGTACTCTAACCCTAACGCTACCCTTACCCTATCATAGGCTTACACCTAACCGTAACCCTAACGCTAACCGTAACACAACCTTGACACTAAACCTAACCCTAAATATAACCCTAACCCTAAACCTAAGCCTAAGCCTAACCCTAACCCTAACCAACCGAAACCAACCCTAAATTAATCCTAAACTTAAACCTAACCAAAAGCCTAACCCTCACTGTAACCTGAAACCCAACCCTAACCCTAAATGTAAATCTAACCCTAACCCTAACCCTAAGTGTAACCCTACCACTAACCCTAAACCAACCCTAACCCTAACCCTAACACTAACACTACCTACCCATAAACCTAAGCCTAACACTTACCCTAACCAACCATAACCAAATCGAAACCAAACCCTAACCCTAACCCTATCCCTAAACCTTGCCTTAAACCTATCGCCAACCACAACCACAACCCTAACCCCAACCCTAACCATAACCCGAACCATAACACTAACACTAATGAAACCCTAAACTTAACACTAACTCTAAGCCTACCCCTAAACTTAACCCTAACCAAAACGCTAACCTAAGCCAAAACCTAAACCAAATGTAACACTAACCCTAGCTCTAACCTAACACTAACGCAAACCGAACTCTAATACTAACCCTAACCCAAACCTAACCCAAAACATAACCCTAACCTTAACCCTAACCCTAACCCAAACCCAACCATAAACCTAACCATAAACCTGTCCATAACTCAATAACACTAACCCTATCCACAACACTAACAAAACCCTAACCCTAAACCTAAACCTAAGCCAAATGTAACCCTAACCCTATCCATAACCATAACCCAATAATATTAATCCTAGCCCGAACCCTAACCCTAACACTAACTCTAAACCTAACCCTAACACAACCCTAACCCTAAACCTAAACCTAACCCTAAATCTAATGCTAGCCCTAATCCTGAACCTGACCCTGATTCTCACCCTAACCCTAACCCTAATTCTCACCCTAACGCTAACCCAATCCTAACCCTAACCTAACCTTCACCCTCACCCTAACACTAACCCCAAGGCTAACCCTAACCCTAACTCTAACCCAACATTAATCCTAACCCTAGGCCTAACCCTAAACCTAAACCTAACCTAACCCTAACCCTAAACCGAAAGCTACAACTAACCTGAGCCCTAACCCTAAATTTTACCCTAAACCTCCAACACTAACCCTAATCTTAAAACCCTAAGCCTAACCCTAACCCTAGCCCTAAACCTAACCGTAACCCTTACCCCCACCCAAAGCCTAACCCCAACTCTAACCCTAACCTTAAACTAACCCTAACCATAACCGTAACACTAACTCTAAACTTACACCTAATCCAACACTAAACGTAACCCTAACCCTAACTCTAAGCCTAACCCTAATCTAACCCTAACCCAAACGTTAACCATAACCTTAACGCTAACCCGAACCCTAAACCTAACCCAACCTTAATTCTAAACCTAACCCAACCCTAAACCTAACCCTAACCCGAAACCGAACCCAACCCTATACCTAACCCTAACCCAAACACTAAACCTAACCCTAACACCTAAACCTAATGATGACCATAAACCTAACCCTAACCCTAACCCAAACCAAATTTACTCTAATCCCAAAAATAACCCTAACCCTAAGCCTAACCTGAACCCTAATCTAAACCTAACTGTAAACCTAACACTAACCCTATCCCTAACGAACCCTAACCAACACTAAACCTAACCCTAACCCTAAGCCTAACCCTAACCCAACCCTAACCCTAACTCTAAACCTAAAACCTAAACCTAAACGGAACACTAACGCTAAGCCTAACGCTAACCCTGACACTAAACCTAACCCTAACCCAACCCTAACCCTAACCCTAAACCTAACCGTAACCCCTAATCCTAAACCTAACTCAAACCCTAACCCTAACCCTAACCCTTACCCTAACCCAAACTTAACCATAACACTAACCCAAACCGTAACCCTAACCCTAAGCCTAACCATAACCCTAAGCCTAATGCTAACCCTAACCCTAACCCTAAGCCTAACCAACCCTAACCATACCTAACCCTAACCCTAACCCTAACCCTAAACCTAGCACTTACCCTAACACAAACCCCAACGCCAACCGCAAACTGAAACAAAAGCGCCAACCGTACCCTAACCCAACCATAAAACCTATCCCTAACCCTAACACTAACACAACCCTAACCCTATCCCTAACCCTAACCCTACCCTAACCCTAACCCTAACCCTAAACCTAACCCTAACCTTAAACCCAAACCAAACCCCAACCCCAACCTGAACCACAACCCTAAGAGCAACCCTAACCCAACCCTAACCCTAAACCATCACGAACCCTAACCCTAACCATAACAATAACGCTAACGATAAGAGTACCCAAACCCTAATGCTACCCTTACCCTACCGTAGGCCTAAACATAACCCTAACCCTATCCCTAACCGTTAAACAACCCTGAAACTAAACCTAACCCTAAATCCAAACCTAACCCTAAACCTAAGCCTAATCCTAAGCCTAACACTAACCCTAACCCCCGAAACCAACCCTAATTTAACCCTAAACTTAAACCTAACCAAACGCCTAACCCTAACCCTAACTAGAAACCCACCCTAACCCTAAACGTAAATCTAAACCTAACCCTAACTGTAACCCTAACACTAACCTTAACCCAACCCTAAACCTAAACCTAACACTAACCCTACCCTACCCATAAACCTAAGCCTAACACTTACCCTAACCAACCCTAACCAAATCTAAACCGAACCCTAACCCTAACCCTATCCCTAAACCTTGTCCTAAACCTATCGCCAACCACAACAACAACCCTAACCCCAACCCCAACCGTAACAATAACCCAAACCATAACACTAACACTAATGAAACCCTAAACCTAACCCTAACTCTAACCCTAAACCTAAACTTAACCCTAACCCTAACCCTAACCCTAACCTAACCCAAAACCTAACCAAAACGTAACACTAATCGTAGCCCTAACCTAACACTAATGCAAACCGAACCCTAATACTAACCGTAACACAACCCTAACCCAAAACATAACCCTAACCCTAACCCTAACCCTAACCCAAACCCAACCATGAACCTAACCATAAACCTAACCATAACCCAATAACACTAACCCTAACGCTAAACCTAACCCTAACCCTAACCATAAAACCTCACACTAACCCTAACCCTAACCCTTACGCTAAGCCTAACCATAACCCTAACCCTAACCCTAACCCTAAAACAAACCTAACACTAACCCTATCCCTAACACTAGCACAACCCTAACCCTAAACCTAACCCTAAGCCAAACGTAACCCTAACCCTAACCATAACTATAACCGAATAATATTAATCCTAGTCCGAACCCTAACCCAAACCCTAACTCTAAACCTAACACAAACACAACCCTAACCCTAAAACTAAACCTAACCCTAACTCTAATGCTAGCCCTAACCCTGAACCTGACCCTGATTCTCACCCTAACACTAACCCTAATTTTCACCCTAACTCTAACCCAACCCTAACCCTAACCTAACCTTCACCCTCACCCTAACACTAACCCCAGGCTAACCTTAACCCTAACTCTAACCCAACCCTAATCCTAACGTTAGCGCTAACCCTAAACCTAAACCTAACCTAACCCTAACCCTAAACCGAACGCTACAACTAACCTGAGCCCTAACCCTAAATTTTACCCTAAACCTCCAACACTAACCCTAAGCCTCAAAGCCTAAGCCTAAACCTAACCCTAGCCCTAACCCTAACCCCAACTCTTACCCCCACCCACATCCTAACCCCAACTCTAACCCTAATCTTAAACTAACCCTAACCATAACCGTAACACTAACTCTAAACTTACACCTAATCCAACACGAAAAGTAACCCTAACACTAACTCTAAGCCTAACCCTAGTCTAACCCTAACCCAAACGTTAACCCTAACCTTAACGCTAACCCTAACACTAACCCTAACCCAAACCCAACCTTAATTCTAAACCTAACCCAACCCTAAACCTAACCCTAACCCGAAACCGAACCCAACCCTATACCTAACCATAACCCAAACACTAACCCTAACCCTAACACCTAAACTTAATGATGACCATAAACCTAACCCTAACCCTAACCCAAACCAACCTTAACTCTAATCCCAACCATAAACCTAACCGTAAGCCTAACCTGAACCCTAATCTAAACCTAACTGTAACCCTAACCCTAACCCTATCCCTAAGGAACCCTAATCAACACTAAACCTAACCCTAACCTTAAGCCTAAACCTAACCCAACACTAACCCTAACTATAACCCTAACCCTAACCCTAACCCTAACCCTAATACCAACCCTAAACCCTCACCCTAACTCTAACCCTAAACCTAACACTAACCCTTATGCTAAGCCTAACCCTAACCCTAAACCTAACCCAACCCTATACCTAACCCTAACCCAAATCCTAACACTAACAATAACACCTAAACCTAATGCTAACCATAAACTTAACCCTAACCCTAACCCAAACAAACCTTAACTCTAACCCAACCCTAACCCAAACCCTAACCCTAAACTTAAACCTAACCCTAACCCTCAACCTAACCCTAACCCTAACCTAAACCTCAATGCAACCGTAACCCTAATCTTAAGCCTACCCCTAACCAAACCTAACCATCATTAAACCTAACCCTAAACCTAAGGCTAACCCTAACCCAATCCTAACCCTAACCATAAACCTAACCCCTAACCCTAAACCTAACCCTAACCCTAACCCTAACCCTAAACCTGACCCTAACCCAAAGCCTAACCCTAACCCTAACCCAAACAATAAAACCTAACCCAACCCTAACCCTAACACAAACACTAAACTTAATCCTATCTCTAATCCTAACCCTAGCGCTAAGCCTAACGCTAACCCTGACCTTAACCCTAACCCAAAATTAACCCGAACCCTATCCATAAGCATAACCCCTAACCCTAATCCTAACCGTAAAACTAATCCTAAACCTAACTCTAACCCAACACTATTCCTAACCCTAACCCTAAACCTAAAACTAAACATAACCCAAACACTAACCCTAACCCTAACACCTAAACCTAATGCTGACCATAAACCTAACCCTAACCTTAAACCAAACCAACCTTAACTCTAATCCCAACCCTAACCCTAACCCTAAGCCTAACCCGAACCCTAATCTAACCCTAACCATATCCCTAACCCTAACCCTATCCCTAACGAACCCTAACCAAAACTAAACCTAACCCTAACCCTAAGCCTAACCCTAACCTAACCCTAAACCCTAACCCTAAACCTAAACTCTAATCATAACCAACACTAACCCTAAACCTAACCCTGACCCATACGCTAACCCAAAGCCTAACCCTAACCCTAACCCTAACCGTACCCCTAAACCTAACCCAACCCTATACCTAACCCTAACCCAAACCCTAACACTAACATTAACACCTAAACCTAAAGCTAACCATAAACTTAATTCTAACCCTAACCCAACCCTACCTTAACTCTAATCCTACCCTAACCTAAACAATAACCCTAAACCTAAACCTAACACTAACCCTCAACCTAACCCTAACCCTAACCTAAACCTAAATGTAACCGTAACCATAACATTAACCCTACCCCGAACCAACGCGAACCATCACTAAACCTAAACCTAATCCTAAGGCTAACCCTAACCCAACACTAATCCTAACCCTAAACCTAACCCCTAACCCTAACCCTAACTCTAACCCTAACCCAACGCTAACCCTAACCCTAAACCTGACCCTAACCCAAAGCCTAACTCTATCCCTAACCCAAACAATAAAACCTAACCCAACCCTAACCCTAACACTAAACCTAATCCTATCTCTAATCCTAACCCTAGCCCTAAGCCAAACGCAAACCATGACCCTATACCTAACCCTAACCCAACCCTAAGCCTAACCCTAAAACTAACCCTAACCCCTAATCCTAACCCTAACTCTAACCCTAACCCTAACCCTAACCCTTACCATAAGCCAACCCTAACACTAACACTAACCCAAACCGTAACCCTAACCCTAAGCCTAACCCTAACCGTAAGCGTAATGCTAACCCTAACACTAACCCTAAGCCTAACCAACCCTAACCAAACTTAACCGTAACCCAACCCTAACACTAGCACTTACACTAAACCAAACCCCAATGCCAACCACAAACCGAAACACAACCACAAACCCTACCCTAACCCTACCCTAAACCTATGCCTAACCCTAACACTAACCGAAACCTAACACTATCCCTAACCCGAACCCTACCATAACCCTAACCCTAAACCTAAACCTAACCCTAACCTTAAACCCAAACCCAACCACAACTCCAACCTGAACCACAACCCCAACAGCAACCCTAACCCAACCCTAACCCTAAACCTAAATCTAACCCAACACGAACCCTAACCGTAACCATAACCATAACCCTAACGATAAGAGTAAGCTAACCCTAATGCTACCCTAACCCTACCATAAGCCTAAACCTAAACCTAACCCTAAGCCTAACCCTAACCCTAACCAACCGAAACCAACCCTAAATTAACCCTAAACTTAAACCTAACCAAAAGCCTAACCCTAATCCTAACCTGAAACCCAACCCCAACAATAAACGTAAAACTAACCCTAAACCTAACCCTAACTGTAACCCTAACACTAACCCTAACCCAACCCTATACCTAACCGTAATACTAACCCTACCCTACCCATAAACGTAAGCCTAACACTTACCCTAACCAACTCTAACCAAATCTAAACCTAACCCTAACCCTAACCCTATCCCTAAACCTTGCCCTAAACCTATCGCCAACTACAACCACAACCCTAACCCCAACCCTCACTCCTAACCAAAACCCGAACCATAACACTAACACTAATGAAACCCTAACCCTAACACTAACTCTCACTCTACCCCTAACCTTAACCCTAAACTTAACCCTTACCTAACCCAAAACCTAACACAAACGTAACCCTAACCCTATCCGTAACCCTAACACTAACCCAACCCAAACCCTAATACTAACCCTAACGCAACCCTGACCCAAAACATAAACCTAACCCTCACCCTAACCCTAACCCAAACCCAACCATAAACCTAACCATAACCCTAACCATAACCCAATAACTCTAACACGAACCCTAACACTAACCCTAACACTAACCCAACCCTAACACTAACGCTATGCCTAACACTAACACAACCCTAACCCTAAACCTAACCCTAAGCCAAACATAACCCTAACCTTAACCATAACCCTAACCCAATAATATTAATCCTAGCCCCAACCCTAACCCTAACCCTAACTCTAAACCTAACCCTAACACAACCCTAATCCTAAACCTAAACCTAACCCTAACTCTAACGCTAGCCCTAACCCTGAACCTGACCCTGATTCTCACCCTAACCCTATCCCTAATTCTCACCCTAACTCTAACCCAATCCTAACGCTAACCGAACCCTCACCCTCACCCTAACACTAACCCCAAGGCTAACCCTAACCCTAACACTAAACCAACACTAATCCTAACCCTAGCCATAAACCTAAACTTAACCTAACCTAACCCTGAACCGAACCCTACACCTAACCTGAGCCCTAACTCTAAATTTTACCCTAAACCTCCAACACTAACACTAACCCTCACCGTAACCTGAAACCCAACCCTAACCCTAAATGTAAATCTAACCCTAAGCCTAACCCTAAGTGTAACCCTACCACTAACCCTAAACCAACCCTAACCCTAACCCTAACACTAACACTACCTACCCATAAACCTAAGCCTAACACTTACCCTAACCAACCCTAACCAAATCTAAACCAAACCCTAACCCTAACCCTATCCCTAAACCTTGCCTTAAACCTATCGCCAACCACAACCACAACCCTAACCCCAACCCTAACCATAACCCGAACCATAACACTAACACTAATGAAACCCTAAACTTAACACTAACTCTAAGCCTACCCCTAAACTTAACCCTAACCAAAACGCTAACCTAAGCCAAAACCTAAACCAAATGTAACACTAACCCTAGATCTAACCTAACACTAACGCAAACCGAACTCTAATACTAACCCTAACCCAAACCTAACCCAAAACATAACCCTAACCTTAACCCTAACCCTAACCCAAACCCAACCATAAACCTAACCATAAACCTGTCCATAACCCAATAACACTAACCCTATCCACAACACTAACAAAACCCTAACCCTAAACCTAAACCTAAGCCAAATGTAACCCTAACCCTATCCATAACCATAACCCAATAATATTAATCCAAGCCCGAACCCTAACCCTAACAGTAACTCTAAACCTAACCCTAACACAACCCTAACCCTAAACCTAAACCTAACCCTAAATCTAATGCTAGCCCTAATCCTGAACCTGACCCTGATTCTCACCCTAACCCTAACCCTAATTCTCACCCTAACGCTAACCCAATCCTAACCCTAACCTAACCTTCACCCTCACCCTAACACTAACCCCAAGGCTAACCCTAACCCTAACTCTAACCCAAAACTAATCCTAACCCTAGGCCTCACCCTAAACCTAAACCTAACCTAACCCTAACCCTAAACCGAAAGCTATAACTAACCTGAGCCCTAACCCTAAATTTTACCCTAAACCTCCAACACTAACCCTAATCTTAAAACCCTAAGCCTAACCCTAACCCTAGCCCTAAATCTAACCGTAACCCTTACCCCCACCCAAAGCCTAACCCCAACTCTAACCCTAACCTTAAACTAACCCTAACCATAACCGTAACACTAACTATAAACTTACACCTAATCCAACACTAAACGTAACCCTAACCCTAACTCTAAGCCTAACCCTAATCTAACCCTAACCCAAACGTTAACCATAACCTTAACGCTAACCCGAACCCTAACCCTAACCCAACCTTAATTCTAAACCTAACCCAACCCTAAACCTAACCCTAACCCGAAACCGAACCCAACCCTATACCTAACCCTAACCCAAACACTAACCCTAACCCTAACACCTAAACCTAATGATGACCATAAACCTAACCCTAACCCTAACCCAAACCAAACTTAACTCTAATCCCAAAACTAACCCTAACCCTAAGCCTAACCTGAACCCTAATCTAAACCTAACTGTAAACCTAACCCTAACCCTATCCCTAACGAACCCTAACCAACACTAAACCTAACCCTAACCCTAAGCCTAACCCTAACCCAACCCTAACCCTAACTCTAAACCTAAAACCTAAACCTAAACGGAACACTAACGCTAAGCCTAACGCTAACCCTGACCCTAACCCTAACCCTAACGCAACCCTAACCCTAACCCTAAACCTAACCGTAACCCCTAATCCTAACCCTAACTCAAACCCTAACCCTAACCCTAACCCTTACCCTAACCCAAACTTAACCCTAACACTAACCCAAACCGTAACCCTAACCCTAAGCCTAACCATAACCCTAAGCCTAATGCTAACCCTAACCCTAACCCTAAGCCTAACCAACCCTAACCATACCTAACCCTAACCCTAAACCTAACCCTAACCCTAGCACTTACCCTAACACAAACCACAACGTCAACCGCAAACTGAAACAAAAGCGCAAACCCTACCCTAACCCAACCATAAAACCTATCCCTAACCCTAACACTAACACAACCCTAACCCTATCCCTAACCCTAACCCTACCCTAACCCTAACCCTAACCCTAAACCTAACCCTAACCTTAAACCCAAACCAAACCCCAAACCCAACCTGAACCACAACCCTAACAGCAACCCTAACACAACCCTAACCCTAAACCATCACAAACCCTAACCCTAACCATAACAATAACGCTAACGATAAGAGTACCCAAACCCTAATGCTAACCTTACCCTACCGTAGGCCTAAACATAACCCTAACCCTAACCCTAACCGTTAAACAACCCTGAAACTAAACCTAACCCTAAATCCAAACCTAACCCTAAACCTAAGCCTAATCCTAAGCCTAACACTAACCCTAACCCCCGAAACCAACCCTAATTTAACCCTAAACTTAAACCTAACCAAACGCCTAACCCTAACTCTAACTAGAAACCCATCCTAACCCTAAACGTAAATCTAAACCTAACCCTAACTGTAACCCTAACACTAACCTTAACCCAACCCTAAACCTAAACCTAACACTAACCCTACCCTACCCATAAACCTAAGCCTAACACTTACCCTAACCAACCCTAACCAAATGTAAACCGAACCCTAACCCTAACCCTATCCCTAAACCTTGTCCTAAACATATCGCCAACCACAACAACAACCCTAACCCCAACCCCAACCGTAACCATAACCCAAACCATAACACTAACACTAATGAAACCCTAAACCTAACCCTAACTCTAACCCTAAACCTAAACTTAACCCTAACCCTAACCCTAACCAAACCCAAAACGTAACACTAACCGTAGCCCTAACCTAACACTAATGCAAACCGAACCCTAATACTAACCGTAACACAACCCTAACCCAAAACATAACCCTAACCCTAACCCAAACCCAACCATGAACCTAACCATAAACCTAACCATAACCCAATAACACTAACCCAAACGCTAAACCTAACCCTAACCATAAAACCTCACACTAACCCTAACCCTAACCCTTACGCTAATCCTAACCATAACCCTAACCCTAACCCTAAAACAAACCTAACACTAACCCTATCCCTAACACTAGCACAACCCTAACCCTAAACCTAACCCTAAGCCAAACGTAACCCTAACCCTAACCATAACTATAACCCAATAATATTAATCCTAGTCCGAACCCTAACCCAAAACCTAACTCTAAACCTAACACTAACACAACCCTAACCCTAAAACTAAACCTAACCCTAACTCTAATGCTAGCCCTAACCCTGAACCTGACCCTGATTCTCACCCTAACCCTAACCCTAATTTTCACCCTAACTCTAACCCAATCCTATCCCTAACCTAACCTTCACCCTCACCCTAACACTAACCCCAGGCTAACCTTAAACCTAACTCTAACCCAACCCTAATCCTAACGTTAGCGCTAACCCTAAACCTAAACCTAACCTAACCCTAACCCTAAACCGAACGCTACAACTAACCTGAGCCCTAACCCTAAATTTTACCCTAAACCTCCAACACTAACCCTAACCCTCAAAGCCTAAGCCTAAACCTAACCCTAGCCCTAACCCTAACCCCAACTCTTACGCCCACCCAAATCCTAACCCCAACTCTAACCCTAATCTTAAACTAACCCTAACCATAACCGTAACACTATCTCTAAACTTACACCTAATCCAACACTAAAAGTAACCCTAACACTAACTCTAAGCCTAACCCTAGTCTAACCCTAACCCAAACGTTAACCCTAACCTTAACGCTAACCCTAACACTAACCCTAACCCTAACCCAAACTCAATTCTAAACCTAACCCAAACCTAAACCTAACCCTAACCCGAAACCGAACCCAACCCTATACCTAACCATAACCCAAACACTAACCCTAACCCTAACACCTAAACTTAATGATGACCATAAACCTAACCCTAACCCTAACCCAAACCAACCTTAACTCTAATCCCAACCATAAAACTAACCCTAAGCCTAACCTGAACCCTAATCTAAACCTAACTGTAACCCTAACCCTAACCCTATCCCTAAGGAACCTTAACCAACACTAAACCTAACCCTAACCTTAAGCCTAAACCTAACCCAACACTAACCCTAACTATAACCCTAACCCTAACCCTAACCCTAACCCTAACCCTAATACCAACCCAAAACCCTCACCCTAACTCTAACCCTAAACCTAACCCTAACCCTTATGCTAAGCCTAACCCTAACCCTAAACCTAACCCAACCCTATACCTAACCCTAACCCAAATCCTAACACTAACAATAACACCTAAACCTAATGCTAACCATAAACTTAACCCTAACCCTAACCCAAACAAACCTTAACTCTAACTCAACCCTAACCCAAACCCTAACCCTAAACTTAAACCTAACCCTAACCCTCAACCTAACCCTAAACCTAAACTAAACCTCAATGCAACCGTAACCCTAATCTTAAGCCTACCCCTAACCAACCCTAACCATCATTAAACCTAACCCTAAACCTAAGGCTAACCCTAACCCAATCCTAACCCTAACCATAAACCTAACACCTAACCCTAACCCTAACCCTAACCCTAACCCTAAACCTGACCCTAACCCAAAGCCTAACCCTAACCCTAACCCAAACAATAAAACCTAACCCAACCCTAACCCTAACACAAACACTAAACTTAATCCTATCTCTAATCCTAACCCTAGCGCTAAGCCTAACGCTAACCCTGACCTTAACCCTAACCCTAACCCAAAATTAACCCGAACCCTATCCATAAGCATAACCCCTAACCCTAATCCTAATCGTAAAACTAATCCTAAACCTAACTCTAACCCAACACTATTCCTAACCCTAACCCTAAACCTAAAACTAAACATAACCCAAACACTAACCCTAACCCTAACACCTAAACCTAATGCTGACCATAAACCTAACCCTAACCTTAAACCAAACCAACCTTAACTCTAATCCCAACCCTAACCCTAACCCTAAGCCTAACCCGAACCCTAATCTAAACCTAACCATATCCCTAACCCTAACCCTATCCCTAACGAACCCTAACTAAAACTAAACCTAACCCTAACCCTAAGCCTAACCCTAACCTAACCCTAAACCCTAACCCTAAACTTAAACTCTAATCATAACCCAACACTAACCCTAACCCTAACCCTGACCCATACGCTAACCCAAAGCCTAACCCTAACCCTAACCCTAACCGTACCCCTAAACCTAACCCAACCCTATACCTAACCCTAACCCAAACCCTAACACTAACATTAACACCTAAACCTAATGCTAACCATAAACTTAATTCTAACCCTAACCCAACCCTACCTTAACTCTAATCCTACCCTAACCTAAACAATAACCCTAAACCTAAACCTAACACTAACCCTCAACCTAACCCTAACCCTAACCTAAACCTAAATGTAACCGTAACCATAACATTAACCCTACCCCTAACCAACGCGAACCATCACTAAACCTAAACCTAATCCTAAGGCTAACCCTAACCCAACACTAATCCTAACCCTAAACCTAACCCCTAACCCTAACCCTAACTCTAACCCTAACCCAACGCTAACCCTAACCCTAAACCTGACCCTAACCCAAAGCCTAACTCTATCCCTAACCCAAACAATAAAACCTAACCCAACCCTAACCCTAACACTAAACCTAATCCTATCTCTAATCCTAACCCTAGCCCTAAGCCTAACGCAAACCCTGACCCTATACCTAACCCTAACCCAACCCTAAGCCTAACCCTAAAACTAACCCTAACCCCTAATCCTAACCCTAACTCTAACCCTAACCCTAACCCTAACCCTTACCATAAGCCAACCCTAACCCTAACACTAACCCAAACCGTAACCCTAACCCTAAGCCTAACCCTAACCGTAAGCGTAATGCTAACCCTAACACTAACCCTAAGCCTAACCAACCCTAACCAAACTTAACCGTAACCCAACCCTAACACTAGCACTTACACTAAACCAATCCCCAATGCCAACCACAAACCAAAACACAACCACAAACCCTACCCTAACCCTACCCTAAACCTATGCCTAACCCTAACACTAACTCAACCCTAACACTATCCCTAACCCGAACCCTACCATAACCCTAACCCTAAACCTAAACCTAACCCTAACCTTAAACCCAAACACAACCCCAACCCCAACCTGAACCACAACCCCAACAGCAACCCTAACCCAACCCTAACCCAAAACCTATACCTAACCCAACACGAACCCTAACCCTAACCATAACCATAACCCTAACGATAAGAGTAAGCTAACCCTAATGCTACCCTTACCCTACCATAAGCCTAAACCTAAACCTAACCCTAACCCGAACCCTAACCGTAACACAAACCTGACACTAAACCTTACCTTAAATCTAACCCTAACCCTAAACCTAAGCCTAAGCCTAAGCCTAACCCTAACCCTAACCAACCGAAACCAACCCTAAATTAACCCTAAACTTAAACCTAACCAAAAGCCTAACCCTAACCCTAACCTGAAACCCAACCCTAACAATAAACGTAAAACTAACCCTAAACCTAACCCTAACTGTAACCCTAACACTAACCCTAACCCAACCCTATACCTAACCGTAATACTAACCCTACCCTACCCATAAATCTAAGCCTAACACTTACCCTAACCAACTCTAACCAAATCTAAACCTAACCCTAACCCTATCCCTAAACCTTGCCCTAAACCTATCGCCAACCACAACCACAACCCTAACCCCAACCCTCACTCCTAACCAAAACCCAAACCATAACACTAACACTAATGAAACCCTAACCCTAACACTAACTCTCACTCTACCCCTAACCTTAACCCTAAACTTAACCCTTACCTAACCCAAAACCTAACACAAACGTAACCCTAACCCTATCCGTAACCCTAACACTAACCCAACCCAAACCCTAATACTAACCCTAACGCAACCCTGACCCAAAACATAACCCTAACCCTCACCCTAACCCTAACCCAAACCCAACCATAAAACTAACCATAACCCTAACCATAACCCAATAACTCTAACACGAACCCTAACACTAACCCTAACACTAACCCAACCCTAACACTAACGCTATGCCTAACACTAACACAACCCTAACCCTAAACCTAACCCTAAGCCAAACATAACCCTAACATTAACCATAACCCTAACCCAATAATATTAATCCTAGCCCCAACCCTAACCCTAACCCTAACTCTAAACCTAACCCTAACACAACCCTAACCCTAAACCTAAACCTAACCCTAACTCTAACGCTAGCCCTAACCCTGAACCTGACCCTGATTCTCACCCTAACCCTATCCCTAATTCTCACCCTAACTCTAACCCAATCCTAACGCTAACCGAACCCTCACCCTCACCCTAACACTAACCCCAAGGCTAACCCTAACCCTAACACTAACCCAACACTAATCCTAACCCTAGCCATAAACCTAAACTTAACCTAACCTAACCGAAAACCGAACCCTACACCTAACCTGAGCCCTAACCCTAAATTTTACCCTAAACCTCCAACACTAACCCTAACCCTCACCGTAACCTGAAACCCAACCCTAACCCTAAATGTAAATCTAACCCTAACCCTAACCCTAAGTGTAACCCTACCACTAACCCTAAACCAACCCTAACCCTAACCCTAACACTAACACTACCTACCCATAAACCTAAGCCTAACACTTACCCTAACCAACCCTAACCAAATCTAAACCAAACCCTAAACCTAACCCTATCCCTAAACCTTGCCTTAAACCTATCGCCAACCACAACCACAACCCTAACCCCAACCCTAACCATAACCCGAACCATAACACTAACACTAATGAAACCCTAAACTTAACACTAACTCTAAGCCTACCCCTAAACTTAACCCTAACCAAAACGCTAACCTAAGCCAAAACCTAAACCAAATGTAACACTAACCCTAGCTCTAACCTAACACTAACGCAAACCGAACTCTAATACTAACCCTAACCCAAACCTAACCCAAAACATAACCCTAACCTTAACCCTAACCCTAACCCAAACCCAACCATAAACCTAACCATAAACCTGTCCATAACCCAATAACACTAACCCTATCCACAACACTAACAAAACCCTAACCCTAAAACTAAACCTAAGCCAAATGTAACCCTAACCCTATCCATAACCATAACCCAATAATATTAATCCTAGCCCGAACCCTAACCCTAACACTAACTCTAAACCTAACCCTAACACAACCCTAACCCTAAACCTAAACCTAACCCTAACTCTAACGCTAGCCCTAACCCTGAACTGCACCTGATTCTCACCCTAATCCTATCCCTAATTCTCACCCTAACTCTAACCCAATCCTAACGCTAACCGAACCCTCACCCTCACCCTAACACTAACCCCAAGGCTAACCCTAACCCTAACACTAACCCAACACTAATCCTAACCCTAGCCATAAACCTAAACTTAACCTAACCTAACCCTGAACCGAACCCTACACCTAACCTGAGCCCTAACCCTAAATTTTACCCTAAACCTCCAACACTAACCCTAACCCTCAAACCCTAAGCCTAACCCTAACCCTAGCCCTAAACCTAACCCTAACCCTTACCCCCACCCAAAGCCTAACCCCAACTCTAACCCTAACCTTAAACTAACCCTAACCATAACCGTAACACTAACTCTAAACTTACACCTAATCCAACACTAAACGTAACCCTAACACTAACTCTAAGCCTAACCCTAATCTAACCCTAACCCAAACGTTAACCCTAACCTTAATGCTAACCCTAACCCTAACCCTAACCCAACCTTAATTCTAAACCTAATCCAACCCTAAACCTAACCCTAGCCCGAAACCGAACCCAACACTATACCTAACCCTAACCCAAATACTAACCCTAACACCTAAACCTAATGATGACCATAAACCTAACCCTAACCCTAACCCAAACCAACCTTAACTCTAATCCCAACCATAACCCTAACCCTAAGCCTAACCTGAACCCTAATCTAAACCTAACTGTAACCCTAACACTAACCCTATCCCTAACAAACCCTAACCAGCACTAAACCTAACCCTAACCCTAACCCTAACCCTAGCCCTAACCCTAAACCTAACTCCTAACCCTAACCATAACCCTAACCCTAACCCAACGCTAACCCTAACCCTAAAACCACCCTAACCCTAAGGCTAACTCTAACCCTAACCCAAACAATAAAACCTAATCCAACCCTAACCCTAACACTAACACTAAACCTAATCCTATCTCTAATCCTAACCCTAGCCCTAAGCCTAACACTAACCCTGACACTAACCCTAAACCTAAACCCTAATACAAACCCTAACTCTCACCCTAACCGTAACCCTAACCCTTACCCTAACCCAACCCGAACCCTAACACAACCCAAACCGTAACCCTAACCCGAAGCCTAACCCTAACCCTCAGCCTAATGCTAACCCTAACGACAACCCTAAGCCTAACCAACCCTAACCAAACCTAACCCTAACCCTAACCCTAACCCTAGCACTTACCCTAACCCAAACCCCAACGCCAACCCCAAACCAAAACACAACCGCAAACCCTACCCTAACCCAAACCTAAATCTATCGCTAACCCTAACACAAACCCAACCCTAACCCTATTCCTAACCCTAACCCTACACTAACCGTAACCCTAACACTAAAACTCACCCTAACTTTAAACCCAAACCCAACCCCAACAGCAACCCTAACCCAAACCTAACCCTAACCCTAAACCTAACCCAACACGAACCCTAACCCTAACCATAACCATAACCCTAACCATAAGAGTACACTAGCCCTAACGCTACCGTTACCCTACCATAGGCCTAAACCTAACTCTAAACCTAACCCTAACCGGAACACAAACCTGACACTAAACCTAACCATAAATCTAAACCTAACCCTAAACCTAAGCCTGAGCCTAAGTCTAACCCTAACCACTAACCAACAGAAACCAACCCTAAATTAACCCTAAACTTAAACCTAACCAAAAGCCTAACCCTAACCCTAACCTGAAACCCAACACTAACCCTAAACGCAAATCTAATCCTAACCCTAACCCTAACTGTAACCCTAACACTAACCTAACCCAACCTTAACCCTAACCCTAACACTAACCCTAACCTACCCATAAACCTAAGCCTAACACTTACCCTAACCAACCCTAACCAAATCTAAACCGAACCCTAACCCTAACCCTATCAGTAAACCTTGCCCTAAACCTATCGCCAACCACAACCACAACCCTAACCCCAACCCCAAACCTAACCATAACCCGAACCATAACACTAACACTAATGAAACCCTAAACCTCACACTAACTCTAACCCTACCCCTAACCTTAACCCTAACCCTAACCCTAACCTAACCCAAAACCTAACCCAAACGTAACCCTAACCCTAGCCCTACCCCTAACACTAACCCAAACCGAACCCTAATACTAAACCTAACCAAACCCTAACCTAAAACATAAGCCTAACCCTAACCCTAACCAAAACCCAACCATAAACCTAACCATAACCCTGACCATAACCCAATAACACTAACCCTAACCCTAACCCTAACCCAACCCTAACACTATCCCTATCGCTAACACTAACACAACCCTAACCCTAAACCTAACCCTAACCCTAACTCTAACACTAGCCCTAACCCTGACTCTGACCCTGATCCTCACCCTAACCCTAACCCTAATCCTCACCCTAACTCTAAACCAATCCTAACCCTAACCTAACCCTCACCCTCACCCTAACACTAACCCCAAAGCTAACCCTAACCCTAACCCAAAACTAACCCTAACCCTATCCATAAGAATAACAACTAACCCTAATCCTAACCGTAAACCTAATCCTAACCCTAACTCAAACCCAACACTAATCCTAACCCTAGCCCTAAACCTAAACCTAACCTAACCCTAACCCTAAACCAACTCTACACCTAAACCGAGCCCTAACCCTAAATTTTACCCTAACCCTCCAACACTAACCCTAACCCTCAAACCCTAACCCTAGCCCTAACCCTAACCCTAATCCTTACACCCACTCAAGACTAACGCTAACTTTAACCCTAACCTCAAACAAACCCTAACCCTAACACTAAATCTAAGCCTACACCTACCCCAACACTAAAGGTAACCCTAACCCTAACTCTAAGCTCAACCCTAATCTAACCCTAACCCAAACGCTAAACCTACCCTTAACACTAACCCTAACCCTACCCCTAACCCTAACCCCACCCTAATTCTAAACCTAACCTAACCCTAAACCTAACTATAACCCGAAAAGGAACCCAACCCTATACCTAACCCTAACCCAAACACTAACCCTAACCCTAACACCTAAACCTAATGCTTACCATAAAATTACCCTAACCTTAACCCAACCCAAACTTAACTCTAATCCCAAGCCTAACCCTAACCCTAAGCTTAACCCTAACCCAACACTAAACCTAACCCTAATTCTAACCCAAACCATAACCCTAACGTAACCCAAGCCCTAACTGTAACCCTAACCTTAAACCTAACCCTAAACCTAATCCTAACCCAACCTTAACCCTAAAACTAAACTAACCGAAAACTAAACCTAACCCTAACCATTAGCTAACCCTAACCCAAACACTACCCCAATCCTAACACTAAACCTAACACTAAACCTAAACCTAACCCTAAACCTAATTCTAAACCTAACTGTAAACCTAAACATAACCCTAACCCTTAACCTAGCCCTAACCTCAAATCCAAACCGAACCCAACCCCAATCCGAACCGCAACCCCAACACCAACCCTAACCCAACCATAACCCTAACCCTAAACCTAACCCAACCCTAACCCTAACCCAACTCTAAACCTACCCCAAAACCTAACCTTAAATCTAAACCTAACCCTAACCCTAACCTTAACACAACATTTACCCTAACCCTCACCCTAACCCTAACCCTAACCGTAACCCTTACCCACACCCTAACCCCAATGCCCACTCTAACTCCTACCCTAAACT
Organism: Cavia porcellus; assembly: GCF_034190915.1. Classification (NCBI taxonomy): domain Eukaryota; kingdom Metazoa; phylum Chordata; class Mammalia; order Rodentia; family Caviidae; genus Cavia; species Cavia porcellus. The sequence goes on along the minus strand of NW_026947547.1, from coordinate 2,517,927 downwards.
AACCCTAACACTAAACGTAACACTAACCCTAAACCTACACCTAACCCAACACTAAACATAACCCTAACCCTAACCTTAACTGTAACCCTAACTCTAAATTTAACCCTAAACTTAACCCAACACTAAACGTAACCCTAACCCTAACCTTAACCCTAACCCTAACCCTAAACCAAACCCTAAACCTAACACTAACCCTGACACAACCCTAACCCTGACGCTAATACAAACCATAACACTAACTCTAACTGTAAACCTTACCCAACCCAACCCTAAAATTAACCATAACCCTAACTCTAACCTTAACCAAACATTTACCCTAAACATAACCCTAAGCCTAACCGTACACCTAACCCAACACTAAACATAACCCTAACCCTAACCATAACCCTAATCCTAACCCTAACCCTCAACCTAACACTAACCCTAACCCTAACCCTGAACCTACCACTATAACACTAACCCTAACCGTAAACCTAAACCAACCCAAACCTAAACCTAAACCTAACCCTAACCCTAACGTTAAAACAACATATACCCTAAACTTAAACTTAACCCTAATTCTAGCCCTAAACCCTAACCCTAACCCTAACCCTAACCCTAACCCTAATCCTAACCCTAACTCAAACCCAACACTAATCCTAACCCTAGCCCTAAACCTAAACCTAACCTAACCCTAACCCTAAACCAACTCTACACCTAAACCGAGCCCTAACCCTAAATTTTACCCTAACCCTCCAACACTAACCCTAACCCTCAAACCCTAACCCTAACCCTAACCCTAACCCTAACAGTAACCCCAAATCCTAACCCTAACTCTAACCCTAAACCTAACCCTAAACCTAACGCTTACACTAACCCAACCCTAACAATAACATTAGCCAAAACCATAACACTAACCCTAAGCTTAACCCTAACCCTAAGCCTAATGTTAATCCTAACCCTAACCATAAGCCTAACCAACCCAAACGAAACCTAACCCTAACCCTAACCATAACCCCAGCACTTACCCTAACCCAAACCCCAACGCCAACCTCAAACAGAAACACAACCGCAAACCCTACCATAACCCAACGCTAAACTTATCCCTAAACCTAACACTAACCCAACCCTAAAACTAACCCTAACCTTAAACCCAAACCCAACCCCAACAGCAACCCTAACCCTACCCTAACCCTAAACCTAAACCTAACCCAACACGAACCGTAACCCTAACCATAACCATAACACTAACGATAAGAGTACCCTAACCGTAACGCTACCCTTACCCTACCATAGGCCTAAACCTAACCCTAACCCTAACCCTAACAGTAACACAACCCTGACACTAAACCTAACCCTAACTCTAACGCTAACCCTAAACCTAAGCCTAAGCCTAACCCTAACCCAAACCAACCGAAACCAACCCTAAATTAACCCTAAACTTAAACCTAACCAAAAGCCTAACCCTAACCCTAACCTGAAAACAAACCCTAAACCTAAACGTAAATCTAACCCTAACCCTAACCCTAACTGTAACCCTAACACTAACCCTAACCCAACCCTAACCCTAACCGTAACACTAACCCTACCCTACACATAAACCTAACCCTAACACTTACCCTAACCAACCCTAACCAAATCTAAAGCTAACCCTAACCCTAACTCTATCCCTAAACCTTGCCCTAAACCTATCGCCAACCACAACTACAACCTTAAACCCAACACCAACCCAAACCATAACCCGAACCTTAACACTAACACTAATGAAACCCTAACACTAACTCTAACCCTACCCCTAACCCTAACCCTAACCTAACCCAAAACCTAACCCAAACGTAACCCTAACCTTAGCCATAACCCTAACACTAACCCAACCCGAACCCTAATACTAACCCTAAACCAACCTTAACCCAAAACATAACCCTAACCCTAACCCTAACCCAAACCCAACAATAAACCCAGCCATAACCCTAACCATAACCCAATAACACTAACCCTAACCCTAACCAAACCCTAACCCTAACTCAACCCTAACACTAACCCTATCCCTAACACTAACACAACCCTAACCCTAAACCTAACCCTAAGCCAAAAGTAACCCTAAACATAACCATAAACATGACCCAGTAATATTAATCCTAGCCCGAACCCTAACCCTAACCCTAACTCTAAACCTAACCCTAGCACAACCCTAAACCTAAACCTAAACCTAACCCTAACTCTAACGCTAGCCCTAACCCTGAACCTGACCCTGATACTCACCCTAACCCTAACCCTAATTCTCACCCTAACTCTAACCCAATCCTAACCCTAACCTAACACTCACCATCACCCTAACACTACCCGAAGGCTAACCCTAACAATAACTCTAACCCAACACTAATCCTAAACCTAGCCCTAACTCTAAACCTAACCTAACCCAATCGAACCTAACCCTAACCCTAACCCGAACGCTCCACCTAACCTGAGCCTTAATGCTAAATTTTACCCTAAACTTCCAACACTAACCCTAACCCTCAAACCCTAAGCCTAACCCTAACCCTAGCCCTAACCCTAACCCTAACCCTGACCCCCACCCATAGCCTAAACCCAACTCTAACCCTAACCTTAAAGTAACCCTAACCATAACCGTAACACTAACTCTAATCTTACACCTAATCCAACACTAAACGTAACCGTAACCCTAACTCTAAGCCTAACCCTAATCTAACCCTAACCCAAACGTTAACCCTAACCTTAATGCTAACCCTAACCCTAACCCTAACCCAACCTTAATACTAAACCTAACCCAATCCTAAACCTAACCCTAACCCGAAACCGAACCCAACCCTATACCTAACCCTAACCCAAACACTAACCCTAACCCTAACACCTAAACCTAATGATGACCATAAACCTAACCCTAACCCTAACCCAAACCAACCTTAACACTAATCCCAACCATAACCCTAACCCTAAGCCTAACCTGAACCCTAATCTAAGCCTAACTGTAACCCTAACCCTAACCCTATCCCTAAGGAACCCTAACCAACACTAAACCTAACCATAACCCTAAGCCTAAACCTAACCCAACACTAACCCTAACTCTAAACCTAACACCTAACCCTAACCCTAACCCTAACACTAACCATAACCCTAACCCTAACCTAAACCGTCACCCTAACTCTAACCCTAAACCTAACCCTAACGCTTATTCTAAGCCTAACCCTAACCCTAAACCTAACCCAACCCTATACCTAACCCTAACCCAAATCCTAACACTAAAATTAACACCTAAACCTAATGCTAACCATAAACTTAACCTTAACCCTAACCCAAACCAACCTTAACGCTAACCCTACCCTAACCCAAACCCTAACCCTAAAATTAAACCTAACCCTAACCCTCAACCTAACCCTAACCCTAACCTAAACCTCAATGTAACCGTAACCCTAACCTTAAGCCTAACCCTAACCAACCCTAACCATCACTAAACCTTACTCTAACCCTAAGGCTAACCCTAACCCAATCCTAACCCTAACCCTAAACCTAACCCCTAAAATTAAACCTAACACTAACCCTTACCCTAACCCTAACCCTAACCCTAAACCTGACCCTAACCCAAAGCCTAACCCTAACCCTAACCCAAACAATAAAACCTAACCCAACCCTAACCCTAACACTAACACTAAACTTAATCCTATCTCTAAACCTAACCCAAGCGCTAAACCTAACGCTAACCCTGACCTTAACCATAACCCTATCCCAAAATTAACCCTAACCTTATCCATAAGCATAACCCCTAACCCAAATCCTAACCGTAAAACTAATCCTAAACCTAACTCTAACGCAACACTAATCCTAACCGTAACCCTAACACTAAACCTAAACCTAACCCAAACACTAACCCTAACCCTAACACCTAAACCTAATGCTGACCATAAACCTAACCCTAACCTTAACCCAAACCAACCTTAACTCTAATCCCAACACTAACCCTAAACCCAAGCCTAACCCGAACCCTAATCTAAACCTAACCGTAACCCTAACACTAACCCTATCGCTAACGAACCCTAACCAAAACTAAACCTAACCCTAACCCTAAGCCTAACCCTAACACAACCCTAAACCCTAACCCTAAACCTAAAGTCTAATCATAACCCAACACTAACCCAAACCGTAACCCTAACCCTAAGCCTAACCCTAACCCTAAGCATAATGCTAACCCTAACACTAACCCTAAGCCTAACCAACCCTAACCAAACTTAACCCTAACCCAACCCGAACCCTAGTACTTACACTAATCCAAACCCCAACGCCAACCACAAACCAAAACACAACCGCAAACCCTACCCTAACCCAACCCAAAACTTATGCCTAACCCTAACACTAACCCAACCCTAACCCTATCACTAACCCTAACCCTACCATAATCCTAACCCTAACCCTAAACCTAACCCTAACCTTAAACCCAAACCCAACCCCAACCCCAACCTGAACCGCAACCCCAACAGCAACCCTAACCCAACCCTAACCCTAAACCTAAACCTAACCCAACACGAACCCTAACCCTAACCATAACCATAACCCTAACGATAAGAGTATCTAACCCTAATGCTACCCTTACCCTACCATAAGCCTAAACCTAAACATAACCCTAACCGTAACACAAACCTGACACTAAACCTAACCCTAAATCTAACCCTAACCCTAAACCTAAGCCTAAGCCTAACCCTAACCCTAACCAACCGAAACCAACCCTAAATTAACCCTAAACTTAAACCTAACCAAAAGCCTAACCCTAACCCTAACCTGAAACCCAACCCTAACCCTAAACGTAAATCTAACTCTAAACCTAACCCTAACTGTAACCCTTACACTAACCCTAACCCAACCCTAAACCTAACCATAATACTAACCCTACCCTACCCATAAATCTAAGCCTAACACTTACCCTAACCAACCCTAACCAAATCTAACCCTAACCCTAACCCTAAACCTATCCCTAAACCTTGCCCTAAACCACAACCACAACGCTAACCCCAACCCTCACCCTTAACCATAACCCGAACCATAACACTAACACTAATGAAACCCTAACCCTAACACTAACTCTAACTCTACCCCTAACTTTAACCCTAACCTTAACCCTTACCTAACCCAAAACCTAACCCAAACGTAACCCTAACCCTAGCCGTAAACCTAACACTAACCCAACCTGAACCCTAATACTAACCCTAACCCAACCCTGACCCAAAACATAACCCTAACCCTCACCCTAACCCTAAGCCAAACCCAACAATAAACCTAACCATAACCCAATAACTCTAACACTAACCCTAACACTAACCCTAACACTAACCCAACCCTAACACTAACACAATCCTTACCCTAAACCTAACCCTAATCCAAACATAACCCTAAACCTAACCATAATCATAACCCAGTAATATTAATCCTAGCCCGAACCCTAACCCTAACCCTAACTCTAAACCTAACCCTAACACAACCCAAACCATAAAGCTAAACCTAACCCTAACGCTAGCCCTAACACTGAACCTGACCCTGATTCTCACCCTAACCCTAACCCTAATTCTCACCCTAACTCTAACCCAATCCTAACCCTAACCTAACCCTCACCCTCACCCTAACACTAACCCCAAGGCTAACCCTAACCCTAACACTAACCCAACACTAATCCTAACCCTAGCCCTAACCCTAAACCTAAACCTAACCTAACCCTAACCCTGAACCGAACCCTACACCTAACCTGAGCCCTAACCCTAAATTTTACCCTAAACCTACAACACTAACCCTAACACTCAAACCCTAAGCCTAAGCCTAACCCTAACCCTAACCCTAACCCTAACGTTAACTCTAACCCTACCCTAACCCAAACCCTCACCCTAAACCAAAACCTAACCCTAACCCTCAACCTAACCGTAACCTTAACCTAAACCTAAATGTAACCGTAACCATAACCTTAACCCTACCCCTAACCAACACAAACCATCACTAAACCTAACCCTAACCCTAAAGCTAACCCTAACCCTAACCCTAACCCTAACCCTACCCTAACCCTAACCATAACCATAACACAAGCCCAACCATAACAGTACCTCTAACACTTAACCTAACCCTACCCCTAATAGTATCCCTAACCCTAACCCTAACCCTAATGCTAATCCTGACCCTAACCTTAACACTAATCGAACCCTAACCCTAAAACTAACCCTATCCCTATCCCTAACCCTAACCCCTAACCCTAAACCTAAACATAAAATAATGCTAACCATAACCTTAACACTAGCCCAAACCAACAATAACCCTAAACCTATCCCTAAAGCTAAGCCTACCAGTAACCCTAACCCTAACACTTAACCTAACAGACAATAACCAAATCTAACCCTAACCCTAATACTATCCCTAACCCTTGCCCTATCGCTAACCCCAACCCGAACCAAAACCGCAACCCTAACCCCAACCCCATCCCTAATGCAACCCTAAACATAAACCTAAACCTAAACCTAACCCTAACCTAAACCCTAACCCTAAACCTAACACTAACGCAACCCTAACCCTAACCCTTACCCTAAACCTAACCCTAACCTTAACCCTAAACCTAACCCTAACCCTTAACCTAGCCCTACCTCAAACCCAAATCCAATCCCATCCCCAACCGGAAACTCAACCCCAACAACAGCCCTAACGTAACCCGAACACTAACCCTAAACCTAACCCAACACGAAACCTAACCCTAACCCGAACCACAACACTAACGATAACCATAGCCTAACTTTAACGCTACCCTAAACCTCCCATAGCCCCAAAACTAACCCTAACCCTAACCCGAACCCTAACCCTAACCCTAACCGTAACACAACCCTAACAGTAAACCGAACCCTAAACCTAACGCTAACCCTAAACCTAAGCCTAAGCCTAACCCTAACCCTAACCATGACCAACCAAAACCAACCCTAAATTAACCCTAACCCTAAACCTAACCAAAAGCCTATCTCTAACCCTAACTTGAAACCAAATCCTAACCCTAAACCATCCTTAACCCAAACCCTAAACCAAACCCAACCCTAACCCTAAACCTAAACCTAACTGTAACCCTAACACTAAGTCTAACCCAACCGTAACCCTAACCCTAACACTAACCCTAAGCCAACACGTAAACCTAACCCTAACACCCTAAACAAGCCTAACCAAATCTAAACAAAACCTTAACTCTAACCCTATCCCTAAACCTTGTTCTAAACCTAACGCCAACCCCAACCACAACCACAACCTTAACCCCATCCCCAAACCTGAAGCAACCTTAACCATAATCCTAAACCTAACCGTAATCCTAAACCTAAACCTAACAATAACCCTAACCCTAACCCTAACCCTGACCCTAACACTCACCATAACACTAACCCTAACCGTATACCTAACACAACACAACCCTAAGCCAACCATAACCCTAACCCTAACCATAACCTTAACCCAACATTTACCCTAAAGTTAACCCTAACCCCAACTCAAGATCTAAACCCTGACCCTAACCCTAACCCTGACCCTAAACCTAACAATAACCCTAACCCTAACCCTAACCCTGACCATAACACTCACCATAACACTAACCCTAACCGTATACCTAACCCAACCCAACCCTAAACCTAAACCTAACCCTAAGCTAATCCTAACCCTAACACAACTCTAGCCCTAACACTATCCCTAAAATTAACGTTTAGCATAACCCTAACACTAACCCTAAACCTACGCAACACTAACCCTAACCCTAATCCTAACGCAAACCAACGCTAACCCTAACTCTAACCCTAAGCTTAACCCTAACCCAACCCTAAACCTAACCCTAATTCTAACCGAAACCATAACCCTAACGTAACCCAAACCCTAACTCTAACCCTAACCTTAAACCTAACCCTAAACCCAATCCTAACCCAACCTTAACCCTAAACCTAAACGTAACAGAAAACTAAACCTAACCCTAACCATAAGCTAACCCTAACCCAAACACTACCCCTAATCCTAACCCTAACCCTAACACTAAACCTAAACCTAACCCTAAACCTAATTCTAAACCTAACTGTAAACCTAAACCTAACCCTAACCCTTAACCTAGCCCTAACCTCAAATCCAAACCGAACCCAACCACAACCCGAACCGCAACACCACCACCAACCCTAACCCAACCATAACGCTAACTCTAAACCTAACCCAACCCTAACCCTAACCCAACTCTAAACCTACCCCAAAACCTATCCCTAAATCTAAACCTAACCCTAACCCTAACCTTAAACCAACATTTACGCTAACCCTCACCCTAACCCTAACCCTAACCGTAACCCTTACCCACACCCTAACCCCAATGCCAACTCTAACCCCTACCCAAAACTAACCCTAACCCTAAACGTAACACTAACCCTAAACCTACACCTAACCCAACACTAAACGTAACCCTAACCCTAACCTTAACTGTAACCCTAACTCTAAACATAAGCATAAACCTAACCCAACACTAAACGTTACCCTAACTCTAACCTTAACCCTAACCCTTACCCTAAACCTAACCCTAAACCTAACACTAACCCTGACACAACCCTAACCCTGACGCTAACACAAAACATAACACTAACTCTAACCGTAAACCTTACCCAACCCAACCCTAAAATTAACCCTAACCCTAAGTCTAACCTTAACCAAACATTTACCCTAAACATAACCGTAAGACTAAACGTACACCTAACCCAACACTAAACATAACCCTAACCCTAACCATAACCCTAATCCTAACCCTAACCCTCAACCTAAAACTAACCCTAACCCAACCCTAACACTAACCCTATCCCTAACACCAACACAACCCTAACCCTAAACCTAACCATAAGCCTAACGTAACCCTAACCCTAACCATAATCATAACCCAATAATATTAATCGTAGCACAAACCCTAACCCTAACTCTAAACCTAACCCTAACACAACCCTAACCCAAAACCTAACCCTAACCCTAACCCTAACACAAACCCAACAATAAACCCAGCCATAAGCCTAACCATAACCCAATAACACTAACCCTAACCCTAACCCTAACCCTAACCCTAACCCAACCCTAACACTAACCCTATCCCTAACACTAACACAACTCTAACCCTAAACCTAACCCTAAGCCAAAAGTAACCCTAACCATAACCATAACCATAACCCAGTAATATTAATCCTAGCCTGAACCCTAACCCTAACCCTAACTCTAAACCTAACCCTAACACAACCCTAACCCTAAACCAAAACCTAACCCTAACTCTAACGCTAGCCCTAACCTTGAACCTGACCCTGATTCTCACCCTAACCCTAACCCTAATTCTCACCCTAACTCTAACCCAATCCTAACTCTAACCTAACACTCACCCTCACCCTAACACTACCCCAGGGCTAACCCTAACCCTAACTCTAACCCAACGCTAATCCTAAACCTAGCCCTAACCCTAAACCTAACCTAACACAAACGAACCTAACCCTAACCCTAGACCGAATGCTCCACCTAACCTGAGCCCTAACCTTAAATTTTACCCTAAACTTCCAACACTAACCCTAACCCTCAAACCCTAAGCCTAACCCTAACACTAGCCCTAACCCTAACGCTTACCCCCACCCAAAGCCTAACCGCAACTCTAACCCTAACCTTAAACTAACCCTAACCATAACCGTAACACTCTCTAAACTTACAACTAATCCAACACTAAATATAATCGTAACCCTAACTCTAAGCCTAACCCTAATCTAACCCTAACCCAAACGTTAACCCTAACCTTAACGCTAAGCCTAACCCTAACCCTAACCCTAACCCAACCTTAATTCTAAACCTAACCGAACCTGAAACCTGACCCTAACCCGAAACCGAACCTAACCCTATACCTAACCCTAACACAAACAGTAACCCCAACCCTAACACCTAAACCTAATGATGACCATAAACCCTACCTAACCCTAACACAAACCAACCTTAACTCTAATCCCAACCATAACCCTAACTCTAAGCCTAACCTGAACCCTAATCTAAACCTAACTGTAACCCTAACCCTAACCCTATCCCTAAGGAACCCTAACCAACCTAATCCAACACTAACCCTATCTCTAAACCTAACACCTAACCCTAACACTAACCATAACCCTACCCCAACCTAAACCGTCACCCTAACTCTAACCCTAAACCTAACCCTAACCCTTATGATAAGCCTAACCCTAACCCTAAACCTAACCCAACCCTATACCTAACCCTAACCCAAATCCTAACACTAACATTAACACCTAAACCTAATGCTAACCATAAACTTAACCCTAACCCTAACCCAAACAAACCTTAACTCTAACCCTACCCTAACCCAAACACTAACCCTAAAATTAAACCTAACCCTAACCCTCAACCTAACCCTAACCCTAACCTAAACCTCAATGTAACCGTAACCCTAACCTTAAGCCTACCCCTAACCAACCCTAACCATCACGAAACCTAACCCTAACCCAAACCCAATCCTAACCCTAACCCTAAACCTAACACCTAAACCTAAACCTAACCCTAACCCTAACCCTAAACCTAACCCTAACCCTAAACCTGACCCTAACTCAAAGCCTAACCCTAACCCAAACAATAAAACCTAACCCAACCCTAACCCTAACACTGACACTAAACTTAATCCTATCTCTAATCCTAACCCTAGCGCTAAGCCTAACGCTAACCCTGACCATAACCCTAACCCTAACCCAAAATTAACCCTAACCTTATCCATAAGCATAACCCCTAACCCTAATCCTAAACGTAAAACTAATCCTAAACCTAAATCTAACCCAACACTAATCCTAACCCTAACCCTAACCCTAAACCTAAACCTAACCCAAACACTAACGCTAACCCTAACACCTAAACCTAATGCTGACCATAAACCTAACCCTAACCTTAACCCAAACCAACCTTAACTCTAATCCCAACCCTCACCCTAACCCCAAGCCTAACAAGAACCCTAATCAAAACCTAACTGTAACCCTAACCCTAACCCTATCGCTAACGAACCCTAACCAAAACTAAACCTAACCCTAACCCTAAGCCTAACCCTAACCCAACCCTAAACCCTAACCCTAAACCTAAACTCTAATCATAACCCAACACTAACCCTAACCCTAACCCTGACCAATACGCTAACCCAAAGCCTAACCCTAACCCTAACCCTAACCCTACCCCTAAACCTAACCCAACCCTATACCTAACCCTAACCCAAACCCTAACATTAACATTAACACCTAAACCTAATGCTAACCATAAACTTAATCCTAACCCTAACCCAACCCAACCTTAACTCTAATCCTACCCTAACATAAACACTAACCCTAAACCTAAACCTAAACCTAACCGTCAACCTAACCCTAAACCTAACCTAAACCTAAATGTAACCGTAACCATAACATTAACCCTACCCCTAACCAACGCGAACCATCACTAAACCTAAACCTAACCCTAAGGCTAACCCTAACCCAACCCTAACCCTAAGCCTAAACCTAACACCTAACCCTAACCCTAACCCCAACCCTAACCCTAACCCTAACCCAACGCTAACCCTAACCCTAACCGTAACACTAACCCTACCATACCCATAAACCTAAGCCTAACACTTACCCTAACCAACCCTAACCAAATATAAACCGAACCCTAACACTAACCCAATCCCTAAACCTTGCCCTAAACCTATCGCCAACCACAACCACAACCCTAACCCCAACCCCAACCCTAACCATAACCCGAACCATTAATGAAACCCTAACCCTAACACTAACTCTAACCCTACCCCTAACCTTAACCAAAACCCTAACCTAACCCAAAACCTAACCCAAACGTAACCATAACCCTATCCCTAACCCTAACACTAACCCAACCCGAACCCTAATACTAACCCTAACCCAACCCTAACCTAAAACATAACCCTAACCCTAACCCTAACCCTAACCCAAACCCAACCATAAACCTAACCATAACCATAACCATAACCCAATAACACTAACCCTAACCCTAACCATAACCATAACCCAACCCTAACACTAACCCTATCCTTAACACTAACAGAAACCTAACCCTAAACCTAACTCTAACACTAGCCCTAACCCTGACTCTGAACCTGATCCTCACCCTAACCCTAACCCGAATCCTCACCCTAATTCTAAACTAATCCTAACCCTAACCTAACCCTCACCCTCACCCTAACACTAACCCCAAAGCTAACCCTAACCCTAACCCAAAATTAACCCTAACCCTAGCCATAAGCATAACCCCAACCCTAATCCTAACGGTAAACCTAATCCTAACCCTAACTTTAACCCAACACTTATCCTAACCCTAGCCCTAACCCTAAACCTAAACCTAACCTGACCCTAACCCTAAACCAACGCTACACTTAAACCGAGCCCTAACCCTAAATTTTACCCTAATCCTCCAACACTAACACTAACCCTCAAACCCTAACCCTAGCCCTAACCCTAACCCTTACACCCACTCAAGACTAACGCCAACTCTAACCCTAACCTCAAACTAACCCTAACCCTAACACTAACTGTAAGCCTACACCTAACCCAACACTAAACGTAAAGCTAACCCTAAATCTAAGCATAACCCTAATCTAACCCTAACCCAAACGCTAAACCTAACCTTAACACTAACCATAACCCTACCCCTAACCCTAAACCTAACAATAACACAACCCTAACCCTAACCCTTACCCTAAACCTAACCCTAACCTTAACCTAAAACCTAACCCTAACCCTTAACCTAGCCCTAACCTCAAACCCAAATCCAATCCCAACCCCAACCCGAAACTCAACCCCAACAACAACCCTAACCTAACCCTAACACTAAGCCTAAACCTGACCTTACACGAACACTAACCCTAACCCTAACCATAACCCTAACGATAATCGTAGCCTAACACTAAGGCTACCCTAACCTCCCATAGCCCTAAAACTAACCCTAACCCTAACCCTAACCCTAACCGTAACACAACCCTAACAGTAAACTGAACCCTAAACCTAACGCTAACCCTAAACCTAAGCCTAACCCTAACCCTAACCCTAACCGTGACCAAACCAAACCAACCCTAAATTAACCCTAACCCTAAACCTAACCGAAAGCCTATCTCTAAACCTAACCTGCAACCAAATCCTAACCCTAAACCATCCTTAACCCAAACCCTAAACCAAACCCAACCCTAACCCTAAACCTATCCCTAACTGTAACCCTAACACTAACTCTAACACAACCGCAACCCTAACCCTAACACTAACCCTAAGCCAACCCGTAAACCTAACACTAACACTTACCCTAAACAACCCTAACCAAAACTAAACTGAACACTAACCCTAACCCTATCCCTAACTCTTGTTCTAAACCTAATGCCAACCCCAACCACAACCACAACCTTAACCCCATCCACAAACCTGAAGCAACCTTAACCATAATCCTAACCCTAACCCTAATCCTAAACATAAACCTAACAAGAACCATAACCCTAACCCTAACCCTTAACCGAACACTCACCATAACACTAACCCTATCCGTATACCTAACACAACACAACCCTAAGCCAACCCTAACCATAACCCTAACCATAACCTTAACCCAACATTTACCCTAAATTTAAACCTAACCCTAAGCTAATCCTAACCCTAACACAACTCTAGCCCTAACACTATCCCTAAACCTAACGTTTAGCATAACCCTAACACTAACCCTAAACCTAACCAACACTAACTCTAACTGTAAACCTAACGCAAACCAACGCTAACCCTAACCCTAACCCTAAGCTTAACCCTAACCCAACACTAAACCTAACCCTAATTCTAACCCAAACCATAACCCTAACGTAACCCTAACCATAACCCTAACCCTAAACTGAAACCTAACCCTAATACTAACCCAAACTTAACACAAAACTAAACCTAACCCTAACCCTAAAGCTAACCCTAACCCAAACACTAACCCTAACCCTAACACTAAAGCTAACCCTTAACATAGCCCTAACCTTAAACCCAAACCCAAACCCAACCCCAACCTGAAGCACAACCCCAACAGCAACCCTAACGCAACCCTAACTCTAAACCTAAACCTAACCCAACACGAACCCTAACCATAACCATAACCATAACCCTAACGATAAGAGTACTCTAACACTAACGCTACCTTTACCCTACCATAGGCCTAAACCTAACCCTTACCTTAACCCTAAACGTAACACAACCCTGACACTAAACCTAACCCTAAATCTAACCCTAACCCTAAACCTAAGCCTAAGCCTAAGCCTAACCCTAAACCTAACCAACCGAAACCAACCCTAAATTAACCCTAAACTTAAACCTAACCAAAAGCCTAACCCTAACCCTAACCTGAAACCCAACCCTAACCCTAAACATAAATCTAAACCTAACCCTAAACCTAACTGTAACCATAACACTAACCCTAACCCAACCCTAAACCTAAACCTAACACTAACACTACCCTACCCATAAACCGAAGACTAACACTTTCACTAACCAACCCTAACCAAATCTAAACCAAACCCTAACCCTAATCCTATCCCTAAACCTTGCCCTAAACCTATCGCCAACCACAACTACAACCCTAACACCAATCCCAACCATAACCATAACCCGAACTTTAACTCTAACACTAATGAAACCCTAACCCTAACACTAACTCTAACCCTACCCCTAAACTTAACCCTAACCCTAACACTAACCTAACCCAAAACCTAACACAAACATAACCCTAGCCGTAGCCTTAACCCTAACACTAACCCAACCCGAACCCTAATACTAACCCTAACCCAACCCTAACCCAAAACATAACCCTAACCCTCACCCTAAGCCTAACCCTAAACCAACCAAAACCTAACCATAACCCAAACATAACCCAAAAGCTCTAACCCTAACCCTAACCCTAACCCTAACCCTAACCCTAACCCAACCCTAACACTAACCCTATCCCTAACACTAACACAACCCTAACCCTAAACCTAACCCTAAGCCAAATGAAACCCTAAACCTAACCATAACCATAACCCAATAATATTAATCCTAGCCCAAACCCTAACCCTAACCCTAACTCTAAACCTAACCCTAACACAACCCTAACCCTACACTTAAACCTAACCCTAACTCTAACGCTAGCCCTAACCCTGAACCTGATCCTGATTCTCACCCTAACCGTAACCCTAATTCTCACCCTAACTCTAACCCAATCTTAACGCTAACCTAACCCTCACCCTCACGCTAACACTAACCCCAAGGCTAACCCTAACCCTAACACCAACCCAACACTAATCCTAACCCTAGCCCTAACCCTAAACCTAAACCTAACCTAACCCTAACCCTAAACCGAACGCTACACCTAACCGGAGCCTTAACCCTAAATTTTACCCTAACCCTCCAACACTAACCCTAACCCTCAAACCCTAAGCCTAACACTAATCCTAGCCATAACCCTAACCCTAAAACTTACCCCCATCAAAAGGCTAACCCCAACTCTAACCCTAACCTTAAACTAACCCTAACCATAACCGTAACACTAACTCTAAACTTACACCTAATCCAACACTAAATGTAACCCTAACCCTAACTCTAAGCCTAACCCTAATCTAACCCTAACCCAAACGTTAACCCTATCCTTAACGCTAACCCTAACGTTAACCCTTACCCAACCTTAATTCTAAACCTAACCCAACCCTATACCTAACCCTAACCCGAAACTGAAGCCAAACCTATACCTAACCCTAACCCAAACACTAACCCTAACCCTTACACCTAAACAGAATGATGACCATAAACCTAACCCTAACCCTAACCCAAACCAACCTTAACTCTAATCCCACCATAACCCTAACCCTAAGCCTAACCTGAACCCTAATCTAAACCTAATTGTAACCCTAACCTTAACCCTATCCCTAACGAACCCTCACCAACACTAAACCTAACCTTAACCCTAACCCTAACCATAACCCTAAACCTAACACTAACCCCAACCCTAAACCCTCACCCTAACTCTAATCCTAAACCTAAACCTAGCCCTTATGCTAAGCCTAATCCTAACCCTAAACCTAACCCAACCCTATAGCTAACCCTAACCCAAACCCGAACACTAACATTAAAACCTAAACCTAATGCTAAGCATAAACTTAACCCTAACTCTAACCCAACCCAACCTTAACTCTAATCCTACCCTATCCTAAACCCTAACCCTAAACCTAAACCTAATCCTAACCCTCAACATAACCCTAACCCTAACCTAATCCTAAATGTAACCATAACCCTAACCTTATGCCTACGCCTAACCAACCCTAACCATCACTAAACCTAACCCTAACCCTAAGGCTAACCCTAACCCAACCCTAACCCTAACCCTAAACCTAACTCCTAACCCTAACACTAACCCTAACCCTAACCCAACGCTAACCCTAACCCTAACCCTACCCTAACCCAAAGGCTAAATCTAAACCTAACCCAAACAATAAAACCTAACCCAACCCTAAGCCTAACACTAACACTAAACCAAATCCTATCTCTAATCCTAACCCTAGCCCTAAGCCTAACACTAACCAAAACCATAACCCTAACACGAAGCCTAACCCTAACCCTCAGCCTAATGCTAACCCTAACTCCAACCCTAAGCCTAACCAACCCTAACCAAACCTAACCCTAAGCCTAACCCTAACCCTAGCACTTACCCTAACCCACACACCAACGCCAACCCAAAACCAAAACACAACCGCAAATCCTACCCTAACCCAACCCTAAATCTATCCCTAACCCTAACACAAACCCAACCCTAACCCTATCCCTAACCCTAACCCTAGTCTAACCGTAACCCTAACCCTAAAACTTACCATAAACTTAAACCCAAAAGCAACCCCAACAGCAACCCTAAGCCAACACTAACCCTAACCCTAAAACTAACCCAACACGAACCCTAACCCTAACCATAACCATAACCCTAACGATAAGAGTACAGTAGCCCTAATGCTACCGTTACCCTACCATAGGCCTAAACCTAACCCTAAGACTAACCGTAACCGGAACACAAACCTGACACTAAACCTAAACCTAAATCTAACCCTAACCCTAAACCTAAGCCTGAGCCTATGCCTAACCCTAACCCTAACCAACCGAAACCAAACCTAAATTAACCCTAAACTTAAACCTAACCAAAAGCCTAACCCTAACCCTAACCTGAAACCCAACCCTAACCCTAAACGTAAATCTAACCCTAACCCTAACCCTAACTCTAAACCTAACACTAACCCTAACCCAACCTTAACCCTAACCCTAACACTAACCCTACCCTACCCATAAACCTAAGCCTAACACTTACCCTAACCAACCCTAACCAAATCTAACCCGAACCCTAACCCTAATCCGATCCCTAAACCTTGCCCTAAACCTATCGCCAACCACAACCACAACCCTAACCCAAATCCCAACCCTAACCATAAACCGAACCATAACACTAACACTAATGAATCCCTAACCCTAACACTAACTCTAACCCTACCCCTAACCTTAAACCTAACCCTAACCCAAACCTAATCCAAAACCTCACCCAAACGTAACCCTAACCCTAGCCCTAACCCTAACACTAACTCAACCCGAACCCTAATACTAAACCTAACCCAACCCTAACCTAAAACATAAGCCTAACCCTAACCCTAACCCTAACGCAAACCAAACCCAACCATAAACCTAACCATAACCCTAACCATAACCCAATAACACTAACCCTAACCCTAACCCTAACCCTAACCCAACCCTAACACTATCCCTATCCCAAACACTAACACAACCCTAACCCTAAACCTAAACCTAACCCTAACTCTAACACTAGCCCTAACCCTGACTCTGACCCTGATCCTCACCCAAACCCTAACCCTAATCCTCACCCTAACTCTAAACCAATCCTAACCCTAACCTAACCCTCACCCTCACCCTAACACTAACCCCAAGGCTAACCCTAACCCTAACCCAAAACTAACCCTAACCCTATCCATAAGCATAACCCCTAATCCTAATCCTAACCGTAAACCTAACCCTAACCCTAACTCTAACCCAACACTAATCCTAACCCTAGCCCTAACCCTAAACCTAAACCTAACCTAACCTAACCCTAACCCTAAACCAACGCTACACTTAAACCGAGCCCTAACCCTAAATTTTACCCTAACCCTCCAACACTAACCCTAACCCTCAAACCCTAACCCTAGCCCTAACCCTAACCCTAACCCTTACACCCACTCAAGACTAACGCCAACTCTAACCCTAACCTCAAACTAACCCTAACCCTAACACTAACTCTAAGCCTACACCTAACCCAACACTAAAGGTAACCCTAACCCTAACTCTAAGCTTAACCATAATCTAACCCTAAACCAAACGCTAAACCTAACCTTAACACTAACCCTAACCCTACCCCTAACCCTAACCCAAACCTAATTCTAAACCTAACCCAACCTTAAACCTAACCATAACCCGAAACCGAACCCAACCCTATACCTAACCCTAACCCTAACACTAACCCTAACCCTAACACCTAAACCTAATGCTGATTATAAACCTAACCCTAACCTTAACTCAACCCAAACTTAATTCTAATCCCAAGCCTAACACTAAACCTAAGCTTAACCCTAACCCAACACTAAACCTAACCCTAATTCTAACCCAAACCACAACCCTAACTTAACTCTAATCCCAAGCCTAACACTAAACCTAAGCTTAACCCTAACCCAACACTAAACCTAACCCTAATTCTAACCCAAACCACAACCCTAACGTAACCCAAACCCTAACTGTAACCCTAACCTTAAACCTAACCCTAAACCTAATCCTAACCCAACCTTAACCCTAAACCTAAACATAACCGAAAACTAGACCTAACCCTAACCATAAGCTAACCCTAACACAAACACTACCCCTAATCCTAACCCTAACCCTAACACTAAACCTAAAACTAACCCTAAACCTAATTCTATACCTAACTGTAAACCTAAACCTAACCCTAACCCTTAACCTAGCCCTAACCTCAAATCCAAACCGAACCCAACCCCAACCCAAACCTCAACCCCAACACCAACCCTAACCCAACCATAACCCTAACCCTAAACCTAACCCAACCCTAACCCTAACCCAAATCTAAACCTACCCCAAAACCTAACCCTAAATCTAAACCTAACCCTATCCCTAACCTTAACCCAACATTTAACCTAACCCTCACCCTAACCCTAACCCTAACCGTAACCCTTACCCACACCCTAACCCCAATGCCAACTCTAACCCTACCCTAAACTAACCCTAACCCTAAACGTAACACTAACCCTAAACCTACACCTAACCCAACACTAAACGTAACCCTAACCCTAACCTTAACTGTAACCCTAACTCTAAACGTAACCGTAAACCTAACCCAACACTAAATGTAACCCTAACCCTAACCTTAACCCTAACCCTAACCCTAACCCTAACCCTAAACCTAACCCTAACCTTAAACCCAAACCCAACCCCAACCCCAACCTGAACCACAACCCCAACAGCAACCCTAACCCAACCCTAACCCTAAACCTAAACCTAACCCAACACGAACCCTAACCCTATCCATAACCATAACCCTAACGATAAGAGTACCCTAACCCTAATGCTACCTTTACCCTAACATAAGCCTAAACCTAACCCTAACCATAACCCTAACCCTAACCGTAACACAACCCTGACACTAAACCTAACCCTAAATCTAACCCTAACCCTAAACCTAAGGCTAAGCCTATGCCTAACCCTAACCCTAACCAACCGAAACCAACCCTAAATTAACCCTAAACTTAAACCTAACCTAAAGCCTAACCCTAACCCTAACCTGAAACCCAACCCTAACAATAAACGTAAATCTAAACCTAAACCAACCCTAACTGTAACCCTTACACTAACCCTAACCCAACCCTAAACCTAACCGTAATACTAACCCTACCCTACCCATGAACCTAAGCCTAACACTTACCCTAACGAACCCTAACCAAATCTAAACATAACCCTAAACCTAACCCTATCCCTAAACCTTGCCCTAAACCTATCGCCAACCACAACCACAACCCTAACCCCAACCCTCGACCCTAACCATAACCCGAACCATAAAACTAACACTAATGAAACCCTAACCCTAACACTAACTCTAACCCTACCCATAACCTTAACCCTAACCTTAACTCTTACGTAACCCAAAACCTAACCCAAACGTAACCCTAACCCTAGCCGTAACCCTAACACTAACCCAACCTGAACCCTAATACTAACCCTAACCCAAACCTGACCCAAAACATAACCCTAACCCTCACCCTAACCTAACCCAAACCCAACCATAAACCTAAACATAACCCTAACCATAACCCAATAACTCTAACACTAACCCTAACACTAACCCTAACCATAACCCAAGCCTAACACTAACACAACCCTAACCCTAAACCTAACCCTAAGCCAAACATAACCCTAACCCTAACCATAACCATAACCCAATAATATTAATCCTAGCCCCAACCCTAACCCTAACCCTAACCCTAACCCTAAAGCTAACCCTAACCCTAACTCTATCGTTAGCCCTAACCCTGAACCTGACCCTGATTCTCACCCTAACCCTAACCCGAATTCTCACCCTAACTCTAACCCAATCCTAACCCTAACCTAACCCTCACCCTCACCCTAACACTAACCCCAAGGCTAACCCTAACTCTAACCCAAAACTAACCCTAAACCTATCCATAAGCATAACCCCTAACCCTATTCCTAACCGTAAACCTAATGCTAACCCTAACTCTAACCCAACACTTATCCTAACCCTAGCCCTAACCCTAAACCTAAACCTAACCTAACCCTAACCCTACACCAACGCTACACCTAAACCGAGCCCTAACACTAAATTTTACCCTAACCCTCCAACACTAACCCTAACCCTCAAACCCTAACCCTAGCCCTAACCATAACCCTAACCCTTACACCCACTCAAGACTAACGCCAACTCTAACCGTAACCTCAAACTAACCCTAACCCTAACACTAACTCTAAGCCTACACTTAACCCAACACTAAACTTAACCCTAACCCTAAATCTAAGCCTAACCCTAATCTAACCCTAACCCAAACGCTAAACCTAACCTTAATGCTAACCCTAACCCTAACCCTAACCCTAACCCTAACCCAACCCTAAATCTAAACCTAACCCAACCCTAAACCTAACTCTAACCTGAAACCGAACCCAACCCTATGCCTAACCCTAACCCAAACACTAACCCTAACCCTAACAACTAAACCTAATGCTGACCATAAGCCTAACCCTAACCTTAACCCAAACCAACCTTAACTCTAATCCCAACCCTAACCCTAAACCTAAGCCTAACCCGAACCCTAATCTAAACCTAACCGTAACCCTAACCCTAACCCTATCCGTAATGAACCCTAACCAAAACTAAACCTAACCCTAACCCAACCCTAAAACCTAACCCTAAACCTAAACTCTAACCATAACCCAACACTTACCCTAACCCTAACTCTGACCCATACCCTAACCCAAAGCCTAACCCTAACCCTAACCATAACCCAAACCCAACCCTAACAGTATCTCTAACACTTTACCTAACCCTACCTCTAATAGTATCCCTAACCCTATCCCTAACCCTAACGCTAACCCTGACCCTAACCCTAACACTAATCGAACAATAACCCTAACCCTAACCCTATCCCTATCCCTAAACGTAACCCCAAACCCTAAACCTAACTATAAAATAATGCTAACCATAAGCCTAACACTAGCCAAACTAACACTAACCTTAAACCTATCACTAAACCTAAGACTACCGGTAACCCTAACCCTAAGACTTAACCTAACAAACAATAACCAAATCTAACCCTAACCCTAACCCTAACCCTAACCCTAAACTTAACCCTATCCCTAACCCTTATCCTATCCCTAACCCCAACCCTAACCAAAACCACAACCCTAAACCCAACCCCATCCTTTAATGCAACCCTAACCATAAACCTAAACCTAAACCTAAACCTAACCATAGCCCTAACCCTAAACCTAACAATAACGCAACCCTAACCCTAACCCTTACCCTAAAACCTAACCTTAACCCTAAACCTAACCGTAATCCTTAACCTAGCCCTAACCTCAAACCCAAATCCAATCCCAACCCCAACCCGAAACTCAACCCCAACAACAACCCTAACCTAACCCTAACACTAAGCCTAAACCTGACCCTACACGAAAACTAACCCTAACCCTAACCATAACCCTAACGATAATCGTAGCCTAACTCTAACACTACCCTAACCCTCCCATAGCCCTAAAACTAACCCTAACCCTAACCCTAACCGTAACACAACCCTAACAGTAAACTGAACACTAAACCTAACGCTAACCCTAAACCTAAGCCTAACCCTAACCCTAACCCTAACCCTAACCGTGACCAACCCAAACCAACCCTAAATTAACCCTAACACTAAACCTAACCAAAAGCCTATCCCTAACGCTAACTTGCAACCAAATCCTAACCCTAAAACATCCTTAACCCAAACCATAAACCAAACCCAACCCTAACCCTAAACCTAACCCTAATTGTAACCCTAACACTAACTCTAACCAAACTGTAACCCTAACCCTAACACTAACCCTAAGCCGACCCGTAAACTTAACCCTAACACTTACCCTAAAAAACCCTAACCAAATCTAAACCAAACCCTAACCCTAACCCTATCCCTAACCCTTGTTCTAAACCTAATGCCAATCCCAACCACAACCACAACCTTAACCCCATCCCCAAACCTGAAGCAACCTTAACCATAATCCTAACCCTAGCCCTAATCCTAAACATAAACCTAACAATAACCATAACCCTAACCCTAACCCTTAACCTAACACTCACCATAACAATAACCCTATCCGTATACCTAACACAACACAACCATAAGCCAACCCTAACCATAACCCTAACCATAACTTTAACCAAACATTTACCCTACATTTAAACCTAACCCTAAGCTAATCCTAACCCTAACACAACTCTAGCCCTAACACTATCCCTAAACCTAACGTTTAGTATAACCCTAACACTAACCCTAAACCTAACCAACACTAACTCTAAACGTAAACCTAAGGCAAACCAACGCTAACCCTAACCCTAACCCTAAGCTTAACCCTAACCCAAACCTAAACCTAACCCTAATTATAACCCAAACCATAGCCCTAACGTAACCCAAACCCTAACTCTAACCCTAACCTTAAACCTAACCCTAAACCTAATCCTAACCCAACCTTAACCCTAAACCTAAATGTAACCGAAAACTAAACCTAACCCTAAGCATAAGCTAAACCTAAACGAAACACTACACCTAATCCTAACCCTAACCCTAACACTAAACCTAAACCTAACCCTAAACCTAACTCTAAACCTAACTGTAAACCTAAACCTAACCCTAACCCTTAACCTAGCCCTAACCTCAAATCCAAACCGAACCCAACCCCAACCCGAACCGCAACCCCAACACCAACCCTAACCCAACCATAACCCTAACCCTAAACCTAACCCAACCCTAACCCTAACCCTAACCCAACTCTAAACCTACCCCAAAACCTAACCCTAAACCTAAACCTTAACCAACATTTACCCTAACCCTCACCCTAACCCTAACCCTAACCGTAACCCTTACCCACACCCTAACCCCAATGCCAACTCTAACCCCTACCCTAAACTAACCCTAACCCTAAACATAACACTAACCCTAAACCTACACCTAACCAAACACTAAACGTAACCCTAACCCTAACTTTAACTGTAACCCTAACTCTAAACCTAACACTAAACCTAACACAACACTAAACGTAACACTAACCCTAACCTTAAACCTAACCCTAACCCTAAACATAGCCCTAAACCTAACACTAACCCTATCCGTAACCCTGATGCCAACACAAACCATAACACTAACTCTAACCGTAAACCTTACGAAACCCAAACGTAAAATTAGCCCTAACCCTAAGTCTAACCTTAACCAAACATTTACCCTAAACATAACCCTAAGCCTAACCGTACACCTAAACCAACACTAAACGTAATCCTAACCCAAACCATAACCCTAGTCCTAACCCTAACCCTCAACCTAACACTAACCCTAACCCTAACCCTGAACCTAACACTATAACACTAACCCTAACCATAAACCTAAACCAACCCAAACCTAAACCTAAACCTAACCCTAACCCTAAGGTTAAAACAACATATACCCTAAACTTAAACTTAGCCCTAATTCTAGCCCTAAACCCTAACCCTAAACCTAACCCTGACCCTAACCCTAAAACTAACCCAACACTAAACATAAAACAAACCCTAACCATAACCCTAACCCTAACACAAACATAGCCCTCGCACTATCGCTTACCCTAACGCTAAGCATAACCCTAACACTAACCCTAAACCTAACCCAACACGAACCCTAACACTAACCCTAACCGAAACCACATAAAACAACCCTAACCTTAACCCTAACCATAAGATTAATCCTAATCCTAACCGTAAACAACCCTAACCCAACCCTAAACCTAACCCTAATTCTAACCCAAACCATAACCTTAACCTAACCCTAACCCTAACCCTAACCCTAAACTGAAACCTAACCCTAATACTAACCCAACCTTAACACAAAACTAAACCTAACCCTAACCCTAAAGCTAACCCTAACCCAAACACTAACCCTAACCCTAACCCTAACCCTAAAGCTAACCCTTAACATAGCCCTAACCTTAAACCCAAACCCAACCCCAACCCCAACTTGAACCACAACCTCAACAGCAACCCTAACCCAACCCTAACTCTAACCCTAAACCTAACCCAACACAAACCCTAACCATAACCATAACCATAACCCTAATGATAAGAGTATTCTAACACTAACGCTACCTTTACCCTACCATAGGCCTAAACCTAACACTTACCTTAACCCTAACCATAACACAACCCTGACACTAAACCTAACCCTAAATCTAACCATAAACCTAAACCTAAGCCTAAGCCTAAGCCTAACCCTAAACCTAACCAACCAAAACCAACCCTAAATTAACCCTAAACTTAAACCTAACCAAAAGCCTGACCCTAACCCTAACCTGAAACCCAACCCTAACCCTAAACGTAAATCTAACCCTAACCCTAACACTAACTGTAACCCTAACACTAACCCTAACCCAACCCTAAACCTAAACCTAACACTAACCCTACCCTACCCATAAAGCTAAGCCTAACACTTACACTAACCAACCCTAATCAAATCTAAACCAAACCCTAACCCTAATCCTATCCCTAAACCTTGCCCTAAACCTATAGCCAACCACAACCACAACCCTAACCCCAATCCCAACCATAACCATAACCTGAACCATAACATTAATACTAATGAAACCCTAACCCTAACACTAACTCTAACCCTACCCCTAAACTTAAAGCTATCCCTAACACTAACCTAACCCAAAACCTAACACAAACATAACCCTAACCCTAGCCTTAACCCTAACACTAACCCAACCCGAACCCTAATATTAACCCTAACCCAACCCTAACCCAAAACATAACCCTAACCCTCACCCTAAGCCTAACCATAACCCAACCAAAACCTAACCATAACCCAAACATAACCCAATAACTCTAACCCTAACCCTAACCCTAACCCTAACCCAACCCTAACACTAACCCTATCCCTAACACTAACACAACCCTAACCCTAAACCTAACCCTAAGCCAAATGAAACCCAAACCCTAACCATAACCATAACCCAATAATATTAATCCTAGCCCAAACCCTAACCCTAACCCTAACTCTAAACCTAACCGTAACACAACCCTAACCCTAAACCTAAACCTAACCCTAACTCTAACGCTAGCCCTAACCCTGAACCTGACCCTGATTCTCACCCTAACCCTAACCCTAATTCTCACCCTAACTCTAACCCAATCCTAACGCTAACCTAACCCTCACCCTCACGCTAAAACTAACCCTAAGGATAACCCTAACCCTAACTCTAACCCAACACTAATCCTAACCCTAGCCCTAACCCTAAACCTAAACCTAACCTAACCCTAACACTAAACAGAACGCTACACATAACCTGAGCACTAACCCTAAATTTTACCCTAAACCTCCAACACTAACCCTAACACTCAAACCCTAAGCCTAACCCTAATCCTAGCCCTAACCCTAACCCTAACCCTTACCCCCACCAAAAGGCTAACCCCAACTCTAACCCTAAACTTAAACTAACCCTAACCATAACCGTAACACTAAATCTAAACTTACACCTAATCCAACGCTAAACGTAACCCTAACCCTAACTCTAAGCCTAACCCTAATCTAACCCTAACCCAAACGTTAACCCTAACCTTAACGCTAACCCTAACCTTAACCCTAACCCGACCTTAATTCTAAACCTAACCCAACCCTATACCTAACCCTAACCCGAAACCAAAGCCAAACCTATACCTAACCCTAACCCAAACACTAACCCTAACCCTAACACCTAAACCTAATGATGACCATAAACCTAACCCTAACCCTAACCCAAACCAACCGTAACTCTAATCCCAACCATAACCCTAACCCTAAACCTAACCTGAACCCTAATCTAAACCTAACTGTAATGCTAACATTAACCCTATCCCTAACGACCCCTCACCAAAACTAAACCTAACCCTAACACTATCCCCAACCCTAAAACCTCACCCTAACTCTAATCCTAAACCTAATCCTAGCTCTTATGCTAACTCTAACCCTAACCCTAAGCCTAACCAACACTAACCAAACCTAACCCTAACCCTAACCCTAACCCTAACCCTAACCCTAGCACTTACCCTAACCCTAACCCCAACGCCAACCCCAAACCAAAACACAACAGCAAACCCTACCCTAACCCAACCCTAAATCTATCCCTAACCCTAACACAAACCCAACCCTAACCCTATCCCTAACCGTAACCCTAAACTAACCGTAACCCTTACCCTAAAACTCACCCTAAACTTAACCCAAACCCAACCCCAACAGCAACCCTAACCCAACCCTAACACTAACCCTAAACATAAACCAACACGAAGCCTAACCCTAACCATAACCATAACCCTAACGATAAGAGTATACTAGACCTAACGCTACCGTTACCCTACCATAGGCCTAAACCTAACCCTAAGCGGAACACAAACCTGACACTAAACCTAACCCTAAATCTAACCCTAACCCTAAACCAAAGTTTGAACCTAAGTCTAACCCTACGCCTAAACAACCGAAACCAACCCTAAATTAACCCTAAACTTAAACCTAACCAAAAGCCTAACCCTAACCCTAACCTGAAACCCAACCCTAACCCTAAACGTAAATCTAACCCTAAACCTAACCATAACTGTAACCCTAACACTAACCCTAACCCACCCTTAACCCTAACCCTAACACTAACCCTAACCTACATAAAAACCTAATCCTAACACTTACCCTAACCAACTCTAACCAAATCTAAACCGAACCCTAACCCTAACCCTATCCCTAAACCTTGCCCTAAACCTATCGCCAACCACAACCACAAACCTAACCCCAACCCCAACCCTAACCATAACCCGAACCATAACATTAACACTAATGAAACCCTAATCCTAACACTAAATCTAACCCTACCCCTAACCTTAACCCTAACCCTAACCCGAACCTAACCCAAAACCTAACACAAACGTAACCCTAACCCTAGCCCTAACCCTAACACTAACCCAACCCGAACCCTAATACTAAAATTAACCCAACCCTAACCTAAAACATAAGCCTAACCCTAACCCTAACCCTAACCCAAACCCAACCATAAACCTAACCATAACCCAATAACACTAACCCTAACCCTAACCCTAAACCTTATCCAACCCTAACACTATCCCTATCCCTAACACTAACACAACCCTAACCCTAAACCTATCCCTAACCCTAACTCTAACACTAGCCCTAACCCTGACTCTGACCCTGATCCTCACCCTAACCCTAACCCTAATCGTCAAACTAACTCTAAACCAATCCTAACCCTAACCTAAACCTCACCCTCACCCTAAAACTAACCCCAAGGCTAACCCTAACACTAACCCAAAACTAACCCTAACCCTATCCATAAGCATAACCCCTAACCCTAATCCTAACCGTAAACCTAATCCTAACCCTAACTCTAACCCAACACTAATCCTAAACCTAGCCCTACCCCTAAACCTAAACCTAAACCTAACCTAACCCTAACCCTAAACCAACGCTACACCTAAAACGAGCCCTAACCCTAAATTTTACCCTAACCCTCCAACACTAACCTTAACCCTCAAACCCTAACCCTAGCCCTAACCCTAACCCTAACCCTTACACCCACTCAAGACTAAAGCCAACTCTAACCCTAACCTCAAACTAACCCTAACCCTAACACTAACTCTAAGCCTACACCTAACCCAACACTAAAGGTAACCCTAACCCTAACTCTAAGCCTAACCCTAATCTAACCCTAAACCAAACGCTAAACCTAACCTTAACACTAACCCTAAACCTACCCCTAACCCTAACTCAACCCTAATTCTAAACCTAACCCAAACCTAAACCTAACTCTAACCCGAAACCGAACCCAACCCTATACCTAACCCTAATCCAAACACTAATCCTAACCCTAACACCTAAACCTAATGCTGATCATAAACCTAACCCTATCTTTAACCCAACCCAAACTTAACTCTAATCCCAAGCCTAACCCTAACCCTAAGCTTAACCCTAAACCAACACTAAACGTAACCCTAATTCTAACCCAAACCATAACCCTAACGTAACCCAAACCCTAACTCTAACCCTAACCTTAAACCTAACCCTAAACCTAATCCTAACCCAACCTTAACCCTAAACCTAAACGTAACCAAAAACTAAACCTAACCCTAACCATAAGCTAACCCTAACCCAAACACTCCCCCTAATCCTAACACTAAACCTAAACCTAACCCTAAACCTAACTCTAAACCTAACTGTAAACCTAAACCTAACCCTAACCCTTAACCTAGCCCTAACCTCAAATCCAAACCAAACCCAACCCCAACCCGAAGTGCAACCCCAACACCAACCCTAACCCAACCATAACCCTAACCCTAAACCTAACCCAACCCTAACCCTAACCCTAACCCAACTCTAAACCTACCCCAAAACCTAACTCGAAACCTAAACCTAACCCTAACCTTAACCCAACATTTACCCGAACCCTCACCCTAACCCTAACCCTAACCCTAACCGTAACCCTTACCCACACCCTAACCACAATGCCAACTCTAACCCCTACCCTAAACTAACCCTAACCCTAAACGTAACACTAACCCTAAACCTACACCTAACCCAACACTAAACATAACCCTAACCCTAACCTTAACTGTAACCCTAACTCTAAACCTAACCCTAAACCTAACACAACACTAAAAGTAACCCTAACCCTAAACCTAACCCTAAACTTAACACTAACACTAACGCTAACCGTAACCCTGATGCCAACACAAACCATAACACTAACTCTAATGTAAACCTTACCAGACCCAACTCTAAAATTAACCCTAACCCTAAGTCTAATGTTAACCAAACATTTACCCTAAACATAACCCTAAGCTTAACCGTACACCTAACACAACACTAAACCTAACGTAACCCTAAACCTAACTATAACCCTAGCCCTAACCCTAACCCTCAACCTAACACTAACCCTAACCCTAACCCTGAACCTAACACTATAACACTAACCCTAACCGTAAACCTAAACCAACCAAAACCTAAACCTAAACCTAACCCTAACCCTTACGTTAAAACAACATATACCCTAAACTTAAACTTAGCCCTAATTCTAGCCCTAAACCCTAACCCTAAACCTAACCCTGACCCTAACCCTAAACCTAACCCAACACTAAACTTAAACCAAACCCTAACCATAACCCTAACCCTAACACAAACATAGCCCTCACACTATCTCTTACCCTAACGCTATGCATAACCATAACACTAACCCTAAACCTAACCCAACACGTACCCTAACACTAACCCTAACCGAAACCACCTAAAAGAACCCTAACCTTAACCCTAACCATAAGATTAATCCTAACCCTAACCGTAAACAACCCTAACCCAACCCTAAACCTAACCCTAATTCTAACCCAAACCATAACCTTAACCTAACCCTAACCCTAACCCTAACCCTAAACTGCAACCTAACCCTAATACTAACCCAACCTTAACACAAAACTAAACCTAACCCTAACCCTAAAGCTAAACCTAACCAAAACACTAACCCTAAACCTAACCCTAAAGCTAACCCTTAACATAGCCCTAACCTTAAACCCAAACCCAACCCGAACAGCAACCTGAAGCAGAACCACAACAGCAACCCTAACCCAACCCTAACTCTAACCCTAAACCTAACCCAACACGAACCCTAACCCTAACCATAACCATAACCCTAACGATAAGAGTACTCTAACACTAACGCTATCTTTACCCTACCATAGGCCTAAACCTAACCCTTACCTTAACCCTAACCGTAACACAACCCTGACAGTAAACCTAACCCTAAATCTAACCCTAACCCTAACACTAAGCCTAAGCCTAACCCTAAACCTAACCAACCAAAACCAACCCTAAATTAACCCTAAACTTAAACCTAACCAAAAGGCTGACCCTAACCCTAACATGAAACCCAACCCTAACCCTAAACGTAAATCTAACCCTAACCCTAACACTAACTGTAACCCTAACACTAACCCTAACCCAACCCTAAACCTAAACCTAACACTAACCCTACCCTACCCATAAACCTAAGACTAACACTTACACAAACCAGCCCTAACCAAATCTAAACCAAACCCTAACCCTAATCCTATCCCTAAACCTTGCCCTAAACCTATCGCCAACCGCAACCACAACCCTAACGCCAATCACAACCATAACCATAACCCGAACCATAACACTAACACTAATGAAACCCTAACCCTAACACTAACTCTAACCCTACCCCTAAACTTAACCCTAAACCTAACACTAACCTAACCCAAAACCTAACACAAACATAACCCTAACACTAGTCTTAACCATAACACTAACACAAACCGAACCCTAATACTAACCCTAACCCAACCCTAACACAAAACATAACCCTAACCCTCACCCTAAGCCTAATCCTAACCCAACCAAAACCTAACCATAACCCAAACATAACCCAATAACCCTAAACCTAACCCTAACCATAACCCTAACCTTAACCCAACCCTAACAGTAATCCTATCCCTAACACTAACACAACACTAACCCTAAACCTTACCCTAAGCCAAATGTAACCATAACCCTAACCATAACCATAACCCAATAATATTAATCCTAGCCCAAACCCTAAAACTAACACTAACTCTAAACCTAACACTAACACAACCCTAACCCTAAACCTAAACCTAACCCTAACTCTAACGCTAGCCCTAACCCTGAACCTGACCCTGATTCTCACCCTAACCCTAACCCTAATTCTCACCCTAACTCTAACCCAATCCTAACGCTAACCTAACCCTCACCCTCACCCTAACACTAACCCCAAGGTTAACCCTAACCCTAACTCTAACCCAACACTAATCCTAACGCTAGCCCTAACCCTAAACCTAAACCTAACCCTAACCCTAACCCTAACCCTAACCTCCAACACTAACACTAACCCTCAAACCCTAAGCCTAAACCTAACCCTTGCCCTAACCCTAACCCTTACCCCACCCAAAGCCTAACCCCAACTCTAACCCTAACCTTAAACTAACCCTAACCATAACCATAACACTAACTCTAAACTTACACCTAATCCAACACTAAACGTAACCCTAACCCTAACTCTAAGCCTAACCCTAATCTAACCCTAACCCACATGTTAACCCTAACCTTAACGCTATCCCTAACCAAACCTTAATTCTAAACCTAACCCAACCCTATACCTAACACTAACCCGAAACCGAAGCCAACCCTATACCT
This sequence comes from Cavia porcellus, assembly GCF_034190915.1. NCBI lineage: Eukaryota > Metazoa > Chordata > Mammalia > Rodentia > Caviidae > Cavia > Cavia porcellus. The sequence goes on along the minus strand of NW_026947547.1, from coordinate 2,485,826 downwards.
AAACCTAACCCAAACACTAACCCTAACCCTAACACCTAAACCTAATGATGACCATAAACCTAACCCTAACCCTAACCCAAACCAACCTTAACTCTAATCCCAACCATAACCCTAACCCTAAGCCTAACCTGAACCCTAATCTATACCTAACTGTAACCCTAACCTTAACCCTATCCCTAACGAACAATCACCAACACTAAACCTAACCCTAACCCTAACCCTAACCCTAACCCTAACCCCAACCCTAAATCCTCACCCTAACTCTAACCATAAACCTAATCCTACCCCTTATGCTAAGCCTAACCCTAACCCTAAACCTAACCCAACCCTATAGCTAACCCTAACACTAACATTAAGACCTAAACCTAATGCTAGCCATAAACTTAACCCTAAATCTAACCCAACCCAACCTTAACTCTAATCCTACCCTATCCCAAACCCTAACCCTAAAACTAAACCTAACCCTAACCCTCAACCTAACCCTAAACCTAACCTAAACCTAAATGTAACCGTAACCCTAACCTTAAGCCTACCCCTAACCAACCCTAACCAGCACTAAACCTAACCCTAACCCTAAGGCTAACCCTAACCCAACCCTAACCCTAACCCTAAACCTAACTCCTAACCCTAACCCTAACCCTAACCCTAACCCAACGCTAACCCTAACCCTAACCCTACCTTAACCCAAAGGCTAACTCTAACCCTAACCCAAACAATAAAACCTAACCCAACCCTAACCCTAACACTAACACTAAACCTAATCCTATTTCTAATCCTAACCCTAGCCCTAAGCCTAACGCTAACCCTGACCCTAACCCTAACCCTAACCCCTAATCCTAACCCGAACTCTCACCCTAACCATAACCCTATCCCTTACCCTAACCCAACCCTAACCCTAACACTAACCCAAACTGTAACCCTAACCCGAAGCCTAACCCTAACCCTCAGCCTAATGCTAACCGTAACCCCAACCCTAAGCCTAACAAACACTAACCAAACCTAACCCTAACCCTAACCCTAACCCTAGCACTTACCCTAAACCTAACCCCAACCCCAAACCAAAACACAACCGCAAACCCTACCCTAACCCAACCCTAAATCTATCCCTAACCCTAACACAAACCCAACCCTAACCCTATCCCTAACCGTAACCGTAAACTAACCGTAACCCTTACCCTAAAACTCACCCTAACCTTAAACCCAAACCCAACCAAAACAGCAACCCTAACCCAACCCTAACACTAACCCTAAACCTAAACCAAAACGAAGCCTAACCCTAACCATAACCATAACCCTAACGATAAGAGTACACTAGCCCTAACGCTACCGTTACACTACCATAGGCCTAAACCTAACCCTAAGCGGAACACAAACCTGACACTAAACCTAACCCTAAATCTAACCCTAACCCTAAACCAAAGCCTGAGCCTAAGTCTAACGCTACCCCTAAACAACCAAAACCAACCCTAAATTAACCCTAAACTTAAACCTAACCAAAAGCCTAACCCTAACCCTAACCTGAAACCCAACCCTAACCCTAAACGTAAATCTAACCCTAAACGTAACCCTAACTGTAACCCTAACACTAACCCTAACCCAACCTTAACCCTAACCCTAACAATAACCCTATCCTACCCATAAACCTAAGCCTAACACTTACCCTAACCAACCCTAACCAAATTTAAACCGAACCCTAACCCTAACCCTATCCCAAAACCTTACCCTAAACCTATCGCCAAACACAACCACAACCCTAACCCCAACCCCAACCCTAACCATAACCCGAACCATAACACTAACACTAATGAAACCCTAACCCTAACACTAACTCTAAACCTACCCCTAACCTTAACCCTAACCCTAACCCTAACCTAACCCAAAACCTAACCCAAACGTAACCCTAACCCTAGCCCTAACCCTAACACTAACCCAACCCGAACCCTAATACTAAACCTAACCCAACCCTAACCTAAAACATGAGCCTAACCCTAACCCTAACCCTAACCCAAACCCAACCATAAACCTAACCATAACCCTAACCATAACCCATAACACTAACCATAACCCTAAACCTAACCCTAACCCAACCCTAACACTATCACTATCCCTAACACTAACAAAACCCTAACCCTAAACCTAACCCTAACCCTAACTCTAACACTAGCCCTAACCCTGACTCTTACCCTGATCCTCACCCTAATCCTAACTCTAATCCTCACCCTAACTCTAAACCAATCCTAACCCTAACCTAACCTTCACCCTCACCCTAACACTAACCCCAAGTCTAACCCTAACCCTAACCCAAAACTAACCATAACCCTATCCATAAGCATAACCCCTAACCCTAATCCTAACCGTAAACCTAATCCTAACCCTAACTCTAACCCAACACTAATCCTAACCCTAGCCCTAACCCTAATCCTAAACCTAACCTAACCTAACCCTAACCCTAAACCAACGCTACACCTAAACCGAGCCCTAACCCTAAATTTTACCCTAACCCTCCAACACTAACCCTAACACTCAAACCCTAACCCTAGCGCTACCCTTACCCCTAACCCTTACACCCACTCAAGACTAACGCCAACTCTAACCCTAACCTCAAACTAACCCTAACCCTAACACTAACTCTAAGCCTACACCTAACCCAAAACTAAAGGTAACCCTAACCCTATCTCTAAGCCTAACCCTAATCTAACCCTAACCCAAACGCTAAACCTAACCATAACATTAACCCTAACCCTACCCCTAACCCTAACCCAACCCTAATTCTAAACCTAACCCAAACTTAAACCTAACTATAACCCAAAACCGAACCCAACCCTATACCTAACCCTAACCCAAACACTAATCCTAACCCTAACACCTAAACCTAATGCTGATCATAAACCTAACCCTAACCTTAACCCAACCCAAACTTAACTCTAATCCCAAGTCTAACCCTAACCCTAAGCTTAACCCTAACCCAACACTAAACCTAACCCTATTTCTAACCCAAACCATAACCCTAACGTAACCCAAGCCCTAACTCTAACCCTAACCTTAAACCTAACCCTAAACCTAATCCTAACCCAACCTTAACCCTAAACCTAAACGTAACCGAAAACTAAACCTAACCCTAACCATAAGCTAACCCTAACCCAAACACTACCCCTAATCCTAACCCTAACACTAACACTAAACCTAAAGCTAACCCTAAACCTAATTCTAAAACTAACTGTAAACCTAAACATAACCCTAACCCTTAACCTAGCCCTAACCTCAAATCCAAACCGAACACAACCCCAACCCGAACCACAACCCCAACACCAACCCTAACCCAACCATAACCCTAACCCTAAACCTAACCCAACCCTAACCCTAACCCAACTCTAAACCTACCCCAAATCCTAACCCTAAATCTAAACCTAACCCTAACCCTAACCTTAACCCAACATTTACCCTAACCCTCACCCTAACCCTAACCCTAACCGTAACCCTTACCCACACCCTAACACCAATGCCAACTCTAAACCCTACCCTAAAATAACCCTAACCCTAAACGTAACACTAACCCTAAACCTACACCTAACCCAACACTAAACGTAACCCTAAACCTAACCTTAACTGTAACCCTAACTCTAAATGTAACCCTAAACCTAACCCAACACTAAACGTAACCCTAAACCTAACCTTAACCCTAACCCTAAACCTAAACCTAACCATAAACCTAACACTAACATTAGCACAACCCTAACCCTGACGCTAACACAAACCATAACACTAACTCTAACCGTAAACCTTACCCAACCCAACCCTAAAATTAACCCTAACCCAAAGTCTAACCTTAGCCAAACATTTACCCTAAACATAACCTTAAGCCTAACCGTACACCTAACACAACACTAAACATAACCCTAACCCTAACCATAACCCTAATCCTAACCCTAACCCTCAACCTAACACTAACCCTAACCCTAACCCTGAAGCTAACACTATAACACTAACCCTAAACGTAAACCTAAACTAACCCAAACCTAAATCTAAACCTAACCCTAACCCTAACGTTAAAACAACATATACCCTAAACTTAAACTTAACCCCAATTCTAGCCCTAAACCCTAACCCTAAACCTAACCCTGACCCTAACCCTAAAACAAACCCAACACTAAACCTAACCCTAATCATCGTCATAACCCTAACCCTAACACAACCATAGCCCTAACACTATACCTTACCCTAACGCTAAGCGTAACACTAACACTAACCCCAAACCTAACCCAACACGAACCCTAACCCTAAACCTAACAGAAACCAACCTAAAACAACCCTAACCTTAACCCTAACCCTAAGATTAATCCTAACCCTAACCCTAAACAACCCTAACCCAACCCTAAACCTAACCCTAATTCTAACCCAAACCATAACCTTAACTGAACCCTAACCCTAACCCTAACCATAAAATTAAAGCTAACTCTAATACGTACACAACCTCAACCCAAAACTAAACCTAACCCTAACCCTAACCCTAAAGCTAACCCTAACCCAAACACTAACCCTAACCCTAACCCTAAAGCTAACCCTTAACCTAGCCCTAACCTTAAACCCAAACCCAACCCCAACCCCAACATGAACCACAACCCCAACAGCAACCCTAACGCAACCCCAACCCTAACCCTAAACCTAACCCAACACGAACCCTAACCGTAAACATAACCATAACCCTAACGATAAGAGTACTCTAACCCTAACGCTACCCTTACCCTACCATAGGCCTAAACCTAACCCCAACCCTAACCCTAACCGTAACACAACCCTGACACTAAACCTAACCCTAAATCTAACCCTAACCCTAAACCTAAGCCTAAGCCTAACCCTAACCAACCAAAACCTACCCAAAATTAACCCTAAACTTAAACCTAGCCAAAAGCCTAACCCTAAACCTAACCTGAAACCCAAACCTAATCCTAAACGTAAATCTAACCCTAACCCTAATCCTAAATGTAACCCTAACACTAACCCTAACACAACCCTAACCCTAACCCTAACACTAACCCTACCCTACCCATAAACCTAAGCCTAACACTTACCCTAACCAACACTAACCAAATCGAAACCGAACCCTAACCCTAACCCTATCCCTAAACCTTGCCCAAAACCTATCGCCAACCACAACACAACCCTAACCCCAACCCCAACCCTAACCATAACCCGAACCATAACAATAACACTAATGAAACCCTAACCCTAACACTAACTCTAACCCTACCCCTAACCTTAACCCTAACCCTAACCCTAACCTAACCCAAAACCAAACCCAAACATAACCCTAACCCTAGCCCTAACCCTAACACTAACCCAAGGAGAACCCTAATACTAACCTTACCCCAACCCTAACCCAAAACATAAGCCTAAACCTAACCCTAAACCTAACCCAAACCAACCATAAACCTAACCATAACCCTAACCATAACCCAATAACTCTAACCCTAACCCTAACCCTGACCCTAACCCAACCCTAACACTAACCCTATCCCAAACACTAACACAAACCTAACCCTAAACCTAACCCTAAGCCAAACGTAACCCTAACCCTAACCATAACGATAACGCAATAATATTAATCCTAGCCCGAACCCCAACCCTAACCCTAACTCTAAATCTAACTCTAACACAACCCTAACCCTAAACCTAAACCTAACCCTAACTCTAATGCTAGCCCTAACCCTAACCTGACACTGATTCTCACCCTAACCCTAACCCTAATTCTCACCCTAATTCTAACACAATCCTAACGATAACCTAACCCTCACCCTCACCCTAACACTAACCCCAAGGCTAACCCTAACCCTAACTCTAACCCAACACTAATCCTAACCCTAGCCCTAACCCTAAACCTAACCCTAACGCTAACCCTATCCCTAACAAACCCTCAGCAACACTAAACCTAACCCTAACCCAAGCCTATCCCTAACCCAACACTAACCCTAACTCTAAACCTAACACCTAACCCTAACCCTAACACTAACCCTAAACCTAGCCCCAACCCTAAACCCTCACCCTAAATCTAACCCTAAACCTAACCCTAACCCTTATGCTATGCCTAACCTTAACCCTAAACTTAACGCAACCCTATACCTAACCCTAACCCAAACCCTAACACTAACATTAACACCTAAACCTAATGCTAACCATAAACTTAACCCTAACCCTAACCCAACCCAACGTTAACTCAAACCCTACCCTAACCCAAACACTCACCCTAAACCAAAACCTAACCCTAAACCTCAACCTAACCGTAACCCTAACCTAAACCTAAATGAAACCATAACCGTAACCTTAACCCTACCCAAAACCAACCCTAACCATCACTAAACCTAACCCTAACCCTAAGGCTAACCCTAACCCAACCCTAAGCCTAACCCAAACCCAACCATAAACCTAACCATAACCCTAACCATAACCCAATAACTCTAACCCTAACCCTAAACCTGACCCTAACCCAACCCTAACCCTAACATTAACCCAAACCGTAACACTAACCCTAAGCCTAACCTTAAGCCTAAGCCTAATCCTAACCCTAACCCTAACCCTAACCCTAAGCCTAACCAACACTAACCAAACCTAACCCTAACCCTAACCCTAACCCTAGCACTTACCCTAACCCAAACCCCAACGCCAATACCAAACCGAAACACAACCGCAAACACTACCCTAACCCAACCCTAAACCTATGCCTAACCCTAACACTAACCCAACCCTAACCCTATCCCTAACCCTAACCCTACCCTAACCCTAACCCTAAACCTAAAACTAACCCTAACCTTGAACCCAAACCCAACCCCAACAGCAACCCTAACCCTACCCTAACCCTAACCATAACCATAACCCAAACCCAACCCTAACAGTACCTCTAACACTTAACCTAACCCTACCCCTAATAGTATCACTAACCCTAACCCTAACCCTAACGCTAACCCTGACCCTAACCCTAACAGTAATCGAACCCTAACCCTAACACTAACCCTATCCCTATCCCTAACCCTAACCCCTAACCCTAAACCTAACCATAAAATAATGCAAACCATAACCTTAACACTAGCCCAAACCAACAATAACCCTAAACCTATCCCTAAACCTAAGCCTACCGGTAACCCTAACCCTAACACTTAACCTAACAAACAATAACCAAATCTAACCCTAACCCTAATCCTATCCCTAACCCTTGCCCTATCCCTAACCCCAACCCCAACCAAAACCACAACCCTAACCCCAACCCCATCCCTAATGCAACCCTAACCATAAACCTAAACCTAAACCTAAACCTAAACCTAACCAAAACCCTAACACTAACGCAACACTAACCCTAAACCTTACCCTAAACCTAACCCTAAACTTAACCCTAAACCTAACCCTAACCCTTAACCTAGCCCTACCTCAAACCCAAATCCAATCCCAACCCCAACCCGAAACTCAACCCCAACAACAACCCTAACCTAACCTGAACACTAACCCTAAACCTAACCCAACACGAACCCTAACCCTAACCCTAATCATAACACTAACGATAACCGTAGCCTAACTCTAACACTACCCTAATCCTCCCATAGTCCTAAAACTAACCCTAACACTAAACCTAACCCTAACCCTAACCGTAACACAAACCTAACAGTAAACCGAACCCTAAACCTAACGCTAAGCCTAAACCTAAGCCTAAGCCTAACCCTAACCCTAACCGTGACCAACCCAAACCAACCCTAAATTAACCCTAACCCTAAACCTAACAAAAAGCCTATCCCTAACCCTAACTTGAAACCAAATCCTAACCCTAAACCATCCTTAACCCAAACCCTAAACCAAACCCAACCCTAACCCTAAACCTAACCCTAACTGTAACCCTAACACTAACTCTAACCCAAACATAACCCTAACCCTAAAACTAACCCTAAGCCAACACGTAAACCTAACCCTAACACCCTAAACAACCCTAACCAAATCTAAACCAAACCCTAACCCTAACCCTATCCCTAAACCTTGTTCTAAACCTAACGCCAACCCCAACCACAACCACAACCTTAACCCTATCCCCAAACCTGAAGAAACCTTAACCATAATCCTAACCCTAACCGTAACCCTAAATCTAAACCTAACAATAACCCTAACCCTAACCCTAACCCTGACCCTAACACTCAACATAACACTAACCCTAACCGTATACCTAACACAACACAACCCTAAGCCAAACCTAACCTAACCCTAACCATAAACTTAACCCAACATTTACCCTAAATTTAACCCTAACCCTAACTCAAGATCAAAACCCTGACCCCAACCCTAACCCTGACACTAAACCTAACAATAACCCTAACCCTAACCCTAACCCTGACCCTAACGCTCACCATAACACTAACCCTAACCGTATACCTAACCCAACCCAACCTTAAACCTAAACCTAACCCTAAGCTAATCCTAAACCTAACACAACTCTAGCCCTAACACTATCCCTAAAACTAACATTTAGCATAACCCTAACACTAACCCTAAACCTACCCAACACTAACCATAACCCTAATCCTAACGCAAACCAACGCTAACGCTAACTCTAACCCTAAGCTTAACCCTAACCCAACCCTAAACCTAAGCCTAATTCTAACCAAAACCATAACCCTAGCTTAACACAAACCCTAACTCTAACCCTAACCTTAAACCTAACCCTAAACACAATCCTAACCCAACCTTAACCCTAAACCTAAACGTAACAGAAAACTAAACCTAACCCTAACCATAAGCTAACCCTAACCCAAACACTACCCCTAATCCTAACCCTAACCCTAACACTAAACCTAAACCTAACCATAAACTTAATTCTAAACCTAACTGTAAACCTAAACCTAACCCTAACCCTTAACCTAGCCCTAACCACAAATCCAAACAGAACCCAACACCAACCCGAACCGCAACCCCAACACCAACCCTAACCCAACCATAACCCTAACCCTAAACCTAACCCAACCCTAACCCTAACCCAACTCTAAACCTACCCCAAAACCTAACACTAAATCTAAACCTAACCCTAACCCTAACCGTAACACTAACCCTAAACCTACACCTAACCCAACACTAAATGTAACCCTAAACCTAACCTTTACTGTAACCCTAACTCTAAACATAACCCTAAACCTAACCCAACACTAAACGTAACCCTAACTCTAACCTTAACCCTAACCTTAACCCTAAACCTCACCATAAACCTAACACTAACATTAACACAACCCTAACCCTGACGCTAACACAAACCATAACACTAACTCTAACAATAAACCTTACCCAACCCAACCCTAAAATTAACCCTAACCCTAAGTCTAACCTTAAACAAACATTTACCCTAAACATAACCCTAAGCCTAACCGTACACCTAACCCAACACTAAACATAAACCTAACCCTAACCATAACCCTAATCCTAACCCTAACCCTCAAACTAACACTAACCCTAACCCAACCCTAACACTAACCCTATCCCTAACACTAACACAACCCTAACCCTAAACCTAACCATAAGCCAAACGTAACCCTAACCCTAACTATAACCATAACCCAATAATATTAATCCTAGACCCAACCCTAAACCTAATCCTAACTCTAAACCTAACCCTAACACAACCCTAACCCTAAACCTAACCCAAACCCAACAATAAACCCAGCCATAACCCTTACCATAACTCAATAACACTAACCCTAACCCTAACCCTAACCCTAACCCTAACCCTAATCCTAACCCAACCCTAACACTAACCCTATCCTAACACTAACACAACCCTAAACCTAAACCTAACCCTAAGCCAAAAGTAACCCTAACCATAACCATAACCATAACCCAGTAATATTAATCCTAGCCCGAACCCTAAAGCTAACCCTAACTCTAAACATAACCCTAACACAACCCTAACCCTAAGCCTAAACCTAACCCTAACTCTAACGCTAGCCCTAAACCTGAACCTGACCCTGATTCTCACCCTAACCCTAACCCTAATTCTCACATTAACTCTAACCCAATCCTAACCCTAACCTAACCCTCACCCTCACCCTAACACTACCCCAAGGCTAACCCTAACGCTAACTCTAACCCAACACTAATCCTAAACCTAGCCCTAACCCTAAACCTAACCTAACCCAAACGAACCTAACCCTAACCCTAAATCGAACGCTCCACCTATCCTGAGCCCTAACCCTAAATTTTACCCTAAACTTCCAACACTAACCCTAACCCTCAAACCCTAAGCCTAACCCTAACCCTAGCCCTAACCCGAACCCTAACCCTTACCCCCACCCAAAGCCTAACCCCAACTCTAACCCTAACCTTAAATTAACCCTAACCATAACCGTAACACTAACTCTAAACTTACACCTAATCCAACACTAAACGTAACCGTAACCCTAATTCTAAGCCTAACCCTAATCTAACCCTAACCCAAAGGTTAACCCTAACCTTAACGCTAACCCTAACCCTAACCCTAAACCTAACCCAACCTTAATTCTAAACCTAACCCAACAAGAAACCTAACCCTAACCTGAAACCGAACCCAAACCTATACCTAACCCTAACCCAAACTCTAACCCTAACCCTAACACCTAAACCTAATGATGACCATAAACCTAACCCTAACCCTAACCCAAACCAACCTTAACTCTAATCCCAACACTAAATCTAACCCCAAGCCTAACATGAACCCTAATCTAAACCTAACTGTAACCCTAACCCTAACCCTATCCCTAAGGAACCCTAACCAACACTAAACCTAACCCTAACCCTAAGCCTAAACCTAACCCAACACTAACCCTAACGCTAAACCTAACACCTAACCCTAACCCTAACACTAACCCTAACCCTAACCCTAACCTAAACCGTCACCCTAACTCTAACCCTTAACGTAACCCTAACCCTTATGCTAAGCCTAACCCTAACCCTAAACCTAACACAACCCTATATCTAACCCTAACCCAAATCCTAACACTAACATTAACACCTAAACCTAATGCTAACCATAAACTTAACCCTAACGCTAACCCAAACCAACCTTAACTCTAACCCTACCCTAACCCAAAACCTAACCCTAAACTTAAACCTAAACCTAACCCAGAACCTAACCCTAACCCTAACCTAAACCTCAATGTAACCGTAACCCTAACCTTAAGCCTACCCCTAACCAACCCTAACCATCACTAAACCTAACCCTAACCCTAAGGCTAACCCAAACCCAATGCTAACCCTAACCCTAATCCTAACCCTAACCATAAACCTGACCCTAACCCAAAGTCTAACCCTAACCCTAACCCAAACAATAAAACCTAACCCAACCTTAAGCATAACACTAACACTAAACTTAATCCTATCTCTAATCCTAAACCTAGTACTAAGCCTAACGCTAACCCTGACCTTAACTCTAACCCTAACCCAAAATTAACCCTAACCTTATCCATAAGCATAACCCCTAACCCTAATCCTAACCGTAAAACTAATCCTAAACCTAACTCTAACCCAACACAAATCCTAACTGTAACCCTAACCCTAAACCTAAACCTAACGCAAACACTAACCCTAACCCTAACACCTAAACCTAATGCTGACCATAAACCTAACCCTAACATTAAACCAGACCAAACTTAACACTAATCCCAACCCTAACCCTAACCCCAAGCCTAACCCGAACCCTGATCTAAACCTAACCGTAACATTAACCCTAACCCTATCGCTAACGAATCCTAACCAAAACTAAACCTAACCCTAACCCTAAGCCTAACCCTAACCCAACCCTCAACCCTAACCCTAAACCTAAACGCTAATCATAACCCAACACTAACCCTAAACCTAACCCTGACCTATACGCTAACCCAAAGCCTAACCCTAACCCTAACCCTAACCCTACCCCTAAACCTAACCGAACCATATACCTAACCCTAACCCAAACCCTAACACTAACACCTAAACCTAATGCTAACCATAAACTTAATCCTAACCCTAACCCAACCCAACATTAACTCTAATCCTACCCTAACCTAAACACTAACCCTAAACCTAAACCTAAACCTAACCCTCAACCTAAACCTAACCCTAACCTAAACCTAAATGTAACCATAACAATAACATTAACCCTACCCCTAACCAACGCGAGCCATCACTAAACCTAAACCTAGCCCTAAGGCTAACCCTAACCCAACCCTAATCCTAACACTAAACCTAACCCCTAACCCTAACCCTAACCCAAACCCTAACCCTAACCCTAAACCTAACCCTAACCCTAACCCAACGCTAACCCTAAACCTAACCCTAACCCTAACCCTAACCCTAACCCTAACCCTAAACCAATGCTAACCCTAAACCTAACCCGGACCCTAACCCAAAGCCTAAACCTAACCCTAACCCAAACAATAAAACCTAAACCAACCCTAACCCTAACACTAACACTAAACCTAATCCTATCTCTAATCCTAACCCTAGCCCTAAGCCTAACGCTAACCCTGACCCTAACCCTAACCCTAACCCAACTCTAACCCTAACCCTAACCCTAAACCCTATTCCTAAACCTAACTCTAACACTAACCCCAACCCTAACACTTACCCTAACCCAAACCTAACCCTAACACTAACCCAAACCGTAACCCTAACCCTAAGCATAACCAACCCTAACCAAACCTAACACTAACCCTAACCCTAACCCTAGCACTTACCCTAACCCTAACCCTAACCCTAATCCTAACCCTAACCCTACCCTAAACCTAACCCTAACCCTAAATCTCACCCTAACCTTAAACCCATACCCAATCCCAACCCAAACCAGAACCGCAACCCCAACAGCAACCCTAACCCAACCCTAATCCTAACCCTAAACCTAACCCAACACGAACCCTAATCCTAAGCATAACCATAACACTAACGATAAGAGTACCCTAGCCCTAACGCTACCCTTACCCCTTCCATAGGCCTAAACCTAACCCTAACCCTAACACTATCCGTAACACAACCCTGACACTAATCCTAACCCTAAATCTAACACTAACCCTAAACTTAATACTAAGCCTAAGCCTAACCCTAACCCTAACCAACGGAAACCAACCCTAAATTAACCCTAAACTTAAACCTAACCTAAAGCCTAAACCTAACCCTAACCTGAAACCCAACCCTAACCCTAAACGTAATCTAACCCTAACCCTAACCCTAACTGTAACCCTAACACTAACCCTAAACCAACCCTAATCCTAACCCTAACCCTAACACTAACACTACCATACACATAAACCTAAGCCTAACACTTACCCTAACCAACCCTAACCAAATATAAACCGAACCCTAACCCTAACCTTATCCCTAAACCTTGCGCTAAACCTATCGCCAACCACAACCACAACCCTAACCCCAACCCCAACCCTAACCATAACCCGAACCATAACACTAACACTAATGAAACCCTAACCCTAACCCTTACTATTCTAACCCTACCCCTAACCTTAACCCTAACCCTAACCCTAACCTAACCCAAAACCTAACCCAAACGTAACGATAACCCTATCCCTAACCCTAACACTAACCCAACCCGAACCCTAATACTAACCCTAACCCAACCCTAAACAAAAACATAACCCTAACAATAACCCTAACCCTAACCCAAACCCAACCATAAACCTAACCTTAACCCTAACCATAACCCAATAACACTAACCCTAACCCTAACCATAATCATAACCCAACCCAACACTAACCCTATCCCTAACACTAACACAAGCCTAACCCTAAACCTAACCCTAACCCTAACCCTAACTCTAACACTAGCCCTAACACTGACTCTGAACCTGATCCTCACCCTAACCCTAACCCTAATCCTCACCCTAACTCTAAACCAATCCTAACCCTAACCTAACCCTCACCCTCACCCTAACACTAACCCCAAGGCTAACCCTAACCCTAACTCAAAACTAACCCTAACCCTATCCATAAGCATAACCCCTAACCCTAATCCTAACCGTAAACCTAATCCTAACCCTAACTCTAACCCAACACTTATCCTAAACCTAGCCCTAACCCTAAACCTAAAGCTAACCTAACCCTAACCCTAAACCAACGCTACACATAAACCGAGCCCTAACCCTAAATTTTACCCTAACCCTGCAACACTAACCCTAACCCTCAAACCCTAACCCTAGCCCTAACCCTAACCCTAACCCTTACACGCACTCAAGACTAACCCCAACTCTAACCCTAACCTCAACCTAACCCTAACCCTAACACTAACTCTAAGCCTACACCTAACCCAACACTAAACGTAACCCTAACCCTAAATCTAAGCCTAACCCTAATCTAACCCTAACCCAAACGCTAAACCTAACCTTAATGCTAACCCTAACCCTAACCCTAACCCAACCCTAAATCTACACCTAACCCAACCCTAAACCTAACTATAACCCGAAACCGAACCCAACCCTATACCTAACCCTAACCCAAAGACTAACCCTAACCCTAACAACTAAACCTAATGCTGACCATAAACCTAACCCTAACTTTAACCCAAAGCAACCTTAACTCTAATCCCAACCCTAACCCTAACCCTAAGCCTAACCCGAACTCTAATCTAAACCTAACCATAACCCTAACCCTAACCCTATCCGTAACGAACCCTAACCAAAACTAAACCTAACCCTAACCCTAAGCCTAACCCTAACCCAACTCTAAACCCTAACCCTAAACCTAAACTCTAACCATAACCCAACACTTACCCTAACCCTAACCCTGACCCATACCCTAACCCAAAGCCTAACCCTAACCCTTACCCTAACCATAACCCAAACCCAACCCTAACAGTAACTCTAACACTTAACCTAACCCTACCCCTAATAGTATCCCTAACCCTAACCCTAATGCTAACCCTGACTCTAAGCCTAACACTAATCGAACAATAATCCTAACCCTAACCCTATCCCTATCCCTAACCCTAACCCCAAACCCTAAACCTAACTATAAAATAATGCTAACCATAACCCTAACACTAGCCCAAACTAACACTAACCCTAAACCTATCCCTAAACCTAAGCCTACCGGTAACCCTAACCCTAAGACTTAACCTAACAAACAATAACCAAATCTAACCCTAACCCTAAACCTATCCCTAACCCTTGCCCTATCCCTAACCCCAACCCCAACCAAAACCACAACCCTAGCACCAACCCCATCCCTAATGCAACCCTAACCATAAACCTAAACCTAAACCTAACCCTAACCATAGCCCTAAACCTAAACCTAACAATAACGCAACCGTAATCCTAACCATTACCCTAAACCTAACCCTAACCTTAACCCTAAACCTAACCCTAACCCTTAACCTAGCCCTAACCTCAAACCCAAATCCAATCCCAACCCCAACCCGAAACTCAACCCCAACAACAACCCTAACCTAACCCTAACACTAAGCCTAAACCTGACCCTACACGAACACTAACCCTAACCCTAACCATAACCCTAACGATAATCGTAGCCTAACTCTAACGCTACCCTAACCCTCCCATAGCCCTAAAACTAAACCTAACCCTAACCCTAACCCTAACCGTAACACAACCCTAACAGTAAACTGAACCCTAAACCTAACACTAACCCTAAACCTAAGCCTAAGCCTAACCCTAACCCTAACCCTAACCCTAACCGTGACCAACCCAAACCAACCCTAAATTAACCCTAACCCTAAACCTAACCAAAAGCCTATAACTAACCCAAACTTGCAACCAAATCCTAACCCTAAAACATCCTTAACCCAAACCCTAACCCAAGCCCAACCCTAACCCCAAACCTAACCCTAACTGTAACCCTAACACTAACCCTAACCCAAACGTAACCCTAACCCTAACACTAACCCTAAGCCGACCCATAAACCTAACCCTAACACTTACCCTAAACAACCCTAACCAAATCTAAACCAAACCCTAACCCTAACCCTGTCCCTAACCCTTGTTCTAAACTTAATGCCAACCCCAACCACAACCACAACCTTAACCCCATCCCCAAACCTGAAGCAACCTTAACCATAATCCTAACCCTAACCCTAATCCTAAACATAAACAAAACAATAAACCTAACCCTAACCCTAACCCTTAACCTAACACTCACCATAACACTAACCCTATCCGTATACCTAACACAACACAACCCTAAGCCAACCCTAACCATTACCCTAACCATAACCTTAACCCAACATTTACCCTAAATTTAAACCTAACCCTAAGCTAATCCTAACCCTAACACAATTCTAGACCTAACACTATCCCTAAACCTAACGTTTAGCATAACCCTAACACTAACCCTAAACTGAAACCTAACCCTAATACTAACCCAAACTTAACACAATACTAAACTTATCCCTAACCCTAAAGCTAACCCTAACCCAAACACTAACCCTAACCCTAACCCTAACCGTAAAGCTAACCCTTAACATAGCCCTAACCTTAAACTCAAACCCAACCCCAAACCCAACCTGAAGCACAACCCCAACAGCAACCCTAACCCAAACATAACTCTAACCCGAAACCTAACCCAACACAAACCCTAACCATAACCATAACCATAAACCTAACGATAAGAGTACTCTAACACTAATGCTACCTTTACCCTACCATAGGCCTAAACCTAACCCTTCCCTTAACCTTAACCGTAACACAACCCTGACACTAAACCTAACCCTAAATCTAACCCTAACCCTACACCTAAGCCTAAGCCTAAGCCTAACCCTAAACCTAACCAACCGAAACCAACCCTAAATTAACCCTAACCTTAAACCTAACCAAAAGCCTAACCCTAACCCTAACCTGAAACCCAAACCTAACCCTAAACGTAAATCTAACCCTAAACCTAACACTAACTGTAACCCTAACACTAACACTAACCCAACCCTAAACCTAAACCTAACACTAACCCTACCCTACCCATAAACCTAAGCCTAACACTTACACTAACCAACTCTAACCAAATCTAAACCAAACCCTAACCCTAATCCTATCCCTAAACCTTGCCCTAAACCTATCGCCAACCACAACCACAACCCTAACCCCAATCCCAACCATAACCATACCCGAACCATAACACTAACACTAATGAAACCCTAACCCTAACACCAACTCTAACCCTACCCCTAAACTTAACCCTAACCTAACACTAATCTAACCCAAAACCTAACACAAACATAACCCTAACCCTAGCCTTAAGCCTAACACTAACGCAACCAGAACCCTAATACTAACCCTAACCCAAACCTAACCCAAAACATAACCCTAATCCTCACCCTAAGCCTAACCCTAACCCATCCCAAACCTAACCATAACTCAAACATAACCCAATAACTCTAACCCTAACCCTAACCCTAACCCTAACCCTAACCCTAACCCTAACCCAACCCTAACACTAACCCTATCCCTAACACTAACACAACCCTAACCCTAAACCTAACCCTAAGCCAAATGAAACCCTAACCCTAACCATAAGCATAACCCAATAATATTAATCCTAGCCCAAACCCTAACCCTAACCCTAACTCTAAACCTAACCCTAACAAAACCCTAACCCTAAACCTAACTCTAACCCAACACTAATCCTAACCCTAGTCCTAACCCTAAACCTAAACCTAACCTAACCCTAACCCTAAACCGAATGCTACACCTCACCTGAGACCTAACGCTAAATTTTACCCTAAACCTCCAACACTAACCCTAACCCTCAAACCCTAAGCTAACCCTAATCCTAGCCCTAACCCTAACCCTAACCCTTACCCCCACCAAAAGGCTAACCCCAACTCTAACCCTAACCTTAAACTAACCCTAACCATAACCGTAACACTAACTCTAAACTTACACCTAATCCAACACTAAACGTAACCCTAACCCTAACTCTAAGCCTAACCCTAATTTAACCCTAACCCAAATGTTAACCCTAACCTTAACGCTAACCCTAACCTTAACCCAAACCCAACCTTAATTCTAAACCTAACCCAACCCTAAACCTAACCCTAACCCGAAACAGAACCCAACCCTATACCTAACCCTAACCCAAACACTAACCCTAACCCCTTAACATAATGATGACCATAAAACTAACCCTAACCCTAACCCAAACCAACCTTAACTCTAATCCCAAAAATAACCCTAAACCTAAGCCTAACCTGAACCCTAATCTAAACCTAAGTGTAACAATAACCATATCCCTAACGAACCCTAACCAACACTAAACTTAACCCTAACCCTAAGCCTAACCCTGACCCAACACTAACCCTAACTCTAAACCTAACACCTAACCCTAACCCTAATACTAACCCTAACCCTAACCCCAACCCTAAACCCTCACCCTAACTGTACGACTAAACCTAACCCTAACCCTTATGCTAAGCCTCACCCTAACCCAACCCTGTACCTAACCCTAACCCAAACCTTAACATTAACATTAACACCTAAACCTAATGCTAACCATAAACTTAACCCTAACCCTAACCCAACCCAACCTTAACTCTAATCCTACACTAACCCAAACCCAAACCCTAAACCTAAAACTAAACCTAAACCTCAACCTAACCCCAACCCTAACCTAAACCTAAATGTAACCGCAACTCTAACCTTAACCCTACCCTTAACGAACCCTAACCATCACTAAACCTAAACCTAACCCTAAGGATAACCCTAACCCAACCCTAACCCTAAACCTAAACCTAAGCCCTAACCCTAACCCTAATCCTAACCCTAACCCTACCCTAACCCTAACCCTAACACTAAATCTCACCCTAACCTTAAACCCACACCCAACCCCAACCCAAACCTGAACCACAACCCCAACAGCAACCCTAACCCAACCCTAATCCTAACCCTAAACCTAACCCAACACGAACCCTAACCCTAAGCATAACCATAACACTAACGATAAGAGTACCCTAGCCCTAACGCTACCCTTACCCTTCCATAGGCCTAAACCTAACCCTAACCCTAACCCTATCCGTAACACAACCCTGACACTAATCCTAACCCTAAATCTAACACTAACCCTAAACTTAATACTAAGCCTAAGCCTAACCCTAACCCTAACCAACGGAAACCAACCCTAAATTAACCCTAAACTTAAACCTAACCAAAAGCCTAAACCTAACCCTAACCTGAAACCCAACCCTAACCCTAAACGTAAATCTAACCCTAACCCTAACCCTAACTGTAACCCTAACACTAACCCTAAAACAACCCTAATCCTAACCCTAAACCAACCCTAATCCTAACCCTAACCCTAACACTAACATTACCATACCCATAAACCTAAGCCTAACACTTACCCTAACCAACCCTATCCAAATATAAAGCGAACCCTAACCCTAACCCTATCCCTAAAACTTGCCCTAAACCTATCGCCAACCACAACCACAACCCTAACCCCAACCCCAACCCTAACCATAACCCGAACCATAACACTAACACTAATGAAACCCTAACCCTAACCCTTACTCTAACCCTACCCCTAACCTTAACCCTAACCCTAACCCTAACCTAACCCAAAACCTAACCCAAACGTAACCATAACCCTATCCCTAACCCTAACACTAACCCAACCCGAACCCTAATACTAACCCTAACCCAACCGTAACCTAAAACATAACCCTAACCCTAACCCTAACCCTAACCCAAACCCAACCATAAACCTAACCATAACCCTAACCATAACCCAATAACACTAACCCTAACCCTAACCATAACCATAACCCAACCCAACACTAACCCTATCCCTAAAACTAACACAAGCCTAACCCTAAACCTAACCCTAACCCTAACCCTAACTCTAACACTAGCCCTAACACTGACTCTGAACCTGATCCTCACCCTAACCCTAACCCTAATCCTCACCCTAACTCTAAACCAATCCTAACCCTAACCTAACATTCACCCTCACCCTAAAACTAACCCCAAGGCTAACCCTAACCCTAACCCAAAACTAATCCTAACACTATCCATAAGCATAACCCCTAACCCTAATCCTAACCGTAAACCTAATCCTAAACCTAACTCTAACCCAACACTTATCCTAACCCTAGCCCTAACACTAAACCTAAACCTAACCTAACCCTAAACCTAAACCAACGCTACACCTAAACCGAGCCCTAACCCTAAATTTTACCCTAACCCTCCAACACTAACCCTAACCCTCAAACCCTAACCCTAGCCCTAACCCTAACCCTAACACTTACACCCACTCAAGACTAACCCCAACTCTAACCCTAACCTCCAACTAACCCTAACCCTAACACTAACTCTAAGCCTACACCTAACCCAACACTAAACGTAACCCTAACCCTAAATCTAAGCCTAACCCTAATCTAACCCTAACCCAAACGCTAAACCTAACCTTAATGCTATCCCTAACCCTAACCCAACCCTAAATCTAAACCTAACCCAACCCTAAACCTAACTATAACCCGAAACCGAACCCAACCCTATACCTAACCCTAACCCAAAGACTAACCCTAACCCTAACAACTAAACCTAATGCTGACCATAAACCTAACCCTAACCTTAACCCAAAGCAAACTTAACTCTAATCCCAACCCTAAACTTAACCCTAAGCCTAACCCGAACCCTAATCTAAACCTAACCGTAACCCTAACCCTAACCCTATCCGTAACGAACCCTAACCAAAACTAAACCTAACCCTAACCTTAAGCCTAAACCTAACCCAACCCTAAACCCTAACCCTAAACCTAAACTCTAACCATAACCCAACACTTACCCTAACCCTAACCGTGACCCATACCCTAACCCAAAGCCTAACCCTAACCCTTACCCTAACCATAACCCAAACCCAACCCTAACAGTATCTCTAACACTTAACCTAACCCTACCCCTAATAGTATCCCTAAACCTAACCCTAACGCTAACCCTGACCCTAAGCCTAACACTAATAGAACAATAACCCTAAAACTAACCCTATCCCTATCCCTAACCCTAACCCCAAACCCTAAACCTAACTATAAAATAATGCTAACCATAACCCTAACACTAGCCCAAATTAACACTAACCTTAAACCTATCCCTAAACCTAAGCCTACCGGTAACCCTAACCCTAAGACTTAACCTAACAAACAATAACCAAATCTAACCCTAACCCTAACCCTATCCCTAACCCTTGCCCTATCCCTAACCCCAACCCCAACCAAAACCACAACCCTAACCTCAACCCCATCCCTAATGCAACCCTAACCATAAACCTAAACCTAAACCTAACACTAACCATAGCCCTAACCCTAAACCTAACAATAACGCAACCCTAATCCTAACCATTACCCTAAACCTAACCCTAACCTTAACCCTAAACCTAACCCTAACCCTTAACCTAGCCCTAACCTCAAACCCAAATCCAATCCCAACCCCAAACTGAAACTCAACCCCAACAACAACCCTAACCTAACGCTAACACTAAGCCTAAACCTGACCCTACACGAACACTAACCCTAACCCTAACCATAACCCTAACGATAATCGTAGCCTAACTCTAACGCTACCCTAACCCTCCCATAGACCTAAAACTAACCCTAACCCTAACCCTAACCCTAACCCTAACCCTAACCGTAACACAACCCTAACAGTAAACTGAACCCTAAACCTAACGCTAACCCTAAACCTAAGCCTAACCCTAACCCTAACCCTAACCCTAACCGTGACCAACCCAAACCAACCCTAAATTAACCCTAACACTAAACCTAACCAAAAGCCTATCCCTAACGCTAACTTGCAACCAAATCCTAACCCTAAAACATCCTTAACCCAAACCCTAAACCAAACCCAACCCTAACCCTAAACCTAACCCTAACTGTAACCCTAACACTAACTCTAACCCAACCGTAACCCTAACCCTAACACTAACCCTAAGCCGACCCGTAAACCTAACCCTAACACTTACCCTAAATAACCCTAACCAAATCTAAACCAAACCCTAACCCTAACCCTGTCCCTAACCCTTGTTCTAAACCTAACGCCAACCCCAACCACAACCACAACCTTAACCCCATCCCCAAACCTGAAGCAACCTTAACCATAATCCTAACCCTAACCCTAATCCTAAACATAAACCTAACAATAACCCTAACCATAACCCTAAGCCTTAACCTAACACTCACCATAACACTAACCCTATCCGTATACCTAACACAACACAACCCTAAGCCAACTCTAACCATAACCCTAACCATAACCTTAACCTAACATTTACCCTAAATTTAAACCTAACCCTAAGCTAATCCTAACCCTAACACAACTCTAGCCCTAACACTATCCCTAAACCTAACGTTTAGCATAACCCTAACACTAACCCTAAACCTAACCAACACTAACTCTAACCGTAAACCTAACGCAAACCAACGTTAACCCTAACCCTAACCCTAAGCTTAACCCTAACCCAACCCTAAAGCTAACCCTAATTCTAACCCAAACCATAACCCTAACGTAACCCAAACCCTAACTCTAACCCTAAACTTAAACGTAACCCTAAACCTAATCCTAACCCAACCTTAACCCTAAACCTAAATGTAACCAAAAACTAAACCTAACCCTAACCATAAGCTAACCCTAAACCAAAAACTACCCCTAATCCTAACACTAACCCTAACACTAAACCTAACCCTAAACCTAACTCTAAACCTAACTGTAAACCTAAACCTAACCCTAACCCGTAACCTAGCCCTAACCTCAAATCCAAACCGAACCCAACCCCAACCCGAACTGCAACCCCAACACCAACCCAAACCCAACCCTAACCCTAACCCAACTCTAAACCTACCCCAAAACCTAACCCTAAATCTAAAACTAACCCTAACCCTAACCTTAACCCAACATTTACCCTAACCCTCACCCTAACCCTAACCCTAACCCTAACTGTAACCCTTACCCACACCCTAACCCCAATGCCAACTCTAACCCCTACCCTAAACTAACCCTAACCCTAAACGTAACACTAACCCTAAACCTACACCTAACCCAACACTAAACGTAACCCTAACCCTAACCTTAACTGTAACCCTAACTCTAAACCTAACCCTAAACCTAACACAACACTAAACATAACCCTAACCCAAACCTTAACCCTAATGCTAACCCTAAACCTAACCCTAAACCTAACACTAACCCTAACGCTAACCGTAACCCTGATGCCAACACAAACCATAACACTAACACTAACCGTAAACCTTACCCAACCCAACCCTAAAATTAACCCTAATCCTAAGTCTAACCTTAACCAAACATTTACCCTAAACATAACCCTAAGCCTAACCGTACACCTAACCCAACACTAAACGTAACCCTAACCCTAACCATAACCCTAGTCCTAACCCTAACCCTCAGCCTAACACTATCCCTAACCCTAACCCTGAACCTAACACTAGAACACTAACCCTAACCGTAAACCTAAAGCAACCCAAACCTAAACCTAAACCTAAACCTAACCCTAACGTAAAAAACAACATATACCCTAAACTTAAAATTAGCCCTAATTCTAGCCCTAAACCCTAACCCTAAACCTAACCCTGACCCTAAACCTAAACCTAACCCAACACTAAAACTAAACCAAACCCTAACCATAACCCTAACCCTAACACAAACATAGCCCTCACACTATCCCTTACCCTAACGCTAAGCATAACACTAACACTAACCCTAAACCTAACCTAACACGAACCCTAACACTAACCCTAACCGAAACCACATAAAACAACTCTAACCTTAACCCTAACCATAAGATTAATACTAACCCTAACCGTAAACAACCCTAACCCAACCCTAAACCTAAACCTAATTCTAACCCAAACCATAACCTTAACCTAACCCTAACCCTAACCTTAAACTGAAACCTAACCCTAATACTAACATAACCTTAACACAATACTAAACTTAACCCTAAACCTAAAGCTAAACCTAACCCAAACACTAAACCTAACCCTAACCCTAACCCTAAAGCTAACCCTTAACATAGCCCTAACCTTAAACCCAAACCCAACCCAAACCCCAACCTGAAGCACAACCCCAACAGCAACCCTAACCTAACCCTAACTCTAACCCGAAACGTAACCCAACACAAACCCTAACCATAACCATAACCATAACCCTAACGATAAGAGTACTCTAACACTAACGCTACCTTTACCCTACCATAGGCCTAAACCTAACCCTTACCTTAACCCTAACCGTAACACAACCCTGACACTAAACCTAACCCTAAATCTAACCCTATTCCTAAACCTAAGCCTAAGCCTAAGCCTAACCCTAAACCTAACCAACTGAAACCAACCCTCAATTAACCCTAACCTTAAACCTAACCAAAAGCCTAACGCTAACCCTAACCTGAAACCCAAACCTAACCCTAAACGTAAATCTAACCCTAACCCTAACACTAACTGTAACCCTAATACTAACACTAACCCAAACCTAAACCCAAACCTAACACTAACCCTACCCTACCCATAAACCTAAGCCTAACACTTACACTAACCAACTCTAACCAAATCTAAACCAAACCCTAACCCTAATCCTATCCCTAAACCTTGCCCTAAACCTATCGCCAACCACAACCACAAACCTAACCCCAATCCCAACCATAACCATAACCCGAACCATAACACTAACACTAATGAAACCCTAACCCTAACACCAACTCTAACCCTACCCCTAAACTTAACCCTAACCTAACACTAACCTAACTCAAAACCTAACACAAACATATCCCTAACCCTAGCCTTAACCCTAACACTAACCCAACCCGAACCCTAATACTAACCCTAACCCAAACCTAACCCAAAACATAACCCTAACCCTCACCCTAAGCCTAACCCTAACCCATCCCAAACCTAACCATAACTCAAACATAACCCAATAACTCTAACCCTAACCCTAACCCTAACCCTAACCCAACCCTAACACTAAACCTATCCCTAACACTAACACAACCCTAACCTTAAACCTAACCCTAAGCCAAATGAAACCCTAATCCTAACCATAAGCATAACCCAATAATATTAATCCTAGCCCAAACCCTAACCCTAACCCTAACTCTAAACCTAACCCTAACAAAAACCTAACCCTAAACCTAAACCTAACCCTAACTCTAACGCTAGCCCTAACCTTGATGTGACCCTGATTCTCACCCTAACCCTAACCCTAATTATCACCCTAACTGTAACCCAATCCTAACGCTAACCTAACCCTCACCCTCACCCTAACACTAACCCCAAGGCTAACCCTAACCCTAACTCTAACCCAAGACTAATACTTACCCTAGTCCTAACCCTAAACCTAAAACTAACCTAACCCTAACCCTAAATCGAATGCTCCAGCTCACCTGAGACCTAACGCTAAATTTTACCCTAAACCTCCAACACTAACCATAACCCTCAAACCCTAAGCTAACCCTAATCCTAGCCCTAACCCTAACCCTAACCCTTACCCCCACCAAAAGGCTAACACCAACTCTAACCCTAACCTTAAACTAACCCTAACCATAACCGTAACACTAACTCTAAACTTACACCTAATCCAACACTAAACGTAACCCTAACCCTAACTCTAAGCCTAACCCTAATTTAACCCTAACCCAAATGTTAACCCTAACCTTAACGCTAACCCTAACCTTAACCCTAACCCAACCTTAATTCTAAACCTAACCCAACCCTATACCTAACCCTAACCCGAAACCGAAGCCAAACCTATACCTAACCCTAACCCAAACACTAACCCTAACCCTAACACCTAAACATAATGATGACCATAAACCTAACCCTAACGCTAACCCAAACCAACCTTAACTCTAATCCCAACAATAACCCTAACCCTAAGCCTAACCTGAACCCTAATCTAAACCTAACTGTAACCCTAACCTTAACCTTATCCCTAACGAACCCTCACCAACACTAAACCTAACCCTAACCCTAACAATAAACCTAACCCTAATCCCAACCCTAAACCCTCACCCTAACTCTAATCCTAAACCTAACCCTAGCCCTTATGCTAAGCCTAACCCTAACCCGAAACCTAACCCAACCCTATAGCTAACCCTAACCCAAACCCTAAACCTAACATTAAGACCTGAACCTAATGCTAACCATAAACTTAACCCTAACTCTAACACAACCCAAACTTAACTCTAATCCTACCCTATCCCAAACCCTAACCCTAAACCTAAACCTAACCCTAACCCTCACCCTAACCCTAACCCTAACCTAAACCTAAATGTACCGTAACCCTAAACTTAAACCTACCCCTAACCAACCCTAACCATCACTAAACCTAACCCTAACCCTAAGGCTAACCCTAACCCAACCCTAACCCTAACCGTAAACCTAACTCCTAAACCTAACCCTAACCCTAACCCTAACCAAACGCTAACCCTAACCCTAACCCTACCATAACCCAAAGGCTAACTCTAACCCTAACCCAAACAATAAAACCTAAGCCAAAGCTAACACTAACAATAAAACTAAACCTAATCCTATCTCTAATCCTAACCCTAGCCTTAAGCCTAACGCTAACCCTGACCCTAACCCTAACCCTAACCCTTACCCTAACCCAACCCTAACCCTAACACTAACCCAAACCATAACCCTAACCCGAATCCTAACACTAACCCTCAGCCTAATGCTAAACCTAACACCAACCCTAAGCCTAACCAACCCTAACGAAACCTAACCCTAACCCTAACCCTAGCACTTACCCTAACCCAAACCCCAATGCCAACCACAAACAAAACACAACCGCAAACCCTACCCTAACCCAACCGTAAATCTATCCCTAACCCTAACACAAACCCAACCCTAACCCTATCCCTAAACCTAACCCTACACTAACCGTAACCCTAACCCTAAAACTTACCCTAACCTTAAACCCAAACCGAACCACAACAGCAACCCTAACCCAACACTAACCCTAACCCTAAACCTAACCCAACACGAACCCTAACCCTAACAATAACCATAACCCTAACGATAAGAGTACACTAGCCCTAACACTACCGTTACCCTACCATAGGCCTAAACCTAACCCTAAGCCTAACCCTAACCGGAACACAAACGTGACACTAAACCTAACCCTAAATCTAACACTAACCCTAAACCTAAGCCTGAGCCTAATTATAACCCTAACCCTAACCAACTGAAACCAACCCTAAATTAACCCTAAAGTTAAACCTAACCAAAAGCCTAAACTTAACCCTAACCTGAAACCCAACCCTAACCCTAAACGTAAATCTAACCCTAAACCTAACCCTAACTGTAACCCTAACACTAACCCTAACCCAACCTTAACCCTAACCCTAACACTAACCCTACCCTACCCATAAACCTAAGCCTAACACTTACCCTAACCAACCCTAACCAAATATAAACCGAACCCTAACCCTAACCCTATCCCTAAACCTTACCCTAAACCTATCGCCAACCACAACCACAACCCTA
Source organism: Cavia porcellus (assembly GCF_034190915.1). Lineage (NCBI taxonomy): Eukaryota > Metazoa > Chordata > Mammalia > Rodentia > Caviidae > Cavia > Cavia porcellus. Next base: position 2,458,357 of record NW_026947547.1, on the reverse strand, counting down.
ACCCCAACCCCAACCCTAACCATAACCCGAACCATAACACTAACACTAATGAAACCCTAACCCAAACACTAACTCTAACCCTACCCATAACCTTAACCTTAACCCTAACCCTAACCTAACCCAAAACCTAACCCAAACGTAACCCTAACCCTAGCCCTAAACCTAACACTAACCCAACCCGAACCCTAATACTAAACCTAACCCAACCCTAACCTAAAACATAAGCCTAACCCTAAATCTAACCCTAACCCAAACCCAACCATAAACCTAACCATAAATCTAACCATAACCCAATAACACTAACCCTAAACCTAACCCTAACCCTAACCCTAATCCAACCTAACACTAACCCTATCCCTAACACTAACACAACCCTAACCCTAAACCTAAGCCTAACCCTAACTCTAACACTATCCGTAAAGCTGACTCTGACCCTGATCCTCACCCTAACCCTAACCCTAACCCTAATCCCCACCCTAACTCTAAACCAATCCTAACCCTAACCTAACCCTCACACTCACCCTTACACTAACCCCAAGGCTAACCCTAACCCTAACCCAAAACTAACCCTAACTCTATCCATAAGCATAACCCCTAACCCTAATACTAACCGTAAACCTAATCCTAACCCTAACTCTAACCCAACACTAATCCTAACCCTAGCCCTAACCCTAAACCTAAACCTAACCTAACCCTAACCCTAAACCAACGCTACACATAAACCGAGCCCTAACCCTAAATTTTACCCTAACCCTCCAACACTAACCCTAACCCTCAAACCCTAACCCTAGCCCTAACCCTAACCCTAACCCTTACACCCACTCAAGACTAACGCCAACTCTAACCCTAACCTCAAACTAACCCTAACCCTAACAGTAACTCTAAGCCTACACCTAACCCAACACTAAAGGTAACCCTAACCCTAACTCTAAGCCTTACCCTAATCTAACCGTACCCCAAACGCTAAACCTAACCTTAATACTAACCCTAACCCTACGCCTAACCCTAACCCAAGCCTAATTCTAAACCTAACCCAACCCTAAACCTAACTCTAACCCGAAACCGAACCCAAACCTATACCTAACCCAAACCCAAACACTAACCCTAACCCTAACACCTAAAGCTAACGCTGATCATAAACCTAACCCTAACCTTAACCCAACCCAAACTTAACTCTAATCCCAAGACTAACCATAACCCTAAGCTTAACCCTAAACCAACACTAAACCTAACCCTAATTCTAACCCAAACCATAACCCTAACGTAACCCAAACCCTAACTCTAACCCTAACCTTAAACCTAACCCTGAACCCAATCCTAACTCAACCTTAACCCTAAACCTAAACGTAACCGAAAACTAAACCTAACCCTAACCATAAGCTAACTCTAACCCAAACACTACCCCTAATCCTAACCCTAACCCTAACACTAAACCTAAAACTAACCCTAAACCTAATTCTAAACCTAACTGTAAACCTAAACCTAACCCTAACCCTTAACCTAGCCCTAACCTCAAATCCAAACCGAACCCAACCCCAACCCGAAACGCAAACCCAACACCAACCCTAACCCAACCATAACCCTAACCCTAAACCTAACCCAACCCTAATCCTAACCCTAACCCAACTCTAAACCTACCCCAAAACCTAACCCTAAACCTAACCCTAACCCTAACCCTAACCTTAACCCAACATTTACCCTAACCCTCACCCTAACCCTAACCCTAACCGTAACCATTACCCACACCCTAACCCCAATGCCAACTCTAACCCCTACCCTAAACTAACCCTAACCTAAATGTAACAGTAACCCTAAACCTACACCTAACCCAACACTAAACGTAACCCTAACCCTAACCTTAACTGTAATCCTAGCTCTAAACCTAACCCTAAACCTAACCCAACACTAAACGTAACCCTAACCCTTACCATAACCCTAACCCTAACCCTAAACCTAACCCTAAACCTAACACTAACCCTAACGCTAACCCTAACCCTGACACTAACACAAACCATAACACTAACTCTAACCGTAAACCTTACCCAACCCAACCCTAAAATTAACCCTAACACTAAGTCTAACTTTAACCAAACATTTACCCTAAACATAACCCTAAGCCTAACCGTACACCTAACCCAACACTAAACAGAACCCTAACCCTAAACATAACCCTAATCCTAACCCTAACCCTCAACCTAACACTAACCATAACCCAAACCTAACATTAACCCTATCCCTAACATTAACACAAACCTAACCCTAAACCTAACCCTAAGCCATACGTAACCCTAACACTAACCATAACCATAACTCAATAATATTAATCCTAGCCGATACCCTAACCCTAACCCTAACTCTAAACCTAAACCTAACACAACCCTAACCCTAAACCTAAACCTAACCCTAACTCTAACGCTAGCCCTAACCCTGAACCTGACCCTGATTCTCACCCTAACCTTAACCCTAATTCTCACCCTAACTCTAACACAATCCTAACGCTAACCTAACCCTCACCCTCACCCTAACACTAACCCCAAGGCTAACCCTAAACCTAACTCTAACGCAACACTAATCCTAACCCTAGCCCTAACCCTAAACCTAAACCTAACCTAACCCTAACCCTAAACCGAACGCTACACCTAACCTGAGTCCTAAACCTAAATTTTCCCTAAACGTCCAACACTAACCATAACCCTCAAACCCTAAGCCTAACCCTAACCCTTACCGCCACCCAAAGCCTAACCCCAACTCTAACCCTAACCTCAAACTAACCCTAACCCTAACACTATCTCTAAGCCTACACCTAACCCAACACTAAAGGTAACCCTAACCCTAACCCTAATCAAACCCTAACCCAAATGTTAACCCTAACCTTAAAGTTAACACTAACCCTAACCCTAACCCAAACTTAATTCTAAACCTAACACAACCCTAAACCTAACCCTAACCCGAAACCGAACCCAACACTATTCCTAACCCTAACCCAAACACTAACGCTACCCCAACACCTAAACCTAATGATGACCATAAACCTAACCCTAACCCTAACCCAAACCAACCTTAACTCTAATCCCAACCATAACCCTAACCCTAAGCCTAACCTGAACCCTAATCTAAACCAAAATGTAACCCTAACCCTAACCCTATCACTAACGAACCCTAACCAACACTAAACCTAACCCTAACCCTAAGCCTAACCGTAACCCAACACTAACACTAACTCTAAACCTAACACCTAACCCTAACACTAACTCTAACCCTAACCCCACCCCTAAACCCTCACCCTAACTCTAACCCTAAACCTAACACTAACCCTTATGCTAAGCCTAACCCTAACGCTAAACCTAACCCAACCCTATACCTAACCCTAACCCAAACCCTAACACTAACATTAACATCTAAACCTAATGCTAACCATAAACTTAAACCTAACCCTTTACCCAACTGAACCTTAACTCTAATCCTACCCTAACCCAAACCCTAACACTAAACCTAAACCTAACCCTAAACCTCAACCTAACCCAAACCCTAACCTAAACCTAAATGTAACCGTAACCCTAACATTAAGCCTACCCCTAACCAACCCTAACCAGCACTAAACCTAACCCTAACTCTAAGGCTAACAGTAACCCGACCCTAAACTTAACCTTAAAACTAACCCCTAACCCTAACCCTAACCCTAACCCTAAACCTAACCCAACGCTAACCCTAACCCTAACCCTGACCCTAACCCAAAGCCTAACCCTAACCCTAACCCAAACAATAAAACGTAAACCAACCCTAACCCTAACACTAACACTAACCCTAACCCCTAATCCTAATGCTAACTCTAAACCTAACCCTAACCCTAAAGCTAACCCTTACCCTAACCCAAACCTAACCTAACACTAACCCAAACCGTAACACTAACTCTAAGCCTAACCCTAACCCTAAGCCTAATGCTAAACCTAACGCTAACCCTAAGCCTAACAAACCCTAACCAAACCTAACTCTAACCCTAACACTAACCCTGACCCAAGCACTTACCCTAACCCAAACCCCAAGGCCAACCCCAAACAGAAACACAACCGCAAAACCTACCCTAACCCAACCCTGAACCCAGCCCTAACCCTAACACTAACCCAACCCTAACCCTATCCCTATCCCTAACCCTACCATAACCCTAACCCTAACCCAACCCTAACACTAACCCTATCCCTAACACTAACACAACCCTAACCCTAAACTAACCCTAACCCTGACCCTAACCCTAACCCTATCTCTAAGGAACCCTAACCAAAACTAAACCTAACCCTAACCCTAAGCCTAACCCTAACCCAACCCTAAACCCTAACCCTAAACCTAAACTCTAACCATAACCCAACACTAAACCTCACCCTAACCCTGACCCATACCCTAACCCAAAGCCTAACCCTAACCCTAACCCTAACCATAACCCAAACCCAACCCTAACAGTACCTCTAACACTTACCCTAAACCTACTCCTAATAGTATCCCTAAACCTAACCCTAAACCTAACGCTAACCCTGACCCTAACCCTAACACTAATCGAACCCTAACCTGAAAACTAACCCTATCCCTATCCCTAACCCTAACCCCTAACCCTAAACCTAACTATAAAATAATGCTAACCATAACCCTAACACTAGCCCAAAACAACACTAACACTAAACCTAACACTAAACCTAAGCCTACCGGTAACCCTAACCCTAACACTTAACCTAACAAACACAAACCAAATCTAACACTAACCCTAACCCTATCCCTAACCCTTGCCCTATCCCTAACCCCAAACCCAAACAAAACCACAACCCTCACTCCAACCCCATCCCTAATGCAACCCTAACCATAAACCTAAACCTAACCCTAACCATAACCCTAACCCTAAACCTAACACTAACGCAACCCTAACCCTAACCCTAACCCTAACCCTTACCCTAAACTTAACCCTAACCCTAACCTTAACCCTAAACCTAACCCTAACCCTTAACCTAGCCCTAACCTCAAACTCAAATCGAATCCCAACCCCAACCCGAAACTCAACCCCAACAACCCTAACCTAACCCTAACACTAACCCTAAACCTAACCCAACACGAACCCTAACCCTAACTCTAACCATAACCCTAATGATAACCGTAGCCTAACTCTAACGCTACCCTAACCCTCCCATAGCCCTAAAACTAACCCTAACCCAAACAGTAACCCTAACCGTAACACAACCCTGACAGTAAACCGAACCCTAAACCTAACGCTAAGCCTAAACCTAAGCCTAAACCTAACCCTAACCCTAACCGTGACCAACCCAAACCAACCCTAAATTAACCCTAACCCTAAACCTAACCAAAAGCCTATCCCTAACCCTAACTTGCAACCAAATCCTAACCCTAAACCTTCCTTAACCCAAACCCTAAACCAAACCCAATCCTAACCCTAAACCTAACCCTAACTGTAACCCTAACACTAACTCTAACCCAACCGTAACCCTAACCCTAACACTAACCCTAAGCCGACCCATAAACCTAACCCTAACACTTACCATAAACAACCCTAACCAAAACTAAGCCAAACTCTAACCCTAACCCTATCCCTAACCCTTGTTCTAAACATAACGCCAAACCCAACCACAACCACAACCTTAACACCATCCACAAACCTGAAGCAACCTTAACCCTAATCCTAACCCTAACTCTAAACCTAAACCTAACAGTAACCCTAACCCTAACCCTAACCCTGACACTAACACTCACCATAACACTAACCCTAACCGTATACCTAACACAACACAACCCTAAGCCAACCCTAACCCTAACCCTAACCACAACCTTAACCAAACATTTACCCTAAATTTAACCCTAACCCTAACTCAAGATCTAAACCCTGACACTAAACCTAACAATAACCCTAACCCTAACCCTAACCCTGATCCTAACACTCACCATAACACTAACCCTAACCGTATACCTAACCCAACCCAACCCTAAACCTAAACCTAACACTAAGCTAATCCTAACCATAACACAACTCTAGCCCTAACATTATCCCTAACGCTAACGTTTAGCATAACCCTAACACTAACCCTAAACCTACCCAACACTAACCCTAATCCTAAACCTAACGCAAACCAACACTAACCCTAACCGTAACCCTAAGCTTAACCCTAACCCAACCTTAAACCTAACCCTAATTCTAACCCAAACCATAACCCTAACGTAACCCAAACCCTAACTCTAACCCTAAACTTAAACCTAACCCTAAACTTAATCCTAACCCAACCTTAACCCTAAACCTAAACGTAACTGAAAACTAAACCAAACCCTAACCATAAGCTAACCCTAACACAAACAATACCCCTAATCCTAACCCTAAACCTAACACTAAACCTGAACCTAACCCTAAACCTAACTCTAAACCTAACTGTAAACCTAAACCTAACACTAACCCTTAACCTATCCCTAACCTCAAATCCAAACCGAACCCAACCCCAACGGAAAACGCAACCCCAACACCTACCCAAACCCAACCATAACCCTAAGCCTAAACCTAACCCAAACCTAACCCTAACCCTAACCCAACTCTAAACCTACCCCAAAACCTAACCCTAACCCTAACCCTAACCTTAACCCAACATTTACCCTAACCCTCACCCTAACCCTAACCCTAACCGTAACCCTTACCCACACCCTAACCACAATGCCAACTCTAACGCCTACCCTAAACTAACCCTAAAACTAAACGTAACACTAACCCAAACCTACACCTAACCCAACACTAAACGTAACCATAACCCTAAACTTAACTGTAACCCTAACTCTAAACCTAACCCTAAACCTAACCCAACTCTAAACGTAACCCTAACCCTAACTTTAACCCTAACCCTAACCCTAAACCTAAGCCTAAACCTAACACTAACCCTAACGTTAACCGTAACCCTGACACTAACACAAACCATATCACTAACTCTAACCGTAAACCTTACCCAACCCAACCCTAAAATTAACCCTAAACCTAAATCTAACCTTAACCAAACATTTACCCTAATCATAAACCTAAGCCTAACCGTACACCTAACCCAACACTAAACGTAACCCTAAACCTAACCATAACCCTAATCCTAACACTAACCCTCAACCTAACACTAACCCTAACCCTAACCCTGAACCTAACACTATAACACTAACCCTAAATGTAAACCTAAACCAACCCAAACCTAAACCTAAACCTAACCCTAACCCTAACGTTAAAACAACATATGCCCTAAACTTAAACTTAACCCTAATTCTAGCCCTAAACCCTAAACCTAAACCTAACCATGACCCTAACCCTAAACCTAACCCAAAACTAAACATAACCCTAACCCTAACCATAACCCTAACCATAACACAACCATAGCCCTAAGACTAAACCTAACTGTAACCCTCACCATAACCCTATCCATAACGAACCCTAACCAACACTAAACCTAACACGTAACCCTAACGCTAACACTAAACCTAAGCCTAACCCCAACCCTAAACCCTCACCCTAACTCTAACCCTAACCCTAACCTTACCCTTATGCTAAGCCTAACCCTAACCCTAAACCTAACCCAACACTATACCTAGCCCTAACCCAAACCCTAACACTAACCCTAACACCTAAACCTAATGCTAACCATAAACTTAACCCTATCCCTAACCCAACACAACCTTAACTCTAATCCTACCCTAACCCACCCTAACCTAAAACTAAACCTAACCTTAACCCTGAATCTAACACTAACCCTCACCTAAAACTAAATGGAACTGTAACCCTAACCTTAAGCCTACCCCTAACCAACCCTAACCATCACTAAACCTAACCCTAACCCTCAGGCTAACCCTAAACCAACCCTAACCTTAACAATAAACCTAACCCCTAACCCTAACGCTAACACTAACCCTAACCCTAACCCTATCCCAACGCTAACCCTAACCCTAAGCCTGACCCTAACCCAAAGCCTAACCCTAACCCTAACCCAAACAATAAAACCTAACGCAACCCTAACACTAACACTAACAATAAACCTAATCCTATCTCTAATCCTAAACCTAGCCCTAAGCCTAACGCTAAACCTGACCCTAACCCTAACCCTAACCCCTAATCCTAACCCTAACTCTAACCCTAACCCTAACCATAAACCTTACCCTAACCTAACCCTAAACCTAACACTAACCCAAACCGCAACCCTAACCCTAAGCCTAATGCTAACCCTAACCATAACCCTAAGCCTAACCAACCCTAACCAAACCTAACCCTAACCCTCACCCTAGCACTTACCCTAACCCAAACCCAAATGCCAACCTCAAACCGAAACACAACGGCAAACCCTACCCTAACCCAAGCCAAAACCTATCCCTCACCCTAACACTAACCCAACCCTAAAGCTATCCCTAACCCTAACCCTACCTAACCGTAACCCTAACCCTAAACCTAACCCTAACCTTAAACCCAAACCCAACCCCAACCCCAACCTGAACCAAAACCCCAACAGCAAACCTAGCCCAACCCTAACCCTAACCCTAAACCTAGCCCAACACGACCCTAACCCTAACCATAACCATAACCCTAACGATAAGAGTACCCTAGCCCTAACGTTACCCTTACCCTACCATAGGCCTAAACCTAACCCTAACCCTAAGCCTAACCGTAACACAACCCTGACAATAAACCTAACCCTAAATCTAACCCTAACCCTAAACCTAAGCCTAAGCCTAAGCCTAACCCTAACCAACCGAAACCAACCCTAAATTAACCCTAAATTTAAACCTAACCAAAACCCTAACTCTAACCCTAACCTGAAACCCAACCATAACCCTAAACATAAATCTAACCCTAACCCTAAATGTAACCCTAACATTAACCCTAACCGAAACCTAACCCTAACCCTAACCCTAACCCTAACCCTAACCCAAACCTTAAACCCAAACCCAACCCCAACCCCAACTTGAACCACAACCCCAACAGCAACCCTAACCCAACCCTAACCCTAACCCTAACCCTAACACAACACTAACCCTAAACCTAAACCTAACCCTAACTCTAATGCTAGCCCTAAGCCTGAACCTGATCCTGATTCTCACCCTAACCCTAACCCTAATTTTCACCCTAACTCTAACCCAATCCTAAACCTAACCTAACCCTCACCCTCACGCTACTGCTAACCACAAGACTAACCCTAACCCTAACTCTAACCCAACACTAATCCTAACCCTAGCCCTAACCCTAAACCTAAACCTAACCTAACCCTAACCCTAAACCGAACGCTACACATAACCTGAGCGCTAACCCTAAATTTTATCCTAAACGTCCAACACTAACCCTAACCCTCAAACCCTAAGCCTAACCCTAACCCTAGCCCTAACTCTAACCCTAACCCTTACCCCCACCCAAAGCCTAACCCCAACTCTAACCCTAACCTTAAACTAACCCTAACCATAACAATAACACTAACTCTAAAGCTAACCCTAAACCTAAGCCTAACAATAACCCAACACTAACCCTAACTCTAAACCTAACACAAAACCCTAACCTTAACACTAACCCTAACCCTAACCCCAAGCCTAAACCCTCACCCTAACTCTAACCCTAAACCTAACACTAACCCTTATGCTAAGCCTAACCCTAACCCTAAACCTAACCCAACCCTATACCTAACCCTAACCCAAATCCTAACACTAACATTAACACCTAAACCTAATGCTAACCATAAACTTAACCCTAACCCTAACCCAACCCAACCTTAACTCTAATACTACCCTAACCCAAAACCTAACCCTAAATTTAAACCTAACCCTAACACTCAAACTAAACCTAACCCTAACCTAAACCTAAATGTAACCGTAACCCTAACTTTAAGCCTACCCCTAACCAACCCTAACCATCACTAAACCTAACCCTAACCCTAAGGCTAACCCTAACCCAATCCTAAACCTAAACCTAAACCTAACCCCAAACCTAAACCTAACCCCAAACCCTAACCCTAACCCTAACCCTAACCCAACGCTAATCCTAACCCTAACCCTGACCCTAACCCAAGGCCTAAACCTAACCCAAACAATAAAACCTAAACCAGCCCGAACCCTAACACTAACACTAAACTTAATCCTATCTCTAATCCTAACCCTAGCCCTAAGCCTAACCCTAACCCTGACCCTAACCCTAACCCTGAACCAACCCTAACACTAACCCTATCCCGAACACTAACACAACCCTAACCCTAAACCTAACCCTAAGCAAAACGTAACCCTAACCCTAACCCTAACCATAACCCAATACTATTAATCCTAGCCCGAACCCTAACCCTAACCCTAACTCTAAACCTAACCCTAACACAACCCTAACCCTAAACCTAAACCTAACCCTAACTCTAATGCTAGCCCTAAGCCTGAACCTGACCATGATTCTCACCCTAACCCTAACCCTAATCCTCACCCTAACTCTAACACAATCTTAACCCTAACCTAACCCTCACCCTCACCCTAAAACTAACCCCAAGGCTAACCCTAACCCTAACTCTAACACAACACTAATCCTAACCCTAGCCCTAATCCTAACCTAACCCTAACCCTAAACCGAAGGCTACACCTAACCTGAGCCCTAACCCTAAATTTTACCCTAAATCTCCAACACTAACCCTAACCCTCAAACACTAAGCCTAACACTAACCCTAGCCCTAACCCTAACCCTAACTCTTACACCCACCCAAACCTAACCCCAACTCTAACCCTAACCTTAAACTAACCCTAACCATAACCGTAACACTAACTCTAAACTTACACCTAATCCAACACTAAACGTAACCCTAACCCTAACTCTAAGCCTAACCCTAATCTAACCCTAACCCAAACATTAACCCTAACCTTAAGGCTAACCCTAACCCTAACCCTAGCCCAACCTTAATTCTAAACCTAACCCAACCCTAAACCTAACCCTAACCCGAAACCGAACCCAACCCTATACCTAACCCTAACCCAAACACTAACCCTAACCCTAACACCTAAAACTAATGATGACCATAAACCTAACACTAACCCAAACCAAACTTAACTCTAATCCCAACCATAAACCTTACCCTAAGCCTAACCTGAACCCTAATCTAAACCTAACTGTAACCCTATCCCTAACTCTATCCCTAAGGAACCCTATACAACATTAAACCTAAACCTAACCCTAAGCCTAAACCTAACCCAGCACTAACCCTAACACTAAACCTAACACCTAACCCTAACCCTAACACTAACCTTAACCCTAACCCCAAACCTAAACCGTCACCCTAACTCTAACCCTAAACCTAACCCTTACCCTTATGCTAAGCCTAACCGTAACCCTAAACCTAACCCAACGCTATACCTAACCCTAATCCAAATCCTAACACTAACATTAACACCTAAACCTAATGCTAACCATAAACTTAACCCTAACCGTAACCCTAACCCTAACTCTAATACTACCCTAACCCAAACCCTAACACTAAAGTTAAACCTAACGCTAACCCTCAAACTAAACCTAACTCTAACTTAAACCTAAATGTAACGGTAACCCTAACTTTAAGCCTAGCCCTAACCAACCCTAACCATCACTAACCTAACCCAAACCCTAAGGCTAACCCTAACCCAATCCTAACCTTAACCCTAAACATAACCCCAAACCTAACCCTAACTCTAACCCTAACCCTAACCCAACGCTAACCCTAATCCTAACCCTGACCCTAACCCAAAGCCTAACACTAACCCAAACAATAAAACCTAACCCTAAAACTAACACTAAACTTAATCCTATCTCCAATCCTAACCCTAGCCCTAAGCCTAACTCTAACCCTGACCCTAACCCTTACCCTAACCCAAGCCTAACACTAACCCTATCCCTACCACTAACACAACCCTATCCCTAAACCTAACCCTAAGCCAAAAGTAACCCTAAAAATAACCAAAACCATAACCCAATAATATTAATCCTAGCCTGAACCCTAACCCTAACCCTAAATCTAAACCTAACCCTAACTCTAAACCTAACCCTAACACAACCCTAAACCTAAACCTAAACCTAACCCTAACTCTAACGCAAGCCCTAAGCCTGAACCTGACCCTGATTCTCATCCTAACCCTAACCCTATTCCTTACCCTAACTCTAACACAATCTTAACCCTAACCTAACCCTCATCCTCACCCTAACACTAACCCCAAGGCTAACCCTAACCCTAAATCTAACCCAACACTAATCCTAACCCTAGCCCTAACCCTAATCCTAACCTAACCATAACCCTAAACTGAACGCTACACCTAACCTGAGCACTAACCCTAAATTTTACCCTAAAACTCCAACACTAACCCTAACCCTTAAAACCTAAGCCTAACCCTAACCCTAGCCCTAACCCTAACCCTAACCCTTACGCCCACCCAAAGCCTAAACCCAACTGTAACCCTAACCTTAAACTAACCCTAACCATAACCGTAACACTAACTCTAAACTTACACATAATCCAACACTAAACGTAACCCTAACCCTAACTCTAAGCCTAACCCTAATCTAACCCTAACCCAAACATTAACCCTAACCTTAATGCTAACCCTAACCCTAACCCTAACCCAACCTTAATTCTAAACCTAACCCAACCCTAAACCTAACCCTAACCCGAAACCGAACCCAACCCTATACCTAACCCTAACCCAAACACTAACCCTAACCCTAACACCTAAACCTAATGATGACCATAAACCTAAACCTAAACCTAACCCAAACCAAACTTAACTCTAATCCCAACCCCAACCATAACCCTAAGACTAACCTGAACCATAATCTAAACCTAACTGTAACCCTAACCCTATCCCTAATGAACCCTCACCAACACTAAATCTAACCCTAACCATAAGCCTAATCCTAACCCAACCCTAACCCTAACTCTAAACCTAACACCTAACCCTAACCCTAACTCTAACCCTAACCCTAAAAGCAAACCTAAACCCTCACCCTAACTCTAACCGTAAACCTAAACCTAACAGTTATGCTAAGCCTAACCCTAACCATAAACCTAACCCAACCCTATACCTAACCCTATCCGAAACGCTAACACTAACCCTAACACCTAAACCTAATGCTAACCATAAACTTAACGCTAACCCTAATGGAACCCAACCTTAACTCTAAACCTACCATAACCCAAACCCTAACCCTAAACCTAAACTTAACCCTTACACTCAACCTAAACTTAACCCTAACCTAAACCTAAATGTAACCATAACCATAACCTTAACCCTAACCCTAAACAACCCTAACCATCACTAAACCTAACCCTAACTCTAAGGCTAACCCTAACCCTAAACCTAACCCCTAACCATAACCCTAACCCTAACCCTAACCCTAACCCTAACCCAACGCTAACCATAACCCTAAACCTGACCCGAACCCAAAGCCTAACCCTAACCCTAACCCAAAAAATAAAACCTACCCCAACCCTAACCCTAACACTAACACTAAACCTAATCATATGTCTAATCGTAACCCTAGCCCTAAGCCTAACGCTAACCCTGAACCTAACTATAACCCTAACCCAAACCTAACTCTAACCCTAACCCTAAACCTAACCCCTAATCATAACCCTAACTCTAACCCTAACCCTAACCCTTACCCTAACCCAACTCTAACCCTAATACTAAACCAAGCCGTAATCCTAAGCCTAAGCCTAACCTTAACCCTAAGCCTAACCAACCCTAACCAAACCTAACCCTAACCCTAACCTAACCCAAAACCTAACCCAAACGTAACCCTAACCCTAGACCTAACCCTAAAACTAACCCAACCCGAACCCTAATACTAACCCTAACCCAACCCTAACCCTAACCCTAACCCAAACCCAACCATAAACTTAACCATAACCCTAACCATAACCCAATAACACTAACCCTAACCCTAACCCTAACCGTAAACCTAACCTAACACTCACCCTCACCCTAACACTAACCCCAAGGCTAACCCTAACCCAAAACAAACCCTAACCCTAACAATAAGCATAACCCCTAAACCTAATCCTAACTGTAAACCTAACCCTAACCCTAACTCTAACCCAACAATAATCCTAACCCTAGGCCTAACCCTAAACCTAAACCTAACCTAACCCTAAACCTAAACCAAAGCTACACCTAACCCGAGCCCTAACCCTAAATTTTACACTAACCCTCCAACACTACCCCTAACCCTCAAACCCTAACCCTAGCCCTAACCCAAACCCTAACCCTAACACTTACACCCACTCAAGACTAACCCCAACTCTAACCCTAACCTTAAACTAACCCTAACCCTAACACTAACTCTAAGCCTACACCTAACCCAACACTAAACGTAACCCTAACCCTAACTCTAAGCCTAACCCTAATCTAACCCTAACCCAAACGCTAAACCTAACCTTAACGCTAACACTAACCCTAACCCTAACCCTAACCCAACCCTAATTCTAAACCTAATCCAACCCTAAACTTAACTCTAACACGAAAACAAACTCAACCCTATACCTAACCCTAACCCAAACACTAACCCTAACCCTAACACCTAAACCTAATGCTGACCATAAACCTAACCCTAACCTTAACCCAAACCAACCTTAACTCTAATCCCAACCCTAACCCTAACCCGAAGCCTAACCCGAACCCTAATCTAAATCTAACCGTAACCATAACCCTAACCCTATCCCTAATGAACCCTAATCAAAACTAAACATAACCTTAAACCTAAGCCTAGCCCTAACCCAACCCTAAATCCTAACCCTAAACCTAAACTCTAAACATAACCCAACACGAACCCTAACCCTAAACCTAACCCTAACCCTAACCATAACCCAAACCCAACACTAACAGTACCTCTAACACTTAACCTAACCCTACCCCAATAGTATCCCTAACCCTAACCCTAACCCTAACACTAACCCTGACCTTAACCCTAACACTAATCGAAACCTAACCATAACACTAACCCTATCCCTATCCCTAACCCTAACCCCTAACCCTAAAGCTAACTATAAAATAATGCTAACCATAACACTAACACTAGCCCAAACCAACACTAACCCTAAACTAACCCTAAACCTAAGCCTAATGGTAACCCTAACCCTAACACTTAACCTAAAAAACACTAACCAAATCTAACCATAACCCTAACACTATCCCTAACACTAACACAAACCTAACCCTGAACGTAACCCTAAGCCAAACGTAACCGTAACCATAACCATAACCATAACCCAATAATATTAATCCTAGCCCGAACCCTAACCCTAACCCTAACTCTAAACCTAACCCTAACACAACCCTAACCCTGAACATAAACCTAACCCTAACTCTAACGCTAGCCCTAACCCTGAACCTAACGCTAATTCTCACCCTAACCCTGACCCTAATTCTCACCCTAACTCTAACCCAATCCTAACCCTCACCCTCACCCTAACACTAACCCCAAGGCTAACCCTAACCCTAACTCTAACCCAACACTAATCCTAACCCTTGCCCTAAACCTAAACCTAACCTAACCCTAACCCTAAACCGAACGCTACACCTAACCTGAGCCCTAACCCTAAATTTTACCCTAAACTTCCAACACTAACCCTAACCCTCAAAACCTAAGCATAACCCTAACACTAGCCCTAACACTAACCCTAACCATTACCCTCACCCAAGCCTAACCCCAACTCTAACCCTAACCTTAGACTAACCCTAACCATAACCGTAACACTAACTCTAAACTTACACCTAATCCAACACTAAATGTAACCCTAACCCTAACTATAAGCCTAACCCTAATCTAACCCTAACCCAAAGGTTAACCCTAACCTTAACGCTAACCCTAACCCTAACCCTAACCCAACCTGAATTCTAAACCTAACCCAACCCGAAACCTAACCCTAACCCGAAACAGAACCCAACCCTATACCTAACCCTAACCCAAAAACTAACCCTAAACCTAACACCTAAACCTAATGATGACCATAAACCTAACCCTAACCCTAATTCAAACCAAACTTAACTCTAATCCCAACCACAACCCTAACCCTAAGCCTAACCTGAACCCTAATCTAAACCTAACTGTAACCCTAACCCTAACCCTATCCCTAACGAACCCTCACCAACACTAAACCTAACCCTAACCCTAAGCCTAACCCTAAGCAAACCCTAACCCTAACTCTAAACCTAACACCTAACCCTAACCCTAACACTAAACCTAACCCTAACACCAAACCTAAACCCTCACCGTAACTCTAACCATAAACCTAACCCTAACACTTATGCTAACCCTAAGCCTAACCCTAAAACAATGCTACACCTAATCCGAGCCCTAACCCTAAATTTTACCCTAACCCTCCAACACTAACCCTAACCCTCAAACCCTAACCCTAGCCATAAGCTAACTAACTCATCCCTAACCCTAAACCGAACCCTAACCCTAACCCAAATCTAAACCTACCCCAAAACCTAACCCTAAACCTAACAATAACCCTAACCCTAACCTTAACCCAACATTTACCCTAACCCTCACCCTAACCCTAACCCTAACCGTAACCCTTACCCAGACCCTAACCCCAATGCCAACAATAACCCCTACCCTAAACTAACCCTAACCCTAAACGTAACACTAACCCTAAACCTACACCTAACCCAACACTAAACGTAACCCTAACCCTTACCTTAACTGTAACCCTAACTCTAAACCTAACCCTAAAACTAACCCAACACTAAACGTAACCCTAACCCTAAGTTTAACCCTTACCATAACCCTAAACCTAACCCTAAACATAACCCTAACCCTAACGCTAACACTAACCCTGACGCTAACACAAACCATAACACTAAATCTAACCGTAAACCTTACCAAACCCAACCCTAAAATTAACCCTAACACTAAGTCTAACCTTAACCAAACATTTACCCTAAACATAACCCTAAGCCTATCCGTACACCTAACCCAACACTAAATATAACCCTAACCCTAACCATAACCCTAATCTTAACCCTAACCCTCAACCTAACACTAACCCTAACCCTAAGCCTGAACCTAACACTATAACACTAACCCTAAACGTAAACCTAAACGAACCCAAACCTAAACCTAAACCTAACCCTAACCCTAACGTTAAAACAACATATACCCTAAACTTAAACTTAACCCTAATTCTAGCCCTAAACCCTAACTCGAAACCTAACCCTGACCCTAACCCTAAACCTAACCCAACACTAAACCTAACCCTGACCCTAACCCTAAACCTAACCCAACACTAAACCTAAACCTAACCCTAACCATAACCCTAACCCTAACACAACCATAGCCCTAACACTATCCCTTACCCTAACGCTAAGCGTAACCCTAACACTAACCCTAAACCCACCCCAACACGAACCCTAAACTTAACCCTAACCGAAACCAACCTAAAACAACCCTAACCTTAACACTAACCCTAAGATTAATCCTAACGCTAACCCTAAACAAACCTAACCCAAGCCTAAACCTAACCCTAACTATAACCCAAACCATAACCTTAACCTAACCCTAACCCTAACCGTAAACTTAAACGTAACCCTAATACTATCCCAACCTTAAGCCAAAACTAAACCTATCCCTAATCCTAAAGCTAACCCTAACCCAAACACTAAACCTAAACCTAACCCTTAACCTAGCCCTAACCTTAAACCCAAACCCAACCCCAACACCAACCTGAACCACAACCCAAGAGCAACCCTAACCCAACCCTAACCCTAACCCTAAACCTAACACAACACGAACCCTAACCCTAACCATAACCATAACACTAACGATAAGAGTACTCTAACCCTAACGCTACCCTTACCCTACCATAGGCCTAAACCTAACCCTAACCTAACCCTAACCGTAACACAACCCTGACACTAAACCTAACCCTAAATCTAACCCTAACCCTAAACCGAAGCCTAAGCCTAAGCCTAACCCTAACCCTAACCAAACGAAACCAACCCTAAATTAACCCTAAACTTAAACCTAACCAAAAGCCTAACCCTAAGCCTAACCTGAAACCAAACCCTAACCCTAAACGTAAATCTAACCCTAAACCTAACCCTAACTGTAACCCTAACACTAACCCTAACCCAACCCTAACCCTAACCGTAACACTAACCCTAACCTACCCATAAACCAAAGAATAACACTTACCCTAACCAACTCAAACCAAATCTAAACCAAACCCTAACCCTAACCCTGTCCCTAAACCTTGCCGTAAACCTATCGCCAACCACAACCACAACCCTAACCCCAACCCTAACACTAACCATAACCCGAACCATAACACTAACACTAATGAAACCCTAACCCTAACACTAATTCGAACCCTACCCCAAACCTTAACCCTAACCCTAACCCTAACCTAACCCAAAACCTAACCCAAACATAACACTAACCCTAACCCTAACCCTAACACTACCCCAACCCGAACCCTAATACTAACCCTAAACCAACCATAACAGAAAACAACCTTAACCCTAACCCAACCCAACCATAAACCTAACCATAACACTAACCATAACCCAATAACACTAACCCTAACCCTAACCCTAACCCAACCCTAACACTAACCCTATCCCTAACACTAACACAACCCTAACCCTAAACCTAACACTAAGCCAAACGTAACCCTAACACTAACCATAAAAGTAACTCAATAATATTAATCCTAGCCCGAACCCTAACCCTAACCCTAACCCTAACTCTAAATCTAACCCTAACACAACCCTAACCCTAAACCTAAACCTAACCCTAACTCTAACGCTAAAACTAACCCTGAACCTGACCCTGATTCTCACCCTAACCCTAACCTTAATTCTCACCCTAACTCTAACGCAATACTAACCCAAACCTAACCTTCACCCTCACCCTAACACTAACCCCAAGGCTAACCCTATCCCTAACTCTAACCCAACACTAATCCTAACCCTAGCCCTAAGCCTAAACCTAAACCTAACCTAACGCTAACCTTAAACCGAATGCTACACCGAACCGGAGCCCTAACCATAAATTTTACCCTAAACCTCCAACTCTAACCATAACCCTCAAACCCTAAGCCTAACCCTAACCCTAGCCCTAACCCTAACCCTAATGCTTACCCCCACCCAAAGCCTAACCCCAACTCTAACCCTAAGCTTAAACTAACCCTAACCATAACCGTAACACTAACTCTAAACTTACACCTAAACCAACACTAAACGTAACCCTAACCAAACTCTGAGCCTAACCCTAATCTAACCCTAACCCAAACGTTAACCCTCACCTTAATGCTAACCCTAACACTAACCCTAACCCAACCTTAATTCTAAACCTAACCCAACCCTAAACCTAACCCTAACCCGAAACCGAACCCAACCCTATACCTAACCCTAACCCAAACACTAACCCTAACCCTAACAGCTAAACCTAATGATGACCATGAACCTAACCCTAACCCAAAATAACCTTAACTCTAATCCCAAACATAACCCTAACCCTAAGCCTAAACTGAACCCTAATGTAAACCTAACTGTAACCCTAACCCTAACCCTATCCTAACGAACCCTAACCAACACTAAACCTAACCTTAACCCTAAGCCTAACACTAACTCAACCCTAACCCTAACTCTAAACCTAACACCTAAACCTAACCCTAACACTAACCCTAACCCTAACCCCAACTTTAAACCCTCACCCTAACTCTAACCCTAAACCTAACCCTAACTCTTATGCTAAGCCTAACACTAACCCTAAACCTAACCCAACCCTATACCGAACCCTAACCCAAACCCTAACACTAACCCTAACACCTAAACCTAATGCTAACCATAAACATAACCTTAACTTTAACCCAAACGAACCTTAACTCTAATCCTACCCTAACCCAAACCCTAACCCAAACCTAAACCTAACCCTAACCCTGAACCTAACCCTAACCCTAACCTAAACCTAAATGTAACCGTAACCCTAACCTTAACCCTACCCCTAACCAACACTAACCATCACTAAACCTAACTCTAAGGCTAAGGCTAAACCTAACCCAACCCTAACGCTAACCAAAAACCTAGCCCCTTACCCTAACCCTAACCCTAACCCTAACCCTAACCCTAACACAAAACATAACCCTAACCTTAACCCTAACCCTAACCCAAACCCAACCAAAAACCTAACCATAAACCTAAACATAACCCAATAACACTAACCCTAACCCTAACCCTAACCCTAACCCTAAACCCTCAAACTAACCCTAACCCTAACACTTACGCTAAGCCTAACCATAAACCTAACCCTAACCCACCCCAACACTAACCCTATCCCTAACACTAACACAACCCTAACCATAAACCTAACCCTAAGCCATAGGTAAACCTAACCCTAACCATAACCATAACCAAATAATATTAATCCTAGCCCGAACCCTAACCCTAACACTAACTCTAAACCTAACCCTAACAAGACCCTAACCCTAAACCTAAACCTAACCCTAACTCTAACGCTAGCCCCAACCCTGAACCTGACCCTGATTCTCACCCTAACCCTAACCCTAATTCTCACCCTAACGCTAACCCAATCCTAACCCTAACCTAACCTTCACCCTCACCCGAAAATTAACCCCAAGTCTAACCTTAACCCTGACTCTAACCCAACACTAATTCTAACCCTAGCCCTAACCCTTAACCTAAACCTAACCTAAACCTAATCCTAAACCGAACGCTACACCTAATCTCAGCCCTAACCCTAAATTTTACCCTAAACCTTCAACACTAACCCTAACCCTCAAACCCTAAGCCTAACCCTAACCCTAGCCCTAACCCTAACCCTAACCCTAACCCTAACCCTTACCCCACCCAAAGCCTAACCCCAACTCTAACCCTAACCTTAAATTAACCCAAGCCATAACCATAACACTAACTCTAAACTTACACCTAATCCAACACTAAACGTAACCCTAATCCTAACTCTAAGCCTAACCATAATCTAACCCTTACCCAAACGTTAACCCTGACCTGAACGCTAACCCTAACCCTAACCCTAACCCAACCTTAATTCTAAACCTAACCCAACCCTAAACCTAACCCTAACCCGAAACCGAACCCAACCCTATACCTAACCCTAACCCAAACACTAACCCTAACCCTAACACCTAAACCTAATGATGACCATAAACCTAACCCTAACCCTAACCCAAACCAACCTTAATTCTAATCCCAAAAATAACCCTAACCCTAAGCCTAACCTGAACCCTAATCTAAAACTAACTGTAACCATAACACTAACCCTAACACTAACGAACCCTAACCAACACTAAACCTAACCCTAACCCTAAGCCTAACCCTAACCCAACCCTAACCCTAACTCTAAACCTAACACCTAACCCTAACCCTAACACTAACCCTAACCCAACCCTAACACTTACCCTAACCAACCCTAACCAAATCTAAACCGTACCCTAACCCTAATCCTATCCCTAAACCTTGCCGTAAAGCTATCGCCAACCACAACCACAACCCTAACTCCTACCCCAACCCCAACCATAACCCGAACCATAACAATAACACTAATGAAACCCTAACCCTAACACTAACTCTAACGCTACCCCTAACCATAACCCTAACCTGAAACATAACCTAACCCAAAACCTAACCCAAACGTAACTCTAACCCTAGCCCTAACCCTAACACTAACCAAACCCGAACCATATTACTAACCCTAACCCAACCCTAAACCAAAACATAAACCTAACCCTAATCCTAACCCTAATCCTAACCCAAACCCAACCATAAACCTAACCATAACCATAACCATAACCCAATAACAATAACCCTAACCCTAACCCTAACCCAACCTTAATTCTAAACCTAACCCAACCCTAAACCTAACCCTAACCCGAAACCGAACCCAACCCTATACCTAACCCTAACCCAAACACTAACCCTAACCCTAACAGCTAAACCTAATGATGACCATGAACCTAACCCTAACCCTAACCCAAAATAACCTTAACTCTAATCCCAAACATAACCCTAACCCTAAGCCTATCCTGAACCCTAATGTAAACCTAACTGTAACCCTAACCCTAACCCTATCCTAACGAACCCTAACCAACACTAAACCTAACCTTAACCCTAAGCCTAACACTAACTCAACCCTAACCCTAACTCTAAACCTAACACCTAACCCCAACCATAACACTAACCCTAACCCTTACCCCAACTCTAAACCCTCACCCTAACTCTAACCCTAAACCTAACCCTAAATCTTATGCTAAGCCTAACACTAACCCTAAACCTAACCCAACCCTATACCGAACCCTAACCCAAACCCTAACACTAACCCTAACACCTAAACCTAATGCTAACCATAAACATAACCTTTACCTTAACCCAAACGAACCTTAACTCTAATCCTACCCTAACCCAAACCCTAACCCTGAACCTAAACCTAACCCTAACCCTGAACCTAACCCTAACCCTAACCTAAACCTAAATGTAACCGTAACCCTAATCTTAACCCTACCCCTAACCAACACTAACCATCACTAAACCTAACTCTAAGGCTAAGGCTAAACCTAACCCAACCCTAACCATAACCATAAACCTAACCCCTTACCCTAACCCTAACCCTAACCCTAACCCTAACCCTAACCCTAACACAAAACACAACCCTAACCTTAACCGTAACCCTAACCCAAACCCAACCAAAAACTTAACCATAAACCTAAACATAACCCAATAACACTAACCCTAACCCTAACCCTAACCCTAACCCTAAACCCTCAAACTAACCCTAACCCTAACACTTAAGCTAAGCCTAACCATAAACCTAACCCTAACCCACCCCAACACTAACCCTATCCCTAACACTAACACAACCCTAACCATAAACCTAACCCTAAGCCAAACGTAAACCTAACCCTAACCATAACCATAACCATAACCAAATAATATTAATCCTAGCCCGAACCCTAACCCTAACACTAACTCTAAACCTAACCCTAACAAGACCCTAACCCTAAACCTAAACCTAACCCTAACTCTAACGCTAGCCCCAACCCTGAACCTGACCCTGATTCTCACCCTAACCCTAACCCTAATTCTCACCCTAATGCTAACCCAATCCTAACCCTAACCTAACCTTCACCCTCAGCCGAAAACAAACCCCAAGGCTAACCTTAACCCTGACTCTAACCCAACACTAATCCTAACCCTAGCCCTAACCCTAATCCTAACCTAACCATAACCCTAAACTGAACGCTACACCTAACCTGAGCACTAACCCTAAATTTTACCCTAAAACTCCAACACTAACCCTAACCCTTAAAACCTAAGCCTAACCCTAACCCTAGCCCTAACCCTAACCCTAACCCTTACGCCCACCCAAAGCCTAAACCCAACTGTAACCCTAACCTTAAACTAACCCTAACCATAACCGTAACACTAACTCTAAACTTACACATAATCCAACACTAAACGTAACCCTAACCCTAACTCTAAGCCTAACCCTAATCTAACCCTAACCCAAACATTAACCCTAACCTTAATGCTAACCCTAACCCTAACCCTAACCCAACCTTAATTCTAAACCTAACCCAACCCTAAACCTAACCCTAACCCGAAACCGAACCCAACCCTATACCTAACCCTAACCCAAACACTAACCCTAACCCTAACACCTAAACCTAATGATGACCATAAACCTAACCCTAAACCTAACCCAAACCAAACTTAACTCTACTCCCAACCCCAACCATAACCCTAAGACTAACCTGAACCATAATCTAAACCTAACTGTAACCCTAACCCTATCCCTAATGAACCCTCACCAACACTAAATCTAACCCTAACCATAAGCCTAATCCTAACCCAACCCTAACCCTAACTCTAAACCTAACACCTAACCCTAACCCTAACACTAACCCTAACCCTAAAAGCAAACCTAAACCCTCACCCTAACTCTAACCGTAAACCTAAACCTAACAGTTATGCTAAGCCTAACCCTAACCATAAACCTAACCCAACCCTATACCTAACCCTATCCGAAACGCTAACACTAACCCTAACACCTAAACCTAATGCTAACCATAAACTTAACGCTAACCCTAACGGAACCCAACCTTAACTCTAAACCTACCATAACCCAAACCCTAACCCTAAACCTAAACTTAACCCTTACACTCAACCTAAACTTAACCCTAACCTAAACCTAAATGTAACCATAACCATAACCTTAACCCTAACCCTAAACAACCCTAACCATCACTAAACCTAACCCTAACTCTAAGGCTAACCCTAACCCTAAACCTAACCCCTAACCATAACCCTAACCCTAACCATAACCCTAACCCTAACCCAACGCTAACCATAACCCTAAACCTGACCCGAACCCAAAGCCTAACCCTAACCCTAACCCAAAAAATAAAACCTACCCCAACCCTAACCCTAACACTAACACTAAACCTAATCATATGTCTAATCGTAACCCTAGCCCTAAGCCTAACGCTAACCCTGAACCTAACTATAACCCTAACCCAAACCTAACCCTAACCCTAACCCTAAACCTAACCCCTAATCATAACCCTAACTCTAACCCTAACCCTAACCCTTACCCTAACCCAACTCTAACCCTAATACTAAACCAAGCCGTAATCCTAAGCCTAAGCCTAACCTTAACCCTAAGCCTAACCAACCCTAACCAAACCTAACCCTAACCCTAACCTAACCCAAAACCTAACCCAAACGTAACCCTAACCCTAGACCTAACCCTAAAACTAACCCAACCCGAACCCTAATACTAACCCTAACCCAACCCTAACCCTAACCCTAACCCAAACCCAACCATAAACTTAACCATAACCCTAACCATAACCCAATAACACTAACCCTAACCCTAACCCTAACCGTAAACCTAACCTAACACTCACCCTCACCCTAACACTAACCCCAAGGCTAACCCTAACCCAAAACAAACCCTAACCCTAGCAATAAGCATAACCCCTAAACCTAATCCTAACTGTAAACCTAACCCTAACCCTAACTCTAACCCAACAATAATCCTAACCCTAGGCCTAACCCTAAACCTA
Source organism: Cavia porcellus (assembly GCF_034190915.1). Taxonomy (NCBI): domain Eukaryota; kingdom Metazoa; phylum Chordata; class Mammalia; order Rodentia; family Caviidae; genus Cavia; species Cavia porcellus. Next base: position 2,433,269 of record NW_026947547.1, on the reverse strand, counting down.
AACCTAACCTAACCCTAAACCTAAACCAAAGCTACACCTAACCCGAGCCCTAACCCTAAATTTTACACTAACCCTCCAACACTACCCCTAACCCTCAAACCCTAACCCTAGCCCTAACCCAAACCCTAACCCTAACACTTACACCCACTCAAGACTAACCCCAACTCTAACCCTAACCTTAAACTAACCCTAACCCTAACACTAACTCTAAGCCTACACCTAACCCAACACTAAACGTAACCCTAACCCTAACTCTAAGCCTAACCCTAATCTAACCCTAACCCAAACGCTAAACCTAACCTTAACGCTAACACTAACCCTAACCCTAACCCTAACCCAACCCTAATTCTAAACCTAATCCAACCCTAAACTTAACTCTAACACGAAAACAAACTCAACCCTATACCTAACCCTAACCCAAACACTAACCCTAACCCTAACACCTAAACCTAATGCTGACCATAAACCTAACCCTAACCTTAACCCAAACCAACCTTAACTCTAATCCCAACCCTAACCCTAACCCGAAGCCTAACCCGAACCCTAATCTAAATCTAACCGTAACCATAACCCTAACCCTATCCCTAATGAACCCTAATCAAAACTAAACATAACCTTAAACCTAAGCCTAGCCCTAACCCAACCCTAAATCCTAACCCTAAACCTAAACTCTAAACATAACCCAACACGAACCCTAACCCTAAACCTAACCCTAACCCTAACCATAACCCAAACCCAACACTAACAGTACCTCTAACACTTAACCTAACCCTACCCCAATAGTATCCCTAACCCTAACCCTAACCCTAACCCTGACCTTAACCCTAACACTAATCGAAACCTAACCATAACACTAACCCTATCCCTATCCCTAACCCTAACCCCTAACCCTAAAGCTAACTATAAAATAATGCTAACCATAACACTAACACTAGCCCAAACCAACACTAACCCTAAACTAACCCTAAACCTAAGCCTAATGGTAACCCTAACCCTAACACTTAACCTAAAAAACACTAACCAAATCTAACCATAACCCTAACACTATCCCTAACACTAACACAAACCTAACCCTGAACGTAACCCTAAGCCAAACGTAACCGTAACCATAACCATAACCATAACCCAATAATATTAATCCTAGCCCGAACCCTAACCCTAACCCTAACTCTAAACCTAACCCTAACACAACCCTAACCCTGAACATAAACCTAACCCTAACTCTAACGCTAGCCCTAACCCTGAACCTAACGCTAATTCTCACCCTAACCCTGACCCTAATTCTCACCCTAACTCTAACCCAATCCTAACCCTCACCCTCACCCTAACACTAACCCCAAGGCTAACCCTAACCCTAACTCTAACCCAACACTAATCCTAACCCTTGCCCTAAACCTAAACCTAACCTAACCCTAACCCTAAACCGAACGCTACACCTAACCTGAGCCCTAACCCTAAATTTTACCCTAAACTTCCAACACTAACCCTAACCCTCAAAACCTAAGCATAACCCTAACACTAGCCCTAACACTAACCCTAACCATTACCCTCACCCAAGCCTAACCCCAACTCTAACCCTAACCTTAGACTAACCCTAACCATAACCGTAACACTAACTCTAAACTTACACCTAATCCAACACTAAATGTAACCCTAACCCTAACTATAAGCCTAACCCTAATCTAACCCTAACCCAAAGGTTAACCCTAACCTTAACGCTAACCCTAACCCTAACCCTAACCCAACCTGAATTCTAAACCTAACCCAACCCGAAACCTAACCCTAACCCGAAACAGAACCCAACCCTATACCTAACCCTAACCCAAAAACTAACCCTAACCCTAACACCTAAACCTAATGATGACCATAAACCTAACCCTAACCCTAATTCAAACCAAACTTAACTCTAATCCCAACCACAACCCTAACCCTAAGCCTAACCTGAACCCTAATCTAAACCTAACTGTAACCCTAACCCTAACCCTATCCCTAACGAACCCTCACCAACACTAAACCTAACCCTAACCCTAAGCCTAACCCTAAGCAAACCCTAACCCTAACTCTAAACCTAACACCTAACCCTAACCCTAACACTAAACCTAACCCTAACACCAAACCTAAACCCTCACCGTAACTCTAACCATAAACCTAACCCTAACACTTATGCTAACCCTAAGCCTAACCCTAAAACAATGCTACACCTAATCCGAGCCCTAACCCTAAATTTTACCCTAACCCTCCAACACTAACCCTAACCCTCAAACCCTAACCCTAGCCATAAGCTAACTAACTCATCCCTAACCCTAAACCGAACCCTAACCCTAACCCAAATCTAAACCTACCCCAAAACCTAACCCTAAACCTAACAATAACCCTAACCCTAACCTTAACCCAACATTTACCCTAACCCTCACCCTAACCCTAACCCTAACCGTAACCCTTACCCAGACCCTAACCCCAATGCCAACAATAACCCCTACCCTAAACTAACCCTAACCCTAAACGTAACACTAACCCTAAACCTACACCTAACCCAACACTAAACGTAACCCTAACCCTTACCTTAACTGTAACCCTAACTCTAAACCTAACCCTAAAACTAACCCAACACTAAACGTAACCCTAACCCTAAGTTTAACCCTTACCATAACCCTAAACCTAACCCTAAACATAACCCTAACCCTAACGCTAACACTAACCCTGACGCTAACACAAACCATAACACTAAATCTAACCGTAAACCTTACCAAACCCAACCCTAAAATTAACCCTAACACTAAGTCTAACCTTAACCAAACATTTACCCTAAACATAACCCTAAGCCTATCCGTACACCTAACCCAACACTAAATATAACCCTAACCCTAACCATAACCCTAATCTTAACCCTAACCCTCAACCTAACACTAACCCTAACCCTAAGCCTGAACCTAACACTATAACACTAACCCTAAACGTAAACCTAAACGAACCCAAACCTAAACCTAAACCTAACCCTAACCCTAACGTTAAAACAACATATACCCTAAACTTAAACTTAACCCTAATTCTAGCCCTAAACCCTAACCCGAAACCTAACCCTGACCCTAACCCTAAACCTAACCCAACACTAAACCTAACCCTGACCCTAACCCTAAACCTAACCCAACACTAAACCTAAACCTAACCCTAACCATAACCCTAACCCTAACACAACCATAGCCCTAACACTATCCCTTACCCTAACGCTAAGCGTAACCCTAACACTAACCCTAAACCCACCCCAACACGAACCCTAAACTTAACCCTAACCGAAACCAACCTAAAACAACCCTAACCTTAACACTAACCCTAAGATTAATCCTAACGCTAACCCTAAACAAACCTAACCCAAGCCTAAACCTAACCCTAACTATAACCCAAACCATAACCTTAACCTAACCCTAACCCTAACCGTAAACTTAAACGTAACCCTAATACTATCCCAACCTTAAGCCAAAACTAAACCTATCCCTAATCCTAAAGCTAACCCTAACCCAAACACTAAACCTAAACCTAACCCTTAACCTAGCCCTAACCTTAAACCCAAACCCAACCCCAACACCAACCTGAACCACAACCCAAGAGCAACCCTAACCCAACCCTAACCCTAACCCTAAACCTAACACAACACGAACCCTAACCCTAACCATAACCATAACACTAACGATAAGAGTACTCTAACCCTAACGCTACCCTTACCCTACCATAGGCCTAAACCTAACCCTAACCTAACCCTAACCGTAACACAACCCTGACACTAAACCTAACCCTAAATCTAACCCTAACCCTAAACCGAAGCCTAAGCCTAAGCCTAACCCTAACCCTAACCAAACGAAACCAACCCTAAATTAACCCTAAACTTAAACCTAACCAAAAGCCTAACCCTAAGCCTAACCTGAAACCAAACCCTAACCCTAAACGTAAATCTAACCCTAAACCTAACCCTAACTGTAACCCTAACACTAACCCTAACCCAACCCTAACCCTAACCGTAACACTAACCCTAACCTACCCATAAACCAAAGAATAACACTTACCCTAACCAACTCAAACCAAATCTAAACCAAACCCTAACCCTAACCCTGTCCCTAAACCTTGCCGTAAACCTATCGCCAACCACAACCACAACCCTAACCCCAACCCTAACACTAACCATAACCCGAACCATAACACTAACACTAATGAAACCCTAACCCTAACACTAATTCGAACCCTACCCCAAACCTTAACCCTAACCCTAACCCTAACCTAACCCAAAACCTAACCCAAACATAACACTAACCCTAACCCTAACCCTAACACTACCCCAACCCGAACCCTAATACTAACCCTAAACCAACCATAACAGAAAACAACCTTAACCCTAACCCAACCCAACCATAAACCTAACCATAACACTAACCATAACCCAATAACACTAACCCTAACCCTAACCCTAACCCAACCCTAACACTAACCCTATCCCTAACACTAACACAACCCTAACCCTAAACCTAACACTAAGCCAAACGTAACCCTAACACTAACCATAAAAGTAACTCAATAATATTAATCCTAGCCCGAACCCTAACCCTAACCCTAACCCTAACTCTAAATCTAACCCTAACACAACCCTAACCCTAAACCTAAACCTAACCCTAACTCTAACGCTAAAACTAACCCTGAACCTGACCCTGATTCTCACCCTAACCCTAACCTTAATTCTCACCCTAACTCTAACGCAATACTAACCCAAACCTAACCTTCACCCTCACCCTAACACTAACCCCAAGGCTAACCCTATCCCTAACTCTAACCCAACACTAATCCTAACCCTAGCCCTAAGCCTAAACCTAAACCTAACCTAACGCTAACCTTAAACCGAATGCTACACCGAACCGGAGCCCTAACCATAAATTTTACCCTAAACCTCCAACTCTAACCATAACCCTCAAACCCTAAGCCTAACCCTAACCCTAGCCCTAACCCTAACCCTAATGCTTACCCCCACCCAAAGCCTAACCCCAACTCTAACCCTAAGCTTAAACTAACCCTAACCATAACCGTAACACTAACTCTAAACTTACACCTAAACCAACACTAAACGTAACCCTAACCAAACTCTGAGCCTAACCCTAATCTAACCCTAACCCAAACGTTAACCCTCACCTTAATGCTAACCCTAACACTAACCCTAACCCAACCTTAATTCTAAACCTAACCCAACCCTAAACCTAACCCTAACCCGAAACCGAACCCAACCCTATACCTAACCCTAACCCAAACACTAACCCTAACCCTAACAGCTAAACCTAATGATGACCATGAACCTAACCCTAACCCAAAATAACCTTAACTCTAATCCCAAACATAACCCTAACCCTAAGCCTAAACTGAACCCTAATGTAAACCTAACTGTAACCCTAACCCTAACCCTATCCTAACGAACCCTAACCAACACTAAACCTAACCTTAACCCTAAGCCTAACACTAACTCAACCCTAACCCTAACTCTAAACCTAACACCTAAACCTAACCCTAACACTAACCCTAACCCTAACCCCAACTTTAAACCCTCACCCTAACTCTAACCCTAAACCTAACCCTAACTCTTATGCTAAGCCTAACACTAACCCTAAACCTAACCCAACCCTATACCGAACCCTAACCCAAACCCTAACACTAACCCTAACACCTAAACCTAATGCTAACCATAAACATAACCTTAACTTTAACCCAAACGAACCTTAACTCTAATCCTACCCTAACCCAAACCCTAACCCAAACCTAAACCTAACCCTAACCCTGAACCTAACCCTAACCCTAACCTAAACCTAAATGTAACCGTAACCCTAACCTTAACCCTACCCCTAACCAACACTAACCATCACTAAACCTAACTCTAAGGCTAAGGCTAAACCTAACCCAACCCTAACGCTAACCAAAAACCTAGCCCCTTACCCTAACCCTAACCCTAACCCTAACCCTAACCCTAACACAAAACATAACCCTAACCTTAACCCTAACCCTAACCCAAACCCAACCAAAAACCTAACCATAAACCTAAACATAACCCAATAACACTAACCCTAACCCTAACCCTAACCCTAACCCTAAACCCTCAAACTAACCCTAACCCTAACACTTACGCTAAGCCTAACCATAAACCTAACCCTAACCCACCCCAACACTAACCCTATCCCTAACACTAACACAACCCTAACCATAAACCTAACCCTAAGCCATAGGTAAACCTAACCCTAACCATAACCATAACCAAATAATATTAATCCTAGCCCGAACCCTAACCCTAACACTAACTCTAAACCTAACCCTAACAAGACCCTAACCCTAAACCTAAACCTAACCCTAACTCTAACGCTAGCCCCAACCCTGAACCTGACCCTGATTCTCACCCTAACCCTAACCCTAATTCTCACCCTAACGCTAACCCAATCCTAACCCTAACCTAACCTTCACCCTCACCCGAAAATTAACCCCAAGTCTAACCTTAACCCTGACTCTAACCCAACACTAATTCTAACCCTAGCCCTAACCCTTAACCTAAACCTAACCTAAACCTAATCCTAAACCGAACGCTACACCTAATCTCAGCCCTAACCCTAAATTTTACCCTAAACCTTCAACACTAACCCTAACCCTCAAACCCTAAGCCTAACCCTAACCCTAGCCCTAACCCTAACCCTAACCCTAACCCTAACCCTTACCCCACCCAAAGCCTAACCCCAACTCTAACCCTAACCTTAAATTAACCCAAGCCATAACCATAACACTAACTCTAAACTTACACCTAATCCAACACTAAACGTAACCCTAATCCTAACTCTAAGCCTAACCATAATCTAACCCTTACCCAAACGTTAACCCTGACCTGAACGCTAACCCTAACCCTAACCCTAACCCAACCTTAATTCTAAACCTAACCCAACCCTAAACCTAACCCTAACCCGAAACCGAACCCAACCCTATACCTAACCCTAACCCAAACACTAACCCTAACCCTAACACCTAAACCTAATGATGACCATAAACCTAACCCTAACCCTAACCCAAACCAACCTTAATTCTAATCCCAAAAATAACCCTAACCCTAAGCCTAACCTGAACCCTAATCTAAAACTAACTGTAACCATAACACTAACCCTAACACTAACGAACCCTAACCAACACTAAACCTAACCCTAACCCTAAGCCTAACCCTAACCCAACCCTAACCCTAACTCTAAACCTAACACCTAACCCTAACCCTAACACTAACCCTAACCCAACCCTAACACTTACCCTAACCAACCCTAACCAAATCTAAACCGTACCCTAACCCTAATCCTATCCCTAAACCTTGCCGTAAAGCTATCGCCAACCACAACCACAACCCTAACTCCTACCCCAACCCCAACCATAACCCGAACCATAACAATAACACTAATGAAACCCTAACCCTAACACTAACTCTAACGCTACCCCTAACCATAACCCTAACCTGAAACATAACCTAACCCAAAACCTAACCCAAACGTAACTCTAACCCTAGCCCTAACCCTAACACTAACCAAACCCGAACCATATTACTAACCCTAACCCAACCCTAAACCAAAACATAAACCTAACCCTAATCCTAACCCTAATCCTAACCCAAACCCAACCATAAACCTAACCATAACCATAACCATAACCCAATAACAATAACCCTAACCCTAACCCTAACCCAACCTTAATTCTAAACCTAACCCAACCCTAAACCTAACCCTAACCCGAAACCGAACCCAACCCTATACCTAACCCTAACCCAAACACTAACCCTAACCCTAACAGCTAAACCTAATGATGACCATGAACCTAACCCTAACCCTAACCCAAAATAACCTTAACTCTAATCCCAAACATAACCCTAACCCTAAGCCTATCCTGAACCCTAATGTAAACCTAACTGTAACCCTAACCCTAACCCTATCCTAACGAACCCTAACCAACACTAAACCTAACCTTAACCCTAAGCCTAACACTAACTCAACCCTAACCCTAACTCTAAACCTAACACCTAACCCCAACCATAACACTAACCCTAACCCTTACCCCAACTCTAAACCCTCACCCTAACTCTAACCCTAAACCTAACCCTAAATCTTATGCTAAGCCTAACACTAACCCTAAACCTAACCCAACCCTATACCGAACCCTAACCCAAACCCTAACACTAACCCTAACACCTAAACCTAATGCTAACCATAAACATAACCTTTACCTTAACCCAAACGAACCTTAACTCTAATCCTACCCTAACCCAAACCCTAACCCTGAACCTAAACCTAACCCTAACCCTGAACCTAACCCTAACCCTAACCTAAACCTAAATGTAACCGTAACCCTAATCTTAACCCTACCCCTAACCAACACTAACCATCACTAAACCTAACTCTAAGGCTAAGGCTAAACCTAACCCAACCCTAACCATAACCATAAACCTAACCCCTTACCCTAACCCTAACCCTAACCCTAACCCTAACACAAAACACAACCCTAACCTTAACCGTAACCCTAACCCAAACCCAACCAAAAACTTAACCATAAACCTAAACATAACCCAATAACACTAACCCTAACCCTAACCCTAACCCTAACCCTAAACCCTCAAACTAACCCTAACCCTAACACTTAAGCTAAGCCTAACCATAAACCTAACCCTAACCCACCCCAACACTAACCCTATCCCTAACACTAACACAACCCTAACCATAAACCTAACCCTAAGCCAAACGTAAACCTAACCCTAACCATAACCATAACCATAACCAAATAATATTAATCCTAGCCCGAACCCTAACCCTAACACTAACTCTAAACCTAACCCTAACAAGACCCTAACCCTAAACCTAAACCTAACCCTAACTCTAACGCTAGCCCCAACCCTGAACCTGACCCTGATTCTCACCCTAACCCTAACCCTAATTCTCACCCTAACGCTAACCCAATCCTAACCCTAACCTAACCTTCACCCTCAGCCGAAAACAAACCCCAAGGCTAACCTTAACCCTGACTCTAACCCAACACTAATCCTAACCCTAGCCCTAACCCTAATCCTAACCTAACCATAACCCTAAACTGAACGCTACACCTAACCTGAGCACTAACCCTAAATTTTACCCTAAAACTCCAACACTAACCCTAACCCTTAAAACCTAAGCCTAACCCTAACCCTAGCCCTAACCCTAACCCTAACCCTTACGCCCACCCAAAGCCTAAACCCAACTGTAACCCTAACCTTAAACTAACCCTAACCATAACCGTAACACTAACTCTAAACTTACACATAATCCAACACTAAACGTAACCCTAACCCTAACTCTAAGCCTAACCCTAATCTAACCCTAACCCAAACATTAACCCTAACCTTAATGCTAACCCTAACCCTAACCCTAACCCAACCTTAATTCTAAACCTAACCCAACCCTAAACCTAACCCTAACCCGAAACCGAACCCAACCCTATACCTAACCCTAACCCAAACACTAACCCTAACCCTAACACCTAAACCTAATGATGACCATAAACCTAACCCTAAACCTAACCCAAACCAAACTTAACTCTACTCCCAACCCCAACCATAACCCTAAGACTAACCTGAACCATAATCTAAACCTAACTGTAACCCTAACCCTATCCCTAATGAACCCTCACCAACACTAAATCTAACCCTAACCATAAGCCTAATCCTAACCCAACCCTAACCCTAACTCTAAACCTAACACCTAACCCTAACCCTAACACTAACCCTAACCCTAAAAGCAAACCTAAACCCTCACCCTAACTCTAACCGTAAACCTAAACCTAACAGTTATGCTAAGCCTAACCCTAACCATAAACCTAACCCAACCCTATACCTAACCCTATCCGAAACGCTAACACTAACCCTAACACCTAAACCTAATGCTAACCATAAACTTAACGCTAACCCTAACGGAACCCAACCTTAACTCTAAACCTACCATAACCCAAACCCTAACCCTAAACCTAAACTTAACCCTTACACTCAACCTAAACTTAACCCTAACCTAAACCTAAATGTAACCATAACCATAACCTTAACCCTAACCCTAAACAACCCTAACCATCACTAAACCTAACCCTAACTCTAAGGCTAACCCTAACCCTAAACCTAACCCCTAACCATAACCCTAACCCTAACCATAACCCTAACCCTAACCCAACGCTAACCATAACCCTAAACCTGACCCGAACCCAAAGCCTAACCCTAACCCTAACCCAAAAAATAAAACCTACCCCAACCCTAACCCTAACACTAACACTAAACCTAATCATATGTCTAATCGTAACCCTAGCCCTAAGCCTAACGCTAACCCTGAACCTAACTATAACCCTAACCCAAACCTAACCCTAACCCTAACCCTAAACCTAACCCCTAATCATAACCCTAACTCTAACCCTAACCCTAACCCTTACCCTAACCCAACTCTAACCCTAATACTAAACCAAGCCGTAATCCTAAGCCTAAGCCTAACCTTAACCCTAAGCCTAACCAACCCTAACCAAACCTAACCCTAACCCTAACCTAACCCAAAACCTAACCCAAACGTAACCCTAACCCTAGACCTAACCCTAAAACTAACCCAACCCGAACCCTAATACTAACCCTAACCCAACCCTAACCCTAACCCTAACCCAAACCCAACCATAAACTTAACCATAACCCTAACCATAACCCAATAACACTAACCCTAACCCTAACCCTAACCGTAAACCTAACCTAACACTCACCCTCACCCTAACACTAACCCCAAGGCTAACCCTAACCCAAAACAAACCCTAACCCTAGCAATAAGCATAACCCCTAAACCTAATCCTAACTGTAAACCTAACCCTAACCCTAACTCTAACCCAACAATAATCCTAACCCTAGGCCTAACCCTAAACCTAAACCTAACCTAACCCTAAACCTAAACCAAAGCTACACCTAACCCGAGCCCTAACCCTAAATTTTACACTAACCCTCCAACACTACCCCTAACCCTCAAACCCTAACCCTAGCCCTAACCCAAACCCTAACCCTAACACTTACACCCACTCAAGACTAACCCCAACTCTAACCCTAACCTTAAACTAACCCTAACCCTAACACTAACTCTAAGCCTACACCTAACCCAACACTAAACGTAACCCTAACCCTAACTCTAAGCCTAACCCTAATCTAACCCTAACCCAAACGCTAAACCTAACCTTAACGCTAACACTAACCCTAACCCTAACCCTAACCCAACCCTAATTCTAAACCTAATCCAACCCTAAACTTAACTCTAACACGAAAACAAACTCAACCCTATACCTAACCCTAACCCAAACACTAACCCTAACCCTAACACCTAAACCTAATGCTGACCATAAACCTAACCCTAACCTTAACCCAAACCAACCTTAACTCTAATCCCAACCCTAACCCTAACCCGAAGCCTAACCCGAACCCTAATCTAAATCTAACCGTAACCATAACCCTAACCCTATCCCTAATGAACCCTAATCAAAACTAAACATAACCTTAAACCTAAGCCTAGCCCTAACCCAACCCTAAATCCTAACCCTAAACCTAAACTCTAAACATAACCCAACACGAACCCTAACCCTAAACCTAACCCTAACCCTAACCATAACCCAAACCCAACACTAACAGTACCTCTAACACTTAACCTAACCCTACCCCAATAGTATCCCTAACCCTAACCCTAACCCTAACCCTGACCTTAACCCTAACACTAATCGAAACCTAACCATAACACTAACCCTATCCCTATCCCTAACCCTAACCCCTAACCCTAAAGCTAACTATAAAATAATGCTAACCATAACACTAACACTAGCCCAAACCAACACTAACCCTAAACTAACCCTAAACCTAAGCCTAATGGTAACCCTAACCCTAACACTTAACCTAAAAAACACTAACCAAATCTAACCATAACCCTAACACTATCCCTAACACTAACACAAACCTAACCCTGAACGTAACCCTAAGCCAAACGTAACCGTAACCATAACCATAACCATAACCCAATAATATTAATCCTAGCCCGAACCCTAACCCTAACCCTAACTCTAAACCTAACCCTAACACAACCCTAACCCTGAACATAAACCTAACCCTAACTCTAACGCTAGCCCTAACCCTGAACCTAACGCTAATTCTCACCCTAACCCTGACCCTAATTCTCACCCTAACTCTAACCCAATCCTAACCCTCACCCTCACCCTAACACTAACCCCAAGGCTAACCCTAACCCTAACTCTAACCCAACACTAATCCTAACCCTTGCCCTAAACCTAAACCTAACCTAACCCTAACCCTAAACCGAACGCTACACCTAACCTGAGCCCTAACCCTAAATTTTACCCTAAACTTCCAACACTAACCCTAACCCTCAAAACCTAAGCATAACCCTAACACTAGCCCTAACACTAACCCTAACCATTACCCTCACCCAAGCCTAACCCCAACTCTAACCCTAACCTTAGACTAACCCTAACCATAACCGTAACACTAACTCTAAACTTACACCTAATCCAACACTAAATGTAACCCTAACCCTAACTATAAGCCTAACCCTAATCTAACCCTAACCCAAAGGTTAACCCTAACCTTAACGCTAACCCTAACCCTAACCCTAACCCAACCTGAATTCTAAACCTAACCCAACCCGAAACCTAACCCTAACCCGAAACAGAACCCAACCCTATACCTAACCCTAACCCAAAAACTAACCCTAAACCTAACACCTAAACCTAATGATGACCATAAACCTAACCCTAACCCTAATTCAAACCAAACTTAACTCTAATCCCAACCACAACCCTAACCCTAAGCCTAACCTGAACCCTAATCTAAACCTAACTGTAACCCTAACCCTAACCCTATCCCTAACGAACCCTCACCAACACTAAACCTAACCCTAACCCTAAGCCTAACCCTAAGCAAACCCTAACCCTAACTCTAAACCTAACACCTAACCCTAACCCTAACACTAAACCTAACCCTAACACCAAACCTAAACCCTCACCGTAACTCTAACCATAAACCTAACCCTAACACTTATGCTAACCCTAAGCCTAACCCTAAAACAATGCTACACCTAATCCGAGCCCTAACCCTAAATTTTACCCTAACCCTCCAACACTAACCCTAACCCTCAAACCCTAACCCTAGCCATAAGCTAACTAACTCATCCCTAACCCTAAACCGAACCCTAACCCTAACCCAAATCTAAACCTACCCCAAAACCTAACCCTAAACCTAACAATAACCCTAACCCTAACCTTAACCCAACATTTACCCTAACCCTCACCCTAACCCTAACCCTAACCGTAACCCTTACCCAGACCCTAACCCCAATGCCAACAATAACCCCTACCCTAAACTAACCCTAACCCTAAACGTAACACTAACCCTAAACCTACACCTAACCCAACACTAAACGTAACCCTAACCCTTACCTTAACTGTAACCCTAACTCTAAACCTAACCCTAAAACTAACCCAACACTAAACGTAACCCTAACCCTAAGTTTAACCCTTACCATAACCCTAAACCTAACCCTAAACATAACCCTAACCCTAACGCTAACACTAACCCTGACGCTAACACAAACCATAACACTAAATCTAACCGTAAACCTTACCAAACCCAACCCTAAAATTAACCCTAACACTAAGTCTAACCTTAACCAAACATTTACCCTAAACATAACCCTAAGCCTATCCGTACACCTAACCCAACACTAAATATAACCCTAACCCTAACCATAACCCTAATCTTAACCCTAACCCTCAACCTAACACTAACCCTAACCCTAAGCCTGAACCTAACACTATAACACTAACCCTAAACGTAAACCTAAACGAACCCAAACCTAAACCTAAACCTAACCCTAACCCTAACGTTAAAACAACATATACCCTAAACTTAAACTTAACCCTAATTCTAGCCCTAAACCCTAACCCGAAACCTAACCCTGACCCTAACCCTAAACCTAACCCAACACTAAACCTAACCCTGACCCTAACCCTAAACCTAACCCAACACTAAACCTAAACCTAACCCTAACCATAACCCTAACCCTAACACAACCATAGCCCTAACACTATCCCTTACCCTAACGCTAAGCGTAACCCTAACACTAACCCTAAACCCACCCCAACACGAACCCTAAACTTAACCCTAACCGAAACCAACCTAAAACAACCCTAACCTTAACACTAACCCTAAGATTAATCCTAACGCTAACCCTAAACAAACCTAACCCAAGCCTAAACCTAACCCTAACTATAACCCAAACCATAACCTTAACCTAACCCTAACCCTAACCGTAAACTTAAACGTAACCCTAATACTATCCCAACCTTAAGCCAAAACTAAACCTATCCCTAATCCTAAAGCTAACCCTAACCCAAACACTAAACCTAAACCTAACCCTTAACCTAGCCCTAACCTTAAACCCAAACCCAACCCCAACACCAACCTGAACCACAACCCAAGAGCAACCCTAACCCAACCCTAACCCTAACCCTAAACCTAACACAACACGAACCCTAACCCTAACCATAACCATAACACTAACGATAAGAGTACTCTAACCCTAACGCTACCCTTACCCTACCATAGGCCTAAACCTAACCCTAACCTAACCCTAACCGTAACACAACCCTGACACTAAACCTAACCCTAAATCTAACCCTAACCCTAAACCGAAGCCTAAGCCTAAGCCTAACCCTAACCCTAACCAAACGAAACCAACCCTAAATTAACCCTAAACTTAAACCTAACCAAAAGCCTAACCCTAAGCCTAACCTGAAACCAAACCCTAACCCTAAACGTAAATCTAACCCTAAACCTAACCCTAACTGTAACCCTAACACTAACCCTAACCCAACCCTAACCCTAACCGTAACACTAACCCTAACCTACCCATAAACCAAAGAATAACACTTACCCTAACCAACTCAAACCAAATCTAAACCAAACCCTAACCCTAACCCTGTCCCTAAACCTTGCCGTAAACCTATCGCCAACCACAACCACAACCCTAACCCCAACCCTAACACTAACCATAACCCGAACCATAACACTAACACTAATGAAACCCTAACCCTAACACTAATTCGAACCCTACCCCAAACCTTAACCCTAACCCTAACCCTAACCTAACCCAAAACCTAACCCAAACATAACACTAACCCTAACCCTAACCCTAACACTACCCCAACCCGAACCCTAATACTAACCCTAAACCAACCATAACAGAAAACAACCTTAACCCTAACCCAACCCAACCATAAACCTAACCATAACACTAACCATAACCCAATAACACTAACCCTAACCCTAACCCTAACCCAACCCTAACACTAACCCTATCCCTAACACTAACACAACCCTAACCCTAAACCTAACACTAAGCCAAACGTAACCCTAACACTAACCATAAAAGTAACTCAATAATATTAATCCTAGCCCGAACCCTAACCCTAACCCTAACCCTAACTCTAAATCTAACCCTAACACAACCCTAACCCTAAACCTAAACCTAACCCTAACTCTAACGCTAAAACTAACCCTGAACCTGACCCTGATTCTCACCCTAACCCTAACCTTAATTCTCACCCTAACTCTAACCCAATACTAACCCAAACCTAACCTTCACCCTCACCCTAACACTAACCCCAAGGCTAACCCTATCCCTAACTCTAACCCAACACTAATCCTAACCCTAGCCCTAAGCCTAAACCTAAACCTAACCTAACGCTAACCTTAAACCGAATGCTACACCGAACCGGAGCCCTAACCATAAATTTTACCCTAAACCTCCAACTCTAACCATAACCCTCAAACCCTAAGCCTAACCCTAACCCTAGCCCTAACACTAACCCTAATGCTTACCCCCACCCAAAGCCTAACCCCAACTCTAACCCTAAGCTTAAATTAACCCTAACCATAACCGTAACACTAACTTTAAACTTACACCTAAACCAACACTAAACGTAACCCTAACCAAACTCTGAGCCTAACCCTAATCTAACCCTAACCCAAACGTTAACCCTCACCTTAATGCTAACCCTAACACTAACCCTAACCCAACCTTAATTCTAAACCTAACCCACCCCTAAACCTAACCCTAACCCGAAACCGAACCCAACCCTATACCTAACCCTAACCCAAACACTAACCCTAACCCTAACAGCTAAACCTAATGATGACCATGAACCTAACCCTAACACAAAATAACCTTAACTCTAATCCCAAACATAACCCTAACCCTAAGCCTAAACTGAACCCTAATGTAAACCTAACTGTAACCCTAACCCTAACCCTATCCTAACGAACCCTAACCAACACTAAACCTAACCTTAACCCTAAGCCTAACACTAACTCAACCCTAACCCTAACTCTAAACCTAACACCTAACCCTAACCCTAACACTAACCCTAACCCTAACCCCAACTTTAAACCCTCACCCTAACTCTAACCCTAAACCTAACCCTAACTCTTATGCTAAGCCTAACACTAACCCTAAACCTAACCCAACCCTATACCGAACCCTAACCCAAACCCTAACACTAACCCTAACACCTAAACCTAATGCTAACCATAAACATAACCTTAACTTTAACCCAAACGAACCTTAACTCTAATCCTACCCTAACCCAAACCCTAACCCAAACCTAAACCTAACCCTAACACTGAACCTAACCCTAACCCTAACCTAAACCTAAATGTAACCGTAACCCTAACCTTAACCCTACCCCTAACCAACACTAACCATCACTAAACCTAACTCTAAGGCTAAGGCTAAACCTAACCCAACCCTAACGCTAACCAAAAACCTAGCCCCTTACCCTAACCCTAACCCTAACCCTAACCCTAACCCTAACACAAAACATAACCCTAACCTTAACCCTAACCCTAACCCAAACCCAACCAAAAACCTAACCATAAACCTAAACATAACCCAATAACACTAACCCTAACCCTAACCCTAACCCTAACCCTAAACCCTCAAACTAACCCTAACCCTAACACTTACGCTAAGCCTAACCATAAACCTAACCCTAACCCACCCCAACACTAACCCTATCCCTAACACTAACACAACCCTAACCATAAACCTAACCCTAAGCCATAGGTAAACCTAACCCTAACCATAACCATAACCAAATAATATTAATCCTAGCCCGAACCCTAACCCTAACACCAACTCTAAACCTAACCCTAACAAGACCCTAACCCTAAACCTAAACCTAACCCTAACTCTAACGCTAGCCCCAACCCTGAACCTGACCCTGATTCTCACCCTAACCCTAACCCTAATTCTCACCCTAACGCTAACCCAATCCTAACCCTAACCTAACCTTCACCCTCACCCGAAAATCAACCCCAAGTCTAACCTTAACCCTGACTCTAACCCAACACTAATTCTAACCCTAGCCCTAACCCTTAACCTAAACCTAACCTAAACCTAATCCTAAACCGAACGCTACACCTAATCTCAGCCCTAACCCTAAATTTTACCCTAAACCTTCAACACTAACCCTAACCCTCAAACCCTAAGCCTAACCCTAACCCTAGCCCTAACCCTAACCCTAACCCTAACCCTAACCCTTACCCCACCCAAAGCCTAACCCCAACTCTAACCCTAACCTTAAATTAACCCAAGCCATAACCATAACACTAACTCTAAACTTACACCTAATCCAACACTAAACGTAACCCTAATCCTAACTCTAAGCCTAACCATAATCTAACCCTTACCCAAACGTTAACCCTGACCTGAACGCTAACCCTAACCCTAACCCTAACCCAACCTTAATTCTAAACCTAACCCAACCCTAAACCTAACCCTAACCCGAAACCGAACCCAACCCTATACCTAACCCTAACCCAAACACTAACCCTAACCCTAACACCTAAACCTAATGATGACCATAAACCTAACCCTAACCCTAACCCAAACCAACCTTAACTCTAATCCCAAAAATAACCCTAACCCTAAGCCTAACCTGAACCCTAATCTAAACCTAACTGTAACCATAACACTAACCCTAACACTAACGAACCCTAACCAACACTAAACCTAACCCTAACCCTAAGCCTAACCCTAACCCAACCCTAACCCTAACTCTAAACCTAACACCTAACCCTAACCGTAACACTAACCCTAACCCAACCCTAACACTTACCCTAACCAACCCTAACCAAATCTAAACCGTACCCTAACCCTAATCCTATCCCTAAACCTTGCCGTAAAGCTATCGCCAACCACAACCACAACCCTAACTCCTACCCCAACCCCAACCATAACCCGAACCATAACAATAACACTAATGAAACCCTAACCCTAACACTAACTCTAACGCTACCCCTAACCATAACCCTAACCTGAAACATAACCTAACCCCAAACCTAACCCAAACGTAACTCTAACCCTAGCCCTAACCCTAACACTAACCAAACCCGAACCATATTACTAACCCTAACCCAACCCTAAACCAAAACATAAACCTAACCCTAATCCTAACCCTAATCCTAACCCAAACCCAACCATAAACCTAACCATAACCATAACCATAACCCAATAACAATAACCCTAACCCTAACCCTAACCCAACCTTAATTCTAAACCTAACCCAACCCTAAACCTAACCCTAACCCGAAACCGAACCCAACCCTATACCTAACCCTAACCCAAACACTAACCCTAACCCTAACAGCTAAACCTAATGATGACCATGAACCTAACCCTAACCCTAACCCAAAATAACCTTAACTCTAATCCCAAACATAACCCTAACCCTAAGCCTAACCTGAACCCTAATGTAAACCTAACTGTAACCCTAACCCTAACCCTATCCTAACGAACCCTAACCAACACTAAACCTAACCTTAACCCTAAGCCTAACACTAACTCAACCCTAACCCTAACTCTAAACCTAACACCTAACCCCAACCATAACACTAACCCTAACCCTTACCCCAACTCTAAACCCTCACCCTAACTCTAACCCTAAACCTAACCCTAAATCTTATGCTAAGCCTAACACTAACCCTAAACCTAACCCAACCCTATACCGAACCCTAACCCAAACCCTAACACTAACCCTAACACCTAAACCTAATGCTAACCATAAACATAACCTTTACCTTAACCCAAACGAACCTTAACTCTAATCCTACCCTAACCCAAACCCTAACCCTGAACCTAAACCTAACCCTAACCCTGAACCTAACCCTAACCCTAACCTAAACCTAAATGTAACCGTAACCCTAACCTTAACCCTACCCCTAACCAACACTAACCATCACTAAACCTAACTCTAAAGCTAAGGCTAAACCTAACCCAACCCTAACCCTAACCATAAACCTAACCCCTTACCCTAACCCTAACCCTAACCCTAACCCTAACCCTAACCCTAACCCTAACACAAAACACAACCCTAACCTTAACCGTAACCCTAACCCAAACCCAACCAAAAACTTAACCATAAACCTAAACATAACCCAATAACACTAACCCTAACCCTAACCCTAGCCCTAACCCTAAACCCTCAAACTAACCCTAACCCTAACACTTAAGCTAAGCCTAACCATAAACCCAACCCTAACCCACCCCAACACTAACCCTATCCCTAACAGTAACACAACCCTAACCATAAACCTAACCCTAAGCCAAACGTAAACCTAACCCTAACCATAACCATAACCATAACCAAATAATATTAATCCTAGCCCGAACCCTAACCCTAACACTAACTCTAAACCTAACCCTAACAAGACCCTAACCCTAAACCTAAACATAACCCTAACTCTAAGGCTAGCCCCAACCCTGAACCTGACCCTGATTCTCACCATAACCCTAACCCTAATTCTCACCCTAACGCTAACCCAATCCTAACCCTAACCTAACCTTCACCCTCAGCCGAAAACAAACCCCAAGGCTAACCTTAACCCTGACTCTAACCCAACACTAATCTTAACCCTAGCCCTAACCCTTAACCTAAACCTAACCTAAACCTAATCCTAAACCGAACGCTAAACATAATCTCAGCCATAACCCTAAATTTTACCCTAAACCTCCAACACTAACCCTAACCCTCAAACCCTAAGCCTAACCCTAACCCTAGCCCTAACCCTAACCCTAACCCTAACCCTTACCCCACCCAAAGCCTAACCCCAACTCTAACCCTAACCTTAAATTAACCCAAGCCATAACCATAACACTAACTCTAAACTTACACCTAATCCAACACTAAACGTAACCCTAACCCTAACTCTAAGCCTAACCATATTCTAAACCTTACCCAAACGTTAACCGTAACCTGAACGCTAACCCTAACCCTAACCCTAACCCAACCTTAATTCTAAACCTAACCCAACCCTAAACCTAACCCTAACCCGAAACCGAACCCAACCCTATACCTAACCCTAACCCAAACACTAACCCTAACCCTAACACCTAAACCTAATGATGACCATAAACCTAACCCTAACCCTAACCCAAACCAACCTTAACTCTAATCCCAAAAATAACCCTAAACCTAAGCCTAACCTGAACCCTAATCTAAACCTAACTGTAACCATAACACTAACCCTAACACTAACGAACCCTAACCAACACTAAACCTAACCCTAACCCTAAGCCTAACCCTAACCCAACCCTAACCCTAACTCTAAACCTAACACCTAACCCTAACCCTAACACTAACCCTAACCCAACCCTAACACTTACCCTAACCAACCCTAACCAAATCTAAACCGTACCCTAACCCTAATCCTATCCCTAAACCTTGCCGTAAAGCTATCGCCAACCACAACCACAACCCTAACTCCTACCCCAACCCCAACCATAACCCGAAACATAACAATAACACTAATGAAACTCTAACCCTAACACTAACTCTAACGCTACCCCTAACCATAACCCTAACCTGAAACATAACCTAACCCAAAACCTAACCCAAACCTAACTCTAACCCTAGCCCTAACCCTAACACTAACCAAACCTGAACCATATTACTAACCCTAACCCAACCCTAAACCAAAACATAAACCTAACCCTAATCCTAACCCTAATCCTAACCCAAACCCAACCATAAACCTAACCATAACCATAACCATAAAAAAATAACAATTAACCTAACCCTAACCCTAACCCTAACCCAACCTTAATTCTAAACCTAACCCAACCCTAAACCTAACCCTAACCCGAAACCGAACCCAACCCTATACCTAAACCTAACCCAAACACTAACCCTAACCCTAACAGCTAAACCTAATGATGACCATGAACCTAACCCTAACCCTAACCCAAAATAAGCTTAACTCTAATCCCAAACATAACCCTAACCCTAAGCCTAACCTGAACCCTAATGTAAACCTAACTGTAACCCTAAATAGAACCCTATCCTAACGAACCCTAACCAACACTAAACCTAACCTTAACCCTAAGCCTAACACTAACTCAACCCTAACCCTAACTCTAAACCTAACACCTAACCCCAACCATAACACTAACCCTAACCCTTACCCCAACTCTAAACCCTCACCCTAACTCTAACCCTAAACCTAACCCTAAATCTTATGCTAAGCCTAACACTAACCCTAAACCTAACCCAACCCTATACCGAACCCTAACCCAAACCCTAACACTAACCCTAACACCTAAACCTAATGCTAACCATAAACATAACCTTTACCTTAACCCAAACGAACCTTAACTCTAATCCTACCCTAACCCAAACCCTAACCCTGAACCTAAACCTAACCCTAACCCTGAACCTAACCCTAACCCTAACCTAAACCTAAATGTAACCGTAACCCTAACCTTAACCCTACCCCTAACCAACACTAACCATCACTAAACCTAACTCTAAAGCTAAGGCTAAACCTAACCCAACCCTAACCCTAACCATAAACCTAACCCCTTACCCTAACCCTAACCCTAACCCTAACCCTAACCCTAACCCTAACCCTAACACAAAACACAACCCTAACCTTAACCGTAACCCTAACCCAAACCCAACCAAAAACTTAACCATAAACCTAAACATAACCCAATAACACTAACCCTAACCCTAACCCTAGCCCTAACCCTAAACCCTCAAACTAACCCTAACCCTAACACTTAAGCTAAGCCTAACCATAAACCCAACCCTAACCCACCCCAACACTAACCCTATCCCTAACACTAACACAACCCTAACCATAAACCTAACCCTAAGCCAAACGTAAACCTAACCCTAACCATAACCATAACCATAACCAAATAATATTAATCCTAGCCCGAACCCTAACCCTAACACTAACTCTAAACCTAACCCTAACAAGACCCTAACCCTAAACCTAAACATAACCCTAACTCTAAGGCTAGCCCCAACCCTGAACCTGACCCTGATTCTCACCATAACCCTAACCCTAATTCTCACCCTAACGCTAACCCAATCCTAACCCTAACCTAACCTTCACCCTCAGCCGAAAACAAACCCCAAGGCTAACCTTAACCCTGACTCTAACCCAACACTAATCTTAACCCTAGCCCTAACCCTTAACCTAAACCTAACCTAAACCTAATCCTAAACCGAACGCTAAACATAATCTCAGCCATAACCCTAAATTTTACCCTAAACCTCCAACACTAACCCTAACTCTCAAACCCTAAGCCTAACCCTAACCCTAGCCCTAACCCTAACCCTAACCCTAACCCTTACCCCACCCAAAGCCTAACCCCAACTCTAACCCTAACCTTAAATTAACCCAAGCCATAACCATAACACTAACTCTAAACTTACACCTAATCCAACACTAAACGTAACCCTAACCCTAACTCTAAGCCTAACCATATTCTAAACCTTACCCAAACGTTAACCGTAACCTGAACGCTAACCCTAACCCTAACCCTAACCCAACCTTAATTCTAAACCTAACCCAACCCTAAACCTAACCCTAACCCGAAACCGAACCCAACCCTATACCTAACCCTAACCCAAACACTAACCCTAACCCTAACACCTAAACCTAATGATGACCATAAACCTAACCCTAACCCTAACCCAAACCACCCTTAACTCTAATCCCAAAAATAACCCTAAACCTAAGCCTAACCTGAACCCTAATCTAAACCTAACTGTAACCATAACACTAACCCTAACACTAACGAACCCTAACCAACACTAAACCTAACCCTAACCCTAAGCCTAAACCTAACCCAACCCTAACCCTAACTCTAAACCTAACACCTAACCCTAACCCTAACACTAACCCTAACCCAACCCTAACACTTACCCTAACCAACCCTAACCAAATCTAAACCGTACCCTAACCCTAATCCTATCCCTAAACCTTGCCGTAAAGCTATCGCCAACCACAACCACAACCCTAACTCCTACCCCAACCCCAACCATAACCCGAAACATAACAATAACACTAATGAAACTCTAACCCTAACACTAACTCTAACGCTACCCCTAACCATAACCCTAACCTGAAACATAACCTAACCCAAAACCTAACCCAAACCTAACTCTAACCCTAGCCCTAACCCTAACACTAACCAAACCTGAACCATATTACTAACCCTAACCCAACCCTAAACCAAAACATAAACCTAACCCTAATCCTAACCCTAATCCTAACCCAAACCCAACCATAAACCTAACCATAACCATAACCATAACCCAATAACAATTAACCTAACCCTAACCCTAACCCTAACCCAACCTTAATTCTAAACCTAACCCAACCCTAAACCTAACCCTAACCCGAAACCGAACCCAACCCTATACCTAAACCTAACCCAAACACTAACCCTAACCCTAACAGCTAAACCTAATGATGACCATGAACCTAACCCTAACCCTAACCCAAAATAAGCTTAACTCTAATCCCAAACATAACCCTAACCCTAAGCCTAACCTGAACCCTAATGTAAACCTAACTGTAACCCTAAATAGAACCCTATCCTAACGAACCCTAACCAACACTAAACCTAACCTTAACCCAAAGCCTAACACTAACTCAACCCTAACCCTAACTCTAAACCTAACACCTAACCCCAACCATAACACTAACCCTAACCCTTACCCCAACTCTAAACCCTCACCCTAACTTTAACCCTAAACCTAACCCTAAATCTTATGCTAAGCCTAACACTAACCCTAAACCTAACCCAACCCTATAACGAACCCTAACCCAAACCCTAACACTAACCCTAACAACTAAACCTAATGCTAACCATAAACATAACCTTAACCTTAACCCAAACGAACCTTAACTCTAATCCTACCCTAACCCAAACCCTAACCCTGAACCTAAACCTAACCCTAACCCTGAACCTAACCCTAACCGTGAACCTAACCCTAACCCTAACCTAAACCTAAATGTAACCGTAACCCTAACCTTAACCCTACCCCTAACCAACACTAACCATCACTAAACCTAACTCTAAGGCTAAGGCTAAACCTAACCCAACCCTAACCCTAACCATAAACCTAACCCCTTACCCTAACCCTAACCCTAACCCTAACCCTAACCCTAACCCTAACACAAAACACAACCCTAACCTTAACCGTAACCCTAACCCAAACCCAACCAAAAACTTAACCATAAACCTAAACATAACCCAATAACACTAACCCTAACCCTAACCCTAACCCTAACCCTAAACCCTCAAACTAACCCTAACCCTAACACTTAAGCTAAGCCTAACCATAAACCTAACCCTAACCCACCCCAACACTAACCCTATCCCTAACACTAACACAACCCTAACCATAAACCTAACCCTAAGCCAAACGTAAACCTAACCCTAACCATAACCATAACCAAATAATATTAATCCTAGCCCGAACCCTAACCCTAACACTAATTCTAAACCTAACCCTAACAAGACCCTAACCCTAAACCTAAACATAACCCTAACTCTAAGGCTAGCCCCAACCCTGAACCTGACCCTGATTCTCACCCTAACCCTAACCCTAATTCTCACCCTAACGCTAACCCAATCCTAACCCTAACCTAACCTTCACCCTCAGCCGAAAACAAACCCCAAGGCTAACCTTAACCCTGACTCTAACCCAACACTAATCCTAAACCTAGCCCTAACCCTTAACCTAAACCTAACCTAAACCTAATCCTAAACCGAACGCTAAACCTAATCTCAGCCCTAACCCTAAATTTTACCCTAAACCTCCAACACTAACCCTAACCCTCAAACCCTAAGCCTAACCCTAATCTTAGCCCTAACCCTAACCCTAACCCTAACCCTAAACCTTACCCCACCCAAAGCCTAACCCCAACTCTAATCCTAACCTTAAATTAACCCAAGCCATAACCATAACACTAACTCTAAACTTACACCTAATCCAACACTAAACGTAACCCTAACCCTAACTCTAAGCCTAACCATATTCTAACCCTTACCCAAACGTTAACCCTAACCTGAACGCTAACCCTAACCCTAACCCTAACCCAACCTTAATTCTAAACCTAACCCAACCCTAAACCTAACCCTAACCCGAAACCGAACCCAACCCTATACCTAACCCTAACCCAAACACTAACCCTAACCCTAACACCTAAACCTAATGATGACCATAAACCTAACCCTAACCCTAACCCAAACCAACCTTAACTCTAATCCCAAAAATAACCCTAACCCTAAGCCTAACCTGAACCCTAATCTAAACCTAACTGTAACCATAACCCTAACCCTATCCCTAACGAACCCTAACCAACACTAAACCTAACCCTAACCCTAAGCCTAACCCTAAACCAACCCTAACCCTAACTCTAAACCTAACACCTAACCCTAACCCTAACACTAACCCTAACCCAACCCTAACACTTACCCTAACCAACCCTAACCAAATCTAAACTGTACCCTAACCCTAATCCTATCCCTAAATCTTGCCGTAAAGCTATCGCCAACCACAACCACAACCCTAACCCCTACCCCAACCCTAACCATAACCCGAACCATAACAATAACACTAATGAAACCCTAACCCTAACACTAACTCTAACGCTACCCCTAACCGTAACCCTAACCCGAAACATAACCTAACCCAAAACCTAACCCAAACGTAACTCTAACCCTAGCCCTAACCCTAACACTAACCAAACCCAAACCATATTACTAACCCTAACCCAACCCTAAACCAAAACATAAACCTAACCCTAATCCTAACCCTAATCCTAACCCAAACCCAACCATAAACCTAACCATAACCATAACCATAACCCAATAACAACA
This sequence comes from Cavia porcellus, assembly GCF_034190915.1. Taxonomy (NCBI): domain Eukaryota; kingdom Metazoa; phylum Chordata; class Mammalia; order Rodentia; family Caviidae; genus Cavia; species Cavia porcellus. Next base: position 2,406,948 of record NW_026947547.1, on the reverse strand, counting down.
ACCCTAACCATAACCATAACCCTAACCCAACCTTAATTCTAAACCTAACCCAACCCTAAACCTAACACTAACCCGAAACCGAACCCAACCCTATACCTAACCCTAACCCAAACACTAACCCTAACCCTAACAGCTAAACCTAATGATGACCATGAACCTAACCCTAACCCTAACCCAAAATAACCTTAACTCTAATCCCAAACATAACCCTAACCCTAAGCCTAACCTGAACCCTAATGTAAACCTAACTGTAACCCTAACCCTAACCCTATCCTAACGAACCCTAACCAACACTAAACCTAACCTTAACCCTAAGCCTAACACTAACTCAACCCTAACCCTAACTCTAAACCTAACACCTAACCCTAACCCTAACACTAACCCTAACCCTAACCCCAACTCTAAACCCTCACCCTAACTCTAACCCTAAACCTAACCCTAACTCTTATGCTAAGCCTAACACTAACCCTAAACCTAACCCAACCCTATACCGAACCCTAACCCAAACCCTAACACTAACCCTAACACCTAAACCTAATGCTAACCATAAACATAACCTTAACTTTAACCCAAACGAACCTTAACTCTAATCCTACCCTAACCCAAACCCTAACCCTAAACCTAAACCTAACCCTAACCCTGAACCTAACCCTAACCCTAACCTAAACCTAAATGTAACCGTAACCCTAACCTTAACCCTACCCTAACCAACACTAACCATCACTAAACCTAACTCTAAGGCTAAGGCTAAACCTAACCCAAACCTAACCCTAACCATAAACCTAACCCCTTACCCTAACCCTAACCCTAACCCTAACCCTAAACCTAACACAAAACACAACCCTAACCTTAACCCTAACCCTAACCCAAACCCAACCAAAAACCTAACCATAAACCTAAACATAACCCAATAACACTAACCCTAACCCTAACCCTAACCCTAACCCTAAACCCTCAAACTAACCCTAACCCTAACACTTAAGCTAAGCCTAACCATAAACCTAACCCTAACCCACCCCAACACTAACCCTATCCCTAACACTAACACAACCCTAACCATAAACCTAACCCTAAGCCAAACGTAAACCTAACCCTAACCATAACCATAACCAAATAATATTAATCCTAGCCCGAACCCTAACCCTAACACTAACTCTAAACCTAACCCTAACAAGACCCTAACCCTAAACCTAAACCTAACCCTAACTCTAACGCTAGCCCCAACCCTGAACCTGACCCTGATTCTCACCCTAACCCTAACCCTAATTGTCACCCTAACGCTAACCCAATCCTAACCCTAACCTAACCTTCACCCTCACCCGAAAACTAACCCCAAGTCTAACCTTAACCCTGACTCTAACCCAACACTAATCCTAACCCTAGCCCTAACCCTTAACCTAAACCTAACCTAAACCTAATCCTAAACCGAACGCTACACCTAATCTCAGCCCTAACCCTAAATTTTACCCTAAACCTCCAACACTAACCCTAACCCTCAAACCCTAAGCCTAACCCTAACCCTAGCCCTAACCCTAACCCTAACCCTAACCCTAACCCTTACCACACCCAAAGCCTAACCCCAACTCTAACCCTAACCTTAAATTAACCCAAGACATAACCATAACACTAACTCTAATCTTACACCTAATCCAACACTAAACGTAACCCTAACCCTAACTCTAAGCCTAACCATAATCTAACCCTTACCCAAACGTTAACCCTAACCTGAACGCTAACCCTAACCCTAAACCTAACCCAACCTTAATTCTAAACCCAACCCAACCCTAAACCTAACCCTAACCCGAAACCGAACCCAACCCTATACCTAACCCTAACCCAAACACTAACCCTAACCCTAACACCTAAACCGAATGATGACCATAAACCTAACCCTAACCCTAACCCAAACCAACCTTAACTCTAATCCCAAAAATAACCCTAACCCTAAGCCTAACCTGAACCCTAATCTAAACCTAACTGTAACCATAACCCTAACAATATCCCTAATGAACCCTAAACAACACTAAACCTAACCCTAACCCTAAGCCTAACCCTAACCCAACCCTAACGCTAACTCTAAACCTAACACCTAACCCTAACCCTAACACTAACCCTAACCCAACCCTAACACTTACCCTAACCTGTTGGGAGCCGCAGCCCCGAGCCCGGTCGCCTCACTTGGCGGACGTGAGGCCTGTAGTAAAGAGTGAGGCCTGAGGTAGATTACCCCTCCCATCGAATATGTTAGTTTCCTGCTTACCGCGTAAACAACCCGCTCAACAATATAGTCTGCCTGGCAACTGATGATGTTAGCCAATCAGCTTGCCTTGCTTACTTTAACATGATTGGACACTGTACCCGTATATATACCGGTGCCACCCCTGGGCGGAAGTAGAAGCCAGATAGAAGCCCGGAAGTAGAAGCCCAAAAGGAGCCGCGGAGAGCGGACCGGTAGAGGCTTTGGGGCAGGCTGAAGCACAAAAGGAGCCGCGGGGAGCGGACCAAAGGAGGCTTCAGCTGGGAGAACCCAGGGCAGGCTGTACGGAGAAGGAAAATAAAAAGAAAAGGTTGTCCACTACCAGACTGTGTCGTGTGTCCTTCCTGCCGGCCGGGAGCGGACATCGACATTTGGAGGCCCGCCCGGGGACTGATCACCCCCGCGACGTGAAGTGGACAACGCTCCAGTACAGAGCTGCGAGACAGGTGAGTTGGGGATAAGCCTGGGCTCTGGGTGGCGCGCACCTACAGGGCTTTTAGACTCCCCTCAGGCTCACGCGTAAGTGGCGGATTCCTTGGGCCTCACGCGGTGAGTAACATATTAAAAGATGGGAAACATGCTAGGTAGCGGCACTAAGAGCGAGGGTGGTTGTGGAGAAAGCTCTCAAGAGCTTACAAAAGTACGCAGGGTATCTGAGCAGGCCCAGTCAGGGAGCTCCCGAGAGGTGTCCGTCAAGGGGAACAAGGATGCTAAGGAGGAGGACGGGGCTCTAGCCTCGGAGTCGTCTGACTCCGAGGACGAGGGAAAGTTGAATGGCAGGGAGGCCAAAGAGACCAGCTGTCAGGAGCCTAAATCGCTCAATAAGGAGTCGCAGGGTTCTTTTCCAGCGTTGCCCCGCGAATTGCGCTCTGCTCAACCTGGTCTGCGGAGGAGTAGAGAGCTCCTGAGCGCTCCCCGGCGCGAGAGGGAGGCGAAGCCTTCCGCCCCACCTTGGGGGCCGTTTCCGGAGGCGATCCCTCGCCACGAGGCGGCCGCCTGGGAGCCCCCCCCCCTTTCGCCAGAACAGGAAGTGATGCACGGGCCCCCATTTTCCGCCCAATCACGGCCGCCGTCTTATGCTCCGCCGCCGGCGGGTCGGTATTTTTACAGGCGGCTTTGGCAGGGGGGACGCTTGTCTCATGAGGTACATCCACCTGGGATAGATAGTGGCCCCTACGAGATATTTCCTGTACAAGTAGCTATGGGCCAGGGACGCAATGTATGGGAGCCTTTTGAGATAAAGCAGATTAGAGAACTTAAAAATGCAGTTACAACCTTTGGGCCGACTGCGCCTTACACCATTGCCATGCTGGAGAATCTGTCTTCTGGGCCCCTCACCCCCGCGGACTGGATTCAGCTGGCAAAGGCCTGTCTGCCCTCGGGCAGTTACCTGGATTGGCGAGCCTGGTATGCAGAGTTCTCTGCAGAGCAGGCTGAGAAAAACGCCAATCGAGGAAACCGGGGGTGGAACAAGGAAATGCTTATGGGAGAAGGTCGGCACGCTGATGACCAGACCCAGTTCCCCGGCGCTGTCTATGAGCAAATCAATGCCATAGGACTCCGCGCCTGGAAGCAAGTAAGTGGTGCCGGAACAGCCTCCTTGTGTCTTTCAAAAATAATTCAGGGTACCACAGAGCCATTTGTTGACTTTGTGGCCCGAATGCAAGATGCTGCCGATAAGATATTTTCTGATCCGGGAGTGGCTCGACCGCTGGTAAGGCAGCTGATTTTCGAACAGTGTACAAAGGAGTGCAAAGCAGCGATAGCTCCTCATAAGAACAAGGACCTCAACGCCTGGATTAGGATATGCAGAGAGATAGGGGGGCCGCTCTCCAACTCGGGAGTGGCTGCTCTCCTGGCCGCGGCTGTACAGCAGAGGGGACCTCGCGGGTCAGGAGGGGAATGTAAGGCTAAAGGGTGTTTTGCCTGCGGGGAGCCAGGACACATTAAACGTCATTGCCCAAACAATGCAGATGCTAGGCCTCGTCCTAGGAATAAAAAACCATATGTTTGTGGGCGATGCAAGAAGGGATCACACAAAGCTGAGGAGTGTAGGTCGGTCTTTGATGCTCAGGGCAACCGTATTTGTGGACAAGATGCTAGAGAGCCAAAAAACGGCCAGAGGGGGCCCCCTTCACAGACGGGCCCCCGCCCCAGAGACAGGACAGCTCAGGGTGGCAGCCTTCAACAAGGGCCACCCCTGGGTCAGCAGGTGTGGACCTCAGTGTCGCCTCCAGACTTATATGGGTGTTCATCTTGTCATTTGTCACTCAGCACCCTATAATTTTTCCAAAGGTTACTGCCTCTGAGCCATTAGTCCCAGCAACTACAATATACACAGATGGCTCTAAGACGGGGATAGGCGCCTATGTGATCCTAGGCAAGCCCCCGGTTACCATACAATTTGAACCAGATCAGCCTCAGGTGGTGGAACTGCAGATCGTTAAAATGATTCTTGAACGGTTCTCAGAGGCCATTAACATTGTCTCCGATTCTAGGTATGTGGTCAATGCTATGCAAGTGCTTGAGACTGCCGGTTTAATTAGATCCACTTCCACAGTGGCTGGGCTGTTCCTGTCTATCCAGACATTGCTTCAGAACAGACACCATAAGGTCTTCACCACCCACATAAGAGCACATACATCCCTGCCAGGGCCTATGGCACAGGGGAATGCGGCTGCTGACACTGCCATTCGCCCGTTATGGATTTTTACCTTACTAACACCAATCGAGCGAGCCCGTGCCTTCCATGATAAATTTCATGTTAATGCCAGGACACTAGCAAACCATTTCCATGTTTCTAGAGCAGATGCACGAGATATCGTGCGACTATGTGACTCCTGTGCCACATACAAACCTGCCATACCGATGGGAGTAAACCCTCGAGGTTTGATCCCTGGTGATGTTTGGCAGATGGACATCACACATATACAGGAGTTTGGGACTCTTAAATATGTTCATGTTTCCACAGACACCTGTTCTCACGTCATATTTGCAACAGCAGAAACAGGTGAAAAAGTGTCTAATGTGATCAATCATTGCCTGGCGGCTTGGGCCGCATGGGGCAAACCAAAAATATTAAAAACTGATAATGGACCAGCCTATATAGGCAAAGCTTTCAATGAGTTCTGCAAAATGATGGAGGTTCAATTAAAACATGGTATCCCATACAATCCCCAAGGTCAAGGAATCATTGAGAGGGCTCATAGAAGCCTCAAAAAAATTTTACAAAAACAAAAAGGGGGAGTAGGCCAAGGCCTGGCCCCAAAGGCACGATTATCCATGGCACTATTCACACACAATTTTTTAAATTTAAATAATGATAATCGCTCCCCAGCTGTGGAGCACTGCAACCCTTCCCCCAACCATAAAGGGTGGGTGAAGTGGAAAGATGTCCTGACAGGACAATGGATGGGCCCGGATCCAGTGGTCAGCTGGAACCGAGGCGCGGTTTGTGTTTTCCCACAGGAACCGGGACGAGAACCACTGTGGATACCGGAGAGACTGACACGGGCAACAAAGCCCTCGACTAAAGATCAGACCTGCCCTACTGGAGATCCATCACAGACCAACCAACAAGATGAATAGAAATAGCGGTAGCCCGAAATGGACAAGAAGATCCTCAGGCATATGCATGGCTTGCTCAATTGGCCCATGACCGAGTCTAGATATGGCGGGCATCCCTCATTCTCCTCCATAAGGTGACAATACACAGCAGGGTAGGTGAGTCAATGACGGGTAAGAGCGTGCCTCCCCAGCACGACTCGACCTAAGCCAGGCCCTACCCCATCCTGCACGTAAGCCGCTGGACTGTTAGATGCTGGTCTAAATTTCTCTCCGAGGGGATTTCTTTACGGAGAGAAAATGAGTGCAAGCTTGTGTGCATCCAGGTTCCGTCCAGTTTGTGCCTGGCCCTAGAAAAAGGACGAGGGCCTCAGGGCCTTGGCAGACCATGGGACGGCCGACCAGGGTCTAAGCCAAGGACCTACGGTGGGCCTACACATAGGGCATAAGCCTCTGCACCCAGTCCAGGAAGGGCTACGATGCGCACATTCATAAAAAATAAAAAAGGGGGAGATGTTGGGAGCCGCAGCCCCGAGCCCGGTCGCCTCACTTGGCGGACGTGAGGCCTGTAGTAAAGAGTGAGGCCTGAGGTAGATTACCCCTCCCATCGAATATGTTAGTTTCCTGCTTACCGCGTAAACAACCCGCTCAACAATATAGTCTGCCTGGCAACTGATGATGTTAGCCAATCAGCTTGCCTTGCTTACTTTAACATGATTGGACACTGTACCCGTATATATACCGGTGCCACCCCTGGGCGGAAGTAGAAGCCAGATAGAAGCCCGGAAGTAGAAGCCCAAAAGGAGCCGCGGAGAGCGGACCGGTAGAGGCTTTGGGGCAGGCTGAAGCACAAAAGGAGCCGCGGGGAGCGGACCAAAGGAGGCTTCAGCTGGGAGAACCCAGGGCAGGCTGTACGGAGAAGGAAAATAAAAAGAAAAGGTTGTCCACTACCAGACTGTGTCGTGTGTCCTTCCTGCCGGCCGGGAGCGGACATCGACACTAACCAACCCTAACCAAATCTAAACTGTACCCTAACCCTAATCCTATCCCTAAATCTTGCCGTAAAGATATCGCCAACCACAACCACAACCCTAACCCCTACCCCAACCCTAACCATAACCCGAACCATAACAATAACACTAATGAAACCCTAACCCTAACACTAACTCTAACGCTACCCCTAACCGTAACCCTAACCCGAAACATAACCTAACCCAAAACCTAACCCAAACGTAACTCTAACCCTAGGCCTAACCCTAACACTAACCAAACCCAAACCATATTACTAACCCTAACCCAACCCTAAACCAAAACATAAACCTAACCCTAATCCTAACCCTAATCCTAACCCAAACCCAACCATAAACCTAACCATAACCATAACAATAACCCAATAACAACAACCCTAACCCTAAACATAACCCTAACCCAACCTTAATTCTAAACCTAACCCAACCCTAAACCTAACCCTAACCCGAAACTGAACCCAACCCTATACCTAACACTAACCCAAACAATAACCCTAACCCTAACAGCTAAACCTAATGATGACCACGAACCTAACCCTAACCCTAACCCAAAATAACCTTAACTCTAATCCCAAACATAACCCTAACCCTAAGCCTAGCCTGAACCCTAATGTAAACCTAACTGTAACCCTAACCCTAACCCTATCCTAACGAACCCTAACCAACACTAAACCTAACCTTAACCCTAAGCCTAACACTAACTCAACCCTAACCCTAACTCTAAACCTAACACCTAACCCTAACCCTAACACTAACCCTAACCCTAACCCCAACTCTAAACCCTCACCCTAACTCTAACCCTAAACCTAACCCTCTCTTATGCTAAGCCTAACACTAACCCTAAACCTAACCCAACCCTATACCGAACCCTAACCCAAACCCTAACACTAACCCTAACACCTAAACCTAATGCTAACCATAAACATAACCTTAACCTTAACCCAAACGAACCTTAACTCTAATCCTACCCTAACCCAAACCCTAACCCTAAACCTAAACCTAACCCTAACCCTGAACCTAACCCTAACCCTAACCTAAACCTAAATGTAACCGTAACCCTAACCTTAACCCTACCCCTAACCAACACTAACCATCACTAAACCTAACTCTAAGGCTAAGGCTAAACCTAACCCAACCCTAACCCTAACCATAAACCTAACCCCTTACCCTAACCCTAACCCTAACCCTAACCCTAACCCTAACACAAAACACAACCCTAACCTTAACCCTAACCCTAACCCAAACCCAACCAAAAACCTAACCATAAACCTAAACATAACCCAATAACACTAACCCTAACCCTAACCCTAACCCTAACCCTAAACCCTCAAACTAACCCTAACCCTAACACTTAAGCTAAGCCTAACCATAAACCTAACCCTAACCCACCCCAACACTAACCCTATCCCTAACACTAACACAACCCTAACCATAAACCTAACCCTATGCCAAACGTAAACCTAACCATAACCATAACCATAACCAAATAATATTAATCCTAGCCCAAACCCTAACCCTAACACTAACTCTAAACCTAACCCTAACAAGACCCTAACCCTAAACCTAAACATAACCCTAACTCTAACGCTAGCCCCAACCCTGAACCTGACCCTGATTCTCACCCTTACCCTAACCCTAATTCTCACCCTAACGCTAACCCAATCCTAACCCTAACCTAACCTTCACCCTCAGCCGAAAACAAACCCCAAGGCTAACCTTAACCCTGACTCTAACCCAACACTAATCCTAATCCTAGCCCTAACCCTTAACCTAAACCTAACCTAAACCTAATCCTAAACCGAACGCTAAACATAATCTCAGCCCTAACCCTAAATTTTACCCTAAACCTCCAACACTAACCCTAACCCTCCAACCCTAAGCCTAACCCTAACCCTAGCCCTAACCCTAACCCTAACCCTAACCCTAACCCCTACCCCACCCAAAGCCTAACCCCAACTCTAACCCTAACCTTAAATTAACCCAAGCCATAACCATAACACTAACTCTAATCTTACACCTAATCCAACACTAAACGTAACCCTAACCCTAACTCTAAGCCTAACCATAATCTAACCCTAACCCAAACATTAACGCTAACCTGAACGCTAACCCTAACCCTAACCCTAACCCAACCTTAATTCTAAACCTAACCCAACCCTAAACCTAACCCTAACCCGAAACCGATCCCAACCCTATACCTAACCCTAACCCAACCCTAACCCTAACTCTAAACCTAATACCTAACCCTAACCCTAACACTAACCCTAACCCAACCCTAACACTTACCCTAACCAACCCTAACCAAATCTAAACCGTACCCTAACCCTAATCCTATCCCTAAACCTTCCGTAAAGCTATCGCCAACCACAACCACAACCCTAACTCCTACCCCAACCCCAACCATAACCCGAACCATAACAATAACACTAATGAAACCCTAACCCTAACACTAACTCTAACGCTACCCCTAACCATAACCCTAACCTGAAACATAACCTAACCCAAAACCTAACCCAAACGTAACTCTAACCCTAGCCCTAACCCTAACACTAACCAAACCTGAACCATATTACTAACCCTAACCCAACCCTAAACCAAAACATAAACCTAACCCTAATCCTAACCCTAATCCTAACCCAAACCCAACCATAAACCTAACCATAACCATAACCATAACCCAATAACAATAACCCTAACCCTAACCCTAACCCAACCTTATTTCTAAACCTACCCCAACCCTAAACCTAACCCTAACCCGAAACCGAACCCAACCCTATACCTAACCCTAACCCAAACACTAACCCTAACCCTAACAGCTAAACCTAATGATGACCATGAACCTAACCCTAACCCTAACCCAAAATAACCTTAACTCTAATCCCAAACATAACCCTAACCCTAAGCCTAATGTAAACCTAACTGTAACCCTAACGCTAACCCTATCCTAACGAACCCTAACCAACACTAAACCTAACCTTAACCCTAAGCCTAACACTAACTCAACCCTAACCCTAACTCTAAACCTAACACCTAACCCCAACCATAACACTAACCCTAACCCTTACCCCAACTCTAAACCCTCACCCTAACTCTAACCCTAAACCTAACCCTAAATCTTATGCTAAGCCTAACACTAACCCTAAACCTAACCCAACCCTATACCGAACCCTAACCCAAACCCTAACACTAACCCTAACACCTAAACCTAATGCTAACCATAAACATAACCTTAACCTTAACCCAAACGAACCTTAACTCTAATCCTACCCTAACCCAAACCCTAACCCTAAACCTAAACCTAACCCTAACCCTGAACCTAACCCTAACCCTAACCTAAACCTAAATGTAACCGTAACCCTAACCTTAACCCTACCCCTAACCTACACTAACCATCACTAAACCTAACTCTAAGGCTAAGGCTAAACCTAACCCAACCCTAACCCTAACCATAAACCTAACCCCTTACCCTAACCCTAACCCTAACCCTAACCCTAACACAAAACACAACCCTAACCTTAACACTAACCCTAACCCAAACCCAACCAAAAACCTAACCATAAACCTAAACATAACCCAATAACACTAACCCTAACCCTAACCCTAACCCTAACCCTAAACCCTCAAACTAACCCTAACCCTAACACTTAAGCTAAGCCTAACCATAAACCTAACCCTAACCCACCCCAACACTAACCCTATCCCTAACACTAACACAACCCTAACCATAAACCTAACCCTATGCCAAACGTAAACCTAACCCTAACCATAACCATAACCAAATAATATTAATCCTAGCCCAAACCCTAACCCTAACACTAACTCTAAACCTAACCCTAACAAGACCCTAACCCTAAACCTAAACATAACCCTAACTCTAACGCTAGCCCCAACCCTGAACCTGACCCTGATTCTCACCCTAACCCTAACCCTAATTCTCACCCTAACGCTAACCCAATCCTAACCCTAACCTAACCTTCACCCTCAGCCGAAAACAAACCCCAAGGCTAACCTTAACCCTGACTCTAACCCAACACTAATCCTAACCCTAGCCCTAACTCTTAACCTAAACCTAACCTAAACCTAATCCTAAACCGAACGCTAAACCTAATCTCAGCCCTAACCCTAAATTTTACCCTAAACCTCCAACACTAACCCTAACCCTCCAACCCTAAGCCTAACCCTAACCCTAGCCCTAACCCTAACCCTAACCCTAACCCTAACCCTTACCCCACCCAAAGCCTAACCCCAACTCTAACCCTAACCTTAAATTAACCCAAGCCATAACCATAACACTAACTCTAATCTTACACCTAATCCAACACTAAACGTAACCCTAACCCTAACTCTAAGCCTAACCATAATCTAACCCTAACCCAAACGTTAACGCTAACCTGAACGCTATCCCTAACACTAACCCTAACCCAACCTTAATTCTAAACCTAACCCAACCCTAAACCTAACCCTAACCCGAAACCGAACCCAACCCTATACCTAACCCTAACCCAAGCACTAACCCTAACCCTAACACCTAAACCTAATGATGACCATAAACCTAACCCTAACCCTAACCCAAACCAACCTTAACTCTAATCCCAAAAATAACCCTAAACCTAAGCCTAACCTGAACCCTAATCTAAACCTAACTGTAACCATAACCCTAACCCTATCCCTAACGAACCCTAACCAACACTAAACCTAACCCTAACCCTAAGCCTAACCCTAACCCAACCCTAACCCTAACTCTAAACCTAACACCTAACCCTAACCCTAACACTAACCCTAACCCAACCCTAACACTTACCCTAACCAACCCTAAACAAATCTAAACCGTACCATAACCCTAATCCTATCCCTAAATCTTGCCGCAAAGCTATCGCCAACCACAACCACAACCCTAACCCCTACCCCAACCCTAACCATAACCCGAACCATAACAATAACACTAATGAAACCCTAACCCTAACACTAACTCTAACGCTACCCCTAACCGTAACCCTAACCCGAAACATAACCTAACCCAAAACCTAACCCAAACGTAACTCTAACCCTAGGCCTAACCCTAACACTAACCAAACCCAAACCATATTACTAACCCTAACCCAACCCTAAACCAAAACATAAACCTAACCCTAATCCTAACCCTAATCCTAACCCAAACCCAACCATAAACCTAACCATAACCATAACCATAACCCAATAACAACAATCCTCACCCTAACCATAACCCTAACCCTACCTTAATTCTAAACCTAACCCAACCCTAAACCTAAACCTAACCCGAAACCGAACCCAACCCTATACCTAACCATAACCCAAACACTAACCCTAACCCTAACAGCTAAACCTAATGATGACCATGAACCTAACCCTAACCCTAACCCAAAATAACCTTAACTCTAATCCCAAACATAACCCTAACCCTAAGCCTAACCTGAACCCTAATGTAAACCTAAATGTAACCCTAACCTTAACCCTATCCTAACGAACCCTAACCAACACTAAACCTAACCTTAACCCTAAGCCTAACACTAACTGAAACCTAACCCTAACTCTAAACCTAACACCTAACCCTAACCCTAACACTAACCCTAACCCTAACCCCAACTCTAAACCCTCACCCTAACTCTAACCCTAAACCTAACCCTAACTCTTATGCTAAGCCTAACACTAACCCTAAACCTAACCCAACCCTATACCGAACCCTAACCCAAACCCTAACACTAACCCTAATACCTAAACCTAATGCTAACCATAAACATAACCTTAACCTTAACCCAAACGAACCTTAACTCTAATCCTACCCTAACCCAAACCCTAACCCTAAACCTAAACCTAACCCTAACCCTGAACCTAACCCTAACCCTAACCTAAACCTAAATGTAACCGTAACCCTAACCTTAACCCTACCCCTAACCAACACTAACCATCACTAAACCTAACTCTAAGGCTAAGGCTAAACCTAACCCAACCGTAACCCTAACCATAAACCTAACCCCTTACCCTAACCCTAACCCTAACCCTAACCCTAACCCTAACACAAAACATAACCCTAACCTTAACCCTAACCCTAACCTAAACCCAACCAAAAACCTAACCATAAACCTAAACATAACCCAATAACACTAACCCTAACACTAACCCTAACCCTAACCCTAAACCCTCAAACTAACCCTAACCCTAACACTTACGCTAAGCCTAACCATAAACCTAACCCTAACCCACCCCAACACTAACCCTATCCCTAACACTAACACAACCCTAACCATAAACCTAACCCTAAGCCAAACGTAAACCTAACCCTAACCATAACAATAACCAAATAATATTAATCCTAGCCTGAACCCTAACCCTAACACTAACTCTAAACCTAACCCTAACAAGACCCTAACCCTAAACCTAAACCTAACCCTACCTCTAACGCTAGCCCCAACCCTGAACCTGACCCTGATTCTCACACTAACCCTAACCCTAATTCTCACCCTAACGCTAAGCCAATCCTAACCCTAACCTAACATTCACCCTCACCCGAAAACTAACCCCAAGGCTAACCTTAACCCTGACTCTAACCCAACACTAATCCTAACCCTAGCCCTAACCCTTAACCTAAACCTAACCTAAACCTAATCCTAAACCGAATGCTACACCTAATCTCAGCCCTAACCCTAAATTTTACCCTAAACCTCCAACACTAACCCTAACTCTCAAACCCTAAGCCTAACCCTAACCCTAGCCCTAACCCTAACCCTAACCCTAACCCTAACCATTACCCCACCCAAAGCCTAACCCCAACTCTAACCTTAACCTTAAATTAACCCAAGCCATAACAATAACACTAACTCTAATCTTACACCTAATCCAACACTAAACGTAACCCTAACCCTAACTCTAAGCCTAACCATAATCTAACCCTTACCCAAACGTTAACCCTAACCTGAACGCTAACCCTAACCCTAACCCTAACCAAACCTTAATTCTAAACCTAACCCAACCCTAAACCTAACCCTAACCCAAAACCGAACCCAACCCTATACCTAACCCTAACCCAAACACTAACCCTAACCCTAACACCTAAACCTAATGATGACCATAAACCTAACCCTAACCCTAACCCAAACCAACCTTAACTCTAATCCCAAAAATAACCCTACCCCTAAGCCTAACCTGAACCCTAATCTAAACCTAACTGTAACCATAACCCTAACCCTATCCCTAACGAACCCTAACCAACACTAAACCTAACCCTAACCCTAAGTCTAACCCTAACCCAACCCTAACCCTAACTCTAAACCTAACACCTAACCCTAACCCTAACACTAACCCTAACCCAACCCTAACACTTACCCTAACCAACCCTAACCAAATCTAAACCGTACCCTAACCCTAATCCTATCCCTAAATCTTGCCGTAAAGCTATTGCCAACCACAACCACAACCCTAACCCCTACCCCAACCCTAACCATAACCCGAACCATAACAATAACACTAATGAAACCCTAACCCTAACACTAACTCTAACGCTACCCCTAACCGTAACCCTAACCCGAAACATAACCTAACCCAAAACCTAACCCAAATGTAACTCTAACTGTAGGCCTAAGCCTAACACTAACCAAACCCAAACCATATTACTAACCCTAACCCAACCCTAAACCAAAACATAAACCTAACCCTAATCCTAACCCTAATCCTAACCCAAACCCAACCATAAACCTAACCATAACCATAACCATAACCCAATAACAACAACCCTAACCCTAACCATAACCCTAACCCAACCTTAATTCTAAACCTAACCCAACCCTAAACCTAACCCTAACCCGAAACCGAACCCAACCCTATACCTAAACCTAACCCAAACACTAACCCTAACCCTAACAGCTAAACCTAATGATGACCATGAACCTAACCCTAACCCTAACCCAAAATAACCTTAACTCTAATCCCAAACATAACCCTAACCCTAAGCCTAACCTGAACCCTAATGTAAACCTAAATGTAACCCTAACCCTAACCCTATCCTAACGAACCCTAACCAACACTAAACCTAACCTTAACCCTAAGCCTAACACTAACTCAAACCTAACCCTAACTCTAAACCTAACACCTAACCCTAACCCTAACACTAACCCTAACCCTAACCCCAACTCTAAACCCTCACCCTAACTCTAACCCTAAACCTAACCCTAACTCTTATGCTAAGCCTAACACTAACCCTAAACCTAACCCAACCCTATACCGAACCCTAACCCAAACCCTAACACTAACCCTAACACCTAAACCTAATGCTAACCATAAACATAACCTTAACCTTAACCCAAACGAACCTTAACTCTAATCCTACCCTAACCCAAACCCTAACCCTAAACCTAAACCTAACCCTAACCCTGAACCTAACCCTAACCCTAACCTAAACATAAATGTAACCGTAACCCTAACCTTAACCCTACCCCTAACCAACACTAACCATCACTAAACCTAACTCTAAGGCTAAGGCTAAACCTAACCCAACCCTAACCCTAACCATAAACCTAACCCCTTACCCTAACCCTAAACCTAACCCTAACATAAAACATAACCCTAACCTTAACCCTAACCCTAACCCAAACCCAACCAAAAACCTAACCATGAACCTAAACATAACCCAATAACACTAACCCTAACCCTAACCCTAACCCTAAACCCTCAAACTAACCCTAACCCTAACACTTAAGCTAAGCCTAACCATAAACCTAACCCTAACCCACCCCAACACTAACCCTATCCCTAACACTAACACAACCCTAACCATAAACCTAACCCTATGCCAAACGTAAACCTAACCCTAACCATAACCATAACCAAATAATATTAATCCTAGCCCGAACCCTAACCCTAACACTAACTCTAAACCTAACCCTAACAAGACCCTAACCCTAAACCTAAACATAACCCTAACTCTAACGCTAGCCCCAACCCTGAACCTGACCCTGATTCTCACCCTAACCCTAACCCTAATTCTCACCCTAACGCTAACCCAATCCTAACCCTAACCTAACCTTCACCCTCACCCGAAAACTAACCCCAAGTCTAACCTTAACCCTGACTCTAACCCAACACTAATCCTAACCCTAGCCCAAACCCTTAACCTAAACCTAACCTAAACCTAAACCTAAACCGAACGCTACACCTAATCTCAGCCCTAAACCTAAATTTTACCCTAAACCTCCAACACTAACCCTAATTCTCAAACCCTAAGCCTAACCCTAACCCTAGCCCTAACCCTAACCCTAACCCTAACCCTTACCCCACCCAAAGCCTAACCCCAACTCTAACCCTAACCTTAAATTAACCCAAGCCATAACCATAACACTAACTCTAATCTTACACCTAATCCAACACTAAAAGTAACCCTAACCCTAACTCTAAGCCTAACCATAATCTAACCCTTACCCAAACGTTAACCCTAACCTGAATGCTAACCCTAACCCTAACCCTAACCCAACCTTAATTCTAAACCTAACCCAACCCTAAACCTAACCCTAACCCGAAACCGAACCCAACCCTATACCTAACCCTAACCCAAACACTAACCCTTACCCTAACACCTAAACCTAATGATGACCATAAACCTAACCCTAACCCTAACCCAAACCAACCTTAACTCTAATCCCAAAAATAACCCTAACCCTAAGCCTAACCTGAACCCTAATCTAAACCTAATTGTAACCATAACCCTAACCCTATTCCTAATGAACCCTAACCAACACTAAACCTAACCCTAACCCTAAGCCTAACCCTAACCCAACCCTAACTCTAACTCTAAAACTAACACCTAACAATAACCCTAACACTAACCCTAACCCAACCCTAACACTTACCCTAACCAACCCTAACCAAATCTAAACCGTACCCTAACCCTAATCCTATCCCTAAATCTTGCCGTAAAGCTATCGCCAACCACAACCACAACCCTAACCCCTACCCCAACCCTAACCATAACCCGAACCATAACAATAACACTAATGAAACCCTAACCCTAACACTAACTCTAACGCTACCCCTAACCGTAACCCTAACCCGAAACATAACCTAACCCAAAACCTAACCCAAACGTAACTCTAACCCTAGCCCTAACAATAACACTAACCAAACCCAAACCATATTACTAACCCTAACCCAACCCTAAACCAAAACATAAACCTAACCCTAATCCTAACCCAAACCCAACCATAAACCTAACCATAACCATAACCCAATAACAACAACCCTAACCCTAACCATAACCCTAACCCTAACCCTAACCCTAACCATAAACCTAACCCCTTACCCTAACCCTAACCCTAACCCTAACCCTAACCCTAACCCTAACACAAAACACAACCCTAACCTTAACCCTAACCCTAATCCAAACCCAACCAAAAACCTAACCATAAACCTAAACATAACCCAATAACACTAACCCTAACCCTAACCCTAACCCGAAACCCTCAAACTAACCCTAACCCTAACACTTACGCTAAGCCTAACCATAAACCTAACCCTAACCCACCCCAACACTAACCCTATCCCTAACACTAACACAACCCTAACCATAAACCTAACCCTAAGCCAAACCTAAACCTAACCCTAACCATAACCATAACCAAATAATATTAATCCTAGCCCGAACCCTAACCCTAAGACTAACTCTAAACCTAACCCTAACAAGACCCTAACCCTAAACCTAAACCTAATCCTAACTCTAACGCTAGCCCCAACCCTGAACCTGACCCTGATTCTCACCCTAACCCTAACCCTAATTCTCACCGTAACGCTAACCCAATCCTAACCCTAACCTAACCTTCACCCTCACCCGAAAACTAACCCAAAGGCTAACCTTAACCCTGACTATAACCCAACACTAATCCTAACCCTAGCCCTAACCCTTAACCTAAACCTAACCTAAACCTAATCCTAAACCGAACGCTACACCTAATCTCAGCCCTAAACATAATTTTTACCCTAAACCTCCAACACTAACCCTAACCCTCAAACACTAAGCCTAACCCTAACCCTAGCCCTAACCCTAACCCTAACCCTAACCCTTACCCCACCCAAAGCCTAACCCCAACTCTAAACCTAACCTTAAATTAACCCAAGACATAACCATAACACTAACTCTAAACTTACACCTAATCCAACACTAAACGTAACCCTAACCATAACTCTAAGCCTAACCATAATCTAACACTTACCCAAACGTTAACCCTAACCTGAACGCTAACCCTAACCCTAACCCTAACCCAACCTTAATTCTAAACCTAACCCAACCCCAACCCTAACCCTAACCCAAACCAACCTTAACTCTAATCCCAAAAATAACCCTAACCCTAAGCCTAACCTGAACCCTAATCTAAACCTAACTGTAACCATAACCCTAACCCTATCCCTAACGAACCCTAACCAACACTAAACCTAACCCTAACCCTAAGCCTAACCCTAACCCAACCCTAACCCTAACACTAAACCTAACACCTAACCCTAACCCTAACACTAACCCTCACCCAACCCTAACACTTACCCTAACCAACCCTAACCAAATCTAAACCGTACCCTAACCCTAATCCTTTCCCTAAAGCTTGCCGTAAAGCTATCGCCAAAAACAACCACAACCCTAACCCCTACCCCAACCCTAACCATAACCCGAACCATAACAATAACACTAATGAAACCCTAACCCTAACACTAACTCTAACGCTACCCCTAACCGTAACCCTAACCCGAAACATAACCTAACCCAAAACCTAACCCAAATGTAACTCTAACCGTAGACCTAAGCCTAACACTAACCAAACCCAAACCATATTACTAACCCTAACCCAACCCTAAACCAAAACATAAACCTAACCCTAATCCTAACCCTAATCCTAACCCAAACCCAACCATAAACCTAACCATAACCATAACCATAACCCAATAACAACAACCCTAACCCTAACCATAACCCTAACCCAACCTTAATTCTAAACCTAACCCAACCCTAAACCTAACCCTAACCCGAAACCGAACCCAACCCTATACCTAAACCTAACCCAAACACTAACCCTAACCCTAACAGCTAAACCTAATGATGACCATGAACCTAACCCTAACCCTAACCCAAAATAACCTTAACTCTAATCCCAAACATAACCCTAACCCTAAGCCTAACCTGAACCCTAATGTAAACCTAAATGTAACCCTAACACTAACCCTATCCTAACGAACCCTAACCAACACTAAACCTAACCTTAACCCTAAGCCTAACACTAACTCAACCCTAACGCTAACTCTAAACCTAACACCTAACACTAACCCTAACACTAACCCTAACCCTAACCCCAACTCTAAACCCTCACCCTAACTCTAACCCTAAACCTAACCCTAACTCTTATGCTAAGCCTAACACTAACCCTAAACCTAACCCAACCCTATACCGAACCCTAACCCAAACCCTAACACTAACCCTAACACCTAAACCTAATGCTAACCATAAACATAACCTTAACCTTAACCCAAACGAACCTTAAATCTAATCCTACCCTAACCCAAACCCTAACCTAAACCTAAACCTAAACCTATCCCTGAACCTAACCCTAACCCTAACCTAAACCTAAATGTAACCGTAACCCTAACCTTAACCCTACCCCTAACCAACACTAACCATCACTAAACCTAACTCTAAGGCTAAGGCTAAACCTAACCCAACCCTAACCCTAACCATAAACCTAACCCCTTACCCTAACCCTAACCCTAACCCTAAACCTAACACAAAACATAACCCTAACCTTAACCCTAACCCTAACCCAAACCCAACCAAAAACCTAACCATAAACCTAAACATAACCCAAAAACACTAACCCTAACCCTAGCCCTAATCCTAACCCGAAACCCTCAAACTAACCCTAACCCTAACACTTACGCTAAGCCTAACCATAAACCTAACCCTAACCCACCCCAACACTAACCCTATCCCTAACACTAACACAACCCTAACCATAAACCTAACCCTAAGCCAAACCTAAACCTAACCCTAACCATAACCATAACCAAATAATATTAATCCTAGCCCGAACCCTAACCCTAACACTAACTCTAAACCTAACCCTAACAAGACCCTAACCCTAAACCTAAACCTAACCCTAACTCTAACGCTAGCCCCAACCCTGAACCTGACCCTGATTCTCACCCTAACCCTAACCCTAATTCTCACCCTAACGCTAACCCAATCCTAACCCTAACCTAACCTTCACCCTCACCCGAAAACTAACCCCAAGTCTAACCTTAACCCTGACTCTAACCCAACACTAATCCTAACCCTAGCCCTAACCCTTAACCTAAACCTAACCTAAACCTAATCCTAAACCGAACGCTACACCTAATCTCAGCCCTAACCCTAAATTTTACCCTAAATCTCCAACACTAACCCTAACTCTCAAACCCTAAGCCTAACCCTAACCCTAGCCCTAACCCTAACCTTAACCCTAACCCTTACCCCACCCAAAGCCTAACCCCAACTCTAACCCTAACCTTAAATTAACCCAAGCCATAACCATAACACTAACTCTAATCTTACACTTAATCCAACACTAAACGTAACCCTAACTCTAACTCTAAGCCTAACCATAATCTAACCCTTACCCAAACGTTAACCCTAACCTGAATGCTAACCCTAACACTAACCCTAACCCAACCTTAATTCTAAACCTAACCCAACCCTAAACCTAACCCTAACCAGAAACCGAACCCAACCCTATACCTAACCCTAACCCAAACACTAACCCTAACCCTAACACCTAAACCTAATGATGACCATAAACCTAACCCTAACCCTAACCCAAACCAACCTTAACTCTAATCCCAAAAATAACCCTAACCCTAAGCCTAACATGAACCCTAATGTAAACCTAACTGTAACCCTAACCCTAACCCTATCCTAACGAACCCTAACCAACACTAAACCTAACCCTAACCCTAGCCCTAACCCTAACCCTAACCCTAACCCTTACCCCACCCAAAGCCTAACCCCAACTCTAACCCTAACCTTAAATTAACCCAAGCCATAACCATAACACTAACTTTAATCTTACACCTAATCCAACACTAAACGTAAACCTAACCCTAACTCTAAGCCTAACCATAATCTAACCCTTACCCAAACGATAACCCTAACCTGAACGCTAACCCTAACCCTAACCCTAACCCAACCTTAATTCTAAACCTAACCCAACCCTAACCCTAACCCTAACCCAAACCAACCTTAACTCTAATCCCAAAAATAACCCTAACCCTAAGCCTAACCTGAACCCTAATCTAAACCTAACTGTAACCATAACCCTAACCCTATCCCTAATGAACCCTAACCAACACTAAACCTAACCCTAACCCTAAGCCTAACCCTAACCCACCCGTAACCCTAACTCTAAACCTAACACCTAACCCTAACCCTAACACTAACCCTAACCCAACCCTAACACTTACCCTAACCAACCCTAACCAAATCTAAACCGTACCCTAACCCTAATCCTATCCCTAAATCTTGCCGTAAAGCTATCGCCAACCACAACCACAACCCTAACCCCTACCCCAACCCTAACCATAACCCGAACCATAACAATAACACTAATGAAACCCTAACCCTAACACTAACTCTAACACTACCCCTAACCGTAACCCTAACCCGAAACATAACCTAACCCAAAACCTAACCCAAACGTAACTCTAACCCTAGGCCTAACCCTAACACTAACCAAACCCAAACCATATTACTAACCCTAACCCAACCCTAAACCAAAACATAAACCTAACCCTAATCCTAACCCTAATCCTAACCCAAACCCAACCATAAACCTAACCATAACCATAACCATAACCCAATAACAACAACCCTAACCCTAACCATAACCCTAACCCAACCTTAATTCTAAACCTAACCCAACCCTAAACCTAACCCTAACCCGAAACCGAACCCAACCCTATACCTAACCCTAACCCAAACACTACCCCTAACCCTAACAGCTAAACCTAATGATGACCATGAACCTAGCCCTAACCCTAACCCAAAATAAACTTAACTCTAATCCCAAACATAACCCTAACCCTAAGCCTAACCTGAACCCTAATGTAAACCTAACTGTAACCCTAACCCTAACCCTATCCTAACGAACCCTAACCAACACTAAACCTAACCTTAACCCTAAGCCTAACACTAACTCAACCCTAACCCTAACTCTAAACCTAACAACTAACCCTAACCCTAACACTAACCCTAACCCTAACCCCAACTCTAAACCCTCACCCTAACTCTAACCCTAAACCTAACCCTAACTCTTATGCTAAGCCTAACACTAACCCTAAACCTAACCCAACCCTATACCGAACCCTAACCCAAACCCTAACACTAACCCTAACACCTAAACCTAATGCTAACCATAAACATAACCTTAACCTTAACCCAAACGAACCTTAACTCTAATCCTACCCTAACCCAAACCCTAACCCTAAACCTAAACCTAACCCTAACCCTGAACCTAACCCTAACCCTAACCCTAACCTAAACCTAAGTGTAACCGTAATCCTAACCTTAACCCTACCCCTAACCAACACTAACCATCACTAAACCTAACTCTAAGGCTAAGGCTAAACCTAACCCAACCCTAACCCTAACCATAAACCTAACCCCTTACCCTAACCCTAACCCTAACCCTAACCCTAACCCTAACCCTAACACAAAACATAACCCTAACCTTAACCCTAACCCTAAACCAAACCCAACCAAAAACCTAACCATAAACCTAAACATAACCCAATAACACTAACCCTAACCCTAACCCTAACCCTAACCCTAAACCCTCAAACTAACCCTAACCCTAACACTTACGCTAAGCCTAACCATAAACCTAACCCACCCCAACACTAACCCTATCCCTAACACTAACACAACCCTAACCATAAACCTAACCCTAAGCCAAACGTAAACCTAACCCTAACCATAACCATAACCAAATAATATTAATCCTAAGCCGAACCCTAATCCTAACACTAACTCTAAACCTAACCCTAACAAGACCCTAACCCTAAACCTAAACCTAACCCTAACTCTAACGCTAGCCCCAACCCTGAACCTGACCCTGATTCTCACCCTAACCCTAACCCTAATTCTCACCCTAACGCTAACCCAATCCTAACCCTAACCTAAGCTTCACCCTCAGCCGAAAACTAACCCCAAGTCTAACCTTAACCCTGACTCTAACCCAACACTAATCCTAACCCTAGCCCTAACCCTTAACCTAAACCTAACCTAAACCTAATCCTAAACCGAACGCTACACCTAATCTCAGCCCTAACCCTAAATTTTACCCTAAACCTCCAACACTAACCCTATCTCTCAAACCCTAAGCCTAACCCTAACCCTAGCCCTAACCCTAAACCTAACCCTAACCCTAACCCTTACCCCACCCAAAGCCTAACCCCAACTCTAACCCTAACCTTAAATTAACCCAAGCCATAACCATAACACTAACTCTAATCTTACACCTAATCCAACACTAAACGTAACCCTAACCCTAACTCTAAGCCTAACCATAATCTAACCCTTACCCAAACGTTAACACTAACCTGAACGCTAACCCTAACCCTAACCCTAACCCAACCTTAATTCTAAACCTAACCCAACCCCAACCCTAACCCTAACCCAAACCAACCTTAACTCTAATCCCAAAAATAACCCTAACCCTAAGCCTAACCTGAACCCTAATCTAAACCTAACTGTAACCATAACCCTAACCCCATCCCTAACGAACCCTAACCAACACTAAACCTAACCCTAACCCTAAGCCTAACCCTAACCCAACCCTAACCCTAACTCTAAACCTAACACCTAACCCTAACCCTAACACTAACCCTCACCCAACCCTAACACTTACCCTAACCAACCCTAACCAAATCTAAACCGTACCCTAACCCTAATCTTTTCCCTAAACCTTGCCATAAAGCTATCGCCAAAAACAACCACAACCCTAACCCCTACCCCAACCCTAACCATAACCCGAACCATAACAATAACACTAATGAAACCCTAACCCTAACACTAACTCTAACGCTACCCCTAACCGTAACCCTAACCCGAAACATAACCTAACCCAAAACCTAACCCAAACGTAACTCTAACCCTAGCCCTAACCCTAACACTAACCAAACCCAAACCATATTACTAACCCTAACCCAACCCTAAACCAAAACATAAACCTAACCCTAATCCTAACCCTAATCCTAACCCAAACCCAACCATAAACCTAACCATAACCATAACAATAACCCAATAACAACAACCCTAACCCTAACCATAACCCTAACCCAAACTTAATTCTAAACCTAACCCAACCCTAAACCTAACCCTAACCCGAAACCGAACCCAACCCTATACCTAACCCTAACCCAAACACTAACCCTAACCCTAACAGCTAAACCTAATGATGACCATGAACCTAACTCTAACCCTAACCCAAAATAACCTTAACTCTAAACCCAAACATAACCCTAACCCTAAGCCTAACCTGAACCCTAATGTAAACCTAACTGTAACCCTAACCCTAACCCTATCCTAACGAACCCTAACCAACACTAAACCTAACCTTAACCCTAAGCCTAACACTAACTCAACCCTAACCCTAACTCTAAACCTAACACTTAACCCTAACCCTAACACTAACCCTAACCCTAACCCCAACTTTAAACCCTCACCCTAACTCTAACCCTAAACCTAACCCTAACTCTTATGCTAAGCCTAACACTAACCCTAAACCTAACCCAACCCTATACCGAACCCTAACCCAAACCCTAACACTAACCCTAACACCTAAACCTAATGCTAACCATAAACATAACCTTAACCTTAACCCAAACGAACCTTAACTCTAATCCTACCCTAACCCAAACCCTAACCCTAAACCTAAACCTAACCCTAACCCTGAACCTAACCCTAACCCTAACCTAAACCTAAATGTAACCGTAACCCTAACCTTAACCCTACCCCTAACCAACACTAACCATCACTAAACCTAACTGTAAGGCTAAGGCTAAACCTAACCCAACCCTAACCCTAAACATAAACCTAACCCCTTACCCTAACCCTAACCCTAACCCTAACCCTAACCCTAACACAAAACATAACCCTAACCTTAACCCTAACCCTAACCCAAACCCAACCAAAAACCCAACCATAAACCTAAACATAACCCAATAACACTAACCCTAACCCTAACCCTAACCCTAACCCGAAACTCTCAAACTAACCCTAACCCTAACTCTTACGCTAAGCCTAACCATAAACCTAACCCTAACCCACCCCAACACTAACCCTATCCCTAACACTAACACAACCCTAACCATAAACCTAACCCTAAGCCAAACGTAAACCTAACCCTAACCATAACCATAACCAAATAATATTAATCCTAGCCCGAACCCTAACCCTAAAACTAACTCTAAACCTAACCCTAACAAGACCCTAACCCTAAACCTAAACCTAACCCTAACTCTAATGCTAGCCGCAACCCTGAACCTGACCCTGATTCTCACCCTAACCCTAACCCTAATTCTCACCCTAACGCTAATCCAATCCTAACCCTAACCTAACCTTCACCCTCACCCGAAAACTAACCCCAAGGCTAACCTTAACCCTGACTCTAACCCAACACTAATCCTAACCCTAGCCCTAACCCTTAACCTAAACCTAACCTAAACCTAATCCTAAACCGAACGCTACACCTAATCTCAGCAATAACCCTAAATTTTACCCTAAACCTCCAACACTAACCCTAACCCTCAAACCCTAAGCCTAACCCTAAGCCTAGCCCTAACCCTAACCCTAACACTTACCCCACCCAAAGCCTAACCCCAACTCTAACCCTAACCTTAAATTAACCCAAGCAATAACCGTAACACTAACTCTAAACTTACACCTAACCCAACACTAAACGTAACCCTAACCTTAACTCTAAGCCTAACCATAATCTAACCCTTACCCAAACATTAACCCTAACCTGAACGCTAACCCTAACCCTAACCCTAACCCAACCTTAATTCTAAACCTAACCCAACCCTAAACCTAACCCTAACCCGAAACTGAACCCAACCCTATACCTAACCCTAACCCAAACACTAACCCTAACCCTAACACCTAAACCTAATGATGACCATAAACCTAACCCTAACCCTAACCCAAACCAACCTTAACTCTAATCCCAAAAATAACCCTAACCCTAAGCCTAACCTGAACCCTAATCTAAACCTAACTGTAACCATATCCCTAACCCTATCCCTAACGAACCCTAACCAACACTAAACCTAACACTAACCCTAAGCCTAACCCTAACCCAACCCTAACCCTAACTCTAAACCTAACACCTAACCCTAACCGTAACACTAACCCTAACCCAACCCTAACACTTACCCTAACCAACCCTTACCAAATCTAAACCGTACCCTAAACCTAATCCTATCCCTAAATCTTGCCGTGAAGCTATCGCCAACCACAACCACAACCCTAACCCCTACCCCAACCCTAACCATAACCCGAACCATAACAATAACACTAATGAAACCCTAACCCTAACACTAACTCTAACGCTACCCATAACCGTAACCCTAACCCGAAACATAACCTAACCCAAAACCTAACCCAAACGTAAATCTAACCCTAGCCCTAACCCTAACACTAACTAAACCCAAACCATATTACTAACTCTAACCCAACCCTAAACCATAACATAAACCTAACCCTAATCCTAACCCTAATCCTAACCCTAATCCTAACCCAAACCCAACCATAAACCTAACAATACCCATAACCATAACCCAATAACAACAACCCTAACCCTAACCATAACCCTAACCCAACCTTAATTCTAAACCTAACCAAACCCTAAACCTAACACTAACCCGAAACCGAACCCAACCCTATACCTAACCCTAACCCAAACACTAACCCTAACCCTAACAGCTAAACCTAATGATGACCATGAACCTAACCCTAATCCTAACCCAAAATAACCTTAACTCTAATCCCAAACATAACCCTAACTCTAAGCCTAACCTGAACCCTAATGTAAACCTAACTGTAACCCTAACCCTAACCCTATCCTAACGAACCCTAACCAACACTAAACCTAACCTTAACCCTAAGCCTAACACTAACTCAACCCTAACCCTAACTCTAAACTTAACACCTAACCCTAACCCTAACACTAACCCTAACCCTAACCCCAACTCTAAACCCTCACCCTAACTCTAAGCCTAAACCTAACCCTAACTCTTATGCTAAGCCTAACACTAACCCTAAACCTAACCCAACCCTATACCGAACCCTAACCCAAACCCTAACACTAACCCTAACACCTAAACCTAATGCTAACCATAAACATAACCTTAACCTTAACCCAAACGAACCTTAACTCTAATCCTACCCTAACCCAAACCCTAACCCTAAACCTAAACCTAACCCTAACCCTGAACCTAACCCTAACCCTAACCTAAACCTAAATGTAACCGTAACCCTAACCTTAACCCTACCCCTAACCAACACTAACCATCACTAAACCTAACTCTAAGGCTAAGGCTAAACCTAACCCCTTACCCTAACCCTAACCCTAACCCTAACACAAAACATAACCCTAACCTTAACCATAACCCTAACCCAAACCCAACCAAAAACCTAACCAAAAACCTAAACATAACCCAATAACACTAACCCTAACCCTAACCCTAACCCTAACCCTAAACCCTCAAACTAACCCTAACCCTAACACTTACGCTAAGCCTAACCATAAACCTAACGCAAACCCACCCCAACACTAACCCTATGCCTAACACTAACACAACCCTAACCATAAACCTAACCCTAAGCCAAACGTAAACCTAACCCTAACCATAACCATAACCAAATAATATTAATCCTAGCCCGAACCCTAACCCTAACATTAACTCTAAACCTAACCCTAACAAGACCATAACCTTAAACCTAAACCTAAACCTAACTCTAACGCTAGCCCCAACCCTGAACCTGATGTTGATTATCACCCTAACCCTAACCCTAATTCTCACCCTAACTCTAACCCAATCCTAACCCTAACCTAACCTTCACCCTCACCCGAAAACTAACCCCAAGGCTAACCTTAACCCTGACTCTAACCCAACACTAATCCTAACCCTAGCCCTAACCCTTAACCTAAACCTAACCTAAACCTAATCCTAAACCGAACGCTACACCTAATCTCAGCCCTAACCCTAAATTTTACCATAAACCTCCAACACTAACCCTAACCCTCAAACCCTAAGCCTAACCCTAACCCTAGCCCTAACCCTAACCCTAACCCTAATCCTAACCCTAACCCTTACCCCACCCAAAGTCTAACCCCAACTCTAACCCTAACCTTAAATTAACCCAAGCCATAACCATAACACTAACTCTAATCTTACACCTAATCCAACACTAAACGTAACCCTAACCCTAACTCTAAGCCTAACCATAATCTAACCCTTACCCAAACGTTAACCCTAACCTGAACGCTAACCCTAACCCTAAACCTAACCCAACCTTAATTCTAAACCTAACCCAACCCTAAACCTAACCCTAACCCGAAACCGTACCCAACCCTATACCTAACCCTAACCCAAACACTAACCCTAACCCTAACACCTAAACCTAATGATGACCATAAACCTAACCCTAACCCTAACCCAAACCAACCGTAACTCTAATCCCAAAAATAACCCTAACCCTAAGCCTAACCTGAACCCTAATCTAAACCTAACTGTAACCATAACCCTAACCCTATCCCTAACGAACCCTAACCAACACTAAACCTAACCCTAACCCTAAGCCTAACCCTAACCCAACCCTAACCCTAACTCTAAACCTAACACCTAAACCTAACCCTAACACTAACCCTAACCCAACCCTAACACTTACCCTAACCAACCCTAACCAAATCTAAACCGTACCCTAACCCTAATCCTATCCCTAAATCTTGCCGTAAAGCTATCGCCAACCACAACCACAACCCTAACCCCTACCCCAACCCTAACCATAACCCGAACCATAACAATAACACTAATGAAACCCTAACCCTAACACTAACTCTAACGCTACCCCTAACCGTAACCCTAACCCGAAACATAACCTAACCCAAAACCTAACCCAAATGTAACTCTAACCCTAGGCCTAACCCTAACACTAACCAAACCCAAACCATATTACTAACCCTAACCCAACCCTAAACCAAAACATAAACCTAACCCTAATCCTAACCCCAATCCTAACCCAAACCCAACCATAAACCTAACAATAACCATAACCATAACCCAATAACAACAACCCTAACCCTAACTATAACCCTAACCCAACCTTAATTCTAAACCTAACCCAACCCTAAACCTAACCCTAACCCGAAACCAAACCCAACCCTATACCTAACCCTAACCCAAACACTAACCCTAACCCTAACAGCTAAACCTAATGATGACCATGAACCTAACCCTAACCCTAACCCAAAATAACCTTAACTCTAATCCCAAACATAACCCTAACCCTAAGCCTAACCTGAACCCTAATGTAAACCTAACTGTAACCCTAACCCTAACCCTATCCTAACGAACCCTAACCAACACTAAACCTAACCTTAACCCTAAGCCTAACACTAACTCAACCCTAACCCTAACTCTAAACCTAAAACCTAACCCTAACCCTAACACTAACCCTAACCCTAACCCCAACTCTAAACCCTCACCCTAACTCTAACCCGAAACCTAACCCTAACTCTTATGCTAAGCCTAACACTAACCCTAAACCTAACCCAACCCTATACCGAACCCTAACCCAAACCCTAAAACTAACCCTAACACCTAAACCTAATGCTAACCATAAACATAACCTTAACCTTAACCCAAACGAACCTTAACTCTAATCCTACTCTAACCCAAACCCTAACCCTGAACCTAAACCTAACCCTAACCCTGAACCTAACCCTAACCCTAACCTAAACCTAAATGTAACCGTAACCCTAACCTTAACCCTACCCCTAACCAACACTAACCATCACTAAACCTAACTCTAAGGCTAAGGCTAAAACTAACCCAACCCTAACCCTAACCATAAACCTAACCCCTTACCCTAACCCTAACCCTAACCCTAACCCTAACCCTAACCCTAACACAAAACACAACCCTAACCTTAACCGTAACCCTAACCCAAACCCAACCAAAAACTTATCCATAAACCTAAACATAACCCAATAACACTAACCCTAACCCTAACCCTAACCCTAACCCTAACCCTAACCCTAAACCCTCAAACTAACCCTAACCCTAACATTTAAGCTAAGCCTAACCATAAACCTAACCCTAACCCACCCCAACACTAACCCTATCCCTAACACTAGCACAACCCTAACCATAAACCTAACCCTAAGCCAAACGTAAACCTAACCCTAACCATAACCATAACCAAATAATATTAATCCTGGCCCGAACCCTAACCCTAACACTAACTCTAAACCTAACCCTAACAAGACCCTAACCCTAATCCTAAACATAACCCTAACTCTAACGCTAGCCCCAACCCTGAACCTGACCCTGATTCTCACCCTAACCCTAACCCTAATTCTCACCCTAACGCTAACCCAATCCTAACCCTAACCTAACCTTCACCCTCAGCCGAAAACAAACCCCAAGGCTAAGCTTAACCCTGACTCTAACCCAACACTAATCCTAACCCTAGCCCTAACCCTTAACCTAAACCTAACCTAAACCTAATCCTAAACCGAACGCTAAACCTAATCTCAGCCCTAACCCTAAATTTTACCCTAAACCTCCAACACTAACCCTAACCCTCAAACCCTAAGCCTAACCCTAACCCTAGCCCTAACCCTAAACCTAACCCTAACCCTAATCCTTAACCCACCCAAAGCCTAACCCCAACTCTAACACTAACCTTAAATTAACCCAAGCCATAACCATAACACTAACTCTAAACTTACACCTAATCCAACACTAAACGTAACCCTAACCCTAACTCTAAGGCTAACCATATTCTAACCCTTACGCAAACGTTAACCCTAACCTGAACGCTAACCCTAACCCTAACCCAACCTTAATTCTAAACCTAAGCCAACCCTAAACCTAACCCTAACCCGAAACCGAACCCAACCCTATACCTAACCCTAACCCATACACTAAACCTAACCCTAACACCTAAACCTAATGATGACCATAAACCTAACCCTAACCCTAACCCAAACCAACCTTAAATCTAATCCCAAAAATAACCCTAAACCTAAGCCTAACCTGAACCCTAATCTAAACCTAACTGTATCCATAACCCTAACCTATCCCTAACGAACCCTAACCAACACTAAACCTAACCCTAACCCTAAGGCTAACCCTAACCCAACCCTAACCCTAACTCTAAACCTAACACCTAACCCTAACCCTAACACTAACCCTAACACAACCCTAACACTTACCCTAACCAACCCTCACCAAATCTAAACCATACCCTAACCCTAATCCTATCCCTAAATCTTGCCGCCAACAACAACCACAACCCTAACCCCTACCCCAACCCTAACCATAACCCGAACCATAACAATAACACTAATGAAACCCTAACCCTAACACTAACTCTAACGCTACCCCTAACCATAACCCTAACCCGAAACATAACCTAACCCAAAACCTAACGCAAACGTAAATCTAACCCTAGCCCTAACCCTAACACTAACCAAACCCAAACCATATTACTAACCCTAACCAACCCTAAACCAAAACATAAACCTAACCCTAATCCTAACCCTAATCCTAACCCAAACCCAACCATAAACCTAACAATAACCATAACCATAACCCAATAACAACAACACTAACCCTAACCATAACCCTAACCCAACCTTAATTCTAAACCTAACACAAACCTAAACCTAACACTAACCCGAAACCGAACCCAACCCTATACCTAACCCTAACCCAAACACTAACCCTAACCCTAACAGCTAAACCTAATGATGACCATGAACCTAACCCTAACCCTAACCCAAAATAACCTTAACTCTAATCCCAAACATAACCGTAACCCTAAGCCTAACCTGAACCCTAATGTAAACCTAACTGTAACCCTAACCCTAACCCTATCCTAACGAACCCTAACCAACACTAAACCTAACCTTAACCCTAAGCCTAACACTAACTCAACCCTAACCCTAACTCTAAACCTAAAACCTAACCCTAACCCTAACACTAACCCTAACCCTAACCCCAACTCTAAACCCTCACCCTAACTCTAACCCTAAACCTAACCCTAACTCTTATGCTAAGCCTAACACTAACCCTAAACCTAACCCAACCCTATACCGAACCCTAACCCAAACCCTAACACTAACCCTAACACCTAAACCTAATGCTAACCATAAACATAACCTTAACCTTAACCCAAACGAACCTTAACTCTAATCCTACCCTAACCCAAACCCTAACCCTAAACCTAAACCTAACCCTAACCCTGAACCTAACCCTAACCCTAACCTAAACCTAAATGTAACCGTAACCCTAACCTTAACCCTACCCCTAACCAACACTAACCATCACTAAACCTAACTCTAAGGTTAAGGCTAAAACTAACCCAACCCTAACCCTAACCATAAACCTAACCCCTTACCCTAACCCTAACCCTAACCCTAACCCTAACCCTAACCCTAACACAAAACACAACCCTAACCTTAACCGTAACCCTAACCCAAACCCAACCAAAAACTTATCCATAAACCTAAACATAACCCAATAACACTAACCCTAACCCTAACCCTAACCCTAACCCTAACCCTAAACCCTCAAACTAACCCTAACCCTAACATTTAAGCTAAGCCTAACCATAAACCTAAACCTAACCCACCCCAACACTAACCCTATCCCTAACACTAGCACAACCCTAACCATAAACCTAACCCTAAGCCAAACGTAAACCTAACCCTAACCATAACCATAACCAAATAATATTAATCCTGGCCCGAACCCTAACCCTAACACTAACTCTAAACCTAACCCTAACAAGACCCTAACCCTAATCCTAAACATAACCCTAACTCTAACGCTAGCCCCAACCCTGAACCTGACCCTGATTCTCACCCTAACCCTAACCCTAATTCTCACCCTAACGCTAACCCAATCCTAACCCTAACCTAACCTTCACCCTCAGCCGAAAACAAACCCCAAGGCTAAGCTTAACCCTGACTCTAACCCAACACTAATCCTAACCCTAGCCCTAACCCTTAACCTAAACCTAACCTAAACCTAATCCTAAACCGAACGCTAAACCTAATCTCAGCCCTAACCCTAAATTTTACCCTAAACCTCCAACACTAACCCTAACCCTCAAACCCTAAGCCTAACCCTAACCCTAGCCCTAACCCTAAACCTAACCCTAACCCTAATCCTTAACCCACCCAAAGCCTAACCCCAACTCTAACACTAACCTTAAATTAACCCAAGCCATAACCATAACACTAACTCTAAACTTACACCTAATCCAACACTAAACGTAACCCTAACCCTAACTCTAAGGCTAACCATATTCTAACCCTTACCCAAACGTTAACCCTAACCTGAACGCTAACCCTAACCCTAACCCTAACCCAACATTAATTCTAAACCTAAGCCAACCCTAAACCTAACCCTAACCCGAAACCGAACCCAACCCTATACCTAACCCTAACCCATACACTAAACCTAACCCTAACACCTAAACCTAATGATGACCATAAACCTAACCCTAACCCTAACCCAAACCAACCTTAAATCTAATCCCAAAAATAACCCTAAACCTAAGCCTAACCTGAACCCTAATCTAAACCTAACTGTATCCATAACCCTAACCCTATCCCTAACGAACCCTAACCAACACTAAACCTAACCCTAACCCTAAGGCTAACCCTAACCCAACCCTAACCCTAACTCTAAACCTAACACCTAACCCTAACCCTAACACTAACCCTAACACAACCCTAACACTTACCCTAACCAACCCTCACCAAATCTAAACCATACCCTAACACTAATCCTATCCCTAAATCTTGCCGCCAACAACAACCACAACCCTAACCCCTACCCCAACCCTAACCATAACCCGAACCATAACAATAACACTAATGAAACCCTAACCCTAACACTAACTCTAACGCTACCCCTAACCATAACCCTAACCCGAAACATAACCTAACCCAAAACCTAACCCAAACGTAAATCTAACCCTAGCCCTAACCCTAACACTAACCAAACCCAAACCATATTACTAACCCTAACCAACCCTAAACCAAAACATAAACCTAACCCTAATCCTAACCCTAATCCTAACCCAAACCCAACCATAAACCTAACAATAACCATAACCATAACCCAATAACAACAACACTAACCCTAACCATAACCCTAACCCAACCTTAATTCTAAACCTAACCCAACCCTAAACCTAACACTAACCCGAAACCGAACCCAACCCTATACCTAACCCTAACCCAAACACTAACCCTAACCCTAACAGCTAAACCTAATGATGACCATGAACCTAACCCTAACCCTAACCCAAAATAACCTTAACTCTAATCCCAAACATAACCGTAACCCTAAGCCTAACCTGAACCCTAATGTAAACCTAACTGTAACCCTAACCCTCACCCTATCCTAACGAACCCTAACCAACACTAAACCTAACCTTAACCCTAAGCCTAACACTAACTCAACCCTAACCGTAACTCTAAACCTAACACCTAACCCTAACCCTAACATTAACCCTAACCCTAACCCCAACTCTAAACCCTCACCCTAACTCTAAGCCTAAACCTAACCCTAACTCTTATGCTAAGCCTAACACTAACCCTAAACCTAACCCAACCCTATACCGAACCCTAACCCAAACCCTAACACTAACCCTAACACCTAAACCTAATGCTAACCATAAACATAACCTTAACCTTAACCCAAACGAACCTTAACTCTAATCCTACCCTAACCCAAACCCTAACCCTAAACCTAAACCTAACCCTAACCCTGAACCTAACCCTAACCCCAACCTAAACCTAAATGTAGCCGTAACCCTAACCTTAACCCTACCCCTAACCAAAACTAACCATCACTAAACCTAACTCTAAGGCTAAGGCTAAACCTAACCCAACCCTAACCCTAACCATAAACCTAACCCCTTACCCTAACAGTAACCCTAAACCTAACCCTAACCCTAACCCTAACACAAAACATAACCCTAACCTTAACCCTAACCCTAACCCAAACCCAACCAAAAACCTAACCATAAACCTAAACAAAACCCAATAACACTAACGCTAACCCTAACGCTAACCCTAACCCGAAACCCTCAAACTAACCCTAACCCTAACACTTACGCTAAGCCTAACCATAAACCTAACCCTAACCCACCCCAACACTAACCCTATCCCTAACACTAACACAACCCTAACCATAAACCTAACCCTAAGCCAAACGTAAACCTAACCCTAACCATAACCATAACCAAATAATATTAATCCTAGCCCGAACCCTAACCCTAAAACTAACTCTAACCCTAACCCTAACAAGACCCTAACCCTAAACCTAAACCTAACCCTAACTCTAACGCTAGCCCCAACCCTGAACCTGACCCTGATTCTCACCCTAACCCTAACCCTAATTCTCACCCTAACGCTAACCCAATCCTAACCCTAACCTAACCTTCACCCTCACCCGAAAAGTAACCCCAAGGCTAACCTTAACCCTGACTCTAACCCAACACTAATCCTAACCCTAGCCCTTACCCTTAACCTAAACCTAACCTAAACCTAATCCTAAACCGAACGCTACACCTAATCTCAGCCCTAACCCTAAATTGTACCCTAAACCTCCAACACTAACCCTAACCCTCAAACCATAAGCCTAACCCTAACCCTAGCCCTAACCCTAACCCTAACCCTAACCCTAACCCTTACCCCACCCAAAGCCTAACCCCAACTCTAACCCTAACCTTAAATTAACCCAAGCCATAACCGTAACACTAACTCTAAACTTACACCTAATCCAACACTAAACGTAACCCTAACCCTAACTCTAAGCCTAACCATAATCTAACCCTTACCCAAACGTTAACCCTAACCTGAACGCTAACCCTAACCCTAACCCTAACCCAACCTTAATTCTAAACCTAAAACAACCCTAAACCTAACCCTAACCCAAACACTAACCCTAACCCTAACACCTAAACCTAATGATGACCATAAACCTAGCCCTAACCCTAACCCAAAATAAACTTAACTCTAATCCCAAAAATAACCCTAACCCTAAGCCTAACCTGAACCCTAATGTAAACCTAACTGTAACCCTAACCCTAACCCTATCCTAACGAACCCTAACCAACACTAAACCTAACCTTAACCCTAAGCCTAACACTAACTCAACCCTAACCCTAACTCTAAACCTAAAACCTAACCCTAACCCTAACACTAACCCTAACCCTAACCCCAACTCTAAACCCTCAACCTAACTCTAACCCTAAACCTAACCCTAACTCTTATGCTAAGCCTAACACTAACCCTAAACCTAACCCAACCCTATACCGAACCCTAACCCAAACCCTAACACTAACCCTAACACCTAAACCTAATGCTAACCATAAACATAACCTTAACCTTAACCCAAACGAACCTTAACTCTAATCCTACCCTAACCCAAACCCTAACCCTAAACCTAAACCTAACCCTAACCCTGAACCTAACCCTAACCCTAACCTAAACCTAAATGTAACCGTAACCCTAACCTTAACCCTACCCCTAACCAACACTAACCATCACTAAACCTAACTCTAAGGCTAAGGCTAAACCTAACCCAACCCTAACCCTAACCATAAACCTAACTCCTTACCCTAACCCTAACCCTAACCCTAACCCTAACACAAAACGTAACCCTAACCTTAACCCTAACCCTAACCCAAACCCAACCAAAAACCTAACCATAAACCTAAACATAACCCAATAACACTAACCCTAACCCTAACCCTAACCCTAACCCTAACCCTAAACCCTCAAACTAACACTAACCCTAACACTTACGCTAAGCCTAACCATAAACCTAACCCTAACCCACCCCAACACTAACCCTATCCCTAACACTAACACAACCCTAACCATAAACCTAACCCTAAGCCAAACGTAAACCTAACCCTAACCATAACCATAACCAAATAATATTAATCCTAGCCCAAACCCTAACCCTAACACTAACTCTAAACCTAACCCTAAAAAGACCCTAACCCTAAACCTAAACCTAACCCTAACTCCAACGCTAGCCCCAACCCTGAACCTGACCCTGATTCTCACCCTAACCCTAACCCTAATTCTCACCCTAACGCTAACCCAATCCTAACCCTAACCTAACGTTCACCCTCACCCGAAAACTAACCCCAAGTCTAACCTTAACCCTGACTCTAACCCAACACTAATCCTAACCCTAGCACTAACCCTTAACCTAAACCTAACCTAAACCTAATCCTAAACCGAACGCTACACCTAATCTCAGCCCTAACCCTAAATTTTACCCTAAACCTCCAACACTAACCCTAACCCTCAAACCCTAAGCCTAACCCTAACCCTAGCCCTAACCCTAACCCTAACCCTAACCCTTACCCCACCCAAAGCCTAACCCCAACTCTAACCCTAACCTAAAATTAACCCAAGCCATAACCATAACACTAACTCTAATCTTACACCTAATCCAACACTAAACGTAACCCTAACCCTAACTCTAAGCCTAACCATAATCTAACCCTTACCCAAACGTTAACCCTAACCTGAACGCTAACCCTAACCCTAACCCTAACCCAACCTTAATTCTAAACCTAAGCCAACCCTAAACCTAACCCTAACCCGAAACCGAACCCAACCCTATACCTAACCCTAACCCATACACTAAACCTAACCCTAACACCTAAACCTAATGATGACCATAAACCTAACCCTAACCCTAACCCAAACCAACCTTAACTCTAATCCCAAAAATAACCCTAAACCTAAGCCTAACCTGAACCCTAATCTAAACCTAGCTGTAACCATAACCCTAACCCTATCCCTAATGAACCCTAACCAACACTAAACCTAACCCTAACCCTAAGCCTAACCCTAACCCAACCCTAACCCTAACTCTAAAACTAACACCTAACCCTAACCCTAACACTAACCCTAACCCAACCCTAACACTTACCCTAACCAACCCTCACCAAATCTAAACCATACCCTAACCCTAATCCTATCCCTAAATCTTGTCGCCAACAACAACCACAACCCTAACCCCTACCCCAACCCTAACCATAACCCGAACCATAACAATAACACTAATGAAACCCTAACCCTAACACTAACTCTAACGCTACCCCTAACCATAACCCTAACCCGAAACATAACCTAACCCAAAACCTAACCCAAACGTAAATCTAACCCTAGCCCTAACCCTAACACTAACCAAACCCAAACCATATTACTAACCCTAACCAACCCTAAACCAAAACATAAACCTAACCCTAATCCTAACCCTAATCCTAACCCAAACCCAACCATAAACCTAACAATAACCATAACCATAACCCAATAACAACAACACTAACCCTAACCATAACCCTAACCCAACCTTAATTCTAAACCTAACCCAACCTTAAACCTAACACTAACCCGAAACCGAACCCAACCCTATACCTAACCCTAACCCAAACACTAACCCTAACCCTAACAGCTAAACCTAATGATGACCATGAACCTAACCCTAACCCTAACCCAAAATAACCTTAACTCTAATCCCAAACATAACCGTAACCCTAAGCCTAACCTGAACCCTAATGTAAACCTAACTGTAACCCTAACCCTAACCCTATCCTAACGAACCCTAACCAACACTAAACCTAACCTTAACCCTAAGCCTAACACTAACTCAACCCTAACCGTAACTCTAAACCTAACACCTAACCCTAACCCTAACATTAACCCTAACCCTAACCCCAACTCTAAACCCTCACCCTAACTCTAACCCTAAACCTAACCCTAACTCTTATGCTAAGCCTAACACTAACCCTAAACCTAACCCAACCCTATACCGAACCCTAACCCAAACCCTAACACTAACCCTAACACCTAAACCTAATGCTAACCATAAACATAACCTTAACCTTAACCCAAACGAACCTTAACTCTAATCCTACCCTAACCCAAACCCTAACCCTAAACCTAAACCTAACCCTAACCCTGAACCTAACCCTAACCCCAACCTAAACCTAAATGTAACCGTAACCCTAACCTTAACCCTACCCCTAACCAAAACTAACCATCACTAAACCTAACTCTAAGGCTAAGGCTAAACCTAACCCAACCCTAACCCTAACCATAAACCTAACCCCTTACCCTAACCCTAACCCTAAACCTAACCCTAACCCTAACCCTAACACAAAACATAACCCTAACCTTAACCCTAACCCTAACCCAAACCCAACCAAAAACCTAACCATAAACCTAAACAAAACCGAATAACACTAACGCTAACCCTAACCCTAACCCTAACCCGAAACCCTCAAACTAACCCTAACCCTAACACTTACGCTAAGCCTAACCATAAACCTAACCCTAACCCACCCCAACACTAACCCTATCCCTAACACTAGCACAACCCTAACCATAAACCTAACCCTAAGCCAAACGTAAACCTAACCCTAACCATAACCATAACCAAATAATATTAATCCTGGCCCGAACCCTAACCCTAACACTAACTCTAAACCTAACCCTAACAAGACCCTAACCCTAATCCTAAACATAACCCTAACTCTAACGCTAGCCCCAACCCTGAACCTGACCCTGATTCTCACCCTAACCCTAACCCTAATTCTCACCCTAACGCTAACCCAATCCTAACCCTAACCTAACCTTCACCCTCAGCCGAAAACAAACCCCAAGGCTAAGCTTAACCCTGACTCTAACCCAACACTAATCCTAACCCTAGCCCTAACCCTTAACCTAAACCTAACCTAAACCTAATCCTAAACCGAACGCTAAACCTAATCTCAGCCCTAACCCTAAATTTTACCCTAAACCTCCAACACTAACCCTAACCCTCAAACCCTAAGCCTTACCCTAACCCTAGCCCTAACCCTAAACCTAACCCTAACCCTAATCCTTAACCCACCCAAAGCCTAACCCCAACTCTAACACTAACCTTAAATTAACCCAAGCCATAACCATAACACTAACTCTAAACTTACACCTAATCCAACACTAAACGTAACCCTAACCCTAACTCTAAGGCTAACCATATTCTAACCCTTACGCAAACGTTAACCCTAACCTGAACGCTAACCCTAACCCTAACCCAACCTTAATTCTAAACCTAAGCCAACCCTAAACCTAACCCTAACCCGAAACCGAACCCAACCCTATACCTAACCCTAACCCATACACTAAACCTAACCCTAACACCTAAACCTAATGATGACCATAAACCTAACCCTAACCCTAACCCAAACCAACCTTAAATCTAATCCCAAAAATAACCCTAAACCTAAGCCTAACCTGAACCCTAATCTAAACCTAACTGTATCCATAACCCTAACCTATCCCTAACGAACCCTAACCAACACTAAACCTAACCCTAACCCTAAGGCTAACCCTAACCCAACCCTAACCCTAACTCTAAACCTAACACCTAACCCTAACCCTAACACTAACCCTAACACAACCCTAACACTTACCCTAACCAACCCTCACCAAATCTAAACCATACCCTAACCCTAATCCTATCCCTAAATCTTGCCGCCAACAACAACCACAACCCTAACCCCTACCCCAACCCTAACCATAACCCGAACCATAACAATAACATTAATGAAACCCTAACCCTAACACTAACTCTAACGCTACCCCTAACCATAACCCTAACCCGAAACATAACCTAACCCAAAACCTAACCCAAACGTAAATCTAACCCTAGCCCTAACCCTAACACTAACCAAACCCAAACCATATTACTAACCCTAACCAACCCTAAACCAAAACATAAACCTAACCCTAATCCTAACCCTAATCCTAACCCAAACCCAACCATAAACCTAACAATAACCATAACCATAACCCAATAACAACAACACTAACCCTAACCATAACCCTAACCCAACCTTAATTCTAAACCTAACCCAACCCTAAACCTAACACTAACCCGAAACCGAACCCAACCCTATACCTAACCCTAACCCAAACACTAACCCTAACCCTAACAGCTAAACCTAATGATGACCATGAACCTAACCCTAACCCTAACCCAAAATAACCTTAACTCTAATCCCAAACATAACCGTAACCCTAAGCCTAACCTGAACCCTAATGTAAACCTAACTGTAACCCTAACCCTAACCCTATCCTAACGAACCCTAACCAACACTAAACCTAACCTTAACCCTAAGCCTAACACTAACTCAACCCTAACCCTAACTCTAAAGCTAAAACCTAACCCTAACCCTAACACTAACCCTAACCCTAACCCCAACTCTAAACCCTCACCCTAACTCTAACCCTAAACCTAACCCTAACTCTTATGCTAAGCCTAACACTAACCCTAAACCTAACCCAACCCTATACCGAACCCTAACCCAAACCCTAAAACTAACCCTAACACCTAAACCTAATGCTAACCATAAACATAACCTTAACCTTAACCCAAACGAACCTTAACTCTAATCCTACTCTAACCCAAACCCTAACCCTGAACCTAAACCTAACCCTAACCCTGAACCTAAC
Organism: Cavia porcellus; assembly: GCF_034190915.1. NCBI lineage: Eukaryota > Metazoa > Chordata > Mammalia > Rodentia > Caviidae > Cavia > Cavia porcellus. Next base: position 2,365,249 of record NW_026947547.1, on the reverse strand, counting down.
CCTAACCCTAACCTAAACCTAAATGTAACCGTAACCCTAACCTTAACCCTACCCCTAACCAACACTAACCATCACTAAACCTAACTCTAAGGCTAAGGCTAAAACTAACCCAACCCTAACCCTAACCATAAACCTAACCCCTTACCCTAACCCTAACCCTAACCCTAACCCTAACCCTAACCCTAACACAAAACACAACCCTAACCTTAACCGTAACCCTAACCCAAACCCAACCAAAAACTTATCCATAAACCTAAACATAACCCAATAACACTAACCCTAACCCTAACCCTAACCCTAACCCTAACCCTAAACCCTCAAACTAACCCTAACCCTAACATTTAAGCTAAGCCTAACCATAAACCTAAACCTAACCCACCCCAACACTAACCCTATCCCTAACACTAGCACAACCCTAACCATAAACCTAACCCTAAGCCAAACGTAAACCTAACCCTAACCATAACCATAACCAAATAATATTAATCCTGGCCCGAACCCTAACCCTAACACTAACTCTAAACCTAACCCTAACAAGACCCTAACCCTAATCCTAAACATAACCCTAACTCTAACGCTAGCCCCAACCCTGAACCTGACCCTGATTCTCACCCTAACCCTAACCCTAATTCTCACCCTAACGCTAACCCAATCCTAACCCTAACCTAACCTTCACCCTCAGCCGAAAACAAACCCCAAGGCTAAGCTTAACCCTGACTCTAACCCAACACTAATCCTAACCCTAGCCCTAACCCTTAACCTAAACCTAACCTAAACCTAATCCTAAACCGAACGCTAAACCTAATCTCAGCCCTAACCCTAAATTTTACCCTAAACCTCCAACACTAACCCTAACCCTCAAACCCTAAGCCTAACCCTAACCCTAGCCCTAACCCTAAACCTAACCCTAACCCTAATCCTGAACCCACCCAAAGCCTAACCCCAACTCTAACACTAACCTTAAATTAACCCAAGCCATAACCATAACACTAACTCTAAACTTACACCTAATCCAACACTAAACGTAACCCTAACCCTAACTCTAAGGCTAACCATATTCTAACCCTTACCCAAACGTTAACCCTAACCTGAACGCTAACCCTAACCCTAACCCTAACCCAACCTTAATTCTAAACCTAAGCCAACCCTAAACCTAACCCTAACCCGAAACCGAACCCAACCCTATACCTAACCCTAACCCATACACTAAACCTAACCCTAACACCTAAACCTAATGATGACCATAAACCTAACCCTAACCCTAACCCAAACCAACCTTAAATCTAATCCCAAAAATAACCCTAAACCTAAGCCTAACCTGAACCCTAATCTAAACCTAACTGTATCCATAACCCTAACCCTATCCCTAACGAACCCTAACCAACACTAAACCTAACCCTAACCCTAAGGCTAACCCTAACCCAACCCTAACCCTAACTCTAAACCTAACACCTAACCCTAACCCTAACACTAACCCTAACACAACCCTAACACTTACCCTAACCAACCCTCACCAAATCTAAACCATACCCTAACCCTAATCCTATCCCTAAATCTTGCCGCCAACAACAACCACAACCCTAACCCCTACCCCAACCCTAACCATAACCCGAACCATAACAATAACACTAATGAAACCCTAACCCTAACACTAACTCTAACGCTACCCCTAACCATAACCCTAACCCGAAACATAACCTAACCCAAAACCTAACCCAAACGTAAATCTAACCCTAGCCCTAACCCTAACACTAACCAAACCCAAACCATATTACTAACCCTAACCAACCCTAAACCAAAACATAAACCTAACCCTAATCCTAACCCTAATCCTAACCCAAACCCAACCATAAACCTAACAATAACCATAACCATAACCCAATAACAACAACACTAACCCTAACCATAACCCTAACCCAACCTTAATTCTAAACCTAACCCAATCCTAAACCTAACACTAACCCGAAACCGAACCCAACCCTATACCTAACCCTAACCCAAACACTAACCCTAACCCTAACAGCTAAACCGAATGATGACCATGAACCTAACCCTAACCCTAACCCAAAATAACCTTAACTCTAATCCCAAACATAACCGTAACCCTAAGCCTAACCTGAACCCTAATGTAAACCTAACTGTAACCCTAACCCTCACCCTATCCTAACGAACCCTAACCAACACTAAACCTAACCTTAACCCTAAGCCTAACACTAACTCAACCCTAACCGTAACTCTAAACCTAACACCTAACCCTAACCCTAACATTAACCCTAACCCTAACCCCAACTCTAAACCCTCACCCTAACTCTAAGCCTAAACCTAACCCTAACTCTTATGCTAAGCCTAACACTAACCCTAAACCTAACCCAACCCTATACCGAACCCTAACCCAAACCCTAACACTAACCCTAACACCTAAACCTAATGCTAACCATAAACATAACCTTAACCTTAACCCAAACGAACCTTAACTCTAATCCTACCCTAACCCAAACCCTAACCCTAAACCTAAACCTAACCCTAACCCTGAACCTAACCCTAACCCCAACCTAAACCTAAATGTAGCCGTAACCCTAACCTTAACCCTACCCCTAACCAAAACTAACCATCACTAAACCTAACTCTAAGGCTAAGGCTAAACCTAACCCAACCCTAACCCTAACCATAAACCTAACCCCTTACCCTAACAGTAACCCTAAACCTAACCCTAACCCTAACCCTAACACAAAACATAACCCTAACCTTAACCCTAACCCTAACCCAAACCCAACCAAAAACCTAACCATAAACCTAAACAAAACCCAATAACACTAACGCTAACCCTAACGCTAACCCTAACCCGAAACCCTCAAACTAACCCTAACCCTAACACTTACGCTAAGCCTAACCATAAACCTAACCCTAACCCACCCCAACACTAACCCTATCCCTAACACTAACACAACCCTAACCATAAACCTAACCCTAAGCCAAACGTAAACCTAACCCTAACCATAACCATAACCAAATAATATTAATCCTAGCCCGAACCCTAACCCTAAAACTAACTCTAACCCTAACCCTAACAAGACCCTAACCCTAAACCTAAACCTAACCCTAACTCTAACGCTAGCCCCAACCCTGAACCTGACCCTGATTCTCACCCTAACCCTAACCCTAATTCTCACCCTAACGCTAACCCAATCCTAACCCTAACCTAACCTTCACCCTCACCCGAAAAGTAACCCCAAGGCTAACCTTAACCCTGACTCTAACCCAACACTAATCCTAACCCTAGCCCTTACCCTTAACCTAAACCTAACCTAAACCTAATCCTAAACCGAACGCTACACCTAATCTCAGCCCTAACCCTAAATTGTACCCTAAACCTCCAACACTAACCCTAACCCTCAAACCATAAGCCTAACCCTAACCCTAGCCCTAACCCTAACCCTAACCCTAACCCTAACCCTTACCCCACCCAAAGCCTAACCCCAACTCTAACCCTAACCTTAAATTAACCCAAGCCATAACCGTAACACTAACTCTAAACTTACACCTAATCCAACACTAAACGTAACCCTAACCCTAACTCTAAGCCTAACCATAATCTAACCCTTACCCAAACGTTAACCCTAACCTGAATGCTAACCCTAACCCTAACCCTAACCCAACCTTAATTCTAAACCTAAAACAACCCTAAACCTAACCCTAACCCAAACACTAACCCTAACCCTAACACCTAAACCTAATGATGACCATAAACCTAGCCCTAACCCTAACCCAAAATAAACTTAACTCTAATCCCAAAAATAACCCTAACCCTAAGCCTAACCTGAACCCTAATGTAAACCTAACTGTAACCCTAACCCTAACCCTATCCTAACGAACCCTAACCAACACTAAACCTAACCTTAACCCTAAGCCTAACACTAACTCAACCCTAACCCTAACTCTAAACCTAAAACCTAACCCTAACCCTAACACTAACCCTAACCCTAACCCCAACTCTAAACCCTCAACCTAACTCTAACCCTAAACCTAACCCTAACTCTTATGCTAAGCCTAACACTAACCCTAAACCTAACCCAACCCTATACCGAACCCTAACCCAAACCCTAACACTAACCCTAACACCTAAACCTAATGCTAACCATAAACATAACCTTAACCTTAACCCAAACGAACCTTAACTCTAATCCTACCCTAACCCAAACCCTAACCCTAAACCTAAACCTAACCCTAACCCTGAACCTAACCCTAACCCTAACCTAAACCTAAATGTAACCGTAACCCTAACCTTAACCCTACCCCTAACCAACACTAACCATCACTAAACCTAACTCTAAGGCTAAGGCTAAACCTAACCCAACCCTAATCCTAACCATAAACCTAACTCCTTACCCTAACCCTAACCCTAACCCTAACCCTAACACAAAACGTAACCCTAACCTTAACCCTAACCCTAACCCAAACCCAACCAAAAACCTAACCATAAACCTAAACATAACCCAATAACACTAACCCTAACCCTAACCCTAACCCTAACCCTAACCCTAAACCCTCAAACTAACACTAACCCTAACACTTACGCTAAGCCTAACCATAAACCTAACCCTAACCCACCCCAACACTAACCCTATACCTAACACTAACACAACCCTAACCATAAACCTAACCCTAAGCCAAACGTAAACCTAACCCTAACCATAACCATAACCAAATAATATTAATCCTAGCCCAAACCCTAACCCTAACACTAACTCTAAACCTAACCCTAAAAAGACCCTAACCCTAAACCTAAACCTAACCCTAACTCCAACGCTAGCCCCAACCCTGAACCTGACCCTGATTCTCACCCTAACCCTAACCCTAATTCTCACCCTAACGCTAACCCAATCCTAACCCTAACCTAACGTTCACCCTCACCCGAAAACTAACCCCAAGTCTAACCTTAACCCTGACTCTAACCCAACACTAATCCTAACCCTAGCACTAACCCTTAACCTAAACCTAACCTAAACCTAATCCTAAACCGAACGCTACACCTAATCTCAGCCCTAACCCTAAATTTTACCCTAAACCTCCAACACTAACCCTAACCCTCAAACCCTAAGCCTAACCCTAACCCTAGCCCTAACCCTAACCCTAACCCTAACCCTTACCCCACCCAAAGCCTAACCCCAACTCTAACCCTAACCTAAAATTAACCCAAGCCATAACCATAACACTAACTCTAATCTTACACCTAATCCAACACTAAACGTAACCCTAACCCTAACTCTAAGCCTAACCATAATCTAACCCTTACCCAAACGTTAACCCTAACCTGAACGCTAACCCTAACCCTAACCCTAACCCAACCTTAATTCTAAACCTAAGCCAACCCTAAACCTAACCCTAACCCGAAACCGAACCCAACCCTATACCTAACCCTAACCCATACACTAAACCTAACCCTAACACCTAAACCTAATGATGACCATAAACCTAACCCTAACCCTAACCCAAACCAACCTTAACTCTAATCCCAAAAATAACCCTAAACCTAAGCCTAACCTGAACCCTAATCTAAACCTAGCTGTAACCATAACCCTAACCCTATCCCTAATGAACCCTAACCAACACTAAACCTAACCCTAACCCTAAGCCTAACCCTAACCCAACCCTAACCCTAACTCTAAACCTAACACCTAACCCTAACCCTAACACTAACCCTAACCCAACCCTAACACTTACCCTAACCAACCCTCACCAAATCTAAACCATACCCTAACCCTAATCCTATCCCTAAATCTTGTCGCCAACAACAACCACAACCCTAACCCCTACCCCAACCCTAACCATAACCCGAACCATAACAATAACACTAATGAAACCCTAACCCTAACACTAACTCTAACGCTACCCCTAACCATAACCCTAACCCGAAACATAACCTAACCCAAAACCTAACCCAAACGTAAATCTAACCCTAGCCCTAACCCTAACACTAACCAAACCCAAACCATATTACTAACCCTAACCAACCCTAAACCAAAACATAAACCTAACCCTAATCCTAACCCTAATCCTAACCCAAACCCAACCATAAACCTAACAATAACCATAACCATAACCCAATAACAACAACACTAACCCTAACCATAACCCTAACCCAACCTTAATTCTAAACCTAACCCAACCTTAAACCTAACACTAACCCGAAACCGAACCCAACCCTATACCTAACCCTAACCCAAACACTAACCCTAACCCTAACAGCTAAACCTAATGATGACCATGAACCTAACCCTAACCCTAACCCAAAATAACCTTAACTCTAATCCCAAACATAACCGTAACCCTAAGCCTAACCTGAACCCTAATGTAAACCTAACTGTAACCCTAACCCTAACCCTATCCTAACGAACCCTAACCAACACTAAACCTAACCTTAACCCTAAGCCTAACACTAACTCAACCCTAACCGTAACTCTAAACCTAACACCTAACCCTAACCCTAACATTAACCCTAACCCTAACCCCAACTCTAAACCCTCACCCTAACTCTAACCCTAAACCTAACCCTAACTCTTATGCTAAGCCTAACACTAACCCTAAACCTAACCCAACCCTATACCGAACCCTAACCCAAACCCTAACACTAACCCTAACACCTAAACCTAATGCTAACCATAAACATAACCTTAACCTTAACCCAAACGAACCTTAACTCTAATCCTACCCTAACCCAAACCCTAACCCTAAACCTAAACCTAACCCTAACCCTGAACCTAACCCTAACCCCAACCTAAACCTAAATGTAACCGTAACCCTAACCTTAACCCTACCCCTAACCAAAACTAACCATCACTAAACCTAACTCTAAGGCTAAGGCTAAACCTAACCCAACCCTAACCCTAACCATAAACCTAACCCCTTACCCTAACCCTAACCCTAAACCTAACCCTAACCCTAACCCTAACACAAAACATAACCCTAACCTTAACCCTAACCCTAACCCAAACCCAACCAAAAACCTAACCATAAACCTAAACAAAACCCAATAACACTAACGCTAACCCTAACCCTAACCCTAACCCGAAACCCTCAAACTAACCCTAACCCTAACACTTACGCTAAGCCTAACCATAAACCTAACCCTAACCCACCCCAACACTAACCCTATCCCTAACACTAACACAACCCTAACCATAAACCTAACCCTAAGCCAAACGTAAACCTAACCATAACCATAACCATAACCAAATAATATTAATCCTAGCCCGAACCCTAACCCTAAAACTAACTCTAACCATAACCCTAACAAGACCCTAACCCTAAACCTAAACCTAACCCTAACTCTAACGCTAGCCCCAACCCTGAACCTGACCCTGATACTCACCCTAACCCTAACCCTAATTCTCACCCTAACGCTAACCCAATCCTAACCCTAACCTAACCTTCACCCTCACCCAAAAAGTAACCCCAAGGCTAACCTTAACCCTGACTCTAACCCAACACTAATCCTAACCCTAGCCCTAACCCTTAACCTAAACCTAACCTAAACCTAATCCTAAACCGAACGTTACACCTAATCTCAGCCCTAACCCTAAATTTTACCCTAAACCTCCAACACTAACCCTAACCCTCAAACCATAAGCCTAACCCTAACCCTAGCCCTAACCCTAACCCTAACCCTAACCCTAACCCTTACCCCACCCAAAGCCTAACCCCAACTCTAACCCTAACCTTAAATTAACCAAAGCCATAACCGTAACACTAACTCTAAGCTTACACCTAATCCAACACTAAACGTAACCCTAACCCTAACTCTAAGCCTAACCATAATCTAACCCTTACCCAAACGTTAACCCTAACCTGAACGCTAACCCTAACCCTAACCCTAACCCAACCTTAATTCTAAACCTAAAACAACCCTAAACCTAACCCTAACCCAAACACTAACCCTAACCCTAACACCTAAACCTAATGATGACCATAAACCTAACCCTAACCCTAAACCAAACCAACCTTAACTCTAATCCCAAAAATAACCCTTACCCTAAGCCTAACCTGAACCCTAATCCAAACCTAACTGTAACCATAACCCTAACCCTATCCCTAACGAACCCTAACCAACACTAAACCTAACCCTAACCCTAAGCCTAACCCTAACCCAACCCTAACCCTAACTCTAAACCTAATACCTAACCCTAACCCTAACACTAACCCTAACCCAACCCTAACACTTACCCTAACCAACCCTAACCAAATCTAAACCGTACCCTAAACCTAATCCTATCCCTAAACCTTGCCGTAAAGCTATCGCCAACAACAACCAAAACCCTAACCCCTACCCCAACCCTAACCATAACCCGAACCATAACAATAACACTAATGAAACCCTAACCCTAACACTAACTCTAACGCTACCCCTAACCATAACCCTAACCCGAAACATAACCTAACCCAAAACCTAACCCAAACGTAACTCTAACCCTAGCCCTAACCCTAACACTAACCAAACCCAAACCATATTACTAACCCTAACCCAACCCTAAACCAAAACATAAACCTAACCCTAATCCTAACCCTAATCCTAACCCAAACCCAACCATAAACCTAACCATAACCATAACCATAACCCAATAACAATAACCCTAACCCTAACCATAACCCTAACCCTACCTTAATTCTAAACCTAACCCAACCCTAAACCTAACCCTAACCCGAAACCGAACCCAACCCTATACCTAACCCTAACCCAAACACTAACCCTAACCCTAACTGCTAAACCTAATGATGACCATGAACCTAACCCTAACCCTAACCTAAAATAACCTTAACTCTAATCCCAAACATAACCCTAACCCTAAGCCTAACCTCAACCCTAATGTAAACCTAACTGTAACCCTAACCCTAACCCTATCCTAACGAACCCTAACCAACACTAAACCTAACCTTAACCCTAAGCCTAACACTAACTCAACCCTAACCCTAACTCTAAACCTAACACCTAACCCTAACCCTAACACTAACCCTAATCCTAACCCCAACTCTAAACCCTCACCCTAACTCTAACCCTAAACCTAACCCTAACTCTTATGCTAAGCCTAACACTAACCCTAAACCTAACCCAACACTACACCGAACCCTAACCCAAACCCTAACACTAACCCTAACACCTAAACCTAATGCTAACCATAAACATAACCTTAACCTTAACCCAAACGAACCTTAACTCTAATCCTACCCTAACCCAAACCCTAACCCTAAACCTAAACCTAACCCTAACCCTGAACCTAACCCTAACCCTAACCTAAACCTAAATGTAACCGTAACCCTAACCTTAACCCTACCGCTAACCAACATTAACCATCACTAAACCTAACTCTAAGGCTAAGGCTAAACCTAACCCAACCCTAACCCTAACCATAAACCTAACCCCTTACCCTAACCCTAACCCTAACCCTAACACAAAACATAACCCTAACCTTAACCATAACCCTAACCCAAACCCAACCAAAAACCTAACCATAAACCTAAACATAACCCAATAACACTAACCCTAACCCTAACCCTAACCCTAACCCTAAACCCTCAAACTAACCCTAACCCTAACACTTACGCTAAGCCTAACCATGAACCTAACGCTAATCCACCCCAACACTAACCCTATCCCTAACACTAACACATCCCTAACCATAAACCTAACCCTAAGCCAAACGTAAACCTAACCCTAACCATAACCATAACCAAATAATATTAATCCTAGCCCGAACCCTAACCCTAACATTAACTCTAAACCTAACCCTAACAAGACCCTAACCCTAAACCTAAACCTAACTCTAATTCTAACGCTAGCCCCAACCCTGAACCTGACCCTGATTCTCACTATAACCCTAACCCTAATTCTAACCCTAACGCTAACCCAATCCTAACCCTAACCTAACCTTCACCCTCACCCGAATACTAACCCCAAGGCTAACCTTAACCCTGACTCTAACCCAACACTAATCCTAACCCTAGCCCTAACCCTTAACCTAAACCTAACCTAAACCTAATCCTAAACCGAACGCTACACCTAATCTTAGCAATAACCCTAAATTTTACCCTAAACCTCCAACACTAACCCTAACCCTCAAACCCTAAGCCTAACCCTAACCCTAGCCCTAACCCTAACCCTAACACTTACCCCACCCAAAGCCTAACCCCAACTCTAACCCTAACCTTAAATTAACCCAAGCCATTACCGTAACACTAACTCTAAACTTACACCTAATCCAACACTAAACGTAACCCTAACCCTAACTCTAAGCCTAACCATAATCTAACCCTTACCCAAACGTTAACCCTAACCTGAACGCTAACCCTAACCCTAATCCTAACCCAACCTTAATTCTAAACCTAACCCAACCCTAAACCTAACCCTAACCCGAAACCGAACCCTACCCTAGACCTAACCCTAACCCAAACACTAGCCCTAACCCTATCACCTAAACCTAAGGATGACCATAAACCTAACCCTAACCCTAACCCAAACCAACCTTAACTCTAATCCCAAAAATAACCCTAACCCTAAGCCTAACCTGAACCCTAATCTAAACCTAACTGTAACCATAACCCTAACCCTATCCCTAACGAACCCTAACCAACACTAAACCTAACCCTAACCCTAAGCCTAACCCTAACCCAACCCTAACCCTAACTCTAAACCTAACACCTAACCCTAACCCTAACACTAACCCTAACCCAACCCTAACACTTACCCTTACCAACCCTAACCAAATCTAAACCGTACCCTAACCCTAATCCTATCCCTAAACCTTGCCATAAAGCTATCGCCAACCACAACCACAACCCTAACCCCTACCCTAACCCTAACCATAACCCGAACCATAACAATAACACTAATGAAACCCTAACCCTAACACTAACTCTAACGCTACCCCTAACCATAACCCTAACCCGAAACATAACCTAACCCAAAACCTAACCCAAACGTAACTCTAACCCTAGTCCTAACTCTAACACTAACCAAACCCGAACCATATTACTAACGCTAACCCAACCATAAACCAAAACATAAACCTAACCCTAATCCTAACCCTAATCCTAACCCAAACCCAACCATAAACCTAACCATAACCATAACCATAACCCAATAACACTAACCCTAAACCTAACCATAACCCTAACCCAAACCCAAACATAAACGTAACTGCAACCCTAACCATAACCCAATAACACTAACCCTAACCCTAACCCTAACCCTAACCCTAACCAAACCCTAACACTAACCCTATCCCTAACACTAACACAACCCTAACCCTAAACCTAACCCTAACCCTAACTCTAACACTAGCCCTAACCCTGACTCTGACCCTGTTCCTCACCCTAACCCTAACCCTAATCCTCACCCTAACTCTAAACCAATCCTAACCCTAACCTAATCCTCACCCGCACCCTAACGCTAACCCGAAGGCTAACACTAACCCTAATCCAAAACTAATTTTAACCCTATCCATAAGCATAACCCCTAACCCTAATCCTAACCATAAACCTAACCCTAACCCTAACTCTAACCCAACACTAATCCTAACTCTAGCCCTAACCCTAAACCTAAACCTAACTAACCCTAAACCTAAACCAAAGCCACACCTTACCTGAGTCCTAACCCTAAATTTTACCCTAACCCTCCAACACTAACCCTAACCCTCAAACCCTAACACTAGCCCTAACCCTAACCCTAACCCTTATACCCACTCAAGCCTAACTCCAACGCTCACCCTAACCTTAAACTAACCCTAACCCTAACACTAAATCTAAGCCAACACCTAACCGAACAATAAGCGTAACCCTAACCCTAACACTAAGCCTAACCAACCCTAACCAAACCTAAGCCTAAACCTAACCCTAACCCTAGCACTTACCCTAACCCAAACCCCAACGCCAACCCCAAACCGAAACACAACCGCAAACCCTACCCTAACCCAACCCTAAACCTATCCCTAACCCTAACACTAACCCAAACCTAACCCTATCCCTAACCCTCACCCTACACTAAACCTAACCCTAAACCTAACCCTAACATTAAACCCAAACCCAACCCCAACCCCAACCTGAACCACAACCCCAACAGGAACCCTAACCCAACCCTAACACTAACCGTAAACCTAACACAACACGAACCCTAACCCTAACCATAACCATGACACTAACGATAAGAGTACCCTAACCCTAAGGCTACCCTTACCCTACCATAGGCCTAAAACTAACCCTAACCCTAAACGTAACACAACCCTGACACTAAACCTAACTCTAAATGTAACACTAACTCTAAAGCTAAGCCTAAGCCTAAGCCTAACCCTAATGCTAACCAACCGAAACCAACACTAAATTAACCCTAAACTTAAATCTAAACAAAAGCCTAACCCTAACCCTAACCTGAAACCCAACACTAACCCTAAACGTAAATCTAACCCTAAACCTAACCCTAAATGTAACCCTAACACTAACACTAACCCAACCCTAACCCTAACCCTAACACTAACCCTACCCTACCCATAAACCTAAGCCTAACACTTACCCTAACCAACCCTAACCAAATCTAAACATTACACTAACCCTAACCCTATCCCTAAACCTTGCCATAAACCTATCGTCACCCACAAACACAACCCGAACCCCAACACCAACCCTAACCATAACCAGAACCATAACACTAACACTAATGAAACCCTAACCCTAACACTAACTCTAACCCTACCCCTAACCTTAACCCTAACCCTAACCATAACGTAACCCAAAACCTAACCCAAACGTAACCCTAACCCTAGGCCTAACCCTAACACTAACGCAACCTGAACCCTAATACTAACCCTAACCCAACCTTAACACAAAACATAACGGTAACCCTAACCCTAACCCTAAACCAAAACCAAACATAAACCTAACCATAACCCTAACGATAACCCAATAACACTAACCCTAACCGTAACTCTAACACTAACGCAACACTAACACTAACCCTATCCCTGACATTAACACAACCCTAACCCTAAACCTAACCCTAACCCTTACTCTAACACTAGCCCTAACCCTGACTCTGAACCTGATCCTCACCCTAACCCTAACCCTTATCCTCACCCTAACTCTAAACCAATCCTAACCCTAACCTAAACCTCACCCTCACCCTAACGCTAACCCCAAGGCTAACCCTAACCCTAATCCAAAACTAACCTTAACCATATCCATAAGCATAACCCCTAACCTTAATCATAACCGTAAACCTAACCCTAACCCTAACTCTAACCCAACACTAATCCTAACCATAGCCCTAACCCTAAACCTAAACCTAACCTAACCCTAAACCTAAACCAATGCTACAACTAACCCGAGGCCTAACCCTAAATTTTCCCCTACCCTCCAACACTAACCCTAACCCTCAAACCCTAACCCTAGCCCTAACCCTAACCCTAACACTTACACCCACTCAAGCCTAACCCCAACTACAACCCTAACCATAAACTAACCCTAACTCTAAAACTAAATCTAAGCCAACACCTAACAGAACACTAAACGTAACCCTAACCCTAACATTAAGCCTAACCCTAATCTAACCCTAACCCAAACGCTAAACCTAACCTTAACGCTAAACCTAACCCTAACCCTAACCCTAACCCAACCCTAATTCTAAACCTAACCCAACCCTAAACCTAACTCTAACCCGAAACCGAACCCAACCCTAGACCTAAACCTAACCCAAACACTAACCCTAACACCTAAACCTAATGATGACCATAAACCTAACCCTAACCCTAACCCAAACCAACCTTAATTCTAATCCCAACTATAACTCTAACCCTAAGCCTAACCTGAACCCTAATCTAAACCTAACTGTAACTCTAACCCTAACCCTATCCCTAAAGAACCCTAAACAACACTAAACCTAACACTAACCCTAAGCCTAAACCTAACCCAACCCTAACCCTAACTCTAAACCTAACACCTAACCCTATCCCTAACCCTAACACTAACCCTAAACCTAAACCCAACCCTAAACCCTCACCCTAACTCTAAACCTAAACCTAAACCTAACCCTTATGCTAAGCCTAACCCTAACCCTAAACCTAACCCAACCCTATACCTGACCCTAACCCAAACCCTAACACTAACCCTAACACCTAAACCTAATGCTAACCATAAACTTAACCCTATCTCTAACCCAACCCAACCTTAACTCTATTTCTGCCCTAACCCAAACTCTAACCCTAAACCTAAACCTAAACTTAAACCTAAACCTCAACCTAATCCTAACCCTAACCTAAACCTAAATGTAAAGGTAACCCTAACCTTAAGCCTCCCCCTAACCAACCCTAACCAACACTAAACCTAACCCTAAACCTAAGGCTAACCCAAACCCAACCCTAACCCTAACCCTAACCCTAAACCATAACCCTAACCCTAACCCTAACCCTGACCCTAAACCTAACCCAACGCTAACCCTAACCCTAACCCTGAACCTAACCCAAAGCCTAACCCTAACCATAACCCAAACAATAAAACCTAACCCAACCCTAACTCTAACACTAACACTAAACCTAATCCTATCTCTAATCCTAACCCCAGCTCTAAGCCTAACGCTAACCCTGACCCTAACATAACCCTAACCCAACCCTAACCCTAACCCTAACCCTAACCCTAACCCCTAATCCTAACCCTAACTCAAACCCTAACCATAACCCTAACACTTACTCTAACCCCAACCTAACACTAACACTAACCGAAACAGTAACCCTAACCCTAAGTATTACCCTAACCGTAAGCCTAATGCTAACCCTAACCCTAACACTAAGCCTAACAAACCCTAACCAAACCTAACCCTAACCCTAACCCTAACCCTAACCCTAACCTTAACCCAACATTTACCCTAACCCTCACCCTAACCCTAACCGTAACCCTTACCCACACGCTAACCCCAATGCCAACTCTAACCCCTACCCTAAACTAACCCTAACCCTTAACGTAACACTAACCCGAAACCTACACCTAATCCAACACTAAACATAACCCTAACCCTAACCTTAACTGTAACCCTAACTCTAAACCTAACCCTAAACCTAACCGAACACTAAACGTAACCCTAACCCTAAACTTAACCCTAACCCTAACCCTAAACCTAACCCTAAACCTAACACTAACCCTAACGCTAACCCTAACCCTGACGCTAACACAAACCATAACACTAACTCTAACCGTAAACCTTACCCTACCCAAACCTAAAATTAACGCTAACCCTAACTCTAACCTTGACCAAACATTTACCCTAAACATAACCCTAAGCTAACCGTACACCTAACACAACACTAAACGTAACCCTAACCCTAACCATAACCCTAATCCTAACCCTAACCCTCAAGCTAACACTAACCCTAACTCTAACCCTGAACCTAACACTATAACATTAACCCTAACCATAAACCTAAACCAACCCAAACCTAAACCTAAACCTAACCCTAACCCTAACGTTAAAACAACATATACCCTCAACTTAAACTTAACCCTAATTCTAGCCCTAAACCCTAACCTGAAACCTAACCCTGACCCTAACCCTAAAACGAACCAAAAACTAAACCTAACCCTAACCCTAACCATAACCCTAAGACTAACACAACCATACCCCTAATACTATCCCTTACACTAACGCTAAGCGTAACCCTAACACTAACTCTAAATATCCCCCAACACGAACCCTAACCCTAACCCTAACCGAAACCAACCTAAAACAACCCTAAACTTAACCCTAACCCTAAGATTAATCCTAACCCTAACCCTAAACAACTCTAACCCAACCCTAAACCTAACCCTAATTCTAACCCAAACCATAACCTTAACCTAACTCTAACCCTAACCCTAACCCTAAACTTAAACCTAACCCTAATGCTAAACCAACCTTAACCCAAAACTAAACCTAACCCTAACCCTAAAGCTAATCCTAACCAAAACACTAACCCTAACCCTAAACCTAACCGTAACCCTAAACCTAACCCTTAACCTAGCCCTAACCTTAAAACCAAACCCAACCCCAACCCAAACCTGAACCACAACCCCAACAGCAACCCTAACCCAACCTTAATCCTAACCCTAAACCTAACACAACATGAACCCTAACCCTAACCATAACCATAACCCTAATGATAAGAGTACTCTAACCCTAACGCTACCCTTTCCCTACCATAGGCCTAAACCTAACCCTAACCCTAAGCCTAACCGTAAAACAACCCTGGCACTAAACCTAACCCTAAATCTAACCGTAACCCTAAACCTAAGCCTAAGCCTAAGCCTAACCCTAACCCTAACCAACCGAAACCAACCCTAAATTAACCCTAAACTTAAACCTAACCAAAAGCCTAACCCTAACCCTAACCTGAAACCCAACCCTAACCCTACACGTAAATCTAAACCTAACCCTAATCCTAACTGTAACCCTAACACTAAACCTAACCCAACCCTAACCCTAACCCTAACACTAACCCTACCCTACCCATAAACCTAAGCCTAACACTTACCCTAACCACCCCTAACCAAATATAAACAGAACCCTAACCCTAACCCTATCCCTAAACCTTGCCCTAAACTTATCGCCAACCAAAACCACAACCCTAACCCCAAACCCAACCTTAACCATAACCCGAACCATAACACTAACACTAATGAAACCCTAACCATAACACTAACTCTAAACCTTCCCCAAACTTAACCCTAACCCAAACCATAACCTAACCCAAAACCTAACCCAAATGTAACCCTAACCGTAGCCCTAACCCTAACAATAACCGAACCCGAAACCTAATACTAACCCTAACCCAACGCTAACCCAAAACACAACCCTAACCCTAACCCTAACCCTAATCCAAACCCAACCCTAACCCTAAAACTAACCCTAACCCTAACACTTACCCTAACGCCACCCTAACACTAACACTAATCCAAACCGTAACCCTAGCCCTAAGTCTTACCCTAACCCTAAGCCTAATGCTAACCCTAACCCTAACAGTAAGCCTAACCTACCCTAACCAAACCTAACCCTAACCCTAACCCTAGCACTTACCCTAACCCAAACCCCAATGCCAACCCCAAACCGAAACACAACCGCAAACCCTACCCTAACCCTACCCTAAACCTATCCCTAACCCTAACACTAACCCAAACCTAACCCTATCCCTAACCCTCACCCTACACTAAACCTAACCCTAAACCTAACCCTAACATTAAACCCAAACCCAACCCCAACCCCAACCTGAACCACAACCCCAAAAGGAACCCTAACCCAACCCTAACACTAACCGTAAACCTAACACAACACGAACCCTAACCCTAACCATAACCATGACCCTAACGATAAGAGTACCCTAAACCTAAGGCTACCCTTACCATACCACAGGCCTAAAACTAACCCTAACCCTAACCCTAAACGTAACACAACCCTGACACTAAACCTAACTCTAAATGTAACACTAACTCTAAACCTAAGCCTAACCCTAACCCTAACGCTAACCAACCGAAACCAACACTAAATTAACCCTAAACTTAAATCTAAAGAAAACCTAACCCTAACCCTAACCTGAAACCCAACACTAACCCTAAACGTAAATCTAACCCTAACCCTAACCCTAACTGGAACCCTAACACTAACCCTAACCCAAGCCTAACCCTAACCCTAACACTAACCCTACCCTACCCATAAACCTAAGCCTAACACTTACCCTAACCAACCCGAACCAAATTTAAACATTACACTAACCCTAACCCTATCCCTAAACCTTACCATAAACCTATCGTCACCCACAAACACACCCCGAACCCCAACCCCAACCCTAACCAGAACCAGAACCATAACACTAACACTAATGAAACCCTAACCCTAACACTAACTCTAACCCTACCCCTAACCTTAACCCTAACCCTAACCATAACCTAACGCAAAACCTAACCCAAACGTAACCCTAACCCTAGGCCTAACCCTAACACTAACGCAACCTGAACCCTAATACTAACCCTAACCCAACCTTAACACAAAACATAACCCTAACCCTAACCCTAACCCTAACCCAAAACCAAACGTAAACCTAACCATAACCCTAACAATAACCCAATAACACTAACCCTAACCGTAACTCTAACCCTAACCCAACCCTAACACTAACCCTATCCCTAACACTAACACAACCCTAACCCTAAACCTAACCCTAACCCTAACTCTAACACTAGCCCTAACCCTGACTCTGAACCTGATCCTCACCCTAACCCTAACCCTAATCCTCACCCTAACTCTAAACCAATCCTAACACTAACCTAAACCTCACCCTCACCCTAACGCTAACCCCAAGGCTAACCCTAACCCTAATCCAAAACTAAACTTAACCATATCCATAAGCATAACCCCTAACCCTAATCATAACCGCAAACCTAACCCTAACCCTAACTCTAACCCAACACTAATCCTAACCCTAGCCCTAACCCTAAACCTAAACCTAACCTAACCCTAACCCTAAACCAACGCTACAACTAACCCGGGGCCTAACACTAAATTTTCCCCTACCCTCCAACCCTAACCCTAACCCTCAAACTCTAACCCTAGCCCTAACCCTAACCCTAACATTTACACCCACTCAAGCCTAACTCCAACTCTAACCCTAACCTTAAACTAACCCTAACCCTAACACTAAATCTAAGCCAACACCTAACCGAACACTAAACGTAACCCTAACCCTAACTTTAAGACTAACCCTAATCTAACCCTAACCCAAACGCTAAACCTAACCTTAAAGCTAAACCTAACCCTAACCCTAACCCTAACCCAACCCTAATTCTAAACCTAACCCAACCCTAAACCTAACTCTAACCCGAAACCGAACCCAACCCTAGACCTAAACCTAACCCAAACACTAACCCTAACACCTAAACCTAATGATGACCATAAACCTAACCCTAACCCTAACCCAAAGCAACCTTAATTCTAATCCCAACTATAACTCTAACCCTAAGCCTAACCTGAACCCTAACCTAAAAATAACTGTAACACTAACCCTAACCCTATCCCTAAAGAACCCTAACCAACACTAAACCTAACCCTAACCCTAAGCCTAAAACTAACCCAACCCTAACACTAACTCTAAACCTAACACCTAACCCTATCCCTAACCCTAACACTAACCCTAAACCTAAACCCAACCCTAAACCCTCACCCTAACTCTAAACCTAAACCTACACCTAACCCTTATACTAAGCCTAACCCTAACCCTAAACCTAACCCAACCCTATACCTGACCCTAACCCAAACCCTAACGCTAACCCTAACACCTAAACCTAATGCTAACCATAAACTTAACCCTATCCCTAACCCAACCCAACCTTAACTCTATTTCTGCCCTAAACCAAACTCTAACCCTAAACCTAAACCTAAACTTAAACCTAAACCTCAACCTAACCCTAACCCTAACCTAAACCTAAATGTAACCGTAACCCTAACCTTAAGCATCCCCCTAACCAAACCAAACCATCACTAAACCTAACCCTAAACCTAAGGCTAACCCAAACTCAACCCTAACCATAACCCTAATCCTAACCCTAACCCTCAAGCTAACACTAACCCTAACTCTAACCCTGAGCCTAACACTATAACACTAACCCTAACCATAAACCTAAACCAACCCAAACCTAAACCTAAACCTAACCCTAACCCTAACGTTAAAACAACATATGCCCTCAACTTAAACTTAACCCTAATTCTAGCCCTAAACCCTAACCTGAAACCTAACCCTGACCCTAACCCTAAAACTAACCAAAAACTAAACCTAACCCTAACCCTAACCACAACCCTAAGACTAACACAACCATACCCCTAATACTATCCCTTACACTAACGCTAAGCGTAAAACTAACACTAACCCTAAATATCCCACAACACGAACCCTAACCCTAACCCTAACCGAAACCAACCTAAAACAACACTAACCTTAACACTAACCTGAAGATTAATCCTAACCCTAACCCTAAATAACCCTAACCCAACCCTAAACCTAACCCTAATTCTAACCCAAACCATAACCTTAACCTAACTCTAACCCTAACCCTAACCCTAAACTTAAACCTAACCCTAATGCTAAACCAACCTTAACCCAAAACTAAACCTAACCCTAACTCTAAAGCTAATCCTAACCAAAACACTAACCCTAACCCTAAACCTAACCGTAACACTAAACCTAACCCTTAACCTAGCCCTAACCTTAAAACCAAACCCAACCCCAACCCAAACCTGAACCACAACCCCAACAGCAACCCTAACCCAACCTTAATCCTAACCCTAAACCTAACACAACATGAACCCTAACCCTAACCATAACCATAACCCTAATGATAAGAGTACTCTAACCCTAACGCTACCCTTTCCCTACCATAGGCCTAAACCTAACCCTAACCCTAAGCCTAACCGTAAAACAACCCTGGCACTAAACCTAACCCTAAATCTAACCGTAACCCTAAACCTAAGCCTAAGCCTAAGCCTAACCCTAACCCTAACCAACCGAAACCAACCCTAAATTAACCCTAAACTTAAACCTAACCAAAAGCCTAACCCTAACCCTAACCTGAAACCCAACCCTAACCCTACACGTAAATCTAAACCTAACCCTAATCCTAACTGTAACCCTAACACTAAACCTAACCCAACCCTAACCCTAACCCTAACACTAACCCTACCCTACCCATAAACCTAAGCCTAACACTTACCCTAACCACCCCTAACCAAATATAAACAGAACCCTAACCCTAACCCTATCCCTAAACCTTGCCCTAAACTTATCGCCAACCAAAACCACAACCCTAACCCCAAACCCAACCTTAACCATAACCCGAACCATAACACTAACACTAATGAAACCCTAACCATAACACTAACTCTAAACCTTCCCCAAACTTAACCCTAACCCAAACCATAACCTAACCCAAAACCTAACCCAAATGTAACCCTAACCGTAGCCCTAACCCTAACAATAACCGAACCCGAAACCTAATACTAACCCTAACCCAACGCTAACCCAAAACACAACCCTAACCCTAACCCTAACCCTAATCCAAACCCAACCCTAACCCTAAAACTAACCCTAACCCTAACACTTACCCTAACGCCACCCTAACACTAACACTAATCCAAACCGTAACCCTAGCCCTAAGTCTTACCCTAACCCTAAGCCTAATGCTAACCCTAACCCTAACAGTAAGCCTAACCTACCCTAACCAAACCTAACCCTAACCCTAACCCTAGCACTTACCCTAACCCAAACCCCAATGCCAACCCCAAACCGAAACACAACCGCAAACCCTACCCTAACCCTACCCTAAACCTATCCCTAACCCTAACACTAACCCAAACCTAACCCTATCCCTAACCCTCACCCTACACTAAACCTAACCCTAAACCTAACCCTAACATTAAACCCAAACCCAACCCCAACCCCAACCTGAACCACAACCCCAAAAGGAACCCTAACCCAACCCTAACACTAACCGTAAACCTAACACAACACGAACCCTAACCCTAACCATAACCATGACCCTAACGATAAGAGTACCCTAAACCTAAGGCTACCCTTACCATACCACAGGCCTAAAACTAACCCTAACCCTAACCCTAAACGTAACACAACCCTGACACTAAACCTAACTCTAAATGTAACACTAACTCTAAACCTAAGCCTAACCCTAACCCTAACGCTAACCAACCGAAACCAACACTAAATTAACCCTAAACTTAAATCTAAAGAAAACCTAACCCTAACCCTAACCTGAAACCCAACACTAACCCTAAACGTAAATCTAACCCTAACCCTAACCCTAACTGGAACCCTAACACTAACCCTAACCCAAGCCTAACCCTAACCCTAACACTAACCCTACCCTACCCATAAACCTAAGCCTAACACTTACCCTAACCAACCCGAACCAAATTTAAACATTACACTAACCCTAACCCTATCCCTAAACCTTACCATAAACCTATCGTCACCCACAAACACACCCCGAACCCCAACCCCAACCCTAACCAGAACCAGAACCATAACACTAACACTAATGAAACCCTAACCCTAACACTAACTCTAACCCTACCCCTAACCTTAACCCTAACCCTAACCATAACCTAACGCAAAACCTAACCCAAACGTAACCCTAACCCTAGGCCTAACCCTAACACTAACGCAACCTGAACCCTAATACTAACCCTAACCCAACCTTAACACAAAACATAACCCTAACCCTAACCCTAACCCTAACCCAAAACCAAACGTAAACCTAACCATAACCCTAACAATAACCCAATAACACTAACCCTAACCGTAACTCTAACCCTAACCCAACCCTAACACTAACCCTATCCCTAACACTAACACAACCCTAACCCTAAACCTAACCCTAACCCTAACTCTAACACTAGCCCTAACCCTGACTCTGAACCTGATCCTCACCCTAACCCTAACCCTAATCCTCACCCTAACTCTAAACCAATCCTAACACTAACCTAAACCTCACCCTCACCCTAACGCTAACCCCAAGGCTAACCCTAACCCTAATCCAAAACTAAACTTAACCATATCCATAAGCATAACCCCTAACCCTAATCATAACCGCAAACCTAACCCTAACCCTAACTCTAACCCAACACTAATCCTAACCCTAGCCCTAACCCTAAACCTAAACCTAACCTAACCCTAACCCTAAACCAACGCTACAACTAACCCGGGGCCTAACACTAAATTTTCCCCTACCCTCCAACCCTAACCCTAACCCTCAAACTCTAACCCTAGCCCTAACCCTAACCCTAACATTTACACCCACTCAAGCCTAACTCCAACTCTAACCCTAACCTTAAACTAACCCTAACCCTAACACTAAATCTAAGCCAACACCTAACCGAACACTAAACGTAACCCTAACCCTAACTTTAAGACTAACCCTAATCTAACCCTAACCCAAACGCTAAACCTAACCTTAAAGCTAAACCTAACCCTAACCCTAACCCTAACCCAACCCTAATTCTAAACCTAACCCAACCCTAAACCTAACTCTAACCCGAAACCGAACCCAACCCTAGACCTAAACCTAACCCAAACACTAACCCTAACACCTAAACCTAATGATGACCATAAACCTAACCCTAACCCTAACCCAAAGCAACCTTAATTCTAATCCCAACTATAACTCTAACCCTAAGCCTAACCTGAACCCTAACCTAAAAATAACTGTAACACTAACCCTAACCCTATCCCTAAAGAACCCTAACCAACACTAAACCTAACCCTAACCCTAAGCCTAAAACTAACCCAACCCTAACACTAACTCTAAACCTAACACCTAACCCTATCCCTAACCCTAACACTAACCCTAAACCTAAACCCAACCCTAAACCCTCACCCTAACTCTAAACCTAAACCTACACCTAACCCTTATACTAAGCCTAACCCTAACCCTAAACCTAACCCAACCCTATACCTGACCCTAACCCAAACCCTAACGCTAACCCTAACACCTAAACCTAATGCTAACCATAAACTTAACCCTATCCCTAACCCAACCCAACCTTAACTCTATTTCTGCCCTAAACCAAACTCTAACCCTAAACCTAAACCTAAACTTAAACCTAAACCTCAACCTAACCCTAACCCTAACCTAAACCTAAATGTAACCGTAACCCTAACCTTAAGCATCCCCCTAACCAAACCAAACCATCACTAAACCTAACCCTAAACCTAAGGCTAACCCAAACTCAACCCTAACCATAACCCTAATCCTAACCCTAACCCTCAAGCTAACACTAACCCTAACTCTAACCCTGAGCCTAACACTATAACACTAACCCTAACCATAAACCTAAACCAACCCAAACCTAAACCTAAACCTAACCCTAACCCTAACGTTAAAACAACATATGCCCTCAACTTAAACTTAACCCTAATTCTAGCCCTAAACCCTAACCTGAAACCTAACCCTGACCCTAACCCTAAAACTAACCAAAAACTAAACCTAACCCTAACCCTAACCACAACCCTAAGACTAACACAACCATACCCCTAATACTATCCCTTACACTAACGCTAAGCGTAAAACTAACACTAACCCTAAATATCCCACAACACGAACCCTAACCCTAACCCTAACCGAAACCAACCTAAAACAACACTAACCTTAACACTAACCTGAAGATTAATCCTAACCCTAACCCTAAATAACCCTAACCCAACCCTAAACCTAACCCTAATTCTAACCCAAACCATAACCTTAACCTAACTCTAACCCTAACCCTAACCCT
Source organism: Cavia porcellus (assembly GCF_034190915.1). Lineage (NCBI taxonomy): Eukaryota > Metazoa > Chordata > Mammalia > Rodentia > Caviidae > Cavia > Cavia porcellus. The sequence continues at coordinate 2,340,915 of NW_026947547.1, read as the reverse complement.
AAACTTAAACCTAACCCTAATGCTAAACCAACCTTAACCCAAAACTAAACCTAACCCTAACTCTAAAGCTAATCCTAACCAAAACACTAACCCTAACCCTAAACCTAACCGTAACACTAAACCTAACCCTTAACCTAGCCCTAACCTTAAAACCAAACCCAACCCCAACCCCAACCTGAACCACAACCCCAACAACAACCCTAACCCAACCTTAATCCTAACCCTAAACCTAACACAACATGAACCCTAACCCTAACCATAACCATAACCCTAACGATAAGAGTACTCTAACCCTAACGCTACCCTTTCCCTACCATAGGCCTAAACCTAACCCTAACCCTAAGCCTAACCGTAAAACAACCCTGACACTAAACCTAACCCTAAATCTAACCGTAACCCTAAACCTAAGCCTAAGCCTAAGCCTAACCCTAACCCTAACCAACCGAAACCAACCCTAAATTAACCCTAAACTTAAACCTAACCAAAAGCCTAACCCTAACCATAACCTGAAACCCAACCCTAACCCTACACGTAAATCTAAACCTAACCCTAACCCTAACTGTAACCCTAACACTAAACCTAACCCAACCCTAACCCTAACCCTAACCATAACCTAACCCAAAACCTAACCCAAACGTAACCCTAACCGTAGCCCTAACCCTAACAATAACCCAACCCGAAACCTAATACTAAACCTAACCCAAACCTAACCCAAAACACAACCCTAACCCTAACCCTAACCCTAACCCAAACCCAACCATAAACCTAACCATAACCCTAACCATAACCCAATAACACTAACCCTAAGCCTAACCTTAACCCTAACCCTAACCCTGACCCTAACCCAATCCTAACACTAACCCTATCCCTAACACTAACAAAACCCTAACCCTAAACCTATCCCTAACCCTAACTCTAACACTAGCCCTAACCCTGACTCTGACCCTGATCCTCACCCTAACCCTAACCATAATCCTCACCCTAACTCTAAACCAATCCTAACCCTAGCCTAACCCTCACCCTCACCCTAACACTAACCCCAAGGCTAACCCTAATCCTAAACCAAAACTAACTCTAACCGTATCCAAAAGCATAACCCATAGCCCTAATCCTAACCGTAAACTTAACCCTAACCCTATCTCTAACCCAACACTAATCCTAACCCTAGACCTAACCCTAAACCTAAACCTAACCTAACCCTAACCCTAAACCAACGCTACACCGAACGCAAGAGCTAGCCATAAATTTTACATTAACCCTCCAACACTTACCCTAACCCTCAAATCCTAACCCTAGCCCTAACCCTAACCCTAACCCTAACCCTTACACCCACTCAAGACTAACCCCAACTCTAACCCTAACCTTAAACTAACCCTAACCCTTACACTAATTCTAAGCCTACACCTAACCCAACACTAAACGTAACCCTAACCCTAACTCTAAGCCTAACCCTAATCTAACCCTAACAAAAACGCTAAACCTAACTTTAATGCTAACCCTAACCCTAACCCTAACCCTAACCCAACCCTAATTCTAAACCTAACCCAACCCTAAACCTAACCCTAACCCGAAACCGTACCCAACCCTATACCTAACCCTAACCCAAACACTAACCCTAACCCTAACACCTAAACCTAATGATGACCATAAACCTAACCCTAATCCTAACCCAAACCAACCTTAACTCTAATCCCAACCATAACCCTAACCCTAAGCCTAACCCGAACACTAATCTAAACCTAACCTTACCCCAAACCCTAACGATATCCCTAACGAACCCTAACCAAAACTAAACCTAACCCTACCCCTAAGCCTAACCCTAACCCAACCCTAAACCCTAAACCTAAACCTAAACTCTAACTATAACCCAACAATAACCCTAACCCTAACCCCGAACGATACCCTAACCCAAAGCCTAACCCTAACCCTAACCCTAACCATAACCATAACCATAACCCAACCCTAACAGTACCTCTAACACTTAACGTTACCCTACCCCTAATAGTATCCCTAACCCTAACCCTAACCCTAACGCTCTCCTTGACCCTAACTCTAACACTGATCGAACCCGAACCCTAACCCTAACCCTATTCCTATCCCTAACCCTAATCCCTAACCCTAAACCTAACTATAAAATAATGCTAACCATAACCCTAACACTAGCCCAAACCAACACTAACCCTAAACCTAACCCTAAACCTCAGGCTACCGGTAACCCTAACCCTAACACTTAACCTAACAAACACTAACCAAATCTAACCCTAACGCTAACCCTATCGCTAACCCTTGCCCTATCCCTAACCCCAACCCCAACCAAAACCACAACCCTAAACCCAAACCCATCCCTAATGCAACCCTAACCATAAACCTAAACCTAAACCTAACCCTAAACATAACCCTAACCCTAAACCTAACCCGACCCTAACCCTAACCCTAACCCAACTCTAAACCTACCCCAAAACCTAACCCTAAACCTAACACTAACCCTAACCCTAACCTTAACCCAACATTTACCCTAACCCTCACCCTAACCCTAACCCTAACCGTAACCCTTACCCACACCCTAACCCCAATGCCAACTCTAACCCCTATCCTAAACTAACCCTAACCCTAAACGTAACACTAACCCTAAACCTACACCTAACCCAACACTAAAAGTAACCCTAAACCTAACCTTAACTGTAACCCTAACTCTAAACCTAACCGAACACTAAACGTAACCCTAACCCTAAACTTAACCCTAACCCTAACCCTAAACCTAACCCTAAACCTAACACTAACCCTAACGCAAACCCTAACCCTGACGCTAACACAAACCATAACACTAACTCTAACTGTAAACCTTACCCAACCCAACCCTAAAATTAACCATAACCCTAACTCTAACCTTAACCAAACATTTACCCTAAACATAACCCTAAGCCTAACCGTACACCTAACCCAACACTAAACGTAACACTAAACCTAACCATAAACCTAATCCTAAACCTAACCCTCAACCTAACACTAACCCTAACCCTAACCCTGACCCTAACACTATAACACTAACCTTAACCGTAAACCTAAACCAACCCAAAACTAAACCTAAACCTAACCCTAACCCTAACGTTAAAACAACATATAACCTAAACTTAAACTTAACCCTAATTCTAGCCCTAAACCCTAACCCGAAACCTAACACTGACCCTAACCCTAAACCAAATCAAACACTAAACCTAACCCTAACTATAACCCAAACCATAACCTTAACCTAACCCTAACCCTAACACTAAAACTAAACTTAAACCTAACCCTAATACTAACACAACCTTAAGCCAAAACTAAACCTAACCCTAACCCTAAAGCTAACCCTAACCCAAACACTAACCCTAACCCTAACCCTAAACCTAACCCTTAACCTAGCCCTAACCTTAAAACCAAACCCAACCCCAACACCAACCTGAACCACAACACAAGAGCAACCCTAACCCAACTCTAACCCTAACCCTAAACCTAACACAACACGAACCCTAACCCTAACCATAACCATAACACTAACGATAAGAGTACTCTAACCATAACGCTACCCTTACCCTACCATAGGCCTAAACCTAACCCTAACCTAACCCTAATCGTAACACAACCCTGACACTAAACCTAACCCTAAATCTAACCCTAACCCTAAACCTAAGCCTAAGCTTAAGCCTAACCCTAACCCTATTCAACCGAAACCCACCCTAAATTAACCCTAAACTTAAACCTAACCAAAAGCCTAACCCTAACCCTGACCTGAAACCCAACCCTAACCCTAAACGTAAATCTAATCCTAAACCTAACCCTAAATGTAACCCTAACACTAACCCTAACCCAACCCTAACCCTAACCGTAACACTAAGCCTACCCTACCCATAAACCTAATAACACTTACCCTAACCAACTAAAACCGAATCTAAACAAAACCCTAACCCTATCCGTAAACCTTCCCGTATACCTATTGCCAACCACAACCACAACCCTAACCCAAACCCCAACCCTAACCATAACCCGAACCATATCACTAACACTAATGAAACCCTAACCCTAACACTAACTCTAAACCTACCCCTAACCTTAACCCTAACCCTAACCCTAACCTAACCCAAAACCTAACCCAAACATAAAACTAACCCTAGCCCTAACACTAACACTAACCCAACCCGAACACTAATACTAAACCTAACCCAACCCTAACCCAAAACAACCCTAACCCTAACACAAACCCAACCATAAACCTAAACATAACCCTAACCATAACCCAATAACACTAACTCTAACCGTAACCCTAACCCAACCCTAACACTAACCCTATCCCTAACACTAACACAACACTAACCCTAAACCTAACCCTAAGCCAAACGTAACCCTAACACTAACCATAACCATAACCCAATAATATTAATCCTAGCCCGAAACCTAACCCTAACACTAACTCTAAACCTAACCCTAACACAACCCTAACCCTAAACCTAAACCTAACCCTAACTCTAACGCTAGCCCTAACCCTGAACCTGACCCTGATTCTCACCCTAACGCTAACTCTAATTCTCACCTTAACTCTAACCCAATCCTAACCATAACCTAACCTTCACCCTCACCCTAACACTAACCCCAAGGCTAACCTTAACCCTAACTCTAACCCAACACTAATCCTAACCCTAGCCCTAACCCTTAACCTAAACCTAACCTAAACCTAATCCTAAACCGAACGCTACACCTAACCTCAGCCCTAACCCTAAATTTTACCCTAAACCTCCAACACTAACCCTAACCCTCAAACCCTAAGCCTAACCCTAACCCTTGCCCTAACCCTAACCCTTACCCCACCCAAAGCCTAACCCCAACTCTAACACTAACCTTAAACTAACCCTAAACATAACAGTAACACTAACTCTAAACTTACACCTAATCCAACACTAAATGTATCCCTAACCCTAACTCTAAGCCTAACCCTAATCTAACCCTTACCCAAACGTTAACCCTAACCTGAACGCTAACCCTAACCCTAACCCTAACCCTAACCCAAACCTAACCTTAATTCTAAACCTCACCCAACCCTAAACCTAACCCTAACCAGAAACCGAACCCAACCCTATACCTAACCCTAACCCAAACACTAACCCTAACCCTAACACCTAAACCTAATGATGGCCATAAACCTAACCCTAACCCTAACCCAAACCAACCTTAACTCTAATCCCAAAAATAACCCTAACACTAAGCCTAACCTGAACCCTAATCTAAACCTAACTGTAACCATAACCCTAACCCTATCCCTAACGAACCCTAACCAACACTAAACCTAACCCTAACCCTAAGCCTAACCGTAACCCAACACTAACCCTAACTCTAAACCTAACACCTAACCCTAACCCTAACACTAACCCTAACACTATGCCCAACCCTAAACCCTCACCCTAACTTTAACCCTAGCCCTAACACTAACCCTTATGCTAAGCCTAACCCTAACCCTAAACCTAACCCAACCCTAAACCTAACCCTAACCCAAACCCTAACACTAACCCTAACACCTAAACCTAATGCTAACCATAAACTTAACCCTATCCCTAACCCAACCCAACCTTAAATCTAATCCTACCCTAACACAAACTCTAACACTAAACCTAAACCTAAACCTAAACCTCAACCTAACCCTAACCCTAACCTAAACCTAAATGTAACCGTAATCCTAATTCTAACCCTAATTTGAACCCTAACCCTAACCTTAACACTTACCCTAAACCAAACCTAACCCTAACACTAACCCAAACCGTAACCCTAAACCAAAGCCTTACCCTAACCCTAAGCTTAATTCTAACACTAACCCTAACCAACCCTAACCATCACTAAGGCTTAGTGTTTGGGTTAGGGTTAGGTATAGGGTTGGGTTCGGTAGGGTTTAGGGTTCGGTTTAGGGTTGGGTTAGGTTTAGAATTAAGGTTGGGTTAGGGTTAGGTTTAGGGTTAGCATTAAGGTTAGGGTTAACGTTTGGGTTAGGTTAGATTAGGGTTAGGCTTAGAGTTAGGGTTAGGGTTATGTTTAGTGTTGGATTAGTTGTAAGTTTAGAGTTAGTGTTACTGTTATGGTTAGGGTTAGTTTAAGGTTAGGGTTAGAGTTGGGGTTAGGCTTTGGGTGGGGGTAAGGTTTAGGGTTAGGGTTAGGGCTAGGGTTAGGTTTAGGATTAGGGTTTGAGGGTTAGGATTAGTGTTGGAGGTTTAGGGTAAAATTTAGGGTTAGGGCTCAGGTTAGGTGTAGCTTTCGGTTTAGGGTTAGGGTTAGGTTAGGTTTAGGTTTAGGGTTAGGGCTAGGGTTAGGATTAGTGGTGGGTTAGAGTTAGGGTTAGGGTTAGCCTTGGAATTAGTGTTAGGGTGAGGGTGAGGGTTAGATTAGTGTTAGGATTGGGTTAGAGTTATGGTGAGTATTAGGGTTAGGGTTAGTGTGAGAAGCAGGGTCAGGTTCAGTGTTAGGGCTAGCGTTAGAGTTGGGTTAGGTTTAGGTTTAGGGTTAGGGTTGTGTTAGGGTTAAGTTTAGTGTTAGGGTTAGCGTTAGGGTTCGGGCTAGGATTAATATTATTGGGTTATGGTTAAGGTTAGGGTTAGGGTTACGTTTGGCTTAGGGTTAGGTTTAGGGTTAGGGTTATGGTTAGGCTTAGCGTAAGGGTTAGTGTTAGGGTTAGTGTTGGGTTATGGTTAGAGTTTAGGTTTAGGGCTAGGGTTTAGGGTTGGGTTAGGGTTAGGCTTAGCGTTAGGGTTAGGTTTAGTTTTGGTTAGGGTTCGTTAGGGATAGGATTAGGGTTAGGGTTACGGTTAGGTTTAGATTAGGGTTCGTGTTAGACTTAGGGTTAGGGTTAGTGTTGGGATTAGAGTTAAGGTTGGTTTGGGTTAAGATTAGTGTTAGGTTTATGGTCAGCATTAGGTTTAGGTTTAGTGCTGGTACGGTTCGTTAGGGATAGGGTTAGGGTTAGGGTTACAGTTAGGTTTAGATTAGGGTTCAGGTTAGGCTTAGGGTTAGGGTTATGGTTGGGATTACAGTTAAGGTTGGTTTGGATTAGGGTTAGGGTTAGGTTTATGGTCATCATTAGGTTTAGGTGTTAGGGTTAGGGTTAGTGTTTGGGTTAGGGTTAGGTATAGGTTTGGGTTCGGTTTCGGGTTAGAGTTAGGTTTAGGGTTTGGTTAGGTTTAGAATTAGGGTTGGGTTAGGGTTAGCGTTAAGGTTAGGTGTAGCGTTTGGGTTAGGGTTAGATTAGGGTTGGGCTTTGAGTTAGGGTTAGGGTTACGTTTAGTGTTCGGTTAGGTGTTGGCTTAGAGTTAGTGTTAGGGTTAGGGTTAGTTTAAGGTTAGGGTTAGAGTTGGGGTTAGGCTTAAGTGGGTGTAAGGGTTAGGGTTAGTGTTAGGGTTGGGTTAGGGTTGCTGTTGGTGTTGTGGTTCAGGTTTGGGTTGGGGTTGGGTTTGGGTTTAAGCTTAGGGTTAGGTTAGGGTTCGGTTTAGGGTAGGGTTAGGGTTAGGGATAGGGTTAGGTTTGAGTTAGTGTTAGGGTTAGGGATAGGTTTTGGGTTGGGTTAGGGTATGGTTTGCGGTTGTGTTTCCATTTGGCCTTGGCGTTGGGTTTTGGGTTAGGGTAAGTGCTAGGGTTATGGTTAGGGTTAGGTTTAGGTTTGGTTAGGGTTGGTTAGGCTTAGTGTTAGGGTTAGGGTTAGCATTAAGCTTAGGGTTAGGGTAAGACTTAGGGTTAGGGTTACAGTTTGGGTTAATGTTAGGGTTAGGGTGGGTTAGGGTAAGTGTTAGGGTTAGGGTTAGGGTTCGAGTTAGGGTTAGGATTAGGGGTTGGGTTAGGGTTAGGGTTGGGTTAGGCGTTAGGGTTAGGGTTATAGTTGGGTTAGGGTTAGCCTTAGGCTTAGGGTTAGGTTTAGTGATGATTAGGGTTGGTTAGGGGGAGGCTTAAGATTAGGGTTACGGTTACATTTAGGTTTATGTTAGGGTTAGGGTTAGGTTGAGGGTATGGTTTAGGTTTAGGTTTAGGGTTAGAGTTTGTGTTAGGGTAGGAATAGAGTTAAGGTTGGGTTGGGTTTGGGATAGGGTTTTTATGGTTAGCATTAGGTTTAGGTGTCATGGTTAGTGTTAGGGTTTGGGTTAGGGTTAGGGTTAGGGTTAGGGTTAGGGTTAGGGTTAGGGTTAGGGGTTAGGGTTAGGGTTAGGGTTAGGGTTAGGGTTAGGGTTAGGGTTAGGGTTAGCATAAGGGTTAGGTTTAGGGTTAGAGTTAGGGTTAGGGTTATGTGTTAGGTTTAGAGTTAGGGTTAGGCTTGGGTTAGGGTTAGGCTTAGGGTTAGGTTTAGGTTTAGTGTTGGTTAAGGTTCGTTAGGGATAGGGTTAGGGTTACAGTTAGGTTTAGATTAGGGTTCAGGTTAGGCTTAGGGTTAGGTTTATGTTTGGGATTAGAGTTAAGGTTCGTATGGGTTAGGGTTAGGGTTACGTTTATGGTCATCATTAGGTTTAGGTGTTAGGGTTAGGGTTAGTGTTTGGGTTAGGGTTAGGTATAGGGTTGGGTTCGGTGTCAGGTTAACCCTAACGCTAAGACTAACCCTAACCCAACCCTAACCCTAACTCTAAACCTAACACCTAACCCTAACCCTAACACTAACCCTAACTCGAACCCTAACCCTAACCCTAACCCAACCTTAATTCTAAACCTAACACAACCCTAAACCTAACCCTAACCCCTAACCGAACCCAACCCTATACATAACCCTAAACCAAACACTAACCCTAACACTAACACCTAAACCTAATGATGACCATAAACCTAACCCTAATACTAACCCTAACCAAAACCAACCTTAACTCTAATCCCAACCATAAACCTAACCCTAAGCCTAATCTGAAACCTAATCTAAACCTAACTGTAACCCTAACCTTAACCCTGTCCCTAACGAACCCTAACCAACACTAAACCTAACCCTAACCCTAAGCCTAAACCTAACCCAACCCTAAACCTAACCCTAAACCTAACACCTAACCCTAACCCTAACCCAAACACTAACCCTAAACCTAGCCCCAACCCTAAACCCTCACACTAACTCTAACCCTAAACCTAAACCTAACACTTATGCTAAGCCTAACCCTAACCCTAAACCTAACCCAAACCTATATCTGACCCTAACCCAAACCCTAACACTAACCCTAACACCTAAACCTAATGCTAACCAAAAACTTAACCCTATCCCTAGCCCAACCCAACCTTATCTCTATTCCTGCCCTAACCCAAACTCTAACACTAAAACTAAACGTAAACCTAAACCTCAATCTAAGCCTAACCCTAACCCTAAACTAAACCTAAAAGTAACCGTAACCCTAACCTTAAGCCTCCCCCTAATCAACCCTAAACATCACTAAAGCTAACCCTAACCCTAAGCCTAACCCTATCCCTAACCCTAACCCTAACCCTAACCTAATGATGACCATAAACCTAACCCTAACCCTAACCCTAACCCTAACCCGAAACCTAAACTCTAACCATAACCCAACACTAACCCTAACCCTAACCCTTACGCTAAGCCTAACCATAAGCCTAACCCTAACGAAACCCTAACACTAACCCTATCTCTAATACTAACACAACCCTTACCCTAATCCTAACCCTTAGCCAAACGTAAGCCTAACCCTAACCATAAACATAACCAAATAATATTAATCCTAGACCGAACCCTAACCCTAACCCTAACACTAAACCTAACCCTAACACAACCCTAACCCTAAAACTAAACCTAACCCTAACTCTAACGCTAGCCCTAACCCTGAACCTGACCCTGATTCGCACCCTAACTTTAACCATAATTCTCACCCTAACTCTAACCCAATCCTAACTCTAACCTAACCCTCACCCTAACACTAACCCCAAGGCTAACCCTAACCCTAACTCTAACCCAACACTAAAACTAATTCTAGCCCTAACCCTAAACCTAAACCTAACCTAACCAAAACCCTAAACCGAAAAATACACCTAACCTGAGCCCTAAACCTAAATTTTACCCTAAACCTCCAACACTAACCCTAACCCTCAAGCCCTAAGCCTAACCCTAACCCTAGCCCTAAACCTAACCCTAACACTTACCCCTACCCAAAGCTTAATCCCAACTCTAACCCTAACCTTAAACTAACCCTAACCATAACCGTAACATTAAATCTAAACTTACAACCTATCCAACATTAAAAGTAACCCTAACCCTAACTCTCAGCCTAACCCTAATCTAACCCTAACCCAAACGTTAACCCTAACCCTAACCCTAACCCTAACCCTACCTCTAACCAACCCTAACCATCACTAAACATAACCCTAACCCTAAGGCTAACCCTAACCCAACCCTAACCCTAACCCTAACCCCGAACCCTAAACCTAACACTAACCCTAACCCTGACCCTAACCCTAACCCAACGCTCACCCTAACCCTAACCCTGACCCTAACCCAAAGCCTAACGCTAACCCTAAACCAAACAATAAATCCTAACCCAACCCTAACCCTAACACTAACACTAAACCTAATCCTATCTCTAATCCTAAACCGAGCTCTAAGCCTAACGCTAACCCTGACCCTAACATAACGCTAACCCAAACCTAACCCTAACCCTAACCCTAACCCTAACACTTACCCTAAGCCCACCCTAACCCTAACACTAACGCAAACCGTAACCCTAGCCCTAAGTCTTACCCTAACCCTAAGCCTAATGCTAACCCTAACCCTAACACTAAGCCTAACCAACCCTAACCAAACCTAACCCTAACCCTAACCCTAACCCTAGCACTTACCCTAACCCAAACCCCAACGCCAAACCCAAACCGAAACACAACCGCAAACCCTACCCTAACCCAACCCTAAACCTAACCCTAACCCTAACACTAACGCAACCCTAACCCTATCCCTGACCCTAACCCTATCACTAAACCTAACCCTACCCTAAACCTAACCCTAACATTCAACCCAAACCCAACCCCAACCCCAACCTGAACCACAACCCCAACAGGAACCCTAACCCAACCCTAACCCTAACCTTAAACCTAACACAACACGAACCCTAACCATAACCATAACCATAACCCTAACGATAAGAGTACCCTTCCCTAAGGCTACCCTTACCCTACCAGAGGCCTAAAACTAACCCTAACCCTTACCCTAAACGTAACACAACCCTGACACTAAACCTAACTCTAAATGTAACCCTAACTCTAAACCTAAGCCTAAGCCTAACCCTAACCCTAACCCTAACCAACTGAAACAAACACTAAATTAACCCTAAACTTAAATCTAAACAAAAGCCTAACCCTAACCCTAACCTGAAACCCAACCCTAACCCTAAATGTAAATCTAACCCTAATCCTAACCCTAACTGTAACCCTAACACTAACCCTAACCCAACCCTAACCCTAACCCTAACACTAACCCTACCCTACCCATAAACCTAAGCCTAACACTTACCCTAACCAACCCTAACCAAATCTAAACATTACCCTAACCCTAACCCTATCTCTAAACCTTGCCTTAAACCTATCGTCACCCACAAACACAACCCTAACCCCAACCCCAACCCTAACCATAACCAGAACCATAACACTAACACTAATGAAACCCTAACCCTAAAACTAACTCTAACCCTACCCCTAACCTTAACCCTAACCCTAACCATAACCTAACCCAAAACCTAACCCAAACGTAACCCTAACCCTAGCCCTAACCCTAACACTAACCCAACCCGAACCCTAATACTAACCCTAACCCAACCCTCACCCAAATCATAACCCTAACCCAAACCCTAACCCTAACCCTGAAACTAACCCTAACCCAAAGCTAACACTAATCCTAACCCTGACCCTAACCCAAAGCCTAACCCTAACCCTAACCCAAACAATAAAACCTAACCTAACCCTAACCCTAACACTAACACTAAACCTAATCTTATCTCTAATCCTAAACCTAGCTCTAAGCCTAACGCTAAACCTGACCCTAACCCTAAAACTAACCCAACCCTAACCCTAACCCTAACCCTAAACCTAACCCTAACCCTAACCTCTAATCCTAAACCTCACTCGAACCCTAACCCTAACCCTAACACTTACCCTAAAAAAACCCTAACCCTAACACTAACCCAAACCGTAACCCTAAATCTAAGCCTTACCCTAACCCTAAGCCAAATGCTCACCCTAACCCTAACCAACCCTAACCATCACTAAACCTAACCCTAACCCTAATGTTAACCCTAACCCAACCATAACCCTAAATCTGACCCTAACCCCTAACCCTAACCCTAACACGAACCCTAACCCAGACCCTAACCCTAACCCAATGCTAACCCTAACCCTAACCCTGACCCTAACCCAAAGCCTAAACGTAACCCTAACCCAAACAATAAAACTTAACCAAACCCTAACCCAAACACTAACACTAAACCTAATCCTATCTCTAATCCTAACCCTACCTCTAAGCCTAATGCTAACCCTGAGCATAACATAACCCTAACCCAACCCTAACCCTAACCCTAACCCTAACCACTAATCCTAACCCTAACTCGAAACCTAACCTTAACCCTAACACTTACCCTAACCCAACCCTAACCCTAACACTAACACAAACCGTAACCCTAACCCTAAGCCTTACCCTAACCCTAAGCCTAATGCTAACCCTAACCGTAACACTAAGCCTAACCAACCCTAACCAAACCTAACCCTAACCCTAACCCTAACCCTAACCCTAGCACTTACCCTAACCCAAACCCCAACGCCAACCCCAAACCGAAACACAACCGCAAACCCTACCCTAACACAACCCTAAACCTATCCCTAACACTAACACTAACCCAACCCTACCTTTTCCCTAACCCTAACCCTACCCTAAACCTAACCCTAAACCTAACCCTAACCTTAAACCCAAACCCAACCCCAACCCCATCCTGAACCACAACCCCAACAACAACCCTATCCCAACCCTAACCTTAACCCTAAAGCTAAACCAAAACGAACCCTAACCCTAACCACAACCATAACCCTAACGATAAGAGTACCCTAACCCTAACGCTACCCTTACCCTACCATAGGCCTAAACCTAACCCTAACCCTATCCCTAACAGTAACACAAACCTGACACTAAACCTAACTCTAAATGTAACCCTAATTCTAAACCTAAGCCTAAGCCTAACCCTAACCCTAACCAACCGAAACCAATCGTAAATTAACCCGAAACTTAAATCTAAACAAAAGCCTAACCCTAACCCTAACCTGAAACCCAACCCTAACCCTAAATGTAAATCTAACCCTAACCCTAACCCTAACTGTAACAATAACACTAACCCTAACCCAACCCTAACCCTAACCCTAACACTAACCCTACCCTACCCATAAACCTAAGCCTAACACTTACCCTAACCAACCCTAACCAAATCTAAACCCTACCCTAACCCTAACCATATCACTAAACCTTGCCGTAAACCTATCGCCAACCACAACCACAACCCTAACCCCTACCCCAACCCTAACCATAACCCGAACCATAACACTAACACTAATGAAACCCTAACCCTAACACTAACTCTAACCCTACCCCTAACCTTAACCCTAACCATAACCTAACCCAAAACCTAACCCAAACGTAACCCTAACCCTAGCCCTAACCCTAACACTAACCCAACCCGAACCCTAATACTAACCCTAACCCAACCCTCACCCAAATCATAACCCTAACCCTAACCCTAAACCTAACGCTAACCCGAACCCTAACCCTAACCCTGAAACTAACCCTAACCCAACGCTAACACTAATCCTAACCCTAACCCTAACCCTAACCGAAACCAACCTAAAACAACCCTAACCTTAACCCTAACCCTAAGATTAATCCTAACCCTAACCCTAAACAACCCTAACCCAACCCTAAACCTAACCCTAATTCTAACCCAAACCATAAACTTAACCTAACCCTAACCTTAGCCCTAACCCTAATGCTAAACCAACCTTAACTCAAAACTAAACCTAACCCTAACCCTAATACTAACCCTAACCCAACCCTCACCCAAATAATAACCCTAACCCTAACCCTAACCCTAACCCAAACCCAAGCATAAACCTAACCATAAACCTAACCATAACACAATAACACTAACCCTAACCTTAAACCTAACCCAAAGCTAACACTAACCCTATCCCTAACACTAACACAACCCTAACCCTAAACCTAACCCTAACCCTAACTCTAACACTAGCCCTAACCCTGACTCTGACCCTGATCGTCACCCTAACCCTAACCCTAATCCTCACCCTAACTCTAAACCAATCCTAACCCTAACCTAACCTTCACCCTCACCCTAACACTAACCCCAAGGATAACCCTAACCCTAACCCAAAACTAAAACTAACCATATCCATAAGCATAACCCGTAACCCTTATCCTAACCGTAAACCTAAACTTAACCCTAACTCTAACCCAACGCTAATCCTAACCCTAGCCCTAACCCTAAATATAAACCTAACCTAACACTAACCCTAAACCAACGCTACACCTAACCCGAGCCATAAGCCTAAATTTTAACCTAACCCTCCAACACTAACCCTAACCCTCAAACCCTAAACCTAGCCCTAACCCTAACCCTAACCCTTACACCCACTCAAGCCTAACCCCAACTCTAACCCTAACCTTAAACTAACCATAACCCTAAAACTAACTCTAAGCCTACACCTAACCCAATACTAAACGTAACCCTAAACCTAACTCTAAACGTAACCCTAATCTAACCCTAACCCAAACGCTAAACCTAACCTTAACGCTAACCCTAACCCTAACCATAACCCTAACCCAACAATAATTCTAAACCTAAATCAACCCTTAACCTAACTCTAACCCGAAACCGAACCCAACCTTATACCTAACCCTAACCCAAACACTAACCCTAACCCTAACACCTAAACCTAATGCTCACCATAAACCTAACCCTAACCTTAACTCAAACCAAACTTAACTCTAATCACAACCCTAACCCTAACCCTAAGCCTAACCCGAACCATAAAATAAACCTGACCGTAACCCTAACCCTAACCCTATCCCTAACGAACCCTAACCAAAACTAAACCTAACCCTAGCCCTAAGCCTAACCCTAACCTAACCCTAAACCGTAACCCTAAACCTAAACTCTAACCATAACCCAACACTAACCCTAACCCTAACCCTGACCCATACCCTAAGGCAAAGCCTAACCCTAACCCTAACCCTAACCCTAACCCTAACCATAACCATAACCCAAACCCAACCCTAACAGAACCTCTAACACTTAACCTTACCCTACCCCTAATAGTAATCCTAACCCTAACCCTAACCCTAACGCTAATCCTGACCCTAACCCTAACACTAATCGAACCCTAACCCTAACCCTAACCCTATCCCTATCCCTAACCCTAACCCCTATCCCTAAACCTAACTATAAACTAATGCTAACCATAACCCTAACACTAACACGAGCCCAAGCCAACACTAACCCTAAACCTAACCCTAAACCTAAGCCTACCGGTAACCCTAACCCTAACACTTAAACTAACAAACACTAACGAAATCTAACCCTAACGCTAACCCTATAGCTAAACCTTGCCCTATCCCTAATCCCAACCCCAACCAAAACCACAACCCTAACCCCAACCCCATCCGAATGCTACCCTAACCATAAACCTAAACCTAACCCTAACCCTAACCATAACCCTAATCCTAAACCTAACACTAACGCAACCCTAACCCTAACCCTTACCCTAAACCTAACCCTAAACTTAACACTAAACCTAACCCTAACCCTTAACCTAGCCCTAACCTCAAACCCAAATCCAATCCCAACCCCAACCCGAAACTCAAGCCCAACAACAACCCTAACCGAACCATAACACTAACCCTATACCTAACCCAACACGAACCCTAACCATAACCCTAACGATAACCGTAGCCTAACTCTAACACTACCCTAACCCTCCCATAGCCCTAAAGCTAACCCTAACCCTAATCCTAAGCCTAACCCTAACCGTAACACAAGCCTAACAGTAAACGGAACCCTAAACCTAATGCTAAGCCTAACCCTAAGCCTAAGCCTAACCCTAACCCTTACGGTGACCAACACAAACCAACCCTAAATTAACCCTAACCCTAAACCTAACCAAAAGCCTATCCCTAACCCTAACTTGAAACCAAATCCTAACCCTAAACCATCCTTAACCCAAACCCTAAACCAAACCCAACCCTAACCCTAAACCTAACCCTAACTGTAACCCTAAAACTAACTCTAACCCAATTGTAACCCTAAACCTAACACTAACCCTAAGCCGACCCATAAAACTAACCCTAATACTTACCCAAAACAACCCTAACCAAATCTAAACCAAACCCTAACCCTAACCCTATCCCTAACCCTTGATCTAAACCTAATGCCAACCCCAACCACAACCACAAACTTAACCCCATCCCCAAACCTGAAGCCAACTTAACCCTAATCCTAAACCTAACCCTAAACCTAAACCAAACAATAACCTAACCCTAACCATAACCCTGACCCTAACACTCACCATAACACTAACAATAACCATATACCTAACACATCACAACCCTAAGCCAACCATAACCCTAACCCAAACCATAACCTTAACCCAACATTTACCCTTAAGTTAAACCTAACCCCAACTCAAGATCTAAACCCTGAACCTAAACCTAACCCTGACCCTAAACCGAACAATAACCCTAACCCTAACCCTAACCCTGACCCTAACACTCACCATAACACTAACCCTAAACGTATACCTAACCCAACCCAACCCTAAACCTAAACCTAACCCTAAGCTAATCCTAGCCCTAACACAACTCTAGCCCTCACACTATCCCTAAACCTAACGTTTAGCATAACCCTAACACTAGCCCTAAACCTACCCAACACTAACCCTAACCCTAAACCTAACTCAAACCAACGCTAACCCTAACCCTAACCCTAAGCTAACCATAACCCAACCCTAAACCTAACCCTAATTCTAACCCAAACCATAACCCTAACGTAACCCAAACCCTAACTCTAACCCAAACCTTAAACCTAACCCTAAACCTAATCCTAACCCAACCTTAACCCTAAACCTAAACGTAACCGAAAACTAAACCTAACCCTAACCATAAGCTAACCCTAACACAAACACTACCCCTAATCCTAACCCTAAGCCTAACACTAAACCTAAACCTAACCCTAAACCTAACTCTAAAACTAACTGTAAACCTAAACCAAACCCTAACACTTAACCTAGCCCTAACCTCAAATCCAAACCGAAACCAACACCAACCCGAACCGCAACCCCAACTCCAACCCTAACCCAACCATAACCCTAACCCTAAACCTAACCCAACCCTAACCCTAACCCTAACCCAACTCTAAACCTACCCCAAAACCTAACCCTAAACCTAACCCTAACCATAACCCTAACCTTAACCCAACATTTACCCTAACCCTCACCCTAACCCTAACCCTAACCGTAACCCTTACCCACACCCTAACTCCAATGCCAACTCTAACCCCTACTCTAAACTAACCCTAACCCTAAACGTAACACTAACCCTAAACCTACACCTAACCCAACACTAAAAGTAACCCTAAACCTAACCTTAACTGTAACCCTAACTCTAAACCTAACCGAACACTAAACGTAACCCTAACCCTAACCTTAACCCTAACACTAAACCTAAACCTAACCCTAAACCTAACACTAACCCTAACGCTAACCCTAACCCTGACGCTAACACAAACCATAACACTAACTCTAACCGTAAACCTTACCCAACCCAACCCTAAAATTAACCATAACCCTAACTCTAACCTTAACCAAACATTTACCCTAAACATAACCCTAAGCCTAACCGTACACCTAAACCAACACTAAACGTAACACTAAACCTAACCATAAACCTAATCCTAACCCTAACCCTCAACCTAACACTAACCCTAACCCTAACCCTGACCCTAACACTATAACACTAACCTTAACCGTAAACCTAAACCAACCCAAAACTAAACCTAAACCTAACCCTAACCCTAACGTTAAAACAACATATAACCTAAACTTAAACTTAACCCTAATTCTAGCCCTAAACCCTAACACGAAAGCTAACACTGACCCTAACCCTAAACCTAATCAAACACTAAACCTAACCCTAACTATAACCCAAACCATAACTTTAACCTAACCCTAACCCTAACCCTAAAAATAAACTTAAACCTATCCCTAATACTAACAAAACCTTAAGCCAAAATTAAACCTAACCCTAACCCTAAAGCTAACCCTAACCCAAACACTAACCCTAACCCTAACCCTAAACCTAACCCTTAACCTAGCCCTAACCTTAAACCCAAACAAAACCCCAACACCAACCTGCACCACAACACAAGAGCAACCTTAACCCAACGCTAACGCTAACCCTAAACCTAACACAACACGAACCCTAAACCTAACCATAACCATAACACTAACGATAAGAGTACTCTAACCATAACGCTACCCTTACCCTACCATAGGCCTAAACCTAACCCTAACCTAACCCTAACCGTAACACAACACTGACACTAAACCTAACCCTAAATCTAACCCTAACCCTAAGCCTAAGCCTAAGCTTAAGCCTAACCATAACCCTGACCAACCGAAATCAACCCTACATTAACCCTAAACTTAAACCTAACCAAAAGCCTCACCCTAACACTAACCTGTAACCCAACCCTAACCCTAAACGTAAATCTAACCATAAACCTAACCCTAACTGTAACCCTAACACTAACCCTAACACAACCCTAATCCTAAACGTAACACTAACCCTACCCTACCCATAAACCTAATAACACTTACCCTAACCAACTCAAACCGAATCTAAACCAAACCCTAACGCTAACCCTATCCCTAAACCTTGACGTAAACATATCGCCAACCACAACCACAACCCTAACCCCAACCCCAACCCTAACCATAACCCGAACCATAACACTAACACTAATGAAACCCTAACCCTAACACTAACTCTAAACCTACCCGTAACCTTAACCCTAAACCTAACCCTAACCTAACCCAAAACCTAACACAAACATAACCCTAACCGTAGCCCTAACACTAACCCAACCTGAACACTAATACTAACCCTAACCCAACCCTAACCCAAAACAACCCTAACCCTAACCCAAACCCAACCATAAACCTAACCATAACCCTAACCATAACCCAATAACACTAACCCTAACTCTAACCCTAACCCAACCCTAACACTAAACCTATCCCTAACACTAACACTAACACAACCCTAACCCTAAACCTAACCCTAAGCCAAACGTAACCCTAACACTAACCATAATCATAACCCAATAATATTAATCCTAGCCCGAACCCTAACCCTAACCCTAACTCTAAACCTAACCCTAACACAAAACTAACCCTAAACCTAAACCGAACCCTAACTCTAACGCTAACCCTAACCCTGAACCTGACCCTAATTCTCACCCTAACCCTAACCCTAATTCTCAGCCTAACTCTAACCCAATCCTAACCCTAACCTAACCTTCACCCTTATCCTAACACTAACCTCAAGGCTAACCCTAACCCTAACTCTAACCCAACACTAATCCTAACCCTAGCCCTAACCCTAAACCTAAACCTAACCTAACCCTAACCATAACCGAACGCTACACCGAACCTGAGCCCTAACCCTAAATTTTACCCTAAACCTCCAACTCTAAACCTAACCCTCAAACCCTAAGCCTAACCCTAACCCTAGCCCTAACCCTAACCCTAACGCTTATGCCCACCCAAAGCCTAACCCCATCTCTAACCATAACCTTAAACTAACCCTAACCATAACAGTAACACTAACTCTAAACTTACACCTAATCCAACCCTAAACATAACCCTAACCCGAACTCTAAGCCTAACCCTAATCTAACCCTAACCCAAACGTTAACCCTCACCTTAACGCTAACCCTAACCCTAACCCTAACCCAACCTTAATTCTAAACCTAACCCAACCCTAAACCTAACCATAACCCGAAACAGAACCCAACCCTATACCTAACCCTAACCCAAACACTAACCCTAACCCTAACACCTAAACCTAATGATGACCATAAACCTAACCCTAACCCTAACTCAAAATAACCTTAACTCTAATCCCAAACATAACCCTAACCCTAAGCCTAACCTGAACGCTAATGTATACCTAACTGTAAACCTAACACTAACCCTATCCCTAACGAACCCTAACCAACACTAAACCTAACCCTAAGCATAACACTAACTCAACCCTAACCCTAACTCTAAACATAACACCTAACCCTAACCCTAATAACAACCCTAAACCTAACCCCAACTCTAAACCCTCACCCTAACTCTAACCCTTACACTAACTCTAACCATTATGCTAAGCCTAAACCTAACCCTAAACCTAACACAACCCTAAACCTAACCCTAACCCAAACCCTAACACTAACCCTAACACCTCAACCTAATGCTAACCATAAACTTAACCCTATTCCTAACCCACCCAACCTTAACTCTAATCTTACCATAACCCAACCCTAACCCTAAAACTAAACCTAACACTAACCCTGAACCTAAAACTAACCCTAACCTAAACCCAAATGTAACAGTAACACTAACCTTAAGCCTACCCCTAACCAACCCTAACCATCACTAAACCTAACCCTAACCCTAAGGCTAAACCTAATGCAACCCTAACCCTAACCCCTAATGCTAACCCTAACTCGAACCCTAACCAAAACCCCTAACCCTAACACTAACACTAACCCTAACCCTGACCCTAACCCTAACCCAACGCTAACTCTAATCCTAACCCTGACCCTAAGCCAAAGCCTAACCGTAACCCTAATCCAATAAAACCTAACCCAACCCTAACCCTAACACTAACACTAAACCTAATCTTATCTCTAATCCTAAACCTAGCTCTAAGCCTAACGCTAACCCTGACCCTAACCCTAACCCTAAACCAACTCTAACACTCACCCTAACCCTAACACTAACCCTAACCCCTAATCCTAACCCTAACTCGAACCCTAACCCTAACACTAACACTTACCTTAAACCAACCCTAAACCTAACACTAACACAAACCGTAACCCTAACCCTAAGCCTTACCCTAAACCTAAGCCTAATGCTAACCCTAACCCTAACCAACCCTAACCATCACTAAACCTAACCCTAAAACTAACGTTAAAACAACATATACCCTCAACTTATACTTAACCCTAATTCTAGCCCTAAATCCTAACCTGAAACCTAACCCTGACCCTAACCCTAAAACTAACCAAAAACTAAACCTAACCCTAACCCTAACCATAACCCTAAGACTAACACAACCATACCCCTAATACTATCCCTTACACTAACGCTAAGCGTAACCCTAACACTAACCCTAAATATCCCCCAACACGAACCCTAACCCTAACCCTAACCGAAACCAACCTAAAACAACCCTAACCTTAACACTAACCTTAAGATTAATCCTAACCCTAACCCTAAATAACCCTAACCCAACCCTAAACCTAACCCTAATTCTAACCCAAACCATAACCTTAACCTAACTCTAACCCTAACCCTAACCCTAAACTTAAACCTAACCCTAATGCTAAACCAACCTTAACCCAAAACTAAACCTAACCCTAACCCTAAAGCTAATCCTAACCAAAACACTAACCCTAACCCTAAACCTAACCGTAACACTAAACCTAACCCTTAACCTAGCCCTAACATTAAAACCAAACCCAACCCCAACCCCAACCTGAACCACAACCCCAACAGCAAACCTAACCCAACCTTAATCCTAACCCTAAACCTAACACAACATGAACCCTAAACCTAACCATAACCATAACCCTAACGATAAGAGTACTCTAACCCTAACGCTACCCTTTCCCTACCATAGGCCTAAACCTAACCCTAACCCTAAGCCTAACCGTAAAACAACCCTGGCACTAAACCTAACCCTAAATCTAACCGTAACCCTAAACCTAAGCCTAAGCCTAAGCCTAACCCTAACCCTAACCAACCGAAACCAACCCTAAATTAACCCTAAACTTAAACCTAACCAAAAGCCTAACTGTAACCATAACCTGAAACCCAACCCTAACCCTACACTTAAATCTAAACCTAACCCTAACCCTAACTGTAACCCTAACACTAAACCTAAACCAACCCTAACCCTAACACTAACACTAACCCTACCCTACCCATAAACCTAAGCCTAACACTTACCCTAACCAACCCTAACCAAATATAAACCGAAACCTAACACTAACCCTATCCCTAAACCTTGCCCTAAACTTATCGCCAACCAAAACCACAACCCTAACCCCAACCCCAACCTTAACCATAACCCGAAACATAACACTAACACCAATGAAACCCTAACACTAACACTAACTCAAAACCTACCCCAACCGTAACCCTAACCCTAACCATAACCTAACCCAAAACCTAACCCAAACGTAACCCTAACCGTAGCCCTAACCCTAACAATAACCCAACCCGAAACCTAATACTAAACCTAACCCAAACCTAACCCAAAACACAACCCTAACCCTAACCCTAACCCAAACCCAAACATAAACATAACCATAACCCTAACCATAACCCAATAACACTCACCCTAAGCCTAACCTTAACCCTAACCCTAACCCTGACCCTAACCCAATCCTAACACTAACCCTATCCCTAACACTAACAAAACCCTAACCCTAAACCTAACCCTAACCCTAACTCTAACACTAGCCCTAACCCTGACTCTGACCCTGATCCTCACCCTAACCCTAACCATAATCCTCACCCTAACTCTAAACCAATCCTAACCCTAGCCTAACCCTCACCCTCACCCTAACACTAACCCCAAGGCTAACCCTAATCCTAAACCAAAACTAACTCTAACCCTATCCATAAGCAAAACCCATAGCCCTAATCCTAACCGTAAACCTAACCCTAACCCTATCTCTAACCCAACACTAATCCTAACCCTAGACCTAACCCTAAACCTAAACCTAACCTAACCCTAACCCTAAACCAACGCTACACCGAACGCAAGAGCTAACCATAAATTTTACATTAACCCTCCAACACTTACCCTAACCCTCAAACCCTAACACTAGCCCTAACCCTAACCCTAACCCTTACACCCACTCAAGACTAACCCCAACTCTAACCCTAACCTTAAACTAACCCTAACCCTTACACTAATTCTAAGCCTACACCTAACCCAACACTAAACGTAACCCTAACCCTAACTCTAAGCCTAACCCTAATCTAACACAAACAAAAACGCTAAACCTAACTTTAACGCTAACCCTAACCCTAACCCTAACCCTAACCCTAACCCTAACCCAACCCTAATTCTAAACCTAACCCAACCATAAACCTAACCCTAACCCGAAACCGAACCCAACCCTATACCTAACCCTAACCCAAACACTAACCCTAACCCTAACACCTAAACCTAATGGTGACCATTAACCTAACCCTAATCCTAACCCAAACCAACCTTAACTCTAATCCGAACCATAACCCTAACCCTAAGCCTAACCCGAACACTAATCTAAATCTAACCGTACCCCAAACCCTAACCCTATCCCTAATGAACCCTAACCAAAACTAAACCTAACCCTACCCCTAAGCCTAACCCTAACCCAACCCTAAACCCTAAACCTAAACCTAAACTCTAACTATAACCCAACACTAACCCTAACCCTAACCCCGAACGATACCCTAACCCAAACCCTAACCCTAACCCTAACCCTAACCATAACCATAACCATAACCCAACCCTAACAGTACCTCTAACACTTAACGTTACCCTACCCCTAATAGTATCCCTAACCCTAACCCTAACCCTAACGCTCTCCTTGACCCTAACTCTAACACTGATCGAATCCGAACCCTAACCCTAACCCTATTCCTATCCCTAACCCTAATCCCTAACCCTAAACCTAACTATAAAATAATGCTAACCATAACCCTAACACTAGCCCAAACCAACACTAACCCTAAACCTAACCCTAAACCTCAGGCTACCGGTAACCCTAAACCTAACACTTAACCTAACAAACACTAACCAAATCTAACCCTAACGCTAACCCTATCACTAACCCTTGCCCTATCCCTAACCCCAACCCCAACCAAAACCACAACCCTAAACCCAAACCAATCCCTAATGCAACCCTAACCATAAACCTAAACCTAAACCTAACCCTAACCATAATCCTAACCCTAAACCTAACCCGACCCTAACCCTAACCCTAACCCAACTCTAAACCTACCCCAAAACCTAACCCTAAACCTAACCCTAACCATAACCCTAACCTTAACCCAACATTTACCCTAACCCTCACCCTAACCCTAACCCTAACCGTAACCCTTACCCACACCCTAACCCCAATGCCAACTCTAACCCCTAACCTAAACTAACCCTAACCCTAAACGTAACACTAACCCTAAACCTACACCTAACCCAACACTAAAAGTAACCCTAAACCTAATCTTAACTGTAACCCTAACTCTAAACCTAACCGAACACTAAACGTAACCCTAACCCTAACCTTAACCCTAACCCTAACCCTAAACCTAACCCTAAACCTAACACTAACCCTAACGCAAACCCTAACCCTGACGCTAACACAAACCATAACACTAAATCTAACTGTAAACCTTACCCAACCCAACCCTAAAATTAACCATAACCCTAACTCTAACCTTAACCAAACATTTACCCTAAACATAACCCTAAGCCTAACCGTACACCTAACCCAACACTAAACGTAACACTAAACCTAACCATAAACCTAATCCTAACCCTAACCCTCAACCTAACACTAACCCTAACCCTAACCCTGACCCTAACACTATAACACTAACCTTAACCGTAAACCTAAACCAACCCAAAACTAAACCTAAACCTAACCCTAACCCTAACGTTAAAACAACATATAACCTAAACTTAAACTTAACCCCAATTCTAGCCCTAAACCCTAACCCGAAACCTAACCCTGACCCTAACCCTAAACCTAACCAAACACTAAACCTAACCCTAACTATAACCCAAACCATAACCTTAACCTAACCCTAACCCTAACCCTAAAACTAAACTTAAACCTAACCCTAATACTAACACAACCTTAAGCCAAAACTAAACCTAACCCTAACCCTAAAGCTAACCCTAACCCAAACAATAACCCTAACCCTAACACCTAAACCTAATGATGACCATAAACCTAACCCTAACCCTAAATCAAAATAACCTTAACTCTAATCCCAAACATAACCCTAACCCTAAGCCTAACCTGAACGCTAATGTATACCTAACTGTAACCCTAACCCTATCCCTAATGAACCCTAACCAACACTAAAACTAACCCTAAGCATAACACTAACTCAACCCTAACCCTAACTCTAAACCTAACACCTAACCCTAACCCTAACACCAACCCTAACCCTAACCCCAACTCTAAACCCTCACCCTAACTCTAACACTAAACCTAACCATAACTGTTATGCTAAGCCTAACACTAACCCTAAACCTAACCCAACCCTATACCGAACCCTAACCCAAACCCTAAAACTAACCCTAACACCTAAACCTAATGCTAACCATAAACATAATCTTAACCTTAACCCATACGAACCTTAACTCTAATCCTACCCTAACCCAAACCCTAACCCTAAACCTAAACCTAACCCTAAACCTGAACCTAACCCTAACCCTAACCTAAACCTAAATGTAACCGTAATCCTAACCTTAACCTTACACAGAACCAACACTAACCATCACTAAACCTAACCCTAACCCTAAGGCTAAACGTAACCCAACGTGAACCATAAACATAAACCTAACCCCTAACCCTAACCCAACCCTAACCCTAACCCTAACCCAACGCTAACCCTAACCGTAAACCTAACCCTAACCCTGACCCTAACGCTAACACTCACCCTAACCCAAAACATAACCCTAACCTTAACCCTAACCCTAACCCAAACCCAACCAAAAACCTAACCATTAACCTAATCACAACCCAATAACAATAACCCTAACCCTAACCCTAACCCTAACCTTAAACCCTCAAACTAAAACTAACCCTAACCCTTACGCTAAGCCTAACCATAAATCTAACCCTAACCCACCCTAAACACTAACCCTATCCCTAACACTAACACAACCCTAACCCTAAACCTAACCCTAAGCCAAACGTAAACCTAACCCTAAACATAACCATAACCAAATAATATTAATCCTAGCCCGAACCCTAACCCTAACACTAACTCTAAACCTAACCCTAACACAACCCTAACCCTAAACCTAAACCTAACCCTAACTCTAACGCTAGCCCTAACCCTGAACCTGACCCTGATTCTCACCCTAACCCTAACCCTAATTCTCACCCTAACTCTAACCCAATCCTAACCTTAACCTAACCTTCACCCTCACCCTAACACTAACCATAAGGCTAACCTTAACCCTAACTCTAACCCAAAACTAATCCTAACCCTAGCCCTAACCCTTAACCTAAACCTAACCTAACCCTAGTCTTAAACCGAACGCTACACCTAACCTGAGCCCTAACCCTAAATTTTACCCTAAACCTCCAACACTAACCCTAACCCTCAAACCCTAAGCCTAACCCTAACCCTAGCCCTAACCCTAACCCTTACCCAACCAAAGCCTAACCCCAACACTAACCCTAAACTTAAACTAACCCTAACCATAACCGTAACACTAACTCTAAACTTCCACCTATTCCAACACTAAACGTAACCATAACCCTAACCCTAACCCTAATCTAACCCTTACCCAAACGTTAACCCTAACCTGAACGCTAACCCTAACCCTAACCCTAACCCAACCTTAATTCTAAACCCAACCCTAACCCGAAACCGAACCCACCCCTATACCTAACCTTAACCCAAACACTAACCCTAACCCTAACACCTAAACCTAATGATGACCATAAACCTAACCCTAACCCTAACCCAAAATAACCTTAACTCTAATCCCAAACATAACCCTAACCCTAAGCCTAACCTGAACCCTAATGTATACCTAACTGTAACCCTAACCCTAGCGCTATCCCTAACGAACACTAAACAACACTAAACCTAAACCTAAGCATAACACTAACTCAACGCTAAACCTAACTCTAAATCTCACACCTAAACATAACCCTAACACCAACCCTAACCCTAACCCCAACTCTAAACCCTCACCCTAACTCTAACACTAAACCTAACCCTAACCCTTATGCTAAGCCTAAAACTAACCCTAAACCTAACCCAACTCTATACCGAACCCTATCCCAAACCCTAACACTAACCCTAACACCTAAACCTAATGCTAACCATAGACATAACCTTAACCTTAACCCATACGAACCTTAACTCTAATCCTACCCTAACCCAAACCCTAACACTAAACCTAAACCTAATCCTAACACTGAACCTAACCCTAACCCTAACCTAAACCTAATTGTAACCGTAACCCTAAACTTAACCCTACCCATAACCAACACTAACCATCACTAAACCTAACCCTAACCCTAAGGCTAAACCTAACCCAACCCTAACCCTAACCATAAACCTAACCCCTAACCCTAACCCAACCCTAACCCTAACCCTAACCCAACGCTAACCCTAACCGTAACCATAACCCTAACCCTGACCCTAACCCTAACCCTAAACCTAACCCAAAACATAACCCTAACCTTAACCCTAAACCTAACCCAAACCCAACCAAAAACCTATCCACTAACCTAACCATAAACCAATAACACTAACCCTAACCCTAAACCTAACTCTAAACCCTCAAACTAACCCTAACCCTAACTCTTACGCTAAGCCTAACCATAAACCTAACTCTAACCCACCCTAACACTAACCCTATCCCTAACACTAACACAACCCTAACCCTAAACCTAACCCTAAGCCAAACGTAAACCTAACCCTAACTATAACCATAACCAAATAATATTAATCCTAGCCCGAACCCTAACCCTAACACTAACTCTAAACCTAACCCTAACAAGACCCTAACCCTAAACCTAAACCTAACCCTAACTCTAACGCTAGCCACAACCCTGAACCTGACCCTGATTCTCACCCTAACGCTAACCCTAATTCTCACCTTAACTCTAACCCAATACTAACCATAACCTAACCTTCACCCTCACCCTAACACTAACCCCAAGGCTAACCTTATCCCTAACTCTAACCCAACACTAATCCTAACCCTAGCCCTAACCCTTAACCTAAACCTAACCTAAACCTAATCCTAAACCGAACGCTACACCTAACCTCAGCCCTAACCCTAAATTTTACCCTAAACCTCCAACACTAACCCTAACCCTCAAACCCTAAGCCTAACCCTAACCCTGGCCCTAACCCTAACCCTTACCCCACCCAAAGCCTAACCCCAACTCTAACCCTAACCTTAAACTAACCCTAAACATAACCGTAACACTAACTCTAAACTTACACCTAATCCAACACTAAATGTAACCCTAACCCTAACTCAAAGCCTAACCCTAATCTAACCGCTACCCAAACGTTAACCCTAACCTGAACGCTAACCCTAACCCTAACCCTAACCCTAACCCAAACCTAACCTTAATTCTAAACCTCACCCAACCCTAAACCTAACCCTAACCAGAAACCGAACCCAACCCTATACCTAACCCTAACCCAAACACTAACCCTAACCCTAACACCTAAACCTAATGATGGCCATAAACCTAACCCTAACCCTAACCCAAACCAACCTTAACTCTAATCCCAAAAATAACCCTAACCCTAAGCCTAACCTGAACCCTAATCTAAACCTAACTGTAACCATAACCCTAACCCTATCCCTAACGAACCCTAACCAACACTAACCCTAACCCAAACCCTAACACTAACCCTAACACCTAAACCTAATGCTAACCATAAACTTAACCCTATCCCTAACCCAACCCAACCTTAACTCTAATCCTACCCTAACACAAACTCTAACACTAAACCTAAACCTAAACCTAAACCTCAACCTAACCCTAACCCTAACCTAAACCTAAATGTAACCGTAATCCTAATCCTATCCCTAATTCGAACCCTAACCCTAAACTTAACACTTACCCTAAACCAAACCTAACCCTAGCACTAACCCAAACCGTAACCCTAAACCTAAGCCTTACCCTAACCCTAAGCCTAATGCTAACACTAACCCTAACCAACCCTAACCATCACTAAGGCTTAGTGTTTGGGTTAGGGTTAGGTATAGGGTTGGGTTCGGTAGGGGTTAGGGTTCGGTTTAGGGTTGGGTTAGGTTTAGAATTAAGGTTGGGTTAGGGTTAGGTTTAGGGTTAGCATTAAGGTTAGGGTTAACGTTTGGGTTAGGGTTAGATTAGGGTTAGGCTTAGAGTTAGGGTTAGGGTTATGTTTAGTGTTGGATTAGGTGTAAGTTTAGAGTTAGTGTTACTGTTATGGTTAGGGTTAGTTTAAGGTTAGGGTTAGAGTTGGGGTTAGGCTTTGGGTGGGGGTAAGGTTTAGGGTTAGGGTTAGGGTTAGGGTTAGTGCTAGGGTTAGGTTTAGGATTAGGGTTTGAGGGTTAGGATTAGTGTTGGAGGTTTAGGGTAAAATTTAGGGTTAGGGCTCAGGTTAGGTGTAGCGTTCGGTTTAGGGTTAGGTTTAGGTTAGGTTTAGGTTTAGGGTTAGGGCTAGGGTTAGGATTAGTGTTGGGTTAGAGTTAGGGTTAGGGTTAGCCTTGGAATTAGTGTTAGGGTGAGGGTGAGGATTAGATTAGTGTTAGGATTGGGTTAGAGTTATGGTGAGAATTAGGGTTAGGGTTAGTGTGAGAAGCAGGGTCAGGTTCAGTGTTAGGGCTAGCGTTAGAGTTGGGTTAGGTTTAGGTTTAGGGTTAGGGTTGTGTTAGGGTTAGGTTTAGTGTTAGGGTTAGCGTTAGGGTTCGGGCTAGGATTAATATTATTGGGTTATGGTTAAGTTTAGGGTTAAGGTTACGTTTGGCTTAGGGTTAGGTTTAGGGTTAGGGTTATGGTTAGGCTTAGCGTAAGGGTTAGGGTTAGGGTAAGTGTTGGGTTATGGTTAGAGTTTAGGTTTAGGGCTAGGGTTTAGGGTTGGGTTAGGGTTAGGCTTAGCGTTAGGGTTAGGTTTAGTTTTGGTTAGGGTTCGTTAGGGATAGGATTAGGGTTAGGGTTACGGTTAGGTTTAGATTAGGGTTCGTGTTAGACTTAGGGTTAGGGTTAGTGTTGGGATTAGTGTTAAGGTTGGTTTGGGTTAAGATTAGTTTTAGGTTTATGGTCAGCATTAGGTTTAGGTTTAGTGTTGGTAGGGTTCGTTAGGGATAGGGTTAGGGTTAGGGTTACAGTTAGGTTTAGATTAGGGTTCAGGTTAGGCTTAGGGTTAGAGTTATGGTTGGGATTACAGTTAAGGTTGGTTTGGATTAGGGTTAGGGTTAGGTTTATGGTCATCATTAGGTTTAGGTGTTAGGGTTAGTGTTAGTGTTTGGGTTAGGGTTAGGTATAGGTTTGGGTTCGGTTTCGGGTTAGAGTTAGGTTTAGGGTTTCGTTAGGTTTAGAATTAGGGTTGGGTTAGGGTTAGGGTTAGGGTTAGCGTTAAGGTTAGGTGTAGCGTTTGGGTTAGGGTTAGATTAGGGTTAGGCTTTGAGTTAGGGTTAGTGTTACGTTTAGTGTTCGGTTTGGTGTTGGCTTAGAGTTTGTGTTAGGGTTAGGGTTAGTTTAAGGTTAGGGTTAGAGTTGGGGTTAGGCTTAAGTGTGTGTAAGGGTTAGGGTTAGTGTTAGGGTTGGGTTAGGGTTGCTGTTGGTGTTGTGGTTCAGGTTGGGGTTGGGGTTGGGTTTGGGTTTAAGCTTAGGGTTAGGTTAGGGTTCGGTTTAGGGTAGGGTTAGGGTTAGGGATAGGGTTAGGTTTGAGTTAGTGTTAGGGTTAGGGATAGGTTTTGGGTTGGGTTAGGGTATGGTTTGCGGTTGTGTTTCCATTTGGCCTTGGCGTTGGGTTTTGGGTTAGGGTAAGTGCTAGGGTTATGGTTAGGGTTAGGTTTAGGTTTGGTTAGGGTTGGTTAGGCTTAGTGTTAGGGTTAGGGTTAGCATTAAGCTTAGGGTTAGGGTAAGACTTAGGGTTAGGGTTACAGTTTGGGTTAATGTTAGGGTTAGGGTGGGTTAGGGTAAGTGTTAGGGTTAGGGTTAGGGTTAGAGTTAGGGTTAGGATTAGGGGTTGGGTTAGGGTTAGGGTTGGGTTAGGGGTTAGGGTTAGGGTTATAGTTGGGTTAGGGTTAGCCTTAGGCTTAGGGTTAGGTTTAGTGATGATTAGGGTTGGTTAGGGGGAGGCTTAAGGTTAGGGTTACGGTTACATTTAGGTTTATGTTAGCGTTAGGGTTAGGTTGAGGTTATGGTTTAGGATTAGGTTTAGTGTTAGAGTTTGTGTTAGGGCAGGAATAGAGTTAAGGTTGGGTTGGGTTAGGGATAGGGTTTTTATGGTTAGCATTAGTTTTAGGTGTCATCGTTAGTGTTAGGGTTTGGGTTAGGGTAAGTTGTAGAGTTTGTTAGCTTCAGGGTTAGGGTTAGGTTTAGGTTTAGGGTTAGAGTTAGGGTTAGGGTTAGGTGTTAGGTTTAGAGTTAGGGTTAGGTTTGGGTTAGGGTTAGGCTTAGGGTTAGGTTTAGGTTTAGTGTTGGTTAAGGTTCGTTAGGGATAGGGTTAGGGTTACAGTTAGGTTTAGATTAGGGTTCAGGTTAGGCTTAGTTTTAGGGTTATGTTTGGGATTAGAGTTAAGGTTGGTATGGGTTAGGGTTAGGGTTAGGTTTATGGTCATCATTAGGTTTAGGTGTTAGGGTTTGGGTTAGTGTTTGGGTTAGGGTTAGGTATAGTGTTGGGTTCGGTGTTAGGTTAACCCTAACGCTAAGCCTAACCCTAACCCAACCCTAACCCTAACTCTAAACCTAACACCTAACCCTAACCCTAACACTAACCCTAACCCTAACCCTAACCCAAAACCTCACCCTAACTCTAACCCTAAACCTAAACCTAAAACTTATGCTAAGCCTAACCCTAACACTAAATCTAAACCAACCCTATACCTAACACTAACCCAAACCCTAACACTAACCCTAACACCTAAACCTAATGCTAAGCATACACTTAACCCTATCCCTAACCCAACCCAACCTTAGCTCAATTCCTACCCTAACCCAAACTCTAACCCTAAAACTGAAAATAAACCTAACCCTCAACTGAACCCTAACTCTGACCCTAACCCTAACCCTAACACAACCCTAACCCTAACCCTAACCCTAACCCTAACCCCTAATCCTAACCCTAACTCGAACCCTAACCCTAACCCTAACCCAACCTTAATTCTAAACCTAACACAACCCTAAACCTAACCCTAACCCCTAACCGAACCCAACCCTATACATAACCCTAAACCAAACACTAACCCTAACACTAACACCTAAACCTAATGATGACCATAAACCTAACCCTAATACTAACCCTAACCAAAACCAACCTTAACTCTAATCCCAACCATAAACCTAACCCTAAGCCTAATCTGAACCCTAATCTAAACCTAACTGTAACCCTAACCTTAACCCTATCCCTAACGAACCCTAACCAACACTAAACCTAACCCTAACCCTAAGCCTAAACCTAACCCAACCCTAACCCTAACCCTAAACCTAACACCTAACCCTAACCCTAACCCAAACACTAACCCTAAACCTAACCCCAACCCTAAACCCTCACACTAACTCTAACACTAAACCTAAACCTAACACTTATGCTAAGCCTAACCCTAACCCTAAACCTAACCCAAACCTATACCTGACCCTAACAGAAACCCTAACACTAACCCTAACACCTAAACCTAATGCTAACCACAAACTTAACCCTATCCCTAACCCAACCCAACCTTATCTTTATTCCTCCCCTAACCCAAACTCTAACACTAAAACTAAACGTAAACCTGAACCTCAATCTAAGCCTAACCCTACCCCTAAACTAAACCTAAAAGTAACCGTAACCCTAACCTTAAGCCTCCCACTAATCAACCCTAAACATCACTAAAGCTAACCCTAACCCTAAGGCTAACCCTAACCCTAACCCTAACCCTAACCTAATGATGGCCATAAACCTAACCCTAACCCTAACCCTAACCCTAAACCTAAACCTAAACTCTAACCATGACCCAACACTAACCCTAACCCTAACCCTTACGCTAAGCCTAACCATAAGCCTAACCCTAACCAAACCCTAACACTAACCCTATCTCTAATACTAACACAACCCTAACCCTAATCCAAACCCTTAGCCAAACGTAAGCCTAACCCTAACCATAACCATAACCAAATAATATTAATCCTAGACCGAACCCTAACCCTAACCCTAACTCTAAACCTAACCCTAACACAACCCTAACCCTAAAACTAAACCTAACCCTAACTCTAACGCTAGCCCTAACCCTGAACCTGACCCTGATTCGCACCCTAACTCTAACCATAATTCTCACCCTAACTCTAACCCAATCCTAACTCTAACCTAACCCTCACCCTAACACTAACCCCAAGGCTAACCCTAACCCTAAATCTAACCCAACACGAAAACTAATTCTAGCCCTAACCCTAAACCTAAACCTAACCTAACCAAAACCCTAAACCGAACAATACACCTAACCTGAGCCCTAAGCCTAAATTTTACCCTAAACCTCCAACACTAACCCTAACCCTCAAGCCCTAAGCCTAACCCTAACCCTAGCCCTAAACCTAACCCTAAACCTTACCCCTACCCAAAGCCTAATCCCAACTCTAACCATAACCTTAAACTAACCCTAACCATAACCGTAACATTAAATCTAAACTTACAAAATATCCAACAATAAAAGTAACCCTAACCCAAACTCTAAGCCTAACCCTAATCTAACCCTAACCCAAACGTTAACCCTAACCCTAACCCTAAACCTAACCCTAACCCTACCTCTAACCAACCCTAACCATCACTAAACATAACCCTAACCCTAAGGCTAACCCTAACCCAACCCTAACACTAACCCTAACCCCGAACCCTAAACCTAACACTAACCCTAAACCTGACCCTAACCCTAACCCAACGCTAACACTAACCCTAACCCTGACCCTAACCCAAAGCCTAACCCTAACCCTAAACCAAACAATAAAACCTAACCCAACCCTAACCCTAACACTAACACTAAACCTAATCCTATCTCTAATCCTAAACCTAGCTCTAAGCCTAACGCTAACCCTGACCCTAACATAACGCTAACCCAAACCTAACCCTAACCCTAACACTAACACTAACACTTACCCTAAGCCCACCCTAACCCTAACACTAACCCAAACCGTAACCCTAGCCCTAAGTCTTACCCTAACCCTAAGCCTAATGCTAACCCTAACCTTAACACTAAGCCTAACCAACCCTAACCAAACCTAACCCTAACCCTAACCCTAACCCTAGCACTTACCCTAACCCAAACCCCAACGCCAAACCCAAACCGAAACACAACCGCAAACCCTACCCTAACCCAACCTTAAACCTATCCCTAACCCTAACACTAACACAACCCTAACCCTATCCCTGACCCTAACCCTATCACTAAACCTAACCCTACCCTAAACCTAACCCTAAACCTAAACCTAACATTAAACCCAAACCCAACCCCAACCCCAACCTGAACCACAACCCCAACAGGAACCCTAACCCAACCCTAACCCTAACCCTAAACCTAACACAACACGAACCCTAACCCTAACCATAACCATAACCCAAACGATAAGAGTACCCTAACCCTAAGGCTACCCTTACCCTACCAGAGGCCTAAAACTAACCCTAACCCTTACCCTAAACGTAACACAACCCTGACACTAAACCTAACTCTAAATGTAACCCTAACTCTAAACCTAAGCCTAAGCCTAACCCTAACCCTAACCCTAACCAACTGAAACAAACACTAAATTAACCCTAAACTTAAATCTAAACAAAAGCCTAACTCTAACCCTAACCTGAAACCCAACCCTAACCCTAAATGTAAATCTAACCCTAACCCTAACCCTAACTGTAACAATAACACTAACCCTAACCCAACCCTAACCCTAACCCTAACACTAACCCTACCCTACCCATAAACCTAAGCCTAACACTTAACCTAACAAAACCTAACCTAATCTAAACATTACCCTAACCCTAACCCTATCCCTAAACCTTGCTTTAAACCTATCGTCACCCACAAACACAACCCTAACCCCATCCCCAACCCTAACCATAACCAGAACCATAACACTAACAATAATGAAACCCTAACCTTAACACTAACTCTAAACCTAACCCTAACCTTAACCCTAACCCTAAACCTAACCTAACACAAAACCTAACCCAAACATAACGCTAACCCTAGCCCTAACCCTAACACTACCCCAACCCGAACCCAAATACTAACCCTAACCCAACCCTAACCGAAAACAACCCTAACCATAACCCAAACCCAACCATAAACCTAACCATAACCCTAACCATAACCCAAAAACACTAACGCTAACCCTAACCCTAACCCAACCCTAACACTAACCCTATCCCTAACACTAACACAACCCTAACCCTAAACCTAACCCTAAGCCAAACGTAACCCTAACACTAACCATAACCATAACCCAATAATATTAATCCTAGCCCGAACCCTAACCCTAACCCTTACCCAAACCCAACCATAAACGTAACCATAACCCTAACAATAACCCAATAACACTAACCCTAACCCTAACCATAACCCAAACCCAACCATAAACCTAACCATAACCGTAACAATAACCCAATAACACTGACCCCAGCTCTAACCCTAACCCTAACCCTAATCCTAACCCTAACTCGAACCCTAACGCTGACCTTAACTCTTACCCTAACTCAACCCTAACCCTAACACTAACCCAAACCGTAACCCTAACCCTAAGCCTTACCCTAACCCTAAGCCTAATGCTAACCCTAACCCTAACACTAAGCCTAACCAACCCTAACCAAACCTAACCCTAACCCTAACCCTAACCCAAGCACTTACCCTAACCCAAACCCCAACGCCAACCCCACACCGAAACACAATCGCAATCCCTACACTAACCCAAACATAAAACCTATCCCTAACCCTAACACTAACCCAAACCTAACCCTATCCCTAACCCTAACCCTACCCTAAACCTAACCCTAAACCTAACCCTAACCTTAAACCCAAACCCAACCCCAACCCCAACCTGAACCACAACCCCAACAGCAACCCTAACCCAACCCTAACCCTAACCCTAAAGCTAACCCAACACGAACCCTAACCCTAACTATAACCATAAACCTAACAATAAGAGTACCCTAACCCTAACACGACCCTTACCCTACCATATGACTAAACCTAGCCCTAACCCTATCCCTAACCGTAACACAACCCTGACACTAAACCTAACTCTAAATGTAACCCTAATTCTAAACCTAAGCCTAAACCTAACCCTAACCCTAACCAACCGAAACCAACCCTAAATTAACCCTAAACTTAAGTCTAAACAAAAGCCTAACCCTAACCCTAACCTGAAACCCAACCCTAACCCTAAACGTAAATCTAACCCTAAACGTAACCCTAACTGTAACCCTAACACTAACCCTAACCCAACCCTAACCCTAACCCTAACACTAACCCTACCCTACCCATACCAAAGAATAACACTTACCCTAAACAACCCTAACCATATCTAAACCGTACCCTAACCCTAACCCTATCACTAAACCTTGCCGTAAACCTATCGCCAACCACAACCATAACGCTAACCCCAACCCCAACCCTACCCATAACCCGAACCATAACACTAACACTAATGAAACCCTAACACTAACACTAACTCTAACCCTACCCCTAACCTTAACCCTAACCCTAACCATAACCTAACCCAAAACCTAACCCAAACGTAACCCTAACCCTAGCCCTAACCCTAACACTAACCAAACCCGAACCCTTATACTAACCCTAAACCAAAACTAACCCAAAACATAACCCTAACCCTAACCCTAACCCTAACCCAAACCCAACCATAAACCTAACCATAACCCTAACCATAACAAAATAACACTAACCCTAACCCTAACCCTAACCCTCACCCAACACTAACACTAACCCTAAACCTAACC
The DNA here is from genome assembly GCF_034190915.1 of Cavia porcellus. Lineage (NCBI taxonomy): Eukaryota > Metazoa > Chordata > Mammalia > Rodentia > Caviidae > Cavia > Cavia porcellus. The sequence continues at coordinate 2,303,667 of NW_026947547.1, read as the reverse complement.
CCTAACCCTAACCCTAACACTAACCCTAACCCAGACCCTAACCCTAACCCAACGCTAACCCTAAACCTAAATCTGACCCTAACCCAAAGCCTAAACCTAACCCTAACCCAAACAATAAAACCTAACCCAACCCTAACCCTAACACTAACACTAAACCTAATCCTATCTCTAATCCTAAGCCTACCTCTAAGCCTAACGCTAACCCTGAGCCTAACATAACCCTAACCCAACCCTAACCCTAACCCTAAACCTAACCACTAATCCTAACCCTAACTCGAACCCTAACCCTAAGCCTAACACTTACCCTAACCCAACCCTAACCCTAACACTAACCCAAACCGTAACCCTAACCCTAAGACTTACACTAACCCTAAGCCTAATGCTAATCCTAACCCTAACACTAATCCTAAACAACCCTAACCAAACCTAACTCTAACCCTAACCCTAACCCTAGCAGTTACCCTAACCCAAACCCCAACGCCAACCCCAAACAGAAACAAAACAGCAAACCCTACCCTAACCCAACCCTAAACATATCCCTAACCCTAACACTAACCCAACCCTAACGCTAACACTAACCCAAACCGTAACCCTAACCCTAAGACTTACCCTAACCCTAAGCCTAATGCTAATCCTAACCCTAACACTAATCCTAAACAACCCTAACCAAACCTAACTCTAACCCTAACCCTAACCCTAGCAGTTACCCTAACCCAAACCCCAACGCCAACCCCAAACAGAAACAAAACAGCAAACCCCACCCTAACCCAACCCTAAACATATCCCTAACCCTAACACTAACCCAACCCTAACCCTAACCCTAACTCTAATACTAGCCCTAACCCTGACTCTGACCCTGTTCCTCACCCTAACCCTAACCCTAATTCTCACCCTAACTCTAAACCAATTCTAACCCTAACCTAAACCTCACCCTCACCCTAACGCTAACCCCAAGGCTAACCCTAACCCTAATCCAAAACTAGCCTTAACCCTATCCATAAGCATAACCCCTAACCCTAATCCTAACCGTAAACCTAACTCTAACCCTAACTCTAACCCAACACTAATCCTAAACCAAGCCCTAACCCTAAACCTAAACCTAACCTAAAACTAACCATAAACCAACGCCACACCTAACCCGAGCCCTTACCATAAATCTTACCCTAACCATCCAACACTAACCCTAACCCTCAAACCCTAACCCTAGCCCTAACCCTAACCCTAACCCTTACACCCACTCAAGCCTAACCCCAACTCTAACCCTAACCTTAAATTAACCCTACCCTAACACTAAATCTAAGCCAACACCTAACCGAACACTAAACGTAACCCTAACCCTAACTCTAAGCCTTACCCTAATCTAATCCTAACCCAAACGCTAAACCTAAACTTAACGCTAACCCTAACCCTAACCCTAACCCTAACCCAACCCTAATTCTAAACCTAACACAACCCTAAACCTAACTCTAACCCGAAACCGAACCCAACCCTATACCTAACCCTAACCCAAACACTAACCCTAACCCTAACACCTAAACCTAATGCTGACCATAAACCTAACTCTAACCTTAACCCAAACCAAACTTAACTCTAATCCAACCCTAACCCTAAACCTAAGCCTAACCCGAACCCTGATCTGAACCTAACCGTAACCAAAACTCTAACCCTATCCCTAACGAACCCTAACCAAAACTAAACCTAACCCTAACCCTAAGCCTAACCCTAAACCAACCCTAAACACTAACCCTAAACCTAAACTCTAACAATAACCCAACACAAACCCTAACCCTAAAACCTTAAGCTAAGCCTAACCATAACCCTAACCCTAACCAAACCTAACACTAACCCTATGCCTAATACTAATACAACCCTAACCCTAAACCTAACCCTAAGCCAAACGTAACCCTAACCCTAACCATAACCATAACCCAATATTAATCCTAGCCCAAACCCTAACCGTAACGCTAACTCTAAACCTAACCCTAACACAACCCTAACCCTAAACCTAAACCTAACCCTAACTCTAACGCTAGCTCTAACCCTGAAGCTGACCCTGATTCTCACCCTAACCCTAACCCTAATTCTCAACCTAACTCTAACTCAATCCTGACTCTAACCGAACCATCAGCCTCACCCTTACACTAACCCCAAGGCTAACCCTAACCCTAACTCTAACCCAACACTAATCCTAACCCTAGTCCTAACCCTAAACCTAAACCTAACCTAACCCTAACCCTAAACCGAACGCTACACCTAACCTGAGACCTAACGCTAAATTTTACCCTAAACCTCCAACACTAACCCTAACCCTCAAACACTATGCCTAACCCTAACCCTAGCCCTAACCCTAACCCTAACCCTTACCCCCACCCAAAGCCTAACCCCAACTCTAACCCTAACCTTAAACTAACCCTAACCATAACCGTAACACTAACTCTAAACTTACACCTAATCAACACTAAACGTAACCCTAACCCTAACTCTAAGCCTAACCCTAATCTAACCCTAACCCAAACGTTAACCCTAACCTTAACGCTAATCCTAACCCTAACCCTAACCCAACCTTAATTCTAAACCTAACCCCACCCTAAACCTAACCCTAACCCGAAACCGAACCCAACCCTATACCTCATCCTAACCCAAACACTAACCCTAACCCTAACACCTAAACCTAATGATGACCATAAACCTAACCCTAACTCTAACCCAAACCAACCTTAACTCTAATCCCAACCATAACCCTAACCCTAAGCCTAACCTGAACCCTAATCTAAACCTAACTGTAACCCTAACCCTAACCCTATCCCTAACGAACCCTAACCAACACTAAACCTAACCCTAACCCTAAGCCTAACCGTAACCAACCCTAACCCTAACTCTAAACCTAACACCTAACCCTAACCCTAACACTAACCCTAACCCTAACCCCAACCCTAAACCCTCACCCTAACTCTAAACCTAAACCTAAACCTAACCCTTATGCTAAGCCTAACCCTAACCCTAAACCTAACCCAACCCTATACCTAACCCTAACCCAAGCCCTAACACTAACCCTAACACCTAAACCTAATGCTAACCATAAACTTAACCCTATCCCTAACCCAACCCAACCTTAACTCTATTCCTGCCCAAACCAAACTCTAACCCTAAACCTAAACCTAAACCAAAACCTCAACCTAACCCTAACCCTAACCTAAACCTAAATGTAACCGTAACCATAATCCTAACCCTAACTCGAACCCTAACCCTAACCTTAACACTTACCCTAAACCAACCCTAACCCTAACACTAACCCAAACCGTAACCCTAAACCTAAGCCTTGCCCTAACCCTAAGCCTAATGCTAAACCTAACCCTAACCAACCCTAACCATCACTAAGGGTTAGTGTTTGGATTAGGGTTAGGTATTGGGTTGGGTTCGGTAGGGGTTAGGGTTCGGTTTAGGTTTGGGTTAGGTTTAGAATTAAGGTTCGGTTAGGGTTAGGTTTAGGGTTAGCATTAAGGTTAGGGTTAACGTTTGGGTTAGGGTTAGATTAGGGTTAGGCTTAGAGTTAGGGTTAGGGTTATGTTTAGTGTTGGATTAGGTGTAAGTTTAGAGTTAGTGTTACTGTTATGGTTAGGGTTAGTTTAAGGTTAGGGTTAGAGTTGGGGTTAGGCTTTGGGTGGGGGTAAGGTTTAGGGTTAGGGTTAGGGCTAGGGTTAGGTTTAGGATTAGGGTTTGAGGGTTAGGGTTAGTGTTGGAGGTTTAGGGTAAAATTTAGGGTTAGAGCTCAGGTTCGGTGTAGCGTTCGGTTTAGGGTTAGGGTTTGGCTAGGTTTAGGTTTAGAGTTAGGGCTATGGTTAGGATTAGTGTTGGGTTAGAGTTAGGGTTAGGGTTAGCCTTGGAATTAGTGTTAGGGTGAGGGTGAGGGTTAGGTTAGTGTTAGGATTGGGTTAGGGTTAGGGTGAGAATTAGGGTTAGGGTTAGTGTGAGAAGCAGGGTCAGGTTCAGGGTTAGGGCTAGCGTTAGAGTTAGGGTTAGTTTTAGGTTTAGGGTTAGGGTTGTGTTAGGGTTAGGTTTAGTGTTAGGGTTAGGGTTAGGGTTCGGGCTAGGATTAATATTATTGGGTTATGGTTAAGGTTAGGGTTAGGGTTACGTTTGGCTTAGGGTTAGGTTTAGGGTTAGGGTTGTGTTAGTATTAGGGATAGGGTTAGTTTTAGGGTTTGGTTAGGCTTAGGGTTATGGTTAGGCTTAGCGTAAGGGTTAGGGTTAGGGTTAGTGTTGGGTTATGGTTAGAGTTTAGGTTTAGGTCTAGGGTTTAGGGTTGGGTTAGGGTTAGCCTTAGCGTTAGGGTTAGGTTTAGTGTTGGTTAGGGTTCGTTAGGGATAGGGTTAGGGTTACGGTTACGGTTAGGTTTAGATTAGGGTTCGGGTTAGACTTAGGGTTAGGGTTAGTGTTGGGATTAGAGTTAAGGTTGGTTTGGGTTAAGGGTAGTGTTAGGTTTATGTTCAGCATTAGGTTTAGTGTTGGTAGGGTTCGTTAGGGATAGGGTTAGGGTTAGGGTTACAGTTAGGTTTAGATTAGGGTTCAGGTTAGGCTTAGGGTTAGGGTTATGGTTGGGATTACAGTTAAGGTTGGTTTGGATTAGGGTTAGGGTTAGGTTTATGGTCATCATTAGGTTTAGGTGTTAGGGTTAGGGTTAGTGTTTGGGTAAGTGTTAGGTATAGGTTTGGGTTCGGTTTCGGGTTAGAGTTAGGTTTAGGGTTTGGTTAGGTTTAGAATTAGGGTTGGGTTAGGGTTAGGGTTAGGGTTAGCGTTAAGGTTAGGTGTAGTGTTTGGGTTAGGGTTAGATTAGGGTTAGGCTTTGAGTTAGGGTTAGGGTTACGTTTAGTGTTCGGTTAGGTGTTGGCTTAGAGTTAGTGTTAGGGTTAGGGTTAGTTTAAGGTTAGGGTTAGAGTTGGGGTTAGGCTTAAGTGGGTGTAAAGGTTAGGGTTAGTGTTAGGGTTGGGTTAGGGTTGCTGTTGGTGCTGTGGTTCAGGTTGGGGTTGGGTTTGGGTTTGGGTTTAAGCTTAGGGTTAGGTTAGGGTTCGGTTTAGGGTAGGGTTAGGGTTAGGGATAGGGTTAGGGTTGAGTTAGTGTTAGGGTTAGGGATAGGTTTTGGGTTGGGTTAGGGTATGGTTTGCGGTTGTGTTTCCATTTGGCCTTGGCGTTAGGTTTTGGGTTAGGGTAAGTGCTAGGGTTATGGTTAGGGTTAGGGTTAGGTTTGGTTAGGGTTGGTTAGGCTTAGTGTTAGGGTTAGGGTTAGCATTAAGCTTAGGGTTAGGGTAAGACTTAGGGTTAGGGTTACGGTTTGGGTTAATGTTAGGGTTAGGGTGGGTTAGGGTAAGTGTTAGGGTTAGGGTTAGGGTTCGAGTTAGGGTTAGGATTAGGGGTTAGGGTTAGGGTTAGGGTTGGGTTAGGGTTAGGGTTAGGGTTAGGGTTAGGGTTGGGTTAGGGTTAGCCTTAGGCTTAGGGTTAGGTTTAGTGATGATTAGGGTTGGTTAGTGGGAGGCTTAAGGTTAGGGTTATGGTTACATTTAGGTTTAGGTTAGGGTTAGGGTTAGGTTGAGGTTTTGGTTTAGGTTTATGTTTAGGCTTATGGTTTGTGTTAGGGCAGGAATAGAGTTAAGGTTGGGTTGGGTTAGGGATAGGGTTTTTATGGTTAGCATTAGGTTTAGGTGTTAGGGTTAGTGTTAGGGTTTGGGTGAGGGTAAGGTGTACGATTGGGTTAGGTTTAGGGTTAGGGTTAGGCTTAGCATAAGGGTTAGGTTTAGGTTTAGGGTTAGAGTTAGGGTTAGGGTTAGGTGTTAGGTTTAGAGTTAGGGTTAGGTTTGGGTTAGGGTTAGGCTTAGTGTTAGGGTTAGGTTTAGTGTTGGTTAAGGTTCGTTAGGGATAGGGTTAGGGATACAGTTAGGTTTAGATTAGGGTTCAGGTTAGGCTTAGGGTTAGGGTTATGGTTGGGATTAGAGTTAAGGTTGGTATGGGTTAGTGTTAGGGTTAGGTTTATGGTCATCATTCTTTTTAGGTGTTAGGGTTAGGGTTAGTGTTGGGTTAGGGTTAGGTATAGGGTTGGGTTCGGTTTCAGGTTAACAGTAATGCTAACCCTATCCCTAACCCAACACTAACCCTAACTCTAAACCTAACACCTAACCCTAACCCTAACACTAAACCTAACCCTAATCCCAACACTAAACCCTCACCCTAACTCTAACCCTAAACCTAAACCTAAACCTAAACCTTATGCTAAGCCTAACCCTAACCCTAAACCTAACCCAACCCTACACCTAACACTAACCCAAACACTAACACTAACCCTAACACCTAAACCTAATGCTAAGCATAAACTTAACCCTATCCCTAACCCAACACAACCTTAACTCAATTCCTACCCTAACCCAAACTCTAACCCTAAAACTAAACCTAAACCTAACCCTCAACCGAACCCTAACCCTGACCCTAACCCTAACTCTAGCCCAGCCCTAACCCGAACCCTAACCCTAACCCTAACCCTAACCCCTAATCCAAACCCTAACTCGAACCCTAACCCTAACCCTAACCCAACCTTAATTCTAAACCTAACCCAACCCTAAACCTAACCCTAACCCCTAACCGAACCCAACCCTATACATAACACTAAACCAAACACTCACCCTAACACTAACACCTAAACCTAATGATGACCATAAACCTAACTCTAATCCTAACCCTAACCAAAACCAACCTTAACTCTAATCCCAACCATAAACCTAACCCTAAGCCTAATCTGAACCCTAATCTAAACCTAACTGTAACCCTAACCTTAACCCTATCCCTAACGAACCCTAACCAACACTAAACCTAACGCTAACCCTAAGCCTAAACCTAACCCCACCCTAACCCTAACTCTAAACCTAACACCTAACCCTAACCCTAACCCAAAAACTAACCCTAAACCTAACCGCAACCCTAAACCCTCACACTAACTCTAACCCTAAACCTAAACCTAACCCTTATGCTAAGCCTTACCCTAACCTTAAACCTAACCCAACCCTATCCCTGACCGTAACCCAAACCCTAACACTAACCCTAACACCTAAACCTAATGCTAACCACAAACTTAACCCCATGCCTAACCCAACCCAACCTTAACTCTATTCTTGCCCTAACCCAAACTCTAACACTAAACCTAAACCTAAACCTAAACCTAAACCTCAATCTAACCCTAACCCTAACCCTAAACTAAACCTAAAAGTAACCGTAACCCTACCCTTAAGCCTCCCCCTAACCAACCCTAACCATCACTAAAGCTAACACTAACCCTAACCCTAAGCCTAACCCTAACCCTAACCCTAACCCTAACCTAATGATGACCATAAACCTAACCCTAACCTAACCCAACCCTAACCCTAACCCTAAACCTAACACAACACGAACCCTAACCATAACAATAACCATAACACTAACAAAAAGAGTACTCTAACCCTAACGCTACCCTTACCCTACCATAGGCCTAATCCTAACCCTAACCATAACCCGAACCGTAACACAACCCTACAACTAAACCTAACCCTAAATCTAACCCTAACCCTAAACCGAAGCCTAAGCCTAAGCCTAACCCTAACCCTAACCAACCGAAAAACCCTAAATTAACCCTAAACTTAAACCTAACCAAAAGCCTAACCCTAAGCCTAACCTGAAACCCAACCCTAACCCTAAACGTAAATCTAACCCTAACCCTAACTGTAACCCTAACACTAACCATAACCCAACCCTAACCCTAACCCCAAAACTAACCCTACCCTACCCATAAACCTAAGCCTAACACTTACCCCAACCAACCCTAAACAAATCTAAACTGAACCCTAACCCTAACCCTATCCCTAAACCTTGCCCTAAACCTATCGCCAACCACAACCACAACCCTAACCCCAACACCAACCCTAACTAGAACCCGAACCATAACACTAACACTAATGAAATCCTAACCCTAACACTAACTCTAACCCTACCCCTAACTTAACCCTGAACCCTAACCCTAACCTAACCCAAAACCTAACCCAAACGTAACCCTAACCCTAGCCTTAACCCTAACACTAACCCAACCCAAACCCTAATACTAACCCTAACCCAACCCTAACCCAAAACATAACCCTAATTTTAACCCTAACCCTAACCCAAACCCAACCATAAACCTAACCATAAGCCTAACCATAACTCAATAACACTAACCCTAACCCTAACCCAACCCTAACACTAAACCTAACCCTAACACTAACACAACCCTAACCCTAAACCTAACCCTAACCCTAACTCTAACACTAGCCCTAACCCTGACTCTGAACCTGAACCTCAACCTAACCCCAACCCTAATCCTCACCCTAACTCTAAACCAATCATAACCCTAAACTAACCCTCACTCTCACCCTAACACTAACCCCAAGGCTAACCCTAAACCTAACCCAAAACTAACCCTAACCCTAACACTAACCGTAACCCTAAACCTAACCCTTAACCTAGCCCTAACCTTAAACCCAAACCCAAACCCAACCCCAACCTGAACCACAACCCCAATAGCAACCCTAACCCAACCCTAACCCTAACCCTAAACCTAACACAACACGAACCCAAACCCTAACCATAACCATAACCGTAACGATAAGAGTACTCTAACCTTAAGGCTACCCTTACCCTACCATAGGCCTAATCCTAACCCTAACCCTAACCCAAACTGTAACACAACCCTGACACTAAAACTAACACTAAATCTAACCCTAGCCCTAAACCTAAGCCTAAGCCTAAGCCTAACCCTAACCCTAACCCTAACCAACCGAAAACAACCCTAATTTAACCCTAAACTTAAACCTAACCAGAAGCCTAACCCTAGCCCTAACCTGAAACCCAACCCTAACCCTAAACTTAAATCTAACCCTAACCCTAACTGTAACCCTAACACTAACCCTAACACAACCCTAGCCCTAGCCCCAACACTAACCATACCCTACCAATAAACCTAAGCCTAACACTTACCCTAACCAACCCTAACCAAATATAAACCGAACCCTAACCCTAACTGTTGGGAGCCGCAGCCCCGAGCCCGGTCGCCTCACTTGGCGGACGTGAGGCCTGTAGTAAAGAGTGAAGCCTGAGGTAGATTGCCTCTCCCATCGAGCACGTTAGTTTCCTGCTTACCGCGTAAGCAACCCGCTCAACAATATAGTCTGCCTGGCAACTGATGATGTTAGCCAATCAGCTTGCCTTGCTCACTTTAACATGATTGGACACTGTATCCGTATATATACTGGTGCCACCCCTGGGGGGGAAGAGGAAGCCCGGAAGAAGCCCGGAAGTAGAAGCCCAGAAGGAGCCGCGGAGAGCGGACTGGTAGAGGCTTCGGAGCGAAGCCCGGAAGGAGCCGCGGGGAGCGGACCAAAGGAGGCTTCGGCTGGGAGCGATTCCAGGGCAGGCTGTACGGAGAAGAAAAATAAAAGAAAAGGTTGTCCACTGCCAGACTTTGTCGTGTGTCCTTCCTGCCGGCCGGGAGCGGACATCGACATTTGGAGGCCCGCACGGGGACTGATCACCCCCGAGACGTGACAGCGGACAACGCTCCAGTACAGAGCTGCGAGACAGGTGAGTTGGGGATAAGCCTGGGTTCTGGGTGGCACGCACCTACAGGGCTTTTAGACTCCCCTCAGGCTCACGCGTAAGTGGCGGATTCCTTGGGCCTCACGCGGTGAGTAACATATTAAAAGATGGGAAACATGCTAGGTAGCAACACTAAGAGCGAGGGTGGTTGTGGAGAAAGCTCTCAAGAGCTTACAAAAGTACGCAGGGTATTTGAGCAGGCCCAGTCAGGGAGCTCCCGAGAGGGGCCCGTCAAGGGGAACAAAGATGCTAAGGAGAAGGACGGGGCTCTAGCCTCGGAGTCGTCTGACTCCGAGGACGAGGGAAAGTTGAATGGCAAGGAGGCCAAAGAGCCCAGCTGTCAGGAGCCTAAGTCGCTCGATAAGGAGTCGCAGGGTTCTTTCCCAGTAATTCAGGGTACCACAGAGCCATTTGTTGACTTTGTGGACCGAATGCAAGATGCTGCCGATAAGATATTTCCTGATCTGGGAGTGGCTCAACCGCTGGTAAGACAGCTGATTTTTGAGCAATGTACAAAGGAGTACAAGGCAGCGATAGCTCCTCATAAGAACAAGGACCTCAACGCCTGGATTAGGATATGCAGAGAGATAGGGGGGCCGCTCTCCAACTCGGGAGTGGCTGCTCTCCTGGCCGCGGCTGTACAGCAGAGGGGACCTCGCGGGTTAGAAGGGGAATGTAAGGCTAAAGGGTGTTTTGCCTGCGGGGAGCCAGGACACATTAAACGTCATTGCCCAAACAATGCAGATGCTAGGCCTCGCCCTAGGAATGAAGAACCATATGTTTGTGGGCGATGCAAGAGGGGATCACACAAATCTGAGGAGTGTAGGTCGGTCTTTGATGCTCAGGGCAACCGTATTTGTGGACGAGATGCTAGAGGGCCAAAAAACGGCCAGAGGGGGCCCCCTTCACAGGCGGGCCCCCGCCCCAGAGACAGGACAGCTCAGGATGGCAGCCTTCAACAAGTGCCACCCCTGGGTCAGCAGGTGTGGACCTCAGTGTCGCCTCCAGACTTATATTAGTGCCTGATATGGGTGTTCAAGTGGTTGAAACCACCTTTAAGGGACCGTTACCCGAAAATTCCGTGGGTCTGGTGATCAGGAGATCCTCCATGGCCCTTCGGGGTCTCATAGTAGTCCCGGGGGACATAGACTCAGACTACACAGGACATATTAAAATTATGGTTCAATCTCTTGTGGGTACTATGGTAATCAATAAAGGAGACAAGATAGCGCAGCTCTTGCTGTTCCCCAGTCTCCACAAGAGATTTCCCTCAAAGCAGAAAATTAGAGAAAGTCAAGGTTTCGGTTCCTCAGGGGAAGTCTTTGAGGGACTCCATATAATACTTGATAAAAGGCCCATGCTCTCACTTAAGGTCAATGGCAAGAGTATAACAGGGCTCCTAGACACAGGAGCTGACCGTTCCATTATCTCTAGAAAGGATTGGCCCTCCAACTGGCCCACCAACACTGCAGATAACATGCTGCAGGGCCTGGGGATGGTGTCAGCTCCTCAGGTTAGTGCTTCAACCCTGTTCTAGTGCGATGAGGAGGGTCATCAGGGCCATTTCCAACCATTTGTGTTGCAGTTGCCAGTGTCTCTATGGGGAAGGGACATCCTCACTCAGATGGATGTCACGCTTACGTCAAACTGCTCCCCCCAGGCTAAGGATATACTCAGGAACCAGGGATATACCCCCGTCAAAGGCTTGGGCAATGCCCTGCAGGGTCGGACATCCCCAATACCAGTAGAAAACAAAAAAGGTAGGCAAGGATTGGGTTTTTCTTAGGGGCCGCTGAAGAAGCTCTCCTACCCACTTCGATCAAAATCACCTGGAGGTCAAATGATCCGGTTTGGGTACCTCAGTGGCCCCTGCCTAAGGAGAAGCTATTAGCCTTGTCAGAAATAGTCAGTGCACAACTTAGATTAGGACACATTAAGCCGTCGACCTCCCCATGGAACACCCCCATTTTTATAATTAAGAAAAAGTCTGGCAAATGGAGGCTGCTCCATGATCTAAGGGCGGTCAACGCGCAGATGCAGTCCCTGGGGGCGGTCCAGAGGGGGCTGCCAGCTCTCTCAGCCATCCCTCAGTCCTGGCCAGTTTATGTTATAGATCTTAGAGACTGTTTCTTCTCAATCCCCCTGCATCCAGAGGACACTCATAGGTTCGCCTTTACTTTGCCCACCATTAACCAAGAAAGCCCTGATCTCAGATACGAGTGGGTAACGTTGCCCCAAGGTATGGCCAACAGTCCCACTATGTGTCAGATTTACCTTGATTCCCTACTGGCCCCCCTACGAAAATCCTTTCCCAAGATAAGATGTATGCATTACATGGACGACCTTTTGCTCAGCGGCAGGGACCCAGACATGCTAAATAATATGCTCAGCCAGTTGGTCGAGGCCCTGAGACAAGCTAATCTGCATGTTGCCCCCGACAAGATTCAGGGAGGAGAAATGGTGACCTACTTAGGCGCGAGAATCTCCCCTATGCTAGTCTCTCCGCAGAAGGTCACCATTAGGATGGATGGCGTTAGGACCCTAAATGACATGCAAAAACTATTGGGAGACATTAATTGGATTAGGCCATATTTACATATACCAAATTCAGATCTCAAACCCCTGTTCGACCTTCTGAAGGGAGACCCAGATATAGCCTCCCACAGGAGGCTCACTCCTGAGGCAAGAGCTGCCTTACAGAGAGTGGAAAAAGCCTTAGGTGGGGCTGCCTTATACAGAATTGAACCAGGGCGACCCTTTGATGTCTGTTTGCTACAGACTAGTCTACAGCCCACAGCGGTGATTTGGCAGAAAGGACCATTACTGTGGATACACCCTAAGGTCTCACCTGCAAAAGTCATAGAGCATTACCCGGAGGCAGTCGCTTCATTGGCCCTTGAAGCGCATGATAGAGCTGTCCAACATTTTGGCTCAGGACCACAAGCCATCCGAGTACCCTATACCGCCAGCCAGATCAAGACCCTGGCTGCCTGCATAGATACATGGGCCATTCTGAGATGTGTTTTCCATGGGGATATAAACAATCAATACCCTAAAGACCCTATCTTGTCATTTGTCACTCAGCACCCTATAATTTTCCAAAGGTTACTGCCTCTGAGCCATTAGTCCCAGCAACTACAATATACACAGATGGCTCCAAGATGGGGATAGGCGCCTATGTGATCCTAGGCAAGCCCCCGGTTACCATACAATTTAAACCAGATCAGCCTCAGGTGGTGGAACTGCAGATCGTTAAAATGATTCTTGAACGGTTCTCAGAAGCCATTAACATTGTCTCCGATTCTAGGTATGTGGTCAATGCTATGCAAGTGCTTGAGACTGCCAGTTTCATTAGATCCACTTCCACAGTGGCTGGGCTGTTCCTGTCTATCCAGACATTGCTTCAGAACAGACACCATAAGGTCTTCACCACCCACATAAGAGCACATACATCCCTGCCAGGGCCTATGGCACAGGGGAATGCGGCTGCTGACACTGCCACTCGCCCGTTATGGATTTTTACCTTACTAACACCAATCGAGCGAGCCCGTGCCTTCCATGATAAGTTTCATGTCAATGCCAGGACACTAGCAAACCATTTCCATGTTTCCAGAGCAGATGCACGAGATATCGTGCGACTATGTAACTCCTGTGCCACATACAAACCTGCCATACTGATGGGAGTAAACCCTCGAGGTTTGATCCCTGGTGATGTTTGGCAGATGGACATCACACATATACAGGAGTTTGGGACTCTTAAATATGTTCATGTTTCCACAGACACCTGTTCTCACGTCATATTTGCAACAGCAGAAACAGGTGAAAAAGTGTCTAATGTGATAAATCATTGCCTGGCGGCTTGGGCCGCATGGGGCAAACCAAAAATATTAAAAACTGATAATGGACCAGCCTATATAGGCAAAGCCTTCAATGAGTTCTGCAAAATGATGGAGGTTCAATTAAAACATGGTATCCCATACAATCCCCAAGGTCAAGGAATCATTGAGAGGGCTCATAGAAGCCTCAAAGAAATTTTACAAAAACAAAAAGGGGGAGTAGGCCAAGGCCTGGCCCCAAAGGCACGATTATCCATGGCACTATTCACACACAATTTTTTAAATTTAAATAATGATAATTGCTCCCCAGCCGTGGAGCACTGCAACCCTTCCCCCAACCATAAAGGGTGGGTGAAGTGGAAAGATGTCCTGACAGGACAATGGATGGGCCCGGATCCAGTGGTCAGCTGGAACCGAGACGCGGTTTGTGTTTTCCCACAGGAACCGGGACGAGAACCACTGTGGATACCGGAGAGACTGACACGGGCAACAAAGCCCTCGACTGAAGATCAGACCTGCCCTACCGGAGATCCATCACAGACCAACCAATAAGATGAATAGAAATAGCGGTAGCCCGAAATGGACAAGAATATCCTCAGGCATATGCATGGCTTGCTCAATTGGCCCACGACCGAGTCTAGATATGGCGGGCATCCCTCATTCTCCTCCATAAGGTGACAATACACAGCAGGGTAGGAGAGTCAATGACGGGTAAGAGCGTACTCCCCCGGTGCGACTCAACCTAAGCCAGGCCCTACCCCATCCTGCACGTAAGCCGCTGGACTGTTAGATGCTGCCCAGGTCTAAATTTCTCTCCGAGGGGATTTCTTTACGGAGAGGAAATGAGTGCAAGCTTGTGTGCATCCAGGTTCCATCCAGTTTGTGCCTGGCCCTAGAAAAAGGACGAGGGCCTCAGGGCCTTGGCAGACCATGGCATGGCCAACCAGGGTCTAAGCCAAGGACCTACGGTGGACCTACACATAGGGCATAAGCCTCTGCACCCAGTCCAGGAAGGGCTACGATGCGCACATTCATAAAAAATAAAATAGGGGGAGATGTTGGGAGCCGCAGCCCCGAGCCCGATCGCGTCACTTGGCGGACGTGAGGCCTGTAGTAAAGAGTGAAGCCTGAGGTAAATTGCCCCTCCCATCGAGCACGTTAGTTTCCTGCTTACCGCGTAAGCAACCCGCTCAACAATATAGTCTGCCTGGCAACTGATGATGTTAGCCAATCAGCTTGCCTTGCTCACTTTAACATGATTGGACACTGTATCCGTATATATACTGGTGCCACCCCTGGGGGGGAAGAGGAAGCCCGGAAGAAGCCCGGAAGTAGAAGCCCAGAAGGAGCCGCGGAGAGCGGACCGGTAGAGGCTTCGGAGCGAAGCCCGGAAGGAGCCGCGGGGAGCGGACCAAAGGAGGCTTCGGCTGGGAGTGATCCCAGGGCAGGCTGTACGGAGAAGAAAAATAAAAGAAAAGGTTGTCCACTGCCAGACTTTGTCGTGTGTCCTTCCTGCCGGCCGGGAGCGGACATCGACACCTAACCCTATCCCTAAACCTTGCCCTAAACCTATCGCCAACCACAACCACAACCGTAACCCCAACCCCAACCCTAACAATAACCCGAACCATAACACTAACACTAATGAAACCCTAACCCTAACACTAACTCTAACCCTACCCCTAACCTTAACCCTAACACTAACACTAACCTAACCCAAAATCTAACCCAAACATAACCCTATCCCTAGCCTTAACCCTAACACTAACCCAACCCGAACGCTAATACTAACCCTAACCCAACCCTAACCCAAAAAATAACCCTAACCCTAAACCTAACCCTAACCTAACCATAACAATATCCATAACCCAATAACACTAACCCTAACCCTAAACCTAACCCAACCCTAACACTAACCCTATCCCTAACACTAACACAACCCTAACCCTAAACCTAACCCTAACCCTAACTCTAACACTAGCCCTAACCCTGATTCAGACCCTGATCCTCACCCTAACCCTAACCCTAATCCTCACCCTAACTCTAAACCAATCCTAACCCTAACCTAAACCTCACCCTCACCCTAACACTAACCCCAAGGATAACACTAACCCTAATCCAAAACTAAAACTAACCCTATCCATAAGCATAACCCCTAACCCTGATCTTAACCGTAAACCTAACCATAACCCTAACTCTAAACCAAAACTAATCATAACCCTAGCCCTAACACTAAACATAAACCTAACCTAACCCTAACCCTAAACCAATGCTACACCTAACCTGAGCCCTAACCCTAAATTTTTCCCTCAAACTCCAACACTAACCCTAACACTCAAACCCTAACCCTAGGCCTAACCCTAACCCTAACCCTTACACCAACTCAAGCCTAACCCCAACTCTAACCCTAACCTTAAACTAACCCTAACCCTAACACTAACTCTAAGCCTACACCTAACCCAACACTAAACGTAACCCTAACCCTAACTCAAAGCCTAACCCTAATCTAACACTAACCCAAACGCTAAACCTAATCTTAATGCTAACCCTAACCCTAACCCTAACCCTAACCCAACCCTAATTCTAATCCTAACCCAACCCTAAACCTAACTCTAACCCGAAACCCAACCCAACCCTATACCTAACCCTAACCCAAACACTAACCCTAACCCTAACACCTAAACCTAATGATGACCATTAACCTAACCCTAACCCTAACCCAAACCAACCTTAACTCTAATCCCAACCATAACCCTAACCCTAAGCCTAACCCGAACCCTAATCTAAACCTAACCGTAACCAAAACCCTAACCCTATCTCTAACGAACCCAACCAAAACTAAACCTAACCCTACCCCTAAGCCTAACCCTAACCCAACCCTAAACGCTAAACCTAAACCTAAACTCTAACTATAACCCAACATTAACCCTAACCCTAACCCTGACGCATACCCTAACCCAAAGCCTAACCCTAACCCTAACCCTAACCCTAACCCTCACCATAACCATAACCCAAAACCAACGCTAACAGTACCTCTAACACTTAACCTTACCCTAACCCTAATAGTATCGCTAACCCTAACCCTAACCCTAACGCTAACCCTGATCCTAACCCTAACACTAATCGAACCCTAACCCTAACCCTAACCCTGTTCCTATCCCTAACCCTAACCCCTAACTCTAAAACTAACTATAAAATAATGCTAACCATAACCCTAACACTAGCCAAAACCAACACTAACCCTAAACCTCAGCCTACCGGTAACCCTAACCTAAAATACACTAACCAAATCTAACCCTAACGCTAAACCTATCGCTAACCCTTGCCCTATCCCTAACTCCAACCCCAACCAAAACCACAACCCTAACCCCAACCCCATCCCTAATGCAACCCTAACCATAAACCTAAACCTAACCCTAACCATAACCCTAAACCTAAACCTAACACTAACGCAACCCTAACCCTAACCCTTACCCTAAACCTAACCCTAACCATAACCCTACCCTAACCCTAACCCGTAACCTATCCCTAACCTCAAACTCAAATCCAATCCCAACCCCAACCCTAAACTCAACCCCAGCAACAACCCTAACCTAAACCTAACGCTAACCCTATACCTAACACAACACGACCCTAACCATAACCCTAACGATAACCGTAGCCTAACTCTAACGCTACCCTAACCCTCCCATAGCCCAAAAACTAACCCTAACGCTAAACCTAACCCTAAACTTAACACAACCCTAACAGTAAACCGAAACCTAAACCTAACGCTAAGCCTAAACCTAAGCCTAAGCCTAACCCTAACCCGAACCGTGACCAACACAAACCAACCCTAAATTAACCCTAACCCTAAACCTAACCAAAAGCCTATCCCTAACCCTAACTTGAAACCAAATCCTAACCCTAAACCATCCTTAACCCAAACCCTAAACCAAACCCTACGCTAACCCTAAACCTAACCCTAACTGTAACCCTAACACTAACACTAACCCAACCGTAACCCTAAACCTAACACCAACCCTAAGCTGACTCGTAAACCTAAACCTAATACTTACCCTAAACAACCCTAACCAAATCTAAACCAAACCCTAACCCTAAACCTATCCTTAACCCTTGTTCTAAACCTAACGCCAAACCCAACCACAACCACAACCTTAACCCCATCCCCAAACCTGAAGCAACCTTAACCCTAAACCTAAACCTAACAATAACTCTAACCCTAACCATGACCCTGACCCTAACACTCACAATAACACTAACCCTAACCATATACCTAACACAACACAACCCTAAGCCAACCATAACCCTAACGCAAACCATAACCTTAACCCAAAATTTACCCTAAATTTAACCCTAACCCTAACACAAGATCTAAACCCTGATGCTAAACCTAACCCAGACCCTAAACCTAACAATAACCCTAACACTAACCCTAACCCTGAACCTAACACTCACCATAACACTAACCCTAACCGTATACCTAACCCAACCCAACCCTAAACCTAAACCTACCCCTAAGCTAATCCTAACCCTAACACAACCCTAGCCCTCACACTATCCCTAAACCTAACGTTTAGCATAACCCTAACACTAACCCTAAACCTACCCAACACTAACCCTAACCCTAAGACTAACGCAAACCAACGCTAACCCTAACCCTATCCCTAAGCTAACCCTAACCCAACCCTAAACCTAACCCTAATTCTAACCCAAAACATAACCCAAACGTAACCCAAACCCTAACTCTAACCCAAACCTTAAACATAACCCTAAACCTAATCCTAACCCAACCTTAACCCTAAACCTAAACGTAACCAAAAATTAACATAACCCTAACCATAAGCTAACCCTAACACAAACACTACCCCTAATCCTAACCCTAACCCTAACACTAAACCTAAACCTAACCCTAAACCTAACTCTAAACCTAACTGTAAACCTAAACCTAACCCCAACACTTAACCTAGCCCTAACCTCAAATCCAAACCGAAACCAACACCAACCCGAACCGCAACCCCAACACCCACCCTAACCCAACCATAACCCTAACCCTAAACCTAACCCAACCCTAACCCTAATCGGAACCCAACTCTAAACCTACCTCAAAACCTAACCCTAAACCTAACCCTAACCCTAACCCTAACCTTAACCCAACATTTACCCTAACCCTCACCCTAACCCTAACCCTAACCGTAACCCTTACCCACACCCTAAACCCAACGCCAACTCTAACCCCTACGCTAAACTAACCCTAACCCTAAACGTAACACTAACCCGAAACCTACACCTAACCCAACACTAAACGTAACCCTAACCCTAACCTTAACTGTATCCCTAACGCTAAACCTAACAGGAACACTAAACATAACCCTAACCCTAACCTTAACCCTAACCCTAAGATTAATCCTAACCCTAACCCTAAACAACCCTAACCCAAGCCTAAACCTAACCCTAAATATAACCCAAACCATAACCTTAACCTAACCCTAACCCTAACCCTAACCCTAAACTTAAACCTAACCCTAAAACTAACCCAACCTTAAGCCAAAACTAAACCTAAGCATAATCCTAAAGCTAACCCTAACCCAAACACTAACCCTAATCCTAAACCTAAACCTAACCCTTAACCTAGCCCTAACCTTAAACCCAAACCCAACCCCAACACCAACCTGAACCACAACCCAAGAGCAACCCTAACCCAAACCTAACCCTAACCCTAAACCTAACACAACACGAACCCTAACCCTAAACATAAACATAACACTAACGAAAAGAGTACTCTAACCCTAACGCTACACTTACCCAACAATAGGCCTAAACCTAACCCTAACCTAACCCTAAACGTAACACAACCCTGACACTTAATCTAACCCTAAATCTAACCCTAGCCCTAAACCGAACCCTAAGCCTAAGCCTAACCCTAACCCTAACCAACCGAAACCAACACTAAATTAACCCTAAACTTAAACCTAACCAAAAGCCTAATCCTAAGCCTAACCTGAAACCCAACCCTAACCCTAAACGTAAATCTAAACCTAAACCTAACCCTAACCGTAACCCTAACAGTAACCCTAACCCAACCCTAACCCTAACCGTAACACTAACCCTAACCTACCCATAAACCAAAGAATAACACTAACCCTAACCAACTCAAACCGAATCTAAACCAAACCCTAACCCTAACCCTATACCTAAACCTTGCCCTAAACCTATCACCAACCACAACCACAACCCTAACCCCAACCCTAAGCCTAACCATAACCCGAACCATAACACTAACAATAATGAAACCCTAACCCTAACACTAACTCTAACCCTAACCCTAACCTTAACCCTAACCCTAAACCTAACCTAACCCAAAACCTAACCCAAACATAACGCTAACCCTAGCCCTAACCCTAACACTACCCCAACTCGAACCCTAATACTAACCCTAACCCAACCCTAACCGAAAACAACCCTAACCCTAACCCAATCCCAACCATAAACCTAACCATAACCCTAACCATAACCCAATAACACTAACCCTAACCCTAACCCTAACCCAACCCTAACACTAACCCTATCCCTAACACTAACACAACCCTAACCCTAAACCTAACCCTAAGCCAAACGTAACCCTAACACTAACCATAACCATAACCCAATAATATTAATCCTAGCCCGAACCCTAACCCTAACCCTAACCAAAACTCTAAACCTAACCCTAACACAACCCTAACCCTAAACCTAAACCTAACCCTAACTCTAACGCTAACCCTAACCCTGAACCTGACCCTGATTCTCACCCTAGCCCTAACCCTAATTCTCACCCTAACTCTAACCCAATCCTAACCCTAATCTAACCTTCACCGTCACCCTAACACTAAGCCCAAGGCTAACCCTAAACCTAACTCTAACCCAACACTAATCCTAACCCTAGCCCTAGACCTAAACCTAAAACTAACCTAACCCTAACCTTAAACCGAACGCTACACCGAATCTGAGCCCTAACCCTAAATTTTTCCCTAAACCTCCAACTCTAACCCTAACCCTCAAACCCTAAGCCTAACCCTAACCCTAGCCCTAACCCTAACCCTAACGCTTACCCCCACCCAAAGCCTAACCCCAACTCTAACCCTAACCTTAAACTAACCCTAACCATAACCATAACACTAACTCTAAACTTACACCTAATACAACAATAAACGTAACCGTAACCCTAACTCTAAGCCTAACCCTAATCTAACCCTAACCCAAACGTTAACCCTAACCTTAACGCTAACCCTAACCCTAACCCTAACCTAACCTTAATTCTAAACCTAACCCAACCCTAAACCTAAACCTAACCTGAAACCGAACCCAAACCTATACCTTATCCCTAACCCAAACACTAAACCTTACCCTAACAGCTGAACCTAATGATGACCATGAACCTAACCCTAACCCTAACCCAAAATAACCTTAACTCTAATCCCAAATATAACCATAACCCTAAGCCTAACCTGAACCCTAATGTAAACCTAACTGTAACCCTAACCCTAACCCTATCCCTAACGAACCCTAACCAACACTAAACCTAACCCTAAGCCTAACACTAACTCAACCCTAACCCTAACTCTAAACCTAACACCTAACCCTAACCCTAACACTAACCCTAACCCTAACCCCAAGTCTAAACCCTCACCCTAACTCTAACACTAAACCTTACCCTACCTCTTATGCTAAGCCTAACACTAACCCTAAACCTATCCCAACCCTATACCGAACACTAACCCAAACCCTAACACTAACCCTAACACCTAAACCTAATGCTAATCATAAAGATAACCTTAAACTTAACCCATACGAACCTTAACTCTAATCCGACCCTAACCCAAACACTAACCCTAAACCTAAACCTAACCCTAACCCTGAAATAACCCTAACCCTAACCTAAACCTAAATGTAACCGTAACCCTAACCTTAACCCTACCCCTAACCAACACTAACCATCACTAAACCTAACTCTAACGCTAAGGCTAAACCTAACCCAACCCTAACCCTAACCGTAAACCTAACCCCTAACCCTAACCCAACCCTAACCCTGACCCTAACACTAACCCTAACCGTAAACCTAACCCAAAACATAACCCTAACCTTAACCCTAACCCTAACCCAAACCCAACCAAAAACCTAACCATAAACCTAAACATAACCCAATAACACTAACCCTAACCCTAACCCTAACCCTAAACCCTCAAACTAACCCTAACCCTAACACTTACACTAAGCCTAACCATAAACCTAATTCTAACCCACCCTAACACTAACCCTATCCCTAACACTAACACAACCCTAACCCTAAACCTAACCCTAAGCCAAACGTAAACCTAACCATAACCATAACCATAACCAAATAATATTAATCCTAGCCCAAACCCTAACCCTAACACTAACTCTAAACCTAACACTAAAAAAACCCTAACCTTAAACCTAAACCTAACCCTAACTCTAACGCTAGCCCCAAACCTGAATCTGACCCTGATTCTCACCCTAACCCTAACCCTAATTCTCACCCTAACTCTAACCCAATCCTAACCCTAACCTAACCTTCACCCTCACCCTATCACCAACCCCAAGGCTAACCTTAACCCTAACTCTAACCCAACACTAATCCTAACCCTAGCCCTAACCCTTAACATAAAACTAACCTAAACCTAATCCTAAACCGAACGCTACACCTAACCTCAGCCCTAAAACTAAATTTTACCCTAAACCTGCAACACTAACACTAACCCTCAAACCCTAAGCCTAACCATAACCCTAGCCCTAACCCTAACCCTAACCCTTACCCCACCCAAAGCCTAACCCCAACTCTAACCCTAACCTTAAACTAACCCTAACCATAACCGTAACACTAACTCTAAACTTACACCTAATCCAACACTAAACGTAACCCTAACCCTAACTCTAAGCCTAACCATAATCTAACCCTTACCCAAACGTTAACCCTAACCTGAACGCTAAACCTAACCCTAACCCTAACCCAACCTTAATTCTAAACCTAACCCAACCCTAAACCTAACCCTAACCCGAAACCGAACCATAACTCTATACCTAACCCTCACCCAAACACTAACCCTAACCCCTAAACCTAATGATGACCATAAACCTAACCCTAAACCTAACCCAAACCAACTTTAACTCTAATCCCAAAAATAAACCTAACCCTAAGCCTAACCTGAACCCTAATCTAAACCTAACTGTAACCATAACCCTAACCCTATCCCTAACGAACCCTAACCAACACTAAACCCAACCCTAACCCTAAGCCTAAGCCTAACCCAACCCTAACCCTAACTCTAAACCTAACACCTAACCCTAACCCAAACACTAACCCTAACCAGCCCTAACCAAATCTAAACCGTACCCTAACCCTAATCCTATCCCTAAACCTTGCCGTAAACCTATCGACAACCACAACCACAAACCTAACCCCAACCACAACCCTAACCATAACCCGAACCATAACAATAACACTAACGAAACCCTAACCCTAACACTAACTCTAACGCTACCCCTAACCATAACCCTAACCCGAAACGTAACCTAACCCAAAACCTAACCCAAACGTAACACTAACCCTAGCCCTAACCCTAACACTAACCTAACCCGAACCATAATACTAACCCTAACACAACCCTAAACCAAAACATAAACCTAACCCTAACCCTAACCCTAACCCTAACCCAAACCCAACCATAAACCTAACCATAACCATAAGCATAACCCAATAACACTAACCCTAACCCTAACCATAACCCTAACCCAAACCCAAACATAAACGTAACCGCAACCCTAACCATAACCCAATAACACTAACCCTAACCGTAACCCTAACCCTAACCAAACCCTAACACTAACCCTATCCCTAAGACTAACACAACCCTAACCCTAAACCTAACCCTAACCCTAACTCTAACACTAGCCCTAACCCTGACTCTGACCCTGTTCCTCAGCCTAACCCTAACCCTAATCCTCACCATAACGCTAAACCAATCCTAACCCTAAACTAACCATCACCCGCACGCTAACGCTAACCCGAAGGCTAACCCTAACCCTAATCCAAAACTAACTTTAACCCTATCCATAAGCATAACCCTTAACCCTAATCCTCACCGTAAACCTAATCCTAACCCTAAATCTAACCCAACACTAATCCTAACCCTAGCCCTAACCCTAAACTGAAACCTAACCTAACCCTAACCCTAAACCGAACAATACACCTAACCTGAGCCCTAACCCTAAATTTTACCCTAAACCTCCAACACTAACCTTAACCCTCAAACCCTAAGCCTAAACCTAACCCTAGCCCTAACCCTAACCCTAACCCTTACCCCCACCCAAAGCCTAACCCCAACTCTAACCCTAAACTTAAACTAACCCTAACCATAACCGTAACACTACCTCTAAACTTACACCTAATCCAACATTAAACGTAACCCTAACCCTAACTCTAAGCCTAACAATAATCTAACCCTAACCCAAACGTTAACCCTAACCTGAACGCTAACCCTAACCCTAACCCTAACCCAACCTTAATTCTAAACCTAACCCAACCCTAAACCTAACCCTAACCCGAAACCGAACCCAACCCTATACCTAACCCTAACCCAAACACTAACCCTAACCCTAACACCTAAACCTAATGATGACCATAAACCTAACCCTAACCCTAACCCAAACCAACCTTAACTCTAATCCCAAACATAACCCTAACCCTAAGCCTAACCTGAGCCCTAATCTAAACCTAACTGTAACCCTGACCTTAACCCTAATGAACCCTAAAAAACACTAAACCTAACCCAAACCCTAAGCCTAACGTAACCCAACCCTAACACTAACTCTAAACCTAACACCTAACCCTAGCCCTAACACTAATCCTAACCCTAACCCCAACCCTAAATCCTCACACTAACTCTAACGGTAAACCTAAACCTAACCCTTATGCTAAGCTTAACCCTAACCCTAAACCTAACGCAAACATATACCTAACCCTAACCCAAACCCTAACACTAACCCTAACACCTAAACCTAATGCTAACCATAAACTTAACCCTATCCCTAACCCAACCCAACCTTAACTCTATTCCTGCCCTAACACAAACTCTAACCCTAACCCTAAACCTAAAACTAAACCCCAACCTAACCCTAACCCTAAACGAAACCTGAATGTAACCGTAACCCTAACCTTAAGCCTACCCCTAACCAACCCTAACCATCACTAAACATAACCCTAACCCTAAGGGTAACCCTAAGCCTAAGAGTAACCCTAACCCAACCCTAACCCTAACCCTAAACCTAACCCCGAACACTAAACCTAACACTAACCCTAACCCGGACCCTAACCCTAACCCAACGCTAACACTAACCCTAACCCTGACCCTAACCCAAAACCTAACCCTAACCCTAAACCAAAAATAAAACCTAACCCAACCCTAACCCTAACACTAACACTAAACCTAATCCTATCTCTAATCCTAAACCTAGCTCTAAGCCTAACCCTAACCCTAACCCTAACATTTACCCTAACCCCACCCTAACCCTAACACTAACCCAAACCGTAACCCTAGCCCTAAGTCTTACCCTAACCCTAAGCCTAATGCTAACCCTAACCCTAACACTAAGACTAACCAACCCAAACCAAACCTAACCCTAACCCTAACCCTAGCACTTACCCTAACCCAAACCCCAACGCCAACCCCAAACCGAAACACAACCGCAAACCCTACCCTAACACCACCCTAAACCTATGCCTAACCCTAACACTAACCCAACCCTAACCCTATCCCTAACCATAATACTACCCTAACCCTAACCAAACCTAACCCTAACCCTAACCCTACCCTAAACCTAACCCTAAACCTAACCTTAATATTAAACACAAACCCAACCCCAACCCCAACCTGAACCACAACCCCAACAGCAACCCAACCCAACCCTAACCCTAACCCTAAACCTAACACAACACGAACCCTAACCATAACCATAACCATAACACTAACGATAAGAGTACCCTAACCCTAACGCTACCCTTACCCTACCATAGGCCTAAAACTAACCCTAACCCAAACCCTAAACGTAACACAACCCTGACACTAAACCTAACTCTAAATGTAACCCTAACTCTAAAGCTAAGCCTAAGCCTAACCCTAACCCTAACCCTATCCATCCGAAACCAACACTAAATTAACCCTAAACTTAAATCTAAACAAAAGCCTAAGACTAAACCTAACCTGAAACCCAACCCTAACCCTAAACGTAAATCTAACCCTAAACCTAACCCTAACTGTAACCCTAACACTAACCCTAACCCAACCCTAACCCTAACCCTAACACTAACCCTACCCTACACATAAACCTAAGCCTAACACTTACCCTAACCAACCCTAACCAAATCTAAACATTACCCTAACCCTAACCCTATCCCTAAACCTTGCCCTAAACCTATCGTCCCCACAAACACAACTCTAACCCCAACCCCAACCCTAACCATAACTCGAACCATAACACTAACACTAATGAAACCCTAACCCTAACACTAACTCTAACCCTACCCCTAACCTTAACCCTAACCCTAACCATAACCTAACCCAAAACCTAACCAAAACGTAACCCTAACCCTAGCCCTAAACCTAACACTAACCCAACCCGAACCCTAATACTAACCCTAACCCAACCTTAACACAAAACATAACCCTAACCCTAACCCTAACCCTAACCCTAAGCCTAACCCAACCCTAATTCTAAACGTAACCCAACCCTAAACCTAACTCTAACCGAAACACTAACCCTAACCCTAACACCTAAACCTAATGCTGACCATAAACCTAACCCTAACCTTAACCCAAACCAACCTTAACTCTTATCACAACCCTAAACCTAACCCTAAGCCTAACCCGAACCCTAATCTAAACCTAACTGTAACCCTTTACCCTAACCCTATCCCTAACGAACCCTAACCAAAACTAAACCTAACCCTAACCCTAAGCCTAACCCTAACCCAACCCTAAACCCTAACCCTAAACCTAAACTCTAACCATAACCCTACACTAACCCTAACCTTAACCCTTACCCATACCCTAACCCAAAGACTAACCCTAACCCTAACCCTAACCCTAACCATAACCCAAACCCAACCCTAACAGTACCTCTAACACTTAACCTTACCCTACCCCTAATAGTATCCCTAACCCTAACCCTAACCATGAACCTAACCCTAACATTAATCGAACCCTAACCCTAGCCCTAACCCTATCCTTATCCCTAACCCTAACCCCTAACCCTAAACCTAACTATAAAATAATGCTAACCAAACCCTAACACTAGCCCAAACCAACACTAACCGTAAACCTAACCGTAAACCTAAGTCTACCGGTAACCCTAACCCTAACACTTCACCTAACAAACACTAACCAAATCTAACGCTAACGCTAACCCTATAGCTAACCCTTGCCCTATCCCTAACCCCAACCCCAACCAAAACCACAACCCTAACCCCAACCCCATCCCTAATGCAACCGTAACCATAAAACTAAACCTAAAGCTAACCCTAACCATAACCCTGACTCTAAACCTAACACTAACGCAACCTTTACCCTAACACTTACCCTAAACCTAACCCTTACCATAACCCTAAACCTAACCCTAACCCTTAACCTAGCCCTAACCTCAAACCCAAATCCAATCCCAACCCCAACCCAAAACTCAACCCCAACAACAACCCTAACCTAACCCTAACACGAACCCTAAACCTAACCCAACACGAACCCTAACCCTAACCCTAACCATAACCCTAACGATAACTGTAGCTTATCTCTAACGCTACCCTAACCCTCCCATAGCCCTAAAACTAACCCTAACACTAACTGTAACACAACCCTAACAGTAAACCAAACCCTAAACCTAATGCTAACCCTAAAGCTAAGCCTAAGCCTAACCCAACCCTAACCGTGACCAACCCAAACCAACCGTAAATTAACCCTAACCCTAAACCTAACCAAAAGCCTATACCTAACCCTAACTTGAAGCCAAACCATTACCCTAAACCATCCTTAACCCAAACCCTAAACCAAACCCAACCCTAACCCTAAACCTAACCCTAACTGTAACACTAACACTAACTCTAACACAACCGTAACCCTAAACCTAACACTAACCCTAAGCCGAACCGTAAACCTAACCCTAACACTTACCCTAAACAACCCTAACCAAGTCTAAACCAAACCCTAACCCTAACCCTATCCCTAAACCTTGTTCTAAACCTAACGCCAATCCCAACCACAACCACAACCTTAACCCAATCCCCAAACCTGAAGCAACCTTAAACCTAATCCTAAACCTAACCCTAACCCTAAATCTAAACCTAACAATAACCCTAACCCTAACCCTAACCCTGACCCTAACACTCACCATAACACTAACCCTAACCGTATACCTAACACAACACAACCCTAAGCCAACCCTAACCCTAACCCTAACCATAACCATAACCTTAACCCTACATTTGCCCTACATTTAACCCTAACCCTAACTCAAGATCTAAACCCTGACCCTAAACCTAACCCTGACACTAAACCTAACAATAACCCTAACCCTAACCCTAACCCTGAGCCTAACAGACACCATAACACTAACCCTAACCGTATACCTAACCCAACCCAACCCTAAACCTAAACCTACCCCTAAGCTAATCCTAACCCTAACACAACTCTAGCCCTCACACTATCACTAAACCTAATGTTTAGCATAACCCTAACACTAACCCTAAACCTACCCAACACTAACCATAAGCCTAAACCTAACGCAAACCAACGTTAACCCTAACCCTAACTCTAAGCTTAACCCTAACCCAACCCTAAACCTAACCCTAATTCTAACCCAAACCATAACCCGAACGTAACCCAAACCCTAACTCTAACCCTAACCTTAAACCTAACCCTAAACCTAATCCTAACCCAACCTTAACCCTAAACCTAAACGTAACCGAAAACTAAACCTAACCCTAACCATAAGCTAACCCTAACCCAAACACTACCCCTAATCCTAACCCTAACCCTAACACTAAAACTAAACCTAACCCTAAACCTAACTCTAAACCTAACTGTAAACCTAACCCTAACCCTAACCCTTAACCTAGCCCTAACCTCAAATCCAAACCGAACCCAACACCAACCCGAACCGCAACCCCAACACCAACCCTAACCCAACCATAACCCTAACCCTAAACCTAACCCAACCCTAACCCTAACCCTAACACAACTCTAAACCTACCCATAAACCTAACCCTAAACCTAACCCTAACCCTAACCTTAACCCAACATTTACCCTAACCCTCACCCTAACCCTAACCCTAACCGTAACCCTTACCCACACGCTAACCCCAATGCCAACTCTAACCCCTACCCTAAACTAACCCTAACCCTAAATGTGACACTATCCCTAAACCTACACCTAACCCAACACTAAACGTAACCCTAACCCTAACCTTAACTATAAGCCTAACACTAAAACTAACCCTAAACCTAACCGAACACTAAACGTAACCCTAACCCTAACCTTAACCCTAACCCTAACCCTAAACCTAACCCTAAACCTAACACTAACCCTAACGCTTACCCTAACCCTGATGCTAACAGAAACCATAACACTAACTCTAACCGTAAACCTTACCCAACCAAAACCTAAAATTAACCCTAACCCTAATTCTAACCTTGACCAAACCTTTACCCTAAACATAACCCTAAGCCTAACTGTACACCTAACACAACACTAAACGTAACCCTAACCCTAACCATAACCCTAATCCTAACCCTAACCCTCAAGCTAACACTAACCCTAACCCTAACCCTGAACCTAACACTATAACACTAACCCGAACCGTAAACCTAAACCAACCCAAACCTAAACCTAAACCTAACCCTAACCCTAACGTTAAAACAACATATACCCTAAACTTAAACTTAACCCTAATTCTAGCCCTAAACCCTAACCCGAAACCTAACCCTGACCCTAACCATAAAACTAACCCAAAACTAAACCTAACCCTAACACTAACCATAACCCTAAGACTAACACAACCATACCCCTAACACTATCCCTTACACTAACGCTAAGTGTAACCTTGACACTAACCCTAAACCTCCCCCAACACGAACCCTAACCCTAACCCTAACCAAAACCAACCTAAAACAACCCTAACCTTAACACTAACCCTAAGATTAATCCTAACCCTAACCCTAAACAACCCTAACCCAACCCTAAACCTAATCCTAATTCTAACCCAAACCATAACCTTAACCTAACCCTAACCCTAACCCTAACCCTAAACTTAAACCTAACCCTAATGCTAAAACAAACCTTAACCCAAAACTAAACCTAATCCTAACCCTAAAGCTAATACTAACCCAAACACTAGCCCTAACCCTAAACCTAACCCTAACCCTAAACCTAACCCTTAACCTAGCCCTAACCTTAAAACCAAACCCAACCCCAACCCCAACCTGAACCACAATCCCAACAGCAACCCTAACACAACCCTAATCCTAACCCTAAACCTAACACAACATGAACCCTAACCCTACCCATAAACATAACCCTAACGATAAGAGTACTCTAACCCTAACGCTACCCTTACCTTAACCTAACCCTAACCCTAACCCTAACCGTAACACAAACCTGACACTAAACCTAACCCTAAATCTAACCGTAACCCTAAACCTAAGCCTAAGCCTAAGCCTATCCCTAAACCTAACCAACCGAAACCAACCCTAAATTAACCCTAAACTTAAACCTAACCAAAAGCCTAACCCTAACCCTAACCTGAAACCCATCCCTAACCCTACACGAAAATCTAAACCTAACCCTAACCCTAACTGTAACCCTAACACTAACCCTAACCCAACCCTAACCCTAACCCCAACACTAACCCTACCCTACCAATAACCTAAGCCTAACACTTATCCTAACCAACCCTAACCAAATATAAACCGAACCGTAACCCTAACCCTATCCCTAAACCTTGCCCTAAACTTATCGCCAACCACAACCACAACCCTAACCCAAACCCCAACCTTAACCATAACCTGAACCATAACACTAACACTAATGAAACCCTAACCCTAACACTAACTCTAACACTACCCCTAACCTTAACAGTAACCCTAACCCTAACCTAACCCAAACGTAACACTAACCCTAGCCCTAAAGCTAACACTAACCCAACCCGAACCCTAATACTAACCCTAACCCAAACCTAACCCAAAACACAAACCTAACCCTAACCCTAACCCTAACCCTAACCCTAACCCTAACCTTAACCCTAACCCTAAGATTAATCCTAACCCTAACCCTAAACAACCCTAACACAAGCCTAAACCTAACCCTAACTATAACCCAAACCATAACCTTAACCTAACCCTAACTCTAACCCTAAACTTAAACCTAACCCTAATACTAACCCAACCTTAAGCCAAAACTAAACCTAACCCTAATCCTAAAGCTAACCCTAACCCAAACACTAACTCTAACCCTAACCCTAAACCTAACCCTTAACCTAGCCCTAACCTTAAACCCAAAACAAACCCCAACACGAACCTGAACCACAACCCAAGAGCAACCCTAACCCAACCCTAACCCTAACCCTAAACCTAACACAACACGAACCCTAACTCAAAGCATAACCATAACACTAAAGATAAGAGTACTCTAACCCTAACGCTACCCTAACCCTAACCCAAACCTGAAGCAACCTTAACCCTAATCCTAACCCTAACCGTAATCCTAAACCTAAACCTAACAATAACCCTAACCCTAACCCTAACCCTTACCCTAACACTCACCTTAACACTAACCCTAACCATATACCTAACACAACACAACCCTAATCCAACCGTAACCCTAACCATAACCATAACCATAACCTTAACCCAATATTTATCCTAAATTTAACCCTAACCCTACCTCAAGATCTAAACCCTGACCCTAACCCTAACCCTAACATTCACCATAACACTAACCCTAACTGTATACTTAACCCAACCCAACCCTAAACCTAAACCTAACCCTAAGCTAATCCTAACCCTAACACAACTCTAGCCCTCACACTATCCCTAAACCTAACGTTTAGCATAACCCTAACACTAACCCTAAACCTACCCAACACTAACCCTAACCCTAAAACTAACGCAAACCAACGCTAACCCTAACCATAACCCTAAGCTTAACCCTAACCCAACCCTAAACCTAACCCTAATTCTAACCCAAAGCATAACCCTAATGTAACCCAAACCCTAACTCTAACCCTAACCTTAAACCTAACCCTAAACATAATCCTAACCAAACCATAACCCTAAACCTAAACGTAACCGAAAACTAAACCTAACCCTAACCATAAGCTAAGCCTAACCCAAACACTACCCCTAACCCTAACCCTAACCCTAACACTAAACCTAACCCTAACCCTAAACCTAACTCTAAACCTAACTGTAAACCTAAACCTAACCCTAACCCTTAACCTAGCCCTAACCTCAAATCCAAAACGAATGCAACCCCAACCTGAACCGCAACACCAACACCAACCTCAAACCAACCATAACCCTAACCCTAAACCTAACCCAACCCTAACCCTAACCCTAACCCTAACCCTAACCCTAACCCAACTCTAAACCTACCCCAAAAGCTAACCCTAACCCTAACCCTAACCCTAACCTTAACCCAACATTTACCCTAACCCTCACTCTAACCCTAACCGTAACCCTTACCCACACCCTAACCCCAATGCCAACTCTAACCCCTACCCTAAACTAACCCTAACCCTAAACGTAGCACTAACCCTAAACCTACACCTAACCCAACACTAAACGTAACCCTAACCCTAACCTTAACTGTAATCCTAAATCTAATCCTAACCCTAAACCTAACCGAACACTAAACGTAACCCTAACCCTAACCTTAACCCTAACCCTAACCCTAAACCTAACCCTAAACCTAACACTAAGCCTAACGCTAACCCTAACCCTGACGCTAACACAAACCATAACACTAACTCTAACCGTAAACCTTACCCACCCAACCCTAAAATTAACTCTAACCCTAAGTCTAACCTTAACCAAACATTTACCCTAAACATAAACCTAAGCCTAACCGTACACCTAACCAAACACTAAACATAACCCTAACCCTAACCATAACCCTAATCCTAACCCTAACCCTCAACCTAACACTAACCCTAACACTAACCCTCAACCTAACACTATAACACTAACCCTAAACGTAAACCTAAACCAACCCAAACCTAAACCTAAACCTAACCCTAACCCTAACGTTAAAACAATATATACCCTAAACTAAAACTTAACCCTAATTCTAACCCTAAACCCTAACCCTGACCGTAACCCTAAACCTAAACCAACACTAAACCTAACCCTAACCCTAACCATAACCCTAACCCTAACACAACCATAGCCCTAACACTATCCCTTAAGCTAAAGATAAGCATAATCCTAACACTAACCCTAAACCTAATCCAACACGAAACCTAACCCTAAACCTAACCGAAACCAACCTAAAACAACCCTAACCTTAACCCTAACCTTAAGATTAATCCTAACCCTAACCCTAAACAACCCTAACCCAACCCTAAACCTAACTCTAATAATAACCCAAAGCATAACCTTAACCTAACCCTAACCCTAACCCTAACCCTAAACTTAAAACTAACCCTAATACTAACCCAACGTTAACCCAAAACTAAACCTAAACCTAACCCTAAAGCTAACCCTAACCCAAACACTAACCCTAACCCTAACCCTAACCCTAACTTAAACCTAACCCTTAACCTAGCACTAACCTTAAACCCAAACACAACCCCAAACCCAACCTGAACCACAACCCCAACAGCAACCCTAACCCAACCCTAACCCTAAACCTAAACCTAACCCAACACGAACCCTAACCCTAACCATAACCATAACCCTAACAATAAGAGTACTCTAACCCTAACGCTACCCTTACCCTACCATAGGCCTAAACCTAACCCTAACCCTAACCCTAACCGTAACACAACCCTGACACTAAACCTAACCCTAAATCTAACCCTAACCCTAAACCTAAGCCTAAGCCTAAGCCTAACCCGAACACTAACCAACCGAAACCAACCCTTAATTAACCCTAAACTTAAACCTTAACAAAAGCCTAACCCTAACCCTAACCTGAAACCCAACCCTAACCCTAAACGTAAATCTAACCCTAACTGTAACCCTAACACCAACCCTAACACAACCCTAACCCTAAAACTAACACTAACCCTACCCTACCCATAAACCTAAGCCTAACACTTAACCTAACAAAACCTAACCTAATCTAAACCGAACCCTAACCCTAACCCTATACCTAAACCTTGCCGTAAACCTATCGCCAACCACAACCACTACCCTAACCCCAAGCCCAACCCTAACCATAACACTAACACTAATGAAACCCTAACCCTAACACTAACTCTAACCCTACCCCTAACCTTAACCCTAACCCTAACACTAACCTAACCCAAAACCTAACCCAGACGTAAACCTAACCCTAGCCGTAACCCTAAAACTAACCCACACAGAACCTTAATACTAACCCTAAACCAAACCTAACCTAAAACATAAACCTAACCATTACCCTAACCCTAACACAAAACCAACCATAAACGTAACCATAACCCTAACCATAACCCAATAACTCTAACACTAACCCTAACCCTAACCCTAACCCTAAGCCTAACCCAACCCTAACACTAACCCTATCCCTAACACTAACACAACCCTAACCCTAAACCTAATCCTAAGCCAAACGTAACCCTAACACTAACCATAACCATAACCCAATGATATTAATCCTAGCCCGAACCCGAACCCTAACCCGAACTCTAAACCTAACCCTAACACAACTCTAACCCTAAACCTAAACCTAACCCTAACTCTAACGCTAGCCCTAACCCTGAACCTGACCCTGATTCTCACCCTAACCCTAACCCTAATTCTCACCCTAACTCTAACCCAATCCTAACCCTAACCTAACCCTCACCCTCAAACTAACACTAAAACCAAGGCTAATCCTAACCCTAACTCTAACCCAACACTAATCCTAACCCTA
Source organism: Cavia porcellus (assembly GCF_034190915.1). Classification (NCBI taxonomy): domain Eukaryota; kingdom Metazoa; phylum Chordata; class Mammalia; order Rodentia; family Caviidae; genus Cavia; species Cavia porcellus. The sequence continues at coordinate 2,269,030 of NW_026947547.1, read as the reverse complement.
GCCCTAACCCTAAACCTAAACCTAACCTAACCCTAACCCTAAACCGAACGCTACACCTAACCTGAGACCTAACCCTAAATTTTACACTAAACCTCCAACACTAACCCTAACCCTCAAACCCTAAGCCTAACCCTAACCCTAGCCCTAACCCTCACCCTAACACCCCCACCCAAAGCCTAACCCCAACTCTAACCCTAACCTTAAACCAACCATAACCATAACCGTAACACTACCTCTAAATTTACACCTAATCCAACACTAAACGTAACCCTAACCCTATCTCTAAGCCTAACACTAATCTAACCCTAACCCAAAGGGTTAACCCTAACCTTAACGCTAACCCTAAACCTAAGCCTAACCCAACCTTACTAAACCTAACCCAACAATAAACCTAAGCCTAACCCGAAACCAAAACCAACACTATACCTAACCCTAAGGCTAATCCTAACCCTATCCCTAACGAAACATAACCAAAACTAAACCTAAACTTCACCCTAAGCCTAATCCTAACCCAACCCTAAACCTAACACTAACTAACACCTAACCCTAAGCCTAACACTAACCCTAACCCTAAACCCAACCCTAAACCCTAAACTTTAACTCTAACCCTAAACCTAACCCTAACCCTAATGCTAAGCCTAACCCTAACCCTAAACCTAACGCAACCCTATACCTAACCCTAACCCAAACCTTAACATTAACATTAACACCTAAACCTAATGCTAACCATAAACTTAACCCTAACCCTAACCCAACCCAAAATTAACTCTAATCCTACCCTAACCCAAATCCTAACCCTAAACCTAAACCTAACCCTAACCCTCAAACTAACCCTAACCCTAACCTAAACCTAAATGTAACTGTAACCCTAAACTTAACCCTCACCTTAACCAACCCTAACCATCACTAACCCTAACCCTAACCCTAAGGCTAACCCTAAACCAACACTAACCCTAAACCTAAACCTAACCCCTAACCCTAACCATAACGCTAACCCTAACCTCAAACCAACGCTAACCCTAACCCTAACACTGACCCTAACCCAAAACTAACCCTAACCCTAACCCAAACAATAAATCCTAACCCAACCCTAACCCTAACACTAACACTAAATCTAATCCTATCTCTAATCCTAACCCTAGCCCTAAGCCTAACGCTAACCCTGACCCTAACCCTAATCCTAACACAACCCTTACCGTAACTCGAACCCTAACCCTAACCCCTAATCCTAACCCTAACTCTAACCCTAACCCTAACCATAACCCTTAACCTAACCCCACCCTAACCCTAACACTAACCCAAACCATAACCCTAACCCTAAGCCTAACCCTAAACCTAAGCCTAATGCTAACCCTAACCCTAACCCTAAGCCTAACCAACCCTAACCAAACCTAACCCTAACCCTAACCCTAACCCTAGCACTTACCCCAACCCAAAACCCAATGCCAACTCCAAACCGAAACACAACAGCAAACCCTACCATAACCCAACCCTAAACCTATCCCTAACCCTAACACTAACCCAACCCTAACCCTATCCCTAACCCTAATACTACCCTAACCCTAACCAAACCTAACCCTAACCCTAACCCTAGCACTTACCCTAACCCAAACCCCAACGCCAACTCCAAACCAAAACACAACCGCAAACCCTACCCTAACCCAACCCTAAACCTATCCCTAACCCTAACACTAACCCAACACTAACCCTATCCCTAACCCTAATCCTACCCTAACCCTAACCCTAAACCTAACCCTAACCTTAAACCTAAACCAACACGAACCCTAACCCTAACCATAACCATAACCGTAACGATAAGAGTACCCTAACCCTAACGCTACCCTTACCCTACCATAAGCCTAAACCTAATCCTAACCATAACACAACCCTGACACTAAACCTAACCCTAAATCTAACGCTAACCCTAAACCTAGGCCTAAGACTAAGCCTAACCCTAACCCTAACCAACTGAAACCAACCCTAAATTAATCCTAAACTTAAACCTAACCAAAAACCTAACCCTAACCCTAACCTGAAACCCAACCCTAAGCCTAAAAGTAAATCTAACCCCAACTGTAACCCTAACACTAAGCCTAAACCTAACCCAACCCTAACCCTAACTCTAAACCTAACACCAAACCCTAACCCTAACACTAACCCTAACCCTAACACTAACACTAAGCCAACACCTAACCGAACACTAAACGTAACCCTAACCCTAACTCTAAGCCTATCCCCAATCTAACACTAACCAAACGCTAAACCTAACCTTAACACTATCCCTAACCCTAACGCTAACCCTAACCGAACCCTAATTCTAAACATAACACAACCCTAAACCTAACTCTAACCCGAAACCGAGCCCAAACCTATACCTAACCCTAACCCTAACACAAACACTAACCCTAACCCTAACACCTAAACCTAATGCTGACCATAAACCTAACCCTAACTTTAACCCAAACCAACCTAAACACAAATCCCAACCCTAACCCTAAAGCTAAGCCTAACTCGAACCCTAATCTAAACCTAACCATAACCCTAACCCTAACCCTATGCCTAACGAACCATAACCAAAACCAAACCTAACCCTAACCCTAAGCCTAACCCTAAACCAAGCCTAAACCCTAACCCTAAACCTAAACTCTAACCATAACCCAACACTAACCCTAACCCTAACCCTTACGCTAAGCCTAACCATAACCCTAACCCTAACCAAACCCTAACACTAACCCTATCCCTAATACTAACACAACCCTAACCCTAAACCTAACCCTAAGCCAAACGTAACCCTAAACCTAACCATAACCATAACACAATAATATTAATCCTAGCCAAAACCCTAAACCTAACCCTAACTGAAAACCTAACCCGAACACAACCATAACCCAAAAACTAAACCTAACCCTAACTCTAACGCTAGCCCTAACCCTGAACCTAACCCTGATTCTCACACTAACCCTAACTCTAATTCTCACCCTAACTCTAACCCAATCCTAACTCTAACCTAACCATCACCCTCACACTAACACTAACCCCAAGGATAACCCTAACCCTAACTCTAACCCAACACTAATCCTAATCCTAGCCCTAACCCTAAACCTAAACCTAACCTAACCCTAACCCTAAACCGAACGCTACACCTAACCTGAGCCCTAACCCTAAATTTTACCCTCAACCTCCAACACTGACCCTAACCCTCAAACCCTAAGCCTAATCCTAACACTAGCCCTAACCCTAAACCTAACCCTTACCCCCACCCAAAGCCTAACCCCAACTCTAACCCTAACCTTAAACTAACCCTAGCCATAACCGTAACACTACCTCTAAACTTACACCTAATCCAACACTAAACGTAACCCTAACCCTAACTCTAAGCCTAACCTTAACGATAACCCTAAACCTAACCCTAACCCAACCTTAATTCTAAACCTAACCCAACCCTAAACCTAACCCTAACCCGAAACCGAACCCAACCCTATACTTAACCCTAACCCAAACACTAACCCTAACCCTAGCCCTAACCCAAACCCAACCATAAACCTAACCATAACCCTAACCATAACCCAATAACACTGACCCCAGCCCTAAACCTAACCCTAACCCTAACACTAACCCTAAAACTTACCCTACCCAACCCCAACCCTAACACTAACCCAAACCGTAACCCTAACCCTAAGCCTTACCCTAACCCTAAGCCTAATGCTAACCCTAACCCTAACACTAAGCCTAACCAACCCTAACCAAACCTAACCCTAACCTTAACCCTAACCCTAGCACTTACCCTAACCCAAACCCCAACGCCAACCCCAAACCGAAACAAAACCGCAAACCCTACCCTAACCCAACCCTAAACCTATCCCTAACCCTAACACTAACCCAACCCTATCCCTAACCCAACCCTAACACTAAACCTAACCCCTAATCCTAACCCTAACTCTAACCCTAACCCTAACCCTAACACTTACCCTAACCTAACCCTAACCCTAACACTAACCCAAACCGTAACTCTAATCCTAAGCCTAACTCTATATTAACCCTATCCCTAACCCAACCCAACCTTAACTCTATTCCTACCCTAACCCAAACTCTAACCCTAAACCTAAATCTAAACCTAACCCTCAACATAACCCTAACCCTAACCTAAACCTAAATGTAACCGTAACCCTAACCTTAAGCCTACCCCTAACCAACCCTAACCATCACTAAACATAACCCTAACCCTAAGACTAAGCCTAACCCAACCCTAAACCTAACCCTAACCCTAACACCTAACCCTAACCCTAACACTAATCTTAAACCTGACCCTAACCTTAACCCAATGCTAACCCTAAACCTAACCCTGACCCTAACCCAAAGCCTAACCCTAACCCTAACCCAGACAATAAACCCTAACCCAACCCTAACCCTAACACTAACACTAAACCTAATCCTATCTCTAATCCTAACCCTAGCTCTAAGCCTAACACTAACCCTGAACCTAACCCAAACCGTAAAACTAACGCTAAGCCTTACCCTAACGCTAAGCCTAATGCTAACCCTAACCTTACCATTAAGCCTAACCATCCCTAAACAAACCTAACCCTAACCCTAACCCTAACCCTAACACTAACCCAAACCTAACCGTATCCCTAACCCTAAGCCTACCATAAACCTAACCCTAAACCTAACCCTAACCTTAAACCCAAACCAAACCCCAACCCCAACCTGAACCACAACCCCAACAGCAACCCTAACCCAACCCTAACCCTAACCCTAAACCTAACCCAACACGAACCCTAACCCTAACCATAACCATAAACCTAACGATAAGAGTACCCTAACCCTAACGCTACCCTTACCCTACCATAGGCCTAAACCTAACCCTAACAATAAACCTAACTGTAACACAACCCTGACACTAAACCTAACTCTAAATGTAACGCTAACTCTAAACCTAAGCCTAAGCCTAAGCCTAAGCCTAACCCTAACCATCCGAAACCAAACCTAAATTAACCCTAAACTTAAACCTAACCAAAAGCCTAAGTCTAACCCTAACCTGAAACCCAACCCTAACCCTAAATGTAAATCTAACCCTAACCCTAACCCTAACTGTAATCCTAACACTAACCCTAACCCAACCCTAACCCTAACCGTAATACTAATCCTACCCTACCCATAAACCTAAGCCTAACACTTACCCTAACCAACCATAACCAAATCTAAACCGAACCCTAACCCTAACCCTATCCCTAAACCTTGCCCTAAACCTATCGCCAACCACAACCACAACACTAACCCCAAACCCAACCCTAACCATAACCCTTACCATAACACTAACAATAATGAAACCCTAACCCTAACACTAACTCTAACCCTACCCCTAACCTTAACACTAACCCTAACCCTAACCTAACCCAAAACCTAACCCAAACGTATCCCTAACCCTAGCCGTAACCCTAACACTAACCCAACCCGAATCCTAATACTAAGCCTAACCCAACTCTAACCCAAAACATAACCCTAACCCTAACCCTAACCCTTACGCTAAGCCTAACCGTAACCCTAACCCTAACCATAACCCTAACACAATCCTAACCCTAAACCTAAAACTAACCCTAAATCTAATGCTAGCCCTAACCCTGAACCTGACCCTGATTCTCACTCTAACACTAACCCTAAGTCTCACCCTAACTCTAACGCAATCCTAACCCTAAATTAACACTCACCTTCACCCTAACACTAACCCCAAGGCTAACCCTAACCCTAACTGTAACCCAACACTAATCCTAACCCTAGCCCTAAGCTTAAACCTAAACCTAACCTAACCCTAACCCTAAACCAAATGCTACACCTAACCTGAGCACTAACACTAAATTTTACCCTAAACCTCCAACTAACCGTAACCCTCAAACCCTAAGCCTAAACCTAACCCTAGCCCTAACTCTAACCCTAAACCTTACCCCCACCGAAAGCCTAACCCCAACTCTAACCCTAACCTTAAACTAACCCTAACCATAACCGTAACACTAACTCTAAACGTAAACCTAATCCAACACTAAACGTAACCCTAACCCTAACTCTAAGCCTAACCCTAATCTAACCCTAGCCCAAACGTTAACCCTAACCTTAACGCTAACCCTCACCCTAACCCTAACCCAAACTTAATTGTAAACCTAACCCAACCCTTAACCTAACCCTAACCAGAAACAGAACCCAACCCTATACCTAACCCTAACCCAAACACTAACCCTAACCCTAACACCTAAACCTAATGATGACCATTAACCTAACCTTAACCCTAACCCAAACCAACCTTAACTCTAATCCCAACCATAACCCTAACCCTAAGCCTAACTCGAACCCTAATCTAAACATAACCGTGACCCTAACCCTAACCCTATCCCTAACAAACCCTAACCAACACTAAACTTAACCCTAACCCTAAGCCTAACCCTAACTCTAAACACAACACCTAACCATAACCCTAACACTAACCCAACCCTAACCCTATCCCTAAACCTAACCCTACCCTAAATCTAACCCTAAACCTAACCCTAACCTTAAACCCAAACCCAACCCCAAACCCAACCTGAACGACAACCCAAACAGCAACCCTAACCCAACCCTAACCCTAAACCTAAACCTAACCCGACACGAACCCTAACCCTAACCATAACCATAACCCTAACGATAAGAGTACCCTAACCATAACGCTACCCTTACCCTAGCATAGGCCTAAATCTAACCCTAACACTAACCCTAACTGTAACACAACCCTGACACTAAACATAACCCTAAATCTAACCCTAACCCTGAGGCTAAGCCTAGGCCTAACCATAACACTAACCCTAACCAACCGAAACCACCCCTAAATTAACCCTAAACTTAAACCTAACCAAAAGCCTAACCCTAACCCAAATCTGAAACCCAACCCTAACCCTAACTCTAACTGTAACCCTAACACTAAACCTAACCCAACCCTAACCCTAACACTAACACTAACCCTACCCTACCCATAAACCTAAGCCTAACACTTACCCTAACCAACCCTAACCAAATCTAATCCAAACCCTAACCCTAACCCTATCCCTAAACCTTGCCCTAAACCTATCGCCCACCACAACCACAACCCTAACCCCAAACCCAACCCTAACCATAACCCGAACCATAACACTAACACTAATGAAAACCTAACCCTAACACTAACTCTAACACTACCCCTAACCTTAACCCTAACCCTAACACTAACCCAACCCGAACCCTAATACTAACCCTAACCCAACACTAATCCAAAACCTAAACCTAAACCTAACCCTAATCCAAACCCAAACATAAACCTAACCATAACCCTAACAATAACCCAATAACACTAACCGTAACGCTAACCCTAACCCTAATCCAACCCTAATACTAACCCTATCCCTAACACTAACACAACCCTAACCCCAAACCTAACCCTAACCCTAACTCTAACAATAGCCCTAACCCTGACTCTGACCCTGATCCTCACCCTAACCCTAACCCTAATCCTCACCCTAACTCTAAACCAATCCTAAACCTAACCTAACCCTCACACTCTCCCTAACACTAACCCCAAGGCTAACACTAACCCTAACCCAAAAGTAACCCTAACCCTATCCATAAGCATAACCCCTAACCCTAATCTTAACCGTAAACCTAACCCGAACCCTAACTCTAACCCAAAACTAATCCTAAACCTAGCCCTAACCCTAAACCTAAACCTAACCTAACCCTAACCCTAAACCAACGCTACACCTAACCCGAGCCCTAACCCCAAATTTTACCCTAACCCACCAACAGTAACCCGAACCCTCAAACTCTAACCCTAGCCATACCCTAACCCTAACCCATACACCCACTCAAGACTAACCCCAACTCTAACCCTAACCTTAAACTAACCTTAAACCTAACATTAACTCTAAGCCTACACCTAACCCAACACTAAACGTAACCCTAACCCTAACTCTAAGCCTAACCCTAACCTAACCCTAAACCAAACGCTAAACCTAACCTTAACGCTAAACCTAACCTTAACCCTAACCCTAACCCAACCCTAATTCTAAACCTAACCCAACCCTAAACCTAACTCTAATCCGAAACCGAACCCAACACTATACCTAGCCCTAACAGAAACACTAACCCTAACCCCCTAACACCTAAACCTAATGCAGACCATAAACTTAACCCTAACCTTAACCCAAACCAACCTTAACTCTAATCCCAACCCTAACCCTAAACCTAAGCCTAACCCGAACCCTAATCTAAACCTAACCGTAACACTAACCCTAACGCTATCTCTATCGAACCCTAACCAAAACTAAACCTAACCCTAACCCTAAGCCTAACCCTAACCCAACCCTAAACCTAAACTCTAACCATAACCCAACACTAACCCTAACCCTAACCCTAAGCATAACCATAACTCTAACCTAAACCCAACCCTAACAGTACCTCTAACACTTAAACTAACCCTACACCTAATAGTATCCCTAAACCTAACCCTAACCCTAACCCTAACAATAACCCTGACCCTAAACCTAACACTAATCGAACCCTAACCCTAACCCAATCCCTATCCCTAACACTAAGCCCTAACCCTAACCCTAACCCTAACCCTATCCCTATCCCTAACCCTAATCCCTAACCCTAAACCTAAGTATAAAATAATGCTAACCATAACCCTAACACTAGCCCAAACCAACACTAACCCTAAACCTAACCTTAAACCTAAGCCTACCGTTAACCCTAACCATAACACTTAACCTAACAAACACTAACCAAATCTAACCCTAACCCTAAACCTATCCCTAACCCTTGCCCTATCCCTAACCCCATCCCCAACCAAAACCACAACCCTAACCCCAACCCCATCCCTAATGCAACCCTAACCATAAACCTAAACCTAAACCTAAACCTAACCAAAACCCTAACCCTAAACCTAACACTAACGCAACACTAACCCTAACCCTTACCCTAAACCTAACCCTAACCTTAACCCTAAACCTAACCCTAACCCTTAACCTAGCCCTAACCTCAAACCCAAAACCAATCCCAACCCCAACCCGAAACTCAACCCCAACAACATCCCTAACCTAACCCTAACACTAACCCTAAAACTAAGGCAACAAGGACCCTAACCCTAACCCTAACCATAACCATAATGATAACCGTAGCCTAACTCTAACGCTACCCTAACCCTCCCATAGCCCTAACACTAACACTAACACTAACCCTAACCGTAACACAACCCTAACAGTAAACCGATCCCTAAACCTAACGTTAACCGTAAACCTAAGCCTAACCCTAACCCTAACCATGACCAACCCAAACCAACCCTAAATTAACCCTAACCTTAAACCTAACCAAAAGCCTATCCCTAACCCTAATTTGAAACCAAATCCTAACCCTAAACCATCCTTAACCCAAACCCTAAACCAAACCCAACCCTAACCCTAAACCTAACCCTAACTGTGACCCTAACACTAACTCTAACCCAACCGTAACCCTAACCCTAACACTAACCCTAAGCCGACCCAAAACCTAACCCTAACACTTACCCAAAACAACCCTAACCAAATCTAAACCAAACCCTAACCCTAATCCTATCCCTAACACTTGTTCTAAATCTAACGCCAACCCCAACCACAACCACAACTTTAACCACATCCCCAAACCTGAAGCAACCTTAACCCTAATCATAACCCTAACCCTAACCCCAAACCTAAACCTAACAATAACCCTAATCCTTACCCTAACCCTTACTCTAACACTCAACATAACATTAACCCTAACCGTATACCTAACACAACACCACCCTAAGCCAACCCTAACCCTAACCATAACCATAACCTTAACCCAACATTTAACCTAAATTTAACCCTAACCCTAACTCAAGATCTAAACCCTGACCCTAACCCTAACCTTGACCCTAAACCTAACAATAACCCTAACTCTAACCCTAACCCTGACCCTAACATTCACCATAACACTAACCCTAACCGTATACCTAACCCAACCCAACCCTAAACCTAAACCTACCCCTAAGCTAATCCTAACCCTAATACAACTCTAGCCCAAACAATATCCATAAACCTAACATTTAGCATAAAACTAACACTAACCCTAAACCTACCCAACACTAACCCTAACCCTAAACCTAACGGAAACCAATGCTAACCCTAACCCTAACCCTAAGCTTAACCCTAACCCAACCCTAAACCTAACCCTAATTCTAACCCAACCCATAACCCTAACGTAACCCAAACCCTAACTCTAACCCTAACCTTAAACCTAACCCTAAACCTAATCCTAACCCAACCTTAACCCTAACCTAAACGTAACCGAAAAATAAACCTAACCCTAACCATAAGCTAAGCCTAACCCAAACACTCCCCCTAATCCTAACCCTAACCCTAACACTAAACCTAAACCTAACCCTAAACCTAACTCTAAACCTAACTGTAAACCGAAACCTAACCCTAACCCTTAACCTAGCCCTAACCTCAAATCCAAAACGAAACCAACCCCAACCTGAACTGCAACCCCAACACCAACCCTAACCCAACCATAACCCTAACCCTAAACCTAACCCAACCCTAACCCTAACCCTAACCCAACGCTAAACCTACCCCAAAACCTAACCCTAACCCTAAACCTAACCCTAACCCTAACCTTAACCCAACATTTTTCCTAACCCTCACCCTAACCCTAACCCTAACCGTAAACCTTACCCACACCCTAAAACCAATGCCAACTCTAACCCTACCCTAAACTAACCCTAACCCTAAACCTAACACTAACCCTAAACCTACACCTAACCCAACACTAAACGTAACCCTAACCCTAACCTTAACTGTAATCCTAACTGTAAACCTAACCCTAAACCTACCCGAACACTAAACGTAAACCTAACACTAACCCTAACCTATCCCTAACCCTAAACATAACCCTAAACCTAACACTAAGCCTAACGCTAACCCTAACCCTGACGCTAACACAAACCATAACACTAACTCTAACCGTAAAACTTACCCAACCCAACCCTAAAATTAACCCTAACCCTGTCTAACCTTAACCAAACATTTACCCTAAACATAAACCTAAGCCTAACCGTACACCTAACCAAACACTAAACGTAACCCTAACCCTAAACATAACCCTAATCCTAACCCTAACCCTCAACCTAACACTAACCCTAACCCTGAACCTAACACTATAACACTAACCCTAAACGTAAACCTAAACCAACCCAAACCTAAACCTAAACCTAACCCTAACGTTAAAACAACATATACCATAAACTTAAACTTAACCCTAATTCTAGCCCTAAACCGTAACCCTGACCCTAACCCTAAACCTAAACCAAAACTAAACCTAACCCTAACCCTAACCATAACCCTAACCCTAACACAACCTAGCCCTAACACTATCCCTTACCCTAAGGCTAAGCATAATCCTAACACTAACCCTAAACCTAACCCAACACGAAACCTAACCCTAACCCTAACCGAAACCAACCCAAAACAACCCAAACCTTAACCCTAACCCTAAGATTAATCCTAAACCTAACCCTAAACAACCCTAACCCAACCCTAAACCTAACCCTAATAATAACCCAAAGCATAACCTTAACCTAACCCTAACCCTAACCCTAACCCTAAACTTAAAACTAACCCTAATACTAACCCAACGTTAACCCAAAACTAAACCTAACCCTAACCCTAAAGCTAACCCTAACCCAAACACTAACCCTAACCCTAACCCTAACCCTAACCTTAAACCTAACCCTTAACCTAGCCCTAACCTTAAACCCAAACCCAACCCCAACCCCAACCTGAACCACAACCCCAACAGCAACCCTAACCCAACCCTAACCCTAACCCTAAACCTAACCCAACACGAACCCTAACCCTAACCATAACCATATCCCTAAGGATAAGAGTACTCTAACCCTAACGCTACCCTTACCCTACCATAGGCCTAAACATAACCCGAACCCTAACCCTAACCGTAACACAACCCTGACACTAAACCTAACTCTAAATCTAACCCTAACCCTAAACCTAAGCCTAAGCCTAAGCCTAACCCTAACCCCAACTAACCGAAACCAACCCTAAATTAACCCTAAACTTAAACCTAACCAAAAGCCTAACCCTAACCCTAAACTGAAACCCAACCCTAACCCTAAAGGTAAATCTAACCCTAACTGTAACCCTAACACTAACCCTAACACAACCCTAACCCAACCACTAACACTAACCCTACCCTACCCATAAACCTAAGCCTAACACTTAACCTAACAAAACCTAACCTAATCTAAACCTCACCGTAACCGTAACCCTATCCGTAAACCTTGCTGTAAACCTATCGCCAACCACAACCACAACCCTAACCCCAACCCCAACCCTAACCATAACCCGAAACATAACACTAACACTAATGAAACCCTAACCCTAACACTAACTCTAACCCTACGCCTAACCTTAACCCTAACCCTAACCCTAACCTAACCCAAAACCTAACCCAAACATAACACTAACCCTAGCCCTAACCCTAACACTAACCCAACCTGAAACCTAATACTAACCCTAACCCAAACCTAACCCAAAACATAACCCTAACCCTCACCCTAACCCTAACCCAAACCCAACCATAAACGTAACCAAAACCCTAACCATAACCCAATAACTCTAACACTAACCCTAACACTAACCCTAACCCTAACCAAACCCTAACACTAACCCTAACCCTAACACTAACACAACCCTAACCCTAAACCTAATCCTAAGCCAAACGTAACACTAACACTAACCATAACCATAACCCAATGATATTAATCCTAGCCCGAACCCGAACCCTAACCCTAACTCTAAACCTAACCCTAACACAACCCTAACCCTAAACGTAAACCTAACCCTAACTGTAATGGTAGCCGTAACCCACAACCTGACCCTGATTCACACCCTAACACTAACCCTAATTGTTACCCTAACTCTAACCCAATCCTAACCCTAACCTAACCCTCACCCTCACCCTAACACTAACCCCAAGGCTAACCCTAACCCTAACTCTAACCGAACACTAATCCTAACCCTAGCCCTAACCTTGAACCTAAACCTAACCTAACGCTAACCCTAAACCGAACGCTACACCTAACCTGAGACCTAATCCTAAATGTTACCCTAAACCTCCAACACTAACCCTAACCCTCAAACCCTAAGCCTAACCCTAAACCTAGCCCTAACCCTAACCCTTACCCCCACCCAAAGCCTAACCCCAACTATAACCCTAACCTTAAACTAACCCGAACCATAACCGTAACACTAAGTCTAAATTTACACCTAATCCAACACTAAACGTAACCCTAACCCTAACTCTAAGCCTAACCCTAATCTAACCCTAACCCAAACGTTAACTCTAACCTTAACGCTAACCCTAACCCTAACCCTAACCCAACCTTAATAGTAAAACTAACCCAACCCTAAACCTAAGCCTAACCCGATACCGAAACCAACCCTATAACTAACCCTAACCCAAACACTAACCCTAACCATATCCCTAACGAACCATAACCAACACTAAACCTAAACTTAACCCTAAGCCTAACCCTAAACCAACCCTAAACCTAACTCTAAACCTAACACCTAACCCTAACCCTAACACTAACCCTAACCCTAAACCCAAACCTAAACCCTCCCCTAACTATAAGCCTAAACCTAACCCTAAACCTTATGCTAAGCCTAACCCTAACCCTAATCCTAACGCAACCCTATACCTAACCCTAACCCAAACCCTAACATTAACATTAACACCTAAACCTAAAGCTGATCATAAACTTAACCCTAACCCTAACCCAACCCAAAATTAACTCTAATCCTACCCTAACCCAAACATTAACCCTAAACCTAAAACTAAACCTAACCCTCAACCTAACCCTAACCCTAACCTAAACCTAAATGTAACTGTAATCCTAACCTTAACTCTAACCTTAACCAACCCTAACCATCGCTAAACCTAACCCTAACCCTAAGGCTAACCCTAAACCAACACTAACACTAACCCTAAACCTAACCCCTAACCCTAACCCTAACCCTAAACCAACGCTAACCCTAACCCTAACACTGACCCTAACCCAAACCTAACCCTAACCCTAACCCAAACAATAAATCCTAACCCAACCCTAACCCTAACACTAACACTAAACCTAATCCTATCTCTAATCCTAACCCTAGCCCTAAGCCTAACGCTAACCCTGACCCTAACCCTAACCCTAATGCAACCCTAACCGTAACCCTAACCCTAACCCTAACCCCTAATCCTAACCCTAACTCTAACCCTAACCCTAACCATAACCCTTACACTAACCCAACCCTAACCCTAACACTAACCCAAACCGTAACCCTAACCCTAAGCCTAACCCTAACCCTAAGCCTAATGCTAACCCTAACCATAACCCTAAGCCTAACCAACCCTAACCAAACCTAACCCTAACGCTAACCCTAACCCTAGCACTTACCCTAACCCAAACCCCAATGCCAACCCCAAACCAAAACACAACCGAAAACCCTACCCTAACCCAACCCTAAACCTATCCCTAACCCTAACACTAACCCAACTCTAACCCTATACCTAACCCTACCCTAACCCTAACCCTAAACCTAACCCTAACCCTAAACATAATCCAACACGAACCCTAACCCTAACCATAACGATAACCCTAATGATAAGAGTACCCTAACCCTAACGCTACCCTTACCCTACCATAAGCCCAAACTAATCCTAACCCTAATCCTAACTGTAACACAACACTGAAACTAAACCTAACCCTAAATCTAACACTAACCCTAAACCTAGGCCTAAGCCTAAGCCTAACCCTAACCCTAACCAACCGAAACCAACCCTAAATTAACCCTAAACTTAAACCTAACCTAAAGCCTAACTCTAACCCTAACCTGAAACCCAACCCTAACCCTAAACGTAAATATAACCCTAATCCTAACCCTAACTGTAACCCTACCACTAACCCTAACCCAACCCTAACCCTAACCGTAATACTAACCCTACCCTACCCATAAACCTAAGCCTAACACTTACTCTAACCAACCCTAACCAAATCTAAACCGAACCCTAACCCTAACCCTAACAATAAACCTTGCCCTAAACCTATCGCCAACCACAACCACAACCCTAACCCAAACCCAACCCTAACCATAACCCGAACCATAACACTAACACTAATGAAACCCTAACCCGAACACTAACTCTAACCCTACCCCTAACCTTAACCCTAACCCTAACCCTAACCCTAACCCTAACCCTAACCTAACACAAAACTTAACCCTAACCTACCCCTAACCCTAGCCCTAAACCTAACACTAACCCAACCCGAACCCTAATACTAACCCTAACCTAACCCTAACCCAAAACATAACCCTAACCCTAACCCTAGCCCTAACCCAAACCCAACCATAAAACCTCACACTAACCCTAACCCTAACCCTTACGTTAAGCCTAACCATAACCCTAACCCTAACCAAACCCTAACACTAACCCTATCCCTAACATTAACACAACCCTAACCTTAAACCTAACCCTAAGCCAAACGTAACACTAACCCTAACCATAACCATAACCCAATAATATTAATCCTAGCCCGAACCCTAACCCTAACCCTAACTCTAAACCTAACCCTAACACAACCCTAACCCTAAACCTAAACCTAACCCTAACTCTAACGCTAGCCCTAACCCTCAACCTGACCCTGATTCTCACCCTAACAATAATCCTAATTCTCACCCTAACTCTAACCCAATCCTAACACTAACATAACCCTCACCCTCACCCTGACACTAACCCCAAGGCTAACCCTAACCCTAACTCTAACCCAACACTAATCCTAACCCTAGCCCTAACCCTAAACCTAAACCTAACCTAACCCTAACCCTAAAATAAATGCTACACCTAACCTGAGATCTAACCCTAAATTTTACCCTAAACCTCCAACACTAACCCTAACCCTCAAACCCTAAGCCCAACCCTAATCCTAGCCCTAACCCAAACCCTAACGCTTACACCCACCCAAAGCCTAACCCAAACTCTAACCATAACCTTAAACTAACCCGAACCATAACCGTAACACTAACTCTAAACTTACACCTAATCCAACACTAAACGTAACCCTAACCCTAACTCTAAGCCTAATCCTAATCTAACCCTAACCCAAACGTTAACCCTAACCTTAACGCTAACCCTAACCCTAACCCTAACCCAACCTTAATTCTAAACCTAACCCAACCCTAAACCTAACCCTAACCCGAAACCGAACCCAACCCTATACCTAACCCTAACCCAAAGACTAACCCTAACCCTAACACCTAAACCTAATGATGACCATAAACCTAAACCAAACCCTAACCCAAACCAACCTTAACTCTAATCCCAACCATAAACCTAACCCTAAGCCTAACCTGAACCCTAATCTTAACCTAACTGTAACCCTAACCCTAACCCTATCCTAACGAACCCTAACCAACATTAAACCTAACCCTAACCCTAAGCCTAACCCTAACCCAACCCTAACCCTAACTCTAAACCTAACACCTAACCCTAACCATAACCCAAACACTATCCCTAAACCTAACCCCAACCCTAAACCCTCACACTAACTCTAACCCTAAATCTAAATCTAACACTTATGCTAAGCCTATCCCTAACCCTAAACCTAACCCAATCCTATACCTGACCCTAACCCAAACCCTAACACTAACGCTAACACCTAAACCTAATGCTAACCACAAACTTAACCTTATCCCTAACCCAACCCAACCTTAACTCTATTCCTGCCCTAACCCAAACTCTAACACTAAACCTAAAACTAAACCTAAACCTAAACCGCAATCTAACCCTAACCCTAACCTAAACCTAAAAGTAACCATAACCCTAACCTTAAGCCTCCCCCTAACCAACCCTAACCATCACTAAAGCTAACCCTAACCCTATGCCTAACCCTAACCTTAACCCTAACCCTAACCCTAACCTAATGATGACCATAAACCTAACCCTAACCTAACCCAACCCTAACCCTAACACTAACACTAAACCTAATCTTATCTCTAATCCTAAACCTAGCTCTAAGCCTAACGCTAACCATGACCCTAACCCTAATCCTAATCCAACCCTAACCCTAAACCTAAACCTAACCCTAACCCTAATCCTAACCCAAACCCCTAATTCTAACCCTAACTCGAACACTAACCCTAAGCCTAACACTTACCCTAAACCAACCCTAACCTTAACACTAACCCAAACCGTAACCCTAACCTTAACCCTAACCCTGACCTTAACACTCACCATAACACTAACCCTAACCGTATACCTAACACAACACAAACCTAAGCCAACCCTAACCGTAACCCAAACCATAACCATAACCTTAACCCAACATTTACCCTACAATTAACCCTAACCCTAACTCAAGATCTAAACCCTGACCCTAACCATAACCCTGACCCTAAACCTAACAATAACCCTAACCCTAACCCTAACCCTGACCATAACATTCACCATAACACTAACCCTAACCGTATACCTAACCCAACCCAACCCTAAACCTAAACCTAAACCTAAGCTAATCCTAACACTAACACAACTCTAGCCCTTACAATATCCCTAAACCTAACGTTTAGCATAACCCTAACACTAACCCTAAACCTACCCAACACTAACCCTAAAACTAACGCAAACCAACGCTAACCCTAACCCTAACCCTAAGCTTAACCATAACCTAACCCTAAACCTAACCCTAATTCTAACCCAAAGCATAACCCTAATGTAACCAAAACCCTAACTCTAACCCTAACCTTAAACCTAGCCCTAAACCTAATACTAACCCAACTTTAACCCTAAACCTAAACGTAACCGAAAACTAAACCTAACCCTAGACATAAGCTAACCCTAACACAAACACTATCCCTAATCCTAACCCTAACCCTAACACTAAACCTAAACCTAACCCTAAACCTAACTCTAAACCTAACTGTAAACCTAAACCTAACCCTAACCCTTAACCTAGCCCTAACCTCAAATCCAAACCGAACCCAACCAAAAAACCAACCCTAACCCAACCATAACCCTAACCCTAAACCTAACCCAATCCTAACCCTAACCCTAACCCAACTCTAAACCTACCCCAAAACCTAACCCTAAACCTAACCCTAACCCTAACCCTAACCTTAACCCAACATTTACCCTAACCCTCACCCAAACCCTAACCCTAACAGTAACCCTTACCCACACCCTAACCCCAATGCCAACTCTAACACCTACACTAAACTAACCCTAACCCTAAACGTAACACTAACCCTGAACCTACACCTAACCCAACAATAAACGTGACCCTAACCCTAACCTTAACTGTAACCCTAAGTCTAAACCTACCCCTAAACCTAACCCAACACTAAACGTAACCCTAACCCTAACCTTAACCTAACCCTAACCATAAACCTAACCCTAAACCTAACACTAACCCTAACACTAACCCTAACCCTGATGCTAATACAAACCATAACACTAACTCTAAGCGTAAACCTTACCAACCCAACACTAAAATTAACGCTAACCCTAACTCTAACCTTAACCAAACATTTACCCTAAACATAACCCTAAGCCTAACCGTACACCTAACGCTACACTAAACGTAACCCTAACCCTAACCATAACGCTAATCCTAAACCTAACCCTCAACCTAACACTAACCCTAACCCTAACCCTGAACCTAACACTATAACACTAACCCTAAACGTAAACCTAAACCAACCCAAACCTAAACCTAAACCTAACCCTAACGTTAAAACAACATATACCATAAACTTAAACTTAACCCTAATTCTAGCCCTAAACCGTAACCCTGACCCTAACCCTAAACCTAAACCAAAACTAAACCTAACCCTAACCCTAACCATAACCCTAACCCTAACACAACCTAGCCCTAACACTATCCCTTACCCTAAGGCTAAGCATAATCCTAACACTAACCCTAAACCTAACCCAACACGAAACCTAACCCTAACCCTAACCGAAACCAACCCAAAACAACCCAAACCTTAACCCTAACCCTAAGATTAATCCTAAACCTAACCCTAAACAACCCTAACCCAACCCTAAACCTAACCCTAATAATAACCCAAAGCATAACCTTAACCTAACCCTAACCCTAACCCTAACCCTAAACTTAAAACTAACCCTAATACTAACCCAACGTTAACCCAAAACTAAACCTAACCCTAACCCTAAAGCTAACCCTAACCCAAACACTAACCCTAACCCTAACCCTAACCCTAACCTTAAACCTAACCCTTAACCTAGCCCTAACCTTAAACCCAAACCCAACCCCAACCCCAACCTGAACCACAACCCCAACAGCAACCCTAACCCAACCCTAACCCTAACCCTAAACCTAACCCAACACGAACCCTAACCCTAACCATAACCATATCCCTAAGGATAAGAGTACTCTAACCCTAACGCTACCCTTACCCTACCATAGGCCTAAACATAACCCGAACCCTAACCCTAACCGTAACACAACCCTGACACTAAACCTAACTCTAAATCTAACCCTAACCCTAAACCTAAGCCTAAGCCTAAGCCTAACCCTAACCCCAACTAACCGAAACCAACCCTAAATTAACCCTAAACTTAAACCTAACCAAAAGCCTAACCCTAACCCTAAACTGAAACCCAACCCTAACCCTAAAGGTAAATCTAACCCTAACTGTAACCCTAACACTAACCCTAACACAACCCTAACCCAACCACTAACACTAACCCTACCCTACCCATAAACCTAAGCCTAACACTTAACCTAACAAAACCTAACCTAATCTAAACCTCACCGTAACCGTAACCCTATCCGTAAACCTTGCTGTAAACCTATCGCCAACCACAACCACAACCCTAACCCCAACCCCAACCCTAACCATAACCCGAAACATAACACTAACACTAATGAAACCCTAACCCTAACACTAACTCTAACCCTACGCCTAACCTTAACCCTAACCCTAACCCTAACCTAACCCAAAACCTAACCCAAACATAACACTAACCCTAGCCCTAACCCTAACACTAACCCAACCTGAAACCTAATACTAACCCTAACCCAAACCTAACCCAAAACATAACCCTAACCCTCACCCTAACCCTAACCCAAACCCAACCATAAACGTAACCAAAACCCTAACCATAACCCAATAACTCTAACACTAACCCTAACACTAACCCTAACCCTAACCAAACCCTAACACTAACCCTAACCCTAACACTAACACAACCCTAACCCTAAACCTAATCCTAAGCCAAACGTAACACTAACACTAACCATAACCATAACCCAATGATATTAATCCTAGCCCGAACCCGAACCCTAACCCTAACTCTAAACCTAACCCTAACACAACCCTAACCCTAAACGTAAACCTAACCCTAACTGTAATGGTAGCCGTAACCCACAACCTGACCCTGATTCACACCCTAACACTAACCCTAATTGTTACCCTAACTCTAACCCAATCCTAACCCTAACCTAACCCTCACCCTCACCCTAACACTAACCCCAAGGCTAACCCTAACCCTAACTCTAACCGAACACTAATCCTAACCCTAGCCCTAACCTTGAACCTAAACCTAACCTAACGCTAACCCTAAACCGAACGCTACACCTAACCTGAGACCTAATCCTAAATGTTACCCTAAACCTCCAACACTAACCCTAACCCTCAAACCCTAAGCCTAACCCTAAACCTAGCCCTAACCCTAACCCTTACCCCCACCCAAAGCCTAACCCCAACTATAACCCTAACCTTAAACTAACCCGAACCATAACCGTAACACTAAGTCTAAATTTACACCTAATCCAACACTAAACGTAACCCTAACCCTAACTCTAAGCCTAACCCTAATCTAACCCTAACCCAAACGTTAACTCTAACCTTAACGCTAACCCTAACCCTAACCCTAACCCAACCTTAATAGTAAAACTAACCCAACCCTAAACCTAAGCCTAACCCGATACCGAAACCAACCCTATAACTAACCCTAACCCAAACACTAACCCTAACCATATCCCTAACGAACCATAACCAACACTAAACCTAAACTTAACCCTAAGCCTAACCCTAAACCAACCCTAAACCTAACTCTAAACCTAACACCTAACCCTAACCCTAACACTAACCCTAACCCTAAACCCAAACCTAAACCCTCCCCTAACTATAAGCCTAAACCTAACCCTAAACCTTATGCTAAGCCTAACCCTAACCCTAATCCTAACGCAACCCTATACCTAACCCTAACCCAAACCCTAACATTAACATTAACACCTAAACCTAAAGCTGATCATAAACTTAACCCTAACCCTAACCCAACCCAAAATTAACTCTAATCCTACCCTAACCCAAACATTAACCCTAAACCTAAAACTAAACCTAACCCTCAACCTAACCCTAACCCTAACCTAAACCTAAATGTAACTGTAATCCTAACCTTAACTCTAACCTTAACCAACCCTAACCATCGCTAAACCTAACCCTAACCCTAAGGCTAACCCTAAACCAACACTAACACTAACCCTAAACCTAACCCCTAACCCTAACCCTAACCCTAAACCAACGCTAACCCTAACCCTAACACTGACCCTAACCCAAACCTAACCCTAACCCTAACCCAAACAATAAATCCTAACCCAACCCTAACCCTAACACTAACACTAAACCTAATCCTATCTCTAATCCTAACCCTAGCCCTAAGCCTAACGCTAACCCTGACCCTAACCCTAACCCTAATGCAACCCTAACCGTAACCCTAACCCTAACCCTAACCCCTAATCCTAACCCTAACTCTAACCCTAACCCTAACCATAACCCTTACACTAACCCAACCCTAACCCTAACACTAACCCAAACCGTAACCCTAACCCTAAGCCTAACCCTAACCCTAAGCCTAATGCTAACCCTAACCATAACCCTAAGCCTAACCAACCCTAACCAAACCTAACCCTAACGCTAACCCTAACCCTAGCACTTACCCTAACCCAAACCCCAATGCCAACCCCAAACCAAAACACAACCGAAAACCCTACCCTAACCCAACCCTAAACCTATCCCTAACCCTAACACTAACCCAACTCTAACCCTATACCTAACCCTACCCTAACCCTAACCCTAAACCTAACCCTAACCCTAAACATAATCCAACACGAACCCTAACCCTAACCATAACGATAACCCTAATGATAAGAGTACCCTAACCCTAACGCTACCCTTACCCTACCATAAGCCCAAACTAATCCTAACCCTAATCCTAACTGTAACACAACACTGAAACTAAACCTAACCCTAAATCTAACACTAACCCTAAACCTAGGCCTAAGCCTAAGCCTAACCCTAACCCTAACCAACCGAAACCAACCCTAAATTAACCCTAAACTTAAACCTAACCTAAAGCCTAACTCTAACCCTAACCTGAAACCCAACCCTAACCCTAAACGTAAATATAACCCTAATCCTAACCCTAACTGTAACCCTACCACTAACCCTAACCCAACCCTAACCCTAACCGTAATACTAACCCTACCCTACCCATAAACCTAAGCCTAACACTTACTCTAACCAACCCTAACCAAATCTAAACCGAACCCTAACCCTAACCCTAACAATAAACCTTGCCCTAAACCTATCGCCAACCACAACCACAACCCTAACCCAAACCCAACCCTAACCATAACCCGAACCATAACACTAACACTAATGAAACCCTAACCCGAACACTAACTCTAACCCTACCCCTAACCTTAACCCTAACCCTAACCCTAACCCTAACCCTAACCCTAACCTAACACAAAACTTAACCCTAACCTACCCCTAACCCTAGCCCTAAACCTAACACTAACCCAACCCGAACCCTAATACTAACCCTAACCTAACCCTAACCCAAAACATAACCCTAACCCTAACCCTAGCCCTAACCCAAACCCAACCATAAAACCTCACACTAACCCTAACCCTAACCCTTACGTTAAGCCTAACCATAACCCTAACCCTAACCAAACCCTAACACTAACCCTATCCCTAACATTAACACAACCCTAACCTTAAACCTAACCCTAAGCCAAACGTAACACTAACCCTAACCATAACCATAACCCAATAATATTAATCCTAGCCCGAACCCTAACCCTAACCCTAACTCTAAACCTAACCCTAACACAACCCTAACCCTAAACCTAAACCTAACCCTAACTCTAACGCTAGCCCTAACCCTCAACCTGACCCTGATTCTCACCCTAACAATAATCCTAATTCTCACCCTAACTCTAACCCAATCCTAACACTAACATAACCCTCACCCTCACCCTGACACTAACCCCAAGGCTAACCCTAACCCTAACTCTAACCCAACACTAATCCTAACCCTAGCCCTAACCCTAAACCTAAACCTAACCTAACCCTAACCCTAAAATAAATGCTACACCTAACCTGAGATCTAACCCTAAATTTTACCCTAAACCTCCAACACTAACCCTAACCCTCAAACCCTAAGCCCAACCCTAATCCTAGCCCTAACCCAAACCCTAACGCTTACACCCACCCAAAGCCTAACCCAAACTCTAACCATAACCTTAAACTAACCCGAACCATAACCGTAACACTAACTCTAAACTTACACCTAATCCAACACTAAACGTAACCCTAACCCTAACTCTAAGCCTAATCCTAATCTAACCCTAACCCAAACGTTAACCCTAACCTTAACGCTAACCCTAACCCTAACCCTAACCCAACCTTAATTCTAAACCTAACCCAACCCTAAACCTAACCCTAACCCGAAACCGAACCCAACCCTATACCTAACCCTAACCCAAAGACTAACCCTAACCCTAACACCTAAACCTAATGATGACCATAAACCTAAACCAAACCCTAACCCAAACCAACCTTAACTCTAATCCCAACCATAAACCTAACCCTAAGCCTAACCTGAACCCTAATCTTAACCTAACTGTAACCCTAACCCTAACCCTATCCTAACGAACCCTAACCAACATTAAACCTAACCCTAACCCTAAGCCTAACCCTAACCCAACCCTAACCCTAACTCTAAACCTAACACCTAACCCTAACCATAACCCAAACACTATCCCTAAACCTAACCCCAACCCTAAACCCTCACACTAACTCTAACCCTAAATCTAAATCTAACACTTATGCTAAGCCTATCCCTAACCCTAAACCTAACCCAATCCTATACCTGACCCTAACCCAAACCCTAACACTAACGCTAACACCTAAACCTAATGCTAACCACAAACTTAACCTTATCCCTAACCCAACCCAACCTTAACTCTATTCCTGCCCTAACCCAAACTCTAACACTAAACCTAAAACTAAACCTAAACCTAAACCGCAATCTAACCCTAACCCTAACCTAAACCTAAAAGTAACCATAACCCTAACCTTAAGCCTCCCCCTAACCAACCCTAACCATCACTAAAGCTAACCCTAACCCTATGCCTAACCCTAACCTTAACCCTAACCCTAACCCTAACCTAATGATGACCATAAACCTAACCCTAACCTAACCCAACCCTAACCCTAACACTAACACTAAACCTAATCTTATCTCTAATCCTAAACCTAGCTCTAAGCCTAACGCTAACCATGACCCTAACCCTAATCCTAATCCAACCCTAACCCTAAACCTAAACCTAACCCTAACCCTAATCCTAACCCAAACCCCTAATTCTAACCCTAACTCGAACACTAACCCTAAGCCTAACACTTACCCTAAACCAACCCTAACCTTAACACTAACCCAAACCGTAACCCTAACCTTAACCCTAACCCTGACCTTAACACTCACCATAACACTAACCCTAACCGTATACCTAACACAACACAAACCTAAGCCAACCCTAACCGTAACCCAAACCATAACCATAACCTTAACCCAACATTTACCCTACAATTAACCCTAACCCTAACTCAAGATCTAAACCCTGACCCTAACCATAACCCTGACCCTAAACCTAACAATAACCCTAACCCTAACCCTAACCCTGACCATAACATTCACCATAACACTAACCCTAACCGTATACCTAACCCAACCCAACCCTAAACCTAAACCTAAACCTAAGCTAATCCTAACACTAACACAACTCTAGCCCTTACAATATCCCTAAACCTAACGTTTAGCATAACCCTAACACTAACCCTAAACCTACCCAACACTAACCCTAAAACTAACGCAAACCAACGCTAACCCTAACCCTAACCCTAAGCTTAACCATAACCTAACCCTAAACCTAACCCTAATTCTAACCCAAAGCATAACCCTAATGTAACCAAAACCCTAACTCTAACCCTAACCTTAAACCTAGCCCTAAACCTAATACTAACCCAACTTTAACCCTAAACCTAAACGTAACCGAAAACTAAACCTAACCCTAGACATAAGCTAACCCTAACACAAACACTATCCCTAATCCTAACCCTAACCCTAACACTAAACCTAAACCTAACCCTAAACCTAACTCTAAACCTAACTGTAAACCTAAACCTAACCCTAACCCTTAACCTAGCCCTAACCTCAAATCCAAACCGAACCCAACCAAAAAACCAACCCTAACCCAACCATAACCCTAACCCTAAACCTAACCCAATCCTAACCCTAACCCTAACCCAACTCTAAACCTACCCCAAAACCTAACCCTAAACCTAACCCTAACCCTAACCCTAACCTTAACCCAACATTTACCCTAACCCTCACCCAAACCCTAACCCTAACAGTAACCCTTACCCACACCCTAACCCCAATGCCAACTCTAACACCTACACTAAACTAACCCTAACCCTAAACGTAACACTAACCCTGAACCTACACCTAACCCAACAATAAACGTGACCCTAACCCTAACCTTAACTGTAACCCTAAGTCTAAACCTACCCCTAAACCTAACCCAACACTAAACGTAACCCTAACCCTAACCTTAACCTAACCCTAACCATAAACCTAACCCTAAACCTAACACTAACCCTAACACTAACCCTAACCCTGATGCTAATACAAACCATAACACTAACTCTAAGCGTAAACCTTACCAACCCAACACTAAAATTAACGCTAACCCTAACTCTAACCTTAACCAAACATTTACCCTAAACATAACCCTAAGCCTAACCGTACACCTAACGCTACACTAAACGTAACCCTAACCCTAACCATAACGCTAATCCTAAACCTAACCCTCAACCTAACACTAACCCTAACCCTAACCCTGAACCTAACACTATAACACTAACCCTAAACGTAAACCTAAACCAACCCAAACCTAAACCTAAACCTAACCCTAACGTTAAAACAACATATACCATAAACTTAAACTTAACCCTAATTCTAGCCCTAAACCGTAACCCTGACCCTAACCCTAAACCTAAACCAAAACTAAACCTAACCCTAACCCTAACCATAACCCTAACCCTAACACAACCTAGCCCTAACACTATCCCTTACCCTAAGGCTAAGCATAATCCTAACACTAACCCTAAACCTAACCCAACACGAAACCTAACCCTAACCCTAACCGAAACCAACCCAAAACAACCCAAACCTTAACCCTAACCCTAAGATTAATCCTAAACCTAACCCTAAACAACCCTAACCCAACCCTAAACCTAACCCTAATAATAACCCAAAGCATAACCTTAACCTAACCCTAACCCTAACCCTAACCCTAAACTTAAAACTAACCCTAATACTAACCCAACGTTAACCCAAAACTAAACCTAACCCTAACCCTAAAGCTAACCCTAACCCAAACACTAACCCTAACCCTAACCCTAACCCTAACCTTAAACCTAACCCTTAACCTAGCCCTAACCTTAAACCCAAACCCAACCCCAACCCCAACCTGAACCACAACCCCAACAGCAACCCTAACCCAACCCTAACCCTAACCCTAAACCTAACCCAACACGAACCCTAACCCTAACCATAACCATATCCCTAAGGATAAGAGTACTCTAACCCTAACGCTACCCTTACCCTACCATAGGCCTAAACATAACCCGAACCCTAACCCTAACCGTAACACAACCCTGACACTAAACCTAACTCTAAATCTAACCCTAACCCTAAACCTAAGCCTAAGCCTAAGCCTAACCCTAACCCCAACTAACCGAAACCAACCCTAAATTAACCCTAAACTTAAACCTAACCAAAAGCCTAACCCTAACCCTAAACTGAAACCCAACCCTAACCCTAAAGGTAAATCTAACCCTAACTGTAACCCTAACACTAACCCTAACACAACCCTAACCCAACCACTAACACTAACCCTACCCTACCCATAAACCTAAGCCTAACACTTAACCTAACAAAACCTAACCTAATCTAAACCTCACCGTAACCGTAACCCTATCCGTAAACCTTGCTGTAAACCTATCGCCAACCACAACCACAACCCTAACCCCAACCCCAACCCTAACCATAACCCGAAACATAACACTAACACTAATGAAACCCTAACCCTAACACTAACTCTAACCCTACGCCTAACCTTAACCCTAACCCTAACCCTAACCTAACCCAAAACCTAACCCAAACATAACACTAACCCTAGCCCTAACCCTAACACTAACCCAACCTGAAACCTAATACTAACCCTAACCCAAACCTAACCCAAAACATAACCCTAACCCTCACCCTAACCCTAACCCAAACCCAACCATAAACGTAACCAAAACCCTAACCATAACCCAATAACTCTAACACTAACCCTAACACTAACCCTAACCCTAACCAAACCCTAACACTAACCCTATCCCTAACACTAACACAACCCTAACCCTAAACCTAATCCTAAGCCAAACGTAACACTAACACTAACCATAACCATAACCATAACCCAATGATATTAATCCTAGCCCGAACCCGAACCCTAACCCTAACTCTAAACCTAACCCTAACACAACCCTAACCCTAAACGTAAACCTAACCCTAACTGTAATGGTAGCCGTAACCCACAACCTGACCCTGATTCACACCCTAACACTAACCCTAATTGTTACCCTAACTCTAACCCAATCCTAACCCTAACCTAACCCTCACCCTCACCCTAACACTAACCCCAAGGCTAACCCTAACCCTAACTCTAACCGAACACTAATCCTAACCCTAGCCCTAACCTTGAACCTAAACCTAACCTAACGCTAACCCTAAACCGAACGCTACACCTAACCTGAGACCTAATCCTAAATGTTACCCTAAACCTCCAACACTAACCCTAACCCTCAAACCCTAAGCCTAACCCTAACCCTAGCCCTAACCCTAACCCTTACCCCCACCCAAAGCCTAACCCCAACTATAACCCTAACCTTAAACTAACCCGAACCATAACCGTAACACTAAGTCTAAATTTACACCTAATCCAACACTAAACGTAACCCTAACCCTAACTCTAAGCCTAACCCTAATCTAACCCTAACCCAAACGTTAACTCTAACCTTAACGCTAACCCTAACCCTAACCCTAACCCAACCTTAATAGTAAAACTAACCCAACCCTAAACCTAAGCCTAACCCGATACCGAAACCAACCCTATAACTAACCCTAACCCAAACACTAACCCTAACCATATCCCTAACGAACCATAACCAACACTAAACCTAAACTTAACCCTAAGCCTAACCCTAAACCAACCCTAAACCTAACTCTAAACCTAACACCTAACCCTAACCCTAACACTAACCCTAACCCTAAACCCAAACCTAAACCCTCCCCTAACTATAAGCCTAAACCTAACCCTAAACCTTATGCTAAGCCTAACCCTAACCCTAATCCTAACGCAACCCTATACCTAACCCTAACCCAAACCCTAACATTAACATTAACACCTAAACCTAAAGCTGATCATAAACTTAACCCTAACCCTAACCCAACCCAAAATTAACTCTAATCCTACCCTAACCCAAACATTAACCCTAAACCTAAAACTAAACCTAACCCTCAACCTAACCCTAACCCTAACCTAAACCTAAATGTAACTGTAATCCTAACCTTAACTCTAACCTTAACCAACCCTAACCATCGCTAAACCTAACCCTAACCCTAAGGCTAACCCTAAACCAACACTAACACTAACCCTAAACCTAACCCCTAACCCTAACCCTAACCCTAAACCAACGCTAACCCTAACCCTAACACTGACCCTAACCCAAACCTAACCCTAACCCTAACCCAAACAATAAATCCTAACCCAACCCTAACCCTAACACTAACACTAAACCTAATCCTATCTCTAATCCTAACCCTAGCCCTAAGCCTAACGCTAACCCTGACCCTAACCCTAACCCTAATGCAACCCTAACCGTAACCCTAACCCTAACCCTAACCCCTAATCCTAAACCTAACTCTAACCCTAACCCTAACCATAACCCTTACACTAACCCAACCCTAACCCTAACACTAACCCAAACCGTAACCCTAACCCTAAGCCTAACCCTAACCCTAAGCCTAATGCTAACCCTAACCATAACCCTAAGCCTAACCAACCCTAACCAAACCTAACCCTAACGCTAACCCTAACCCTAGCACTTACCCTAACCCAAACCCCAATGCCAACCCCAAACCAAAACACAACCGAAAACCCTACCCTAACCCAACCCTAAACCTATCCCTAACCCTAACACTAACCCAACTCTAACCCTATACCTAACCCTACCCTAACCCTAACCCTAAACCTAACCCTAACCCTAAACATAATCCAACACGAACCCTAACCCTAACCATAACGATAACCCTAATGATAAGAGTACCCTAACCCTAACGCTACCCTTACCCTACCATAAGCCCAAACTAATCCTAACCCTAATCCTAACTGTAACACAACACTGAAACTAAACCTAACCCTAAATCTAACACTAACCCTAAACCTAGGCCTAAGCCTAAGCCTAACCCTAACCCTAACCAACCGAAACCAACCCTAAATTAACCCTAAACTTAAACCTAACCTAAAGCCTAACTCTAACCCTAACCTGAAACCCAACCCTAACCCTAAACGTAAATATAACCCTAATCCTAACCCTAACTGTAACCCTACCACTAACCCTAACCCAACCCTAACCCTAACCGTAATACTAACCCTACCCTACCCATAAACCTAAGCCTAACACTTACTCTAACCAACCCTAACCAAATCTAAACCGAACCCTAACCCTAACCCTAACAATAAACCTTGCCATAAACCTATCGCCAACCACAACCACAACCCTAACCCAAACCCAACCCTAACCATAACCCGAACCATAACACTAACACTAATGAAACCCTAACCCGAACACTAACTCTAACCCTACCCCTAACCTTAACCCTAACCCTAACCCTAACCCTAACCCTAACCTAACACAAAACTTAACCCTAACCTACCCCTAACCCTAGCCCTAAACCTAACACTAACCCAACCCGAACCCTAATACTAACCCTAACCTAACCCTAACCCAAAACATAACCCTAACCCTAACCCTAACCCTAACCCAAACCCAACCATAAAACCTCACACTAACCCTAACCCTAACCCTTACGTTAAGCCTAACCATAACCCTAACCCTAACCAAACCCTAACACTAACCCTATCCCTAACATTAACACAACCCTAACCTTAAACCTAACCCTAAGCCAAACGTAACACTAACCCTAACCATAACCATAACCCAATAATATTAATCCTAGCCCGAACCCTAACCCTAACCCTAACTCTAAACCTAACCCTAACACAACCCTAACCCTAAACCTAAACCTAACCCTAACTCTAACGCTAGCCCTAACCCTCAACCTGACCCTGATTCTCACCCTAACAATAATCCTAATTCTCACCCTAATTCTAACCCAATCCTAACACTAACATAACCCTCACCCTCACCCTGACACTAACCCCAAGGCTAACCCTAACCCTAACTCTAACCCAACACTAATCCTAACCCTAGCCCTAACCCTAAACCTAAACCTAACCTAACCCTAACCCTAAAATAAATGCTACACCTAACCTGAGATCTAACCCTAAATTTTACCCTAAACCTCCAACACTAACCCTAACCCTCAAACCCTAAGCCCAACCCTAATCCTAGCCCTAACCCAAACCCTAACGCTTACACCCACCCAAAGCCTAACCCAAACTCTAACCATAACCTTAAACTAACCCGAACCATAACCGTAACACTAACTCTAAACTTACACCTAATCCAACACTAAACGTAACCCTAACCCTAACTCTAAGCCTAATCCTAATCTAACCCTAACCCAAACGTTAACCCTAACCTTAACGCTAACCCTAACCCTAACCCTAACCCAACCTTAATTCTAAACCTAACCCAACCCTAAACCTAACCCTAACCCGAAACCGAACCCAACCCTATACCTAACCCTAACCCAAAGACTAACCCTAACCCTAACACCTAAACCTAATGATGACCATAAACCTAAACCAAACCCTAACCCAAACCAACCTTAACTCTAATCCCAACCATAAACCTAACCCTAAGCCTAACCTGAACCCTAATCTTAACCTAACTGTAACCCTAACCCTAACCCTATCCTAACGAACCCTAACCAACATTAAACCTAACCCTAACCCTAAGCCTAACCCTAACCCAACCCTAACCCTAACTCTAAACCTAACACCTAACCCTAACCATAACCCAAACACTATCCCTAAACCTAACCCCAACCCTAAACCCTCACACTAACTCTAACCCTAAATCTAAATCTAACACTTATGCTAAGCCTATCCCTAACCCTAAACCTAACCCAATCCTATACCTGACCCTAACCCAAACCCTAACACTAACGCTAACACCTAAACCTAATGCTAACCACAAACTTAACCTTATCCCTAACCCAACCCAACCTTAACTCTATTCCTGCCCTAACCCAAACTCTAACACTAAACCTAAAACTAAACCTAAACCTAAACCGCAATCTAACCCTAACCCTAACCTAAACCTAAAAGTAACCATAACCCTAACCTTAAGCCTCCCCCTAACCAACCCTAACCATCACTAAAGCTAACCCTAACCCTATGCCTAACCCTAACCTTAACCCTAACCCTAACCCTAACCTAATGATGACCATAAACCTAACCCTAACCTAACCCAACCCTAACCCTAACACTAACACTAAACCTAATCTTATCTCTAATCCTAAACCTAGCTCTAAGCCTAACGCTAACCATGACCCTAACCCTAATCCTAATCCAACCCTAACCCTAAACCTAAACCTAACCCTAACCCTAATCCTAACCCAAACCCCTAATTCTAACCCTAACTCGAACACTAACCCTAAGCCTAACACTTACCCTAAACCAACCCTAACCTTAACACTAACCCAAACCGTAACCCTAACCTTAACCCTAACCCTGACCTTAACACTCACCATAACACTAACCCTAACCGTATACCTAACACAACACAAACCTAAGCCAACCCTAACCGTAACCCAAACCATAACCATAACCTTAACCCAACATTTACCCTACAATTAACCCTAACCCTAACTCAAGATCTAAACCCTGACCCTAACCATAACCCTGACCCTAAACCTAACAATAACCCTAACCCTAACCCTAACCCTGACCATAACATTCACCATAACACTAACCCTAACCGTATACCTAACCCAACCCAACCCTAAACCTAAACCTAAACCTAAGCTAATCCTAACACTAACACAACTCTAGCCCTTACAATATCCCTAAACCTAACGTTTAGCATAACCCTAACACTAACCCTAAACCTACCCAACACTAACCCTAAAACTAACGCAAACCAACGCTAACCCTAACCCTAACCCTAAGCTTAACCATAACCTAACCCTAAACCTAACCCTAATTCTAACCCAAAGCATAACCCTAATGTAACCAAAACCCTAACTCTAACCCTAACCTTAAACCTAGCCCTAAACCTAATACTAACCCAACTTTAACCCTAAACCTAAACGTAACCGAAAACTAAACCTAACCCTAGACATAAGCTAACCCTAACACAAACACTATCCCTAATCCTAACCCTAACCCTAACACTAAACCTAAACCTAACCCTAAACCTAACTCTAAACCTAACTGTAAACCTAAACCTAACCCTAACCCTTAACCTAGCCCTAACCTCAAATCCAAACCGAACCCAACCAAAAAACCAACCCTAACCCAACCATAACCCTAACCCTAAACCTAACCCAATCCTAACCCTAACCCTAACCCAACTCTAAACCTACCCCAAAACCTAACCCTAAACCTAACCCTAACCCTAACCCTAACCTTAACCCAACATTTACCCTAACCCTCACCCAAACCCTAACCCTAACAGTAACCCTTACCCACACCCTAACCCCAATGCCAACTCTAACACCTACACTAAACTAACCCTAACCCTAAACGTAACACTAACCCTGAACCTACACCTAACCCAACAATAAACGTGACCCTAACCCTAACCTTAACTGTAACCCTAAGTCTAAACCTACCCCTAAACCTAACCCAACACTAAACGTAACCCTAACCCTAACCTTAACCTAACCCTAACCATAAACCTAACCCTAAACCTAACACTAACCCTAACACTAACCCTAACCCTGATGCTAATACAAACCATAACACTAACTCTAAGCGTAAACCTTACCAACCCAACACTAAAATTAACGCTAACCCTAACTCTAACCTTAACCAAACATTTACCCTAAACATAACCCTAAGCCTAACCGTACACCTAACGCTACACTAAACGTAACCCTAACCCTAACCATAACGCTAATCCTAAACCTAACCCTCAACCTAACACTAACCCTAACCCTAACCCTGAACCTAACACTATAACACTAACCCTAAACGTAAACCTAAACCAACCCAAACCTAAACCTAAACCTAACCCTAACCCTAACGTTAAAACAACATATACACTAAACTTAAACTTAACCCTAATTCGAGCCCTAAACCCTAACCCGAAACCTAACCCTGACCCTAACCCGAAACCTAACCCAAAACTACACCTAACCCTAACCCTAAACATATCCCTAACCCTAACACAAAATAGCCCTAACAATATCCCTTACCCTAACGCTAAGCGTAACACTAACACTAACCCTAAACCTACCCCAACACGAACCCTAACCCTAACCCTAACGGAAACCAACCTAAAACAACTCTAACCTTAACCCTAACCCTAAGATTAATCCTAACCGTAACCCTAAACAACCCTAACCCAACCCTAAACCTAACCCCAATTCTAACCCAAACCATAACCTTAACCTAACCCTAACCCTAACCCTAAACTTAAACCTAACCGTAATACTAACCCAACATTAACCCAAAACTAAACCTAACCCTAACCCTAAAGCTAACCCTAAACCAAACACTAAACCTAACCCTAACCCTAACCGTAACCCTATACCTAACCCTTAACATAGCCCTAACCTTAAACCCAAACCCAACCCCAACACCAACCTGAACCACAACCCCAACAGCAACCCTAACCCAACCCTAACCCTAACCCTAAACCTAACACAACACGAACCCTAACCCTAACCATAACCATAACACTAACGATAAGAGTACTCTAACCCTAACGCTACCCTGACCCTACCATTGGCCTAATCCTAACCCTAACCCTAACCCTAACTGTAACACAACCCTGACACTAAAACTAACCCTAAATCTAACCCTAACCCTAAACCTAAGCCTAAGCCTAACCCTAACCCTAAACCTAACCAAACGAAAAACCCTAAATTAACCCTAAACTAAAACCTAAACAAAAGCCTAATCCTAAGCCTAACCTGAAACCCAACCCTAACCCTAAACGTAAATCTAACCCTAACCCTAACTGTAACCCTAACACTAACCCTAACCCAACCCTAACCCTAACCCCAACACTAAACCTACCTTACCCATAAACCTAAGCCTAACACTTACCTTAACCAACCCTAACCAAATCTTAACCGAACCCTAACCCTAACTCTATCCCTAAACCTTGCCCTAAACCTATTGCCAACCACAACCACAACCCTAACCCCAACCCCAACCCTAACCATAACCCAAACCATAACACTAACACTAATGAAACCCTAACCCTAACACTAACTCTAACCCTACCCCTAACTTAACCCTGAATCCTAACCCTAATCTAACCCAAAACCTAACCCAAACGTAACCCTAACCCTAGCCTTAACCCTAACACTAACCCACCCCAAAGCCTAATACTAACCCTAACCCAACCCTAACCCAAAAATATAAGCCTAACTTTAACCCTAACCCTAACCCAAACCCAACCATAAAACTAACCATAACCCTAACCATAACTCAATAACACTAACCCTAACCCTAACCCAACCCTAACACTAACCCTATCCCTAACACTAACACAACCCTAACCCTAAATCTAACCCTAACCCTAACTCTAACACTAGCCCTAACCCTGACTCTGAACCTGATCCTCAACCTAACCACAACCCTAATCCTCACCCTAACTCTAAACCAATCCTAACGCTAACCTAATCCCCACCCTCACCCTAACACTACCCAAGGCTAACCCTAAACCTAATCCAAAACTAACCCTAACCCTAACCGTAAACCTAAACCTAACACTTAACCTCGCCATAACCTTAAACACAAACCCAAACCCAACCCCAACCTGAACCACAATCCCAACAGCAAACCTAACCCAACCCTAACCCTAACCCTAAACCTAACACAACAAGAACTCTAACCCTAACCATAACCATAACCCTAACCATAAGAGTACTCTAACCTTAAGGCTACCCTTACCCTACCATAGGCCTAATCCTAACCCTAACCCTAACCCTAACTGTAACACAACCCTGACACTAAAACTAACCCTAAATCTAACCCTAACCCTAAACCTAAGCCTAAGCCTAACCCTAACACTAAACCTAACCAACCGAAACCAACCCTAAATTAACCCTAAACTTAAACCTAACCAAAAGCCTAAACCTAACCCTAACCTGAAACCCAAACCTAACCCTAAACGTAAATCTAACCCTAACCCTAAGCCTAACTGTAAACCTAACACAAACCCTAACACAACCCTACACCTAACCCCAACACAAACCTTACCCTACCCATAAACCTAAGCCTAACACTTACCCTAACCAACCCTAACCAAATATAAACCGAACCCTAACCCTAACACTATCCCTAAACCTTGCCCTAAACCTATCGCCAACCACAACCACAACCGTAACCCCAACCCCAACCCTAACCATAACCCGAAACATAACACTAACACTAATGAAACCCTAACCCTAACACTAACTCTAACCCTACCCCTAACCTTAACCCTAACCCTAACACTAACCTAACCCAAAATCTAACCCAAACATAGCCCTAACCCTAGCCTTAACCCTAACACTAACCCAACCGGAACGCTAATACTAACCCTAACCCAACCTTAACCCAAAAAATAACCCTAACCCTCAACCTAACCCTAACCTAACCATAACCCTAACCATAACACAATAACACTAACCCTAACCCTAAACCTAACCCAACCCAAACACTAACCCTATCCCTAACACTAACACAACACTAACCCTAAACCTAAACCTAACCGTAACTCTAACACTAGCCCTAACCCTGACTCTGACCCTGATCCTCATCCTAACTCTAACCCTAATCCTCACCCTAACTCTAAACCAATCCTAACACTAACCTAAACCTCACCCTCACCCTAACACTAACCCCAAGGATAACCCTAACCCTAACGCAAAACTAAAACTAACCCTATCCATAAGCATAACCCCTAAACCTAATCCTAACTGTAAACCTAACCATAACCCTAACTGTAACCCAACACTAATCCTAACCCTAGCCCTAACACTAAACATAAACCTAACCCTAACCCTAACCCTAAACCAATGCTACACCTAACCTGAGCCCTAACCCTAAATTTTTCCCTAACCCTCCAACACTAACCCTAACCCTCAAACCCTAACCCTAGCCCTAACCCTTACACCCACTCAAGCCTAACCCCAACTCTAACCCTAACCTTAAACTAACCCTAACCGTAACACTAACTCTAAGCCTACACCTAACCCAAAACTAAACGTAACCCTAACCCTAACTCTAAGCCTAACCCTAATCTAACACTAACCCAAACGCTAAACCTAACCTTAATGCTAACCCTAACCCTAACCCTAACCCTAACCCAACCCTAATTCTAAACCTAACCCAACCCTAAACCTAACTCTAACCCGAAACCAAACACAAACTTATACCTAACACTAACCCAAACACTAACCCTAACCCTAACACCTAAACATAATGCTCACCATAAACCTAACCCTAACCTTAACCCAAACCAACCTTAACTCTAATCCCAACCCTAAACCTAACCCTAAGCCTAAGCCTAACCCTAACCCTATCCATGACCAACCCAAACCAACCCTAAATTAACCCTAACCCTAAACCTAACCAAAAGCCTATCCCAAACCCTAACTTGAAACCAAATCCTAACCCTAAAACATCCTTAAGCCAAACCCTAAACCAAACCCAACCCAAACCCTAAACCTAACCCTAACTGTAAACCTAACACTAACTCTAACAAAACCGTAACTCTAACCCTAACACTAACCCTAAGCCAATCCATAAACCTAACCCTAACACTTACCCTAAACAACCCTAACCAAATCTAAACCAAACCCTAACCCTAACCCTATCCCTAACCCTTGTTCTAAACCTAACGCCAACCCCAACCACAACCACAACCTTAACCCCATCCCCAAACCTGAAGCAACCTTAACCCTAATCCTAAACCTAACCCTAACCCTAAACCTAAACCTAACAATAACCCTAACCCTAACTATAACCCTGACCCTAACACTCACAATAACACTAACCCTAATCATATACCTAACACAACACAACCCTAAGCCAACCATAACCCTAACCCAAACCATAACCTTAACCCAACATTTACCCTAAATTTAACCCTAACCCTAACTCAAGATCTAAACCCTGACCCTAAACCTAACCCTGACCCTAAACCTAACAATAACCCTAACCCTAACCCTAACCCTGACCCTAACACTCACCATAACACTAACCCTAACCGTATACCTAATCCAATCCAACCCTAAACCTAAACCTAACCCTAAGCTAATCCTAACCCTAACACAACTCTAGCCCTTACACTATCCCTAAACCTAATGTTTAGCATAACCCTAAAACTAACCCTAAACCTACCCAACAATAACCCTAAACCTAAACCTAACGCAAACCAACACTAACCCTAACCCTAACTCGAAGCTTAACCCTAACCCAACCCTAAACCTAACCCTAATTCTAACACAAACCATAACCAGAACGTAACCCAAACCCTAAATCTAACCCTAACTTTAAACCTAACCCTAAACCTAATCCTAACCCAACCTTAACCCTAAACCTAAACGTAACCGAAAACTAAACCTAACCCAAACCATAAGCTAACCCTAACCCAAATACTACCCCTAATCCTAACCCTAACCCTAACACTGAACCTAAACCTAACCCTAAACCTAACTCTAAAATTAGCTATAAACCTAAACCTAACCCTAAAGCTTAACCTAGCCCTAACCTCAAATCCAAACCGAACCCAACACCAACCCGAACCGCAACCCCAACACCAACCCTAACCCAACCATAACCCTAACCCTAAACCTAACCCAACTCTAACCCTAACCCAACTCTAAACCTACCCCAAAACCTAACCCTAAACCTAACCCTAACCCTAACCCTAACCTTAACCCAACATTTACCCTAACCCTCACCCTAACCCTAACCCTAACCGTAACCCTTACCCACACGCTAACCCCAATGCCAACTCTAACCCCTACCCTAAACTAACCCTAACCCTAAACGTAACACTAACCCTAAACCTACACTTAACCCAACACTAAACGTAACCCTAACCCTAACCTTAACGGTAACCCTAACTCTAAACCTAACCCTAAACCTAACCGAACACTAAACGTAACCCTATCCCTAACCTTAACCCTAACGCTAACCCTAAACCTAACCCTAAACCTAACACTAACCCTAACGCTAACCCTAACCCTGACGCTAACAGAAACCATAACACTAACTCTAAGCGTAAAACTTACCCAACCCAAACCTAAAATTAACCCTAACCCTAACTCTAACCTTGACCAAACCTTTACCCTAAACATAACTCTAAGCCCAACCGTACACCTAACACAACACTAAACGTAACCCTAACCCTAACCATAACCCTAATCCTAACCCTAACCCTCAAGCTAACACTAACCCTAACCCTAACACTGAACCTAACACTATAACACTAACCCTAACCGTAAACCTAAACCAACCCAAACCTAAACCTAAACCTAACCCTAACCCTAACGTTAAAACAACATATACCCTCAACTTAAACTTAACCCTAATTCTAGCCCTAAACCCTAACCCGAAACATAACCCTGACCCTAACCCTAAAACTAACCCAAAACTAAATCTAACCCTAACCCTAACCATAACCCTAAGACTAACACAACCATACCCCTAACACTATCCCTTACACTAACGCTAAGCGTAACCCTAACACTAACCCTAAACCTCCCCCAACACGAACCCTAACCCTAACCCTAACCGAAACCAACCTAAAACAACCCTAACCTTAACCCTAACTCTAAGATTAATCCTAACCCTAACCCTAAACAAACCTAACCCAACCCTAAACCTAACCCTAATTCTAAAACAAACCATAACATTAACCTAACCCTAACCCTAACCCTAACCCCTAACCCTAAACCTAACTATAAAATAATGCTAACCATAACCCTAACACTAGCCCAAACCAACACTAACCCTAAACCTCAGCCTACCGGTAACCCTAACCTAACAAACACTAACCAAATGAAACCATAACGCTAAACCTATCGCTAAACCTTGCCCTATCCCTAACTCCAACCCCAACCAAAACCACATCCCTAAATCCAAGCCCATCCCTAATGCAACCCTAACCATAAACCTAAACCTAAACCTAACTCTAACCATAACCCTAACACTAAACCTAACACTAACGCAACCCTAACCCTAACCCTTACCCTAAACCTAACCCTAACCATAACCCTAAACCTAACCCTAACCCTTAACCTATCCCTAACCTCAAACCCAAATCCAATCCCAACCCCAACCCAAAACTCAACCCCAGCAACAACCCTAACCTAACCTTAACACTAGCCCTATACCTAACACAACACGAACCCTAACCATAACCCTAACGATAACCGCAGCCTAACTCTAACGCTACCCTAACCCTCCCATAGCCCTAAAACTAACCCTAACCCTAACCCTAACCCTAAACGTAACACAACCCTAACACTAAACCGAACCCTAAACCTAACGCTAAGCCTAAACCTAAGCCTAAGCCTAACCCTAACCCTAACCGTGACCAACACAAACCAACCCTAAATTAACCCTAACCCTAAACCTAACCAAAAGCCTATCCCTAACCCTAACTTGAAACCAAATCCTAACCCTAAACCATCCTTAACCCAAACCCTAAACCAAACCCAACCCAAACTCTAAACCTAACCCTAACTGTAACCCTAACACTAACTCTAACCCAACCGTAACTCTAAACCTAACACCAACCCTAAGCCGACCCGTAAACCTAACCCTAATACTTACCCTAAACAACCCTAACCAAATCTAAACCAAACCCTAACCCTAACCCTATCCTTAACCCTAGTTCTAAACATAACGCCAACCCTAACCACAACCACAACCTTAACCCCATCCCCAAACCTGAAGCAACCTTAAACCTAATCCTAAACCTAACCCTAACTCTAAACCTAAACCTAACAATAACCCTAACCCTAACCATAACCCTTACCCTAACACTCACAATAACACTAACCATAACCATATACCTAACACAACATAACCCTAAGCCAACCATAACCCTAATCCAAACCATAACCTTAACCCAACATTTACCCTAAATTTAACCCTAACCCTAACTCAAAATCTAAACCCTGACCCTAAACCTAACAATAAGCCTAACCCTAACCCTAACCCTGACCCTAACGCTCACCATAACACTAACCCTAACCATATACCTAACCCAACCCAAACCTAAACCTAAACCTAACCCTAAGCTAATCCTAACCCTAACACAACACTAGCCCTCATACTATCCCTAAACCTAACGTTTAGCATAACCCTAACACTAACCCTAAACCTACCCAACACTAACCGTAACCCTAAGACTAACGCAAACTAACGCTAACCCTAACCCTATCCCTAAGCTAACACTAACCCAACGCTAAACCTAACCCTAATTCTAACCCAAACCATAACCCTAATGTAACCCAAACCCTAACTCTAACCCAAACCTTAAACCTAACCCTAAACCTAATCCTAACCCAACCTTAACCCTAAACCTAAAAGTAACCAAAAACTAAACCTAACCCTAACCATAAGCTAACCCTAACACAAACACTACCCCTAATCCTAACCCTAACCCTAACACTAAACCTAAACCTAACCCTAAACCTAACTCTAAACTTAACTGTAAACCTAAACCTAACCCCAACACTTAACCTAGCCCTAAACACAAATCCAAACCGAAACCAACACCAACCCGAACCGCAACCCCAACACCAACCCTAACCCAAACATAACCCTAACCCTAAACGTAACCCAACCCTAACCCTAACCCTAACCCAACTCTAAACCTACCCCAAAACCTAACCCTAAACCTAACCCTAACCCTAACCCTAACCTTAACTCAACATTTACCCTAACCCTCACCCTAACCCTAACCCTAACCGTAACCCTTACCCACACCCTAACCCCAATGCCAACTCTAACCCCTACCCTAAACTAACCCTAACCCTAAACGTAACACTATCCCTAAACCTACACCTAACCCAAAACTAAACGTAACCCTAACCCTAACCTTGACTGTAACCCTAACTCTAAACCCAACCGAACACTAAACGTAACCCTAAACCTAAACTTAACCTAACCCTAACCCTAAACCTAACACTAACCCTAACGCTAACCCTAACCCTGACTCTAACACAAACAATAACACTAACTCTAACTGTAAACCTTACCCAACACAAATTTAAAATTAAACATAACCATAACTCTAACCTTAACCAAACATTTATCCTAAACATAACCCTAAGCCTAACCGTACACCTAACCCAACACTAAACGTAACCCTAACCCTAACCACAAACCTAATCCTAAACCTAACCATCAACCTAACACTAACCCTAACCCTAACGCTGACCCTAACACTATAACACTAACCCTAACCGTAAACCTAAACCAACCCAAACCAAAACCTAAACCTAACCCTAACCCTAACGTTAAAACAACATATACCCTAAATTTAAACTTAACCCTAATTCTAGCCCTAAACCCTAACCCGAAAACTAACCCTGACCCTAACCCTAAACCTAAACCAACACTAAACCTAACCCTAACCCTAACCATAACCCTAACCCTAACACAACCATAGCCCTAACACTATCCCTTACCCTAACGCTAAGCGTAACCCTAACACTAACCCTAAACCCACCCCAACATGAACACTAACCCTAACCCTAACCGAAACCAACCTAAAACAACCCTAACCTTAACCCTAACCCTAAGATTAATCCTAACCCTAACCCTAAACAACCCTAACCCAAGCCTAAACCTAACCCTAACAATAACCTAAACCATAACGTTAACCTAACGCTAACCCTAACCCAAACCCAAAACTTAAACCTAACCCTAATACTAACCCAACCTTAAGCCAAAACTAAACCTAACCCTAATCCTAAAGCTAACCCTAACCGAAACACTAAACCTAACCCTAACCCTAAACCTAACCCTTAACCTAGCCCTAACCTTAAACCCAAACCCAACCCCAACACCAACCTGAACC
Source organism: Cavia porcellus (assembly GCF_034190915.1). Taxonomy (NCBI): domain Eukaryota; kingdom Metazoa; phylum Chordata; class Mammalia; order Rodentia; family Caviidae; genus Cavia; species Cavia porcellus. Next base: position 2,226,032 of record NW_026947547.1, on the reverse strand, counting down.
ACAACCCAAGAGCAACCCTAACCCAACCCTAACCCTAACCCTAAACCTAACACAACATGAACACTAACCCTAACCATAACCATAACACTAACGATAAGAGTACTCTAACCCTAACGCTACCCTTACCCTACCATAGGCCTAAACCTAACCCTAACCTAACCCTAACCGTAACACAACCCTGACACTAAACCTAACCCTAAATCTAACCCTAACCCTAAACTGAACCCTAAGCCTAAGCCTAACCCTAACCCTAACAAACCGAAACCAACCCTAAATTAACCCTAAACTTAAACCTAACCAAAAGCCTAACCCTAAGCCTAACCTGAAACCCAACCCTAACCCTAAACGTAAATCTAACCCTAAACCTAACCCTAACTGTAACCCTAACACTAACTCTAACCCAACCCTAACCCTAACCGTAACACTAACCCTAACATACCCATAAACCAAAGCCTAACACTTACCCTAACCAACCCTAACCAAATCTAAACATTACCCTAACCCTAACCCTATCTCTAAACCTTGCCGTAAACCTATCGTCACCCACAAACACAACCCTAACCCCAACCCGAACCCTAACCATAACTCGAACCATAACACTAACACTAATGAAACCCTAACCATAACACTCACTCTAACCCTACCCCTAACCTTAACCCTAACCCTAACTATAACCTAACCCAAAACCTAACAAAAACGTAAACCTAACCCTAGCCCTAACCCTTACACTACCCCAACCCGAACCCTAATACTAACCCTAACCCAACCCTATCCGAAAACAACCCTAACCCTAACCCAAACCCAACCTTAAACCTAGCCATAACCCTAACAATAACCCAATAACACTAACCATAACCCTAGCCCTAACCCAACCCTAACACTAACCCTATCCCTAACACTAACACAACGCTAACTCTAAACCTAACCCTAAGCCAAACGTAACCCTAACACTAACCATAAACATAACCCAATAATATTAATCCTAGCCCGAACCCTAACCCTAACCCTAACCCTAACTCTAAACCTATCCCTAACACAACCATACCCCTAAACCAAAACCTAAACCTAACTCTAACGCTAACCCTAACCCTGAACCTGAACCTGATTCTCACCCTAACCCTAACCCTAATTCTCACCCTAACTCTAACACAATCATAACCCTAACCTAACCCTCACCCTCACCCTAACACTAACCCCAAGGCTAACCCTATCCCCAACTGTAACCCAACACTAATCCTAATCCTAGCCCTAGCCCTAAACCTAAACCTAACCTAACCCTAACCTTAAACCGAACGCTACACCGAACCTGAGCCCTAACCCTAAATTTTACCCTAAACCTCCAAATCTAACCCTAACCCTCAAACCCTAAGCCTAACCCTAACCCTAGCCCTAACCCTAACCCTAACGCTTACCCCCAACCAAAGCCTAACCCCAACTCTAACCCTAACCTTAAACTAACCCTAACCATAATTGTAACACTAACTCTAAACTTACACCTAATCCAACACTAAATGTAACCCTAACCCTAACTCTATGCCTAACCCTAATCTAACCCTAATGTGGGGGATGAGGTGTCACTTTGTAGGCCCAACCCCCTCTAACCTGCAATTTACAATAGCCCCCCTGGTATGCGAGACGGAGGTAGAATAGGAGTGCCTGTTCTCAGTGAGATCTCTCACCCTCTGGAATCCATACTGTGAGCTGGCTTTGTTTTGCAGAAGTCTTGAGGAAGTGGCTTGCCACCCTTTGTGACACTAACAGCAGACAAATTAACAACATTCTTGAGCTAATGAATTTCTTCCTGGGCTAGAGAAGTTATGAGAACTGGTTGTGATTATTTACTTCACTTAGATAGTTTTAGAATAAACATTGTAGTCTGTCACGTTGTAGCTTGCCACAAAGAATGCCTTTTCACCACTTAATTATCTGGGCTCTGTGAACTGATCGGGTTTACTATATATGAATCCTAAAATAAAGATTGTGCGTGCAGTGCAGTGTAACGCGGTGCAGACAGTAAAGGTGCCGTGTCCTGTCTTCCTTTCCGAGCACTGTACCCCCCGTGTCCCGATCAGGCGTGTTTGCGTGTTTATCTTTCCCAGAGTTCAGAGTGCCCTAGACACTCACAACAAGTGGCGCCCGAACAGGGACTCCGAAGGTCGCTTAGGAAGGTAAGTATAATTTTATTACGGGGAAATGGGACAATCTGCTTCCTCTCCTTTCTTAAAAATTCTTAAACATTTATTATCTATATATGGCAAATCGCTCAGGTCAGCTGACTTGGATATGTGTATTGATACAATTAAAGAATATAATCCTTGGTTTCCAGATGAAGGAACTTTGGATGTAGAAGTATGGAGGAAGGCAAGGGTTAGTATAGAAAGGGCTATGCAACAGGAGGAGAAGATTCCTTTACGTTTTTGGGCTATTTGGTCGGTTGTGTACTCTTTATTAAAAGCTATGGAAGATGAACATATTGTAGAAAATCTTCAACTAGAAATTAAGCCAGTTATTCAGGAATTGCCCCTCACAGAGGAGGAGCAGAATGTAGTTCAAAATTGCGCTATCGCTTTAAGTAGTGAAAAGGCGTCCAAACCGAAAGTAAAATCCACTACAGCCGACTCAGCTTTAGCTGCCGCAGCAATATCAAATTATGACAATCGCCCAATTTTACAGGCTATACAGCATTTAACACAAGAGGTGAAACAACTCTCCGTTAAGCAGAACCCGCCTGTAGCTCCCTCTGCACCTCCTCCATCTAACCCTAATTGGAGTAAAGCCAAGCTAGCTTTGGCTGATCTACCAAAATTAGGGGATTCTGATGAGGAAAAGCCTGCCTTTGCTTTCCCTGTAATCAGGCCGCAGCCAATAGATGGAGCGGCAGTTCCCCCTAGATGGGAAGCATTTAATATAGATGATTTAGCAAAATTAAAAAAGGCTATAACCCTTTATGGCCCTCAGGCTCATTACACTAAAGAATTAATAACGTTGGTAGCAGATCAGTATGGTAATCTTGCTCCTTATGATTGGAAGGCCTTGGCCAAAATTCTTTTAAAAGAGCCAGAATATTTACAGTGGCACATGTGGTTTATGGAAGGTTGTGCGGAAAAGGCAAGGCAAAATGCTGATGATCGAGATCCTAATATTAGACTCATTTCTTATCCCATGCTCTCTGGTACAGGTTTCTTTGATACTGTTGAGCATCAGGCAGGAGCTCCAAGAGAGATTCATGCTCAATTAAAAAGTATCGCTTTAGAAGCTTGGGATAAAATACGGCCTAAAGGATCAGAATATGGATCTTGGGCTAAAGTTCTGCAAGGAGCCAATGAACCGTATGTTGAGTTCGTTGCAAGACTTCAAAATGTTATAGAAAAAACAGTAGTGGGACAAAACTTACAAGAGCATCTCTTAAAAATTTTAGCTTTTGAAAATGCTAATGATGAATGCAAAAGGGCTTTAATTTCAATAAAAGATACTGGAATGATTGACAGTTTTATAAAACAATGTAAAGATTTAAATTCAGAATCTAGGAAAATACAACTGTTTGCTGAAACCATGGCAACCACGTGGACTAATTGGCAATCTAAAAAGGAACAGTCTTTAAAATGTTTTAATTGTGGTCAGACAGGACATGTAAAGAGGGCCTGTCCAAAACTTGTAGGCAATGATCAAAAAAAGAGATCTAGAGCTCCTGGCTTATGTCCAAAGTGCAGGAAGGGAAATCATTGGGCTCGTGAATGCAGGAGTAAACAAGTTAATTCAGCTGAACAGAAGGGAAACGGGAGAGCGGGCCCTACCCCGGGCCCCGGACAAATCAATGGGGTAAATCTACCGTATTCTCCCTACAGCCAGCCACCCAACACAGCGCCGCAGTGGACATACCAGCCTTAAAAGATGTAGAATTAAGAGGAGGACAATCTCCCGTGAGAATTCCTACAGGAATTTTTGGTCCCCTGCCTGCAGGAACTTTTGGCTTGCTCACGGGTAGATCTAGTTTAAATCAAAAAGGCATTACTGTTCATTTAGGAATTATTGATGCAGATTATACTGGAGAAATTCAAATTCTGATGTCCTCACTTACAGATTATAAATTATTAAAGGGAGAACGTATAGCTCAACTCATTTTACTGCCTTATATCCCAATAGGATCCTCTGTTGTTCAGCGAACAGGAGGGTTCGGCAGCACTAACCCTATTAATGTAATGTGGACAGCTAAATTATCTCAACAACAACCTCTTATTAATATTTTTATTGAACATAAGAAAATTCAAGCTCTTATAGATACAGGCTCGGATATTACTATTGTTAAACCTACTGATTGGCCTTCTCATATTACTTATACTATTATTCCATGTAATATAAAAGGAGTAAGTAAAACTCCAGTAAATACAATTGGACAAGCCACAATGCATATACGTATAAAAAATGAAGAGGGTCAAGTTGCTGTTATTAAACCTTATATCTTAGAGGTGCCAGTTTCTATTTTAGAAAGAGATATATTAGAACAATGGGGAGCTCATATACATTTTTAATATGTTTCTACAGCTTAGGAAAATGAATCCTTTAAAGCTTAATTAAAAAAACGATGACCCAATTTGGATAGATCAGTGGCCTTTGACTACTCAAAAGTTACAGGCAGCGCAGAAATTGATTGATCAACAACTTTCTCTACATCACATAGAACCATCCACATCTCCTTGGAATTCTCCAATATTTGTGATAAAAAAGAAATCAGACAAGTGGAGACTTTTAACGGACTTACGTGCTGTAAATTCATCCTTATTTCAAATGGGAGCCCTTCAGCCCGGCATTCCTTTACCCTCAGCGCTCCCTGCTGGTTGGTTTGTATATGTTATAGATTTACAAGATTGTTTTTTTAACATTCCACTACATCCAAAAGATAGAAAACGGTTTGCTTTTTCAATTCCTCAAACAAATTATCAAAGACCGTATCAAAGATATCAATGGAGAACTTTACCCCAAGGAATAAAAAATTCCCCAACTATATGTCAAATTTATGTTGATGCAGCATTAAAACCAGTGCGTGCACGATGGCCTCAGGTTTATACGGCTCATTTCATGGATGATATTTTATTCTCATATAGTGATAGAAATGTTTGAAAAGATATTTTAAAAACTTTACCTCAATATTTTTCTCCGTTTGGACTTGTAATAGCACAGGATAAAATTCAAAAGGAAGAAGTTAGTCATTATTTGGGATATATTCTTACTAGACAAAAGGTGATTCCACAAAAAATGTCTATTAGGAGAGATAAGTTATCCACTTTAAATGATTTTCAAAAATTATTAGGGGATATTAATTGGCTTCGTCCCACACTAGGTATTCCTACGCATGCATTACAGCATTTGTTTGCTACTCTACAGGGCTCTTCAGATCCATCCAGCCCTCGTTCTTTAACAGCAAAAGCAAAACAAGAATTACAGTTTGTAAAACAACGAATTAAGGATGCATTTTTAATTAGGATTGATCCTAAATTGCCTCTAACTTTATATATTATTAATACTTTTCAATATCCCTCTGCAGTTTTAGGTCAGAATGCTATGCCAGTAGAATGGGTATTCACTAAAACTAAGCAATCTAAAAATGTCACACCGTATATCGATATGGTTACAGCTTTAATTATGAATGGTAGAGCTCGTTCTATAACTTTGATAGGAGAAGATATAAACAATATAGTTATCCCTTTAACTAAGGAACAATGGGAATATTTGTTGTCAATTACTGAAACCTTACAAGTTGCTTTAGCAGATTTCATGGGAACTTTTTCATATCATTTTCCTAAAAGTAAATTATGGGATTTTTTTAGACGTCAACAATTTGTGGTTAATACCTTATTAGCTGTACAGCCAATTCCACAAGCTTTGACTATATTTACAGATGGATCTAAAAATAAAGCTGCATATTGGACTCAAAAATCTTACTGGGTACGTCAGACAAATTTTAACTCTGTGCAACAAAATGAACTTTTTGCTATATTACAAGTGTTTTTAGATTTTCCTGACCAACCTAATGAGTTATGACAAATGGATATTACACATGTACCTTCTTTTGGTCGGCTTTCTTATGTACATGTAGTTATTGATACCTATTCTTCATTTCTATGGGCTACTGCTCAACAGGGAGAATCAACTAAAAATGTTATTGCACATTTATTGGAGACTTTTGCAGTTATGGGAATTCCTTCTAAAATCAAAACAGATAATGGACCTGCTTACACTAGCAAAACATTTAAACAATTTTGTGATCTCCATAATATTATTCATATTACAGGGATTAAATATAACCCCCAGGGTCAAGCTATTGTTAAAAGAGCACATGGCACTCTTAAGTTGCAAATTAAAAAATTAAAAAGGAGGAGTCAGGAGGATATTCAGATACCAATACTGTTTAAATTGCAAAAGAGTCCAAAAACATTACTGCATCAAGCATTGTTTATTTTAAATTTTCTCAATTTACCACAAGGTGAAATATTAACAAGAGCTGAAAGACATTTCGAACAGCAACAACAGCCCTATGTAATTAATGAACCTATTTGGACTAAAACAGCTCCAGAGGCTGAATGGGAGAAGGGCACACTGCTCTATAAGGGGAAAGGTTTTGGTTATATCTCCACAGAAAATGGAATTCAGCAGTGGGTCCCTGGACGATGGATCAGGCTCCGCGCCTCCAGACCCTGTTCGCCAGTCCCGGAGACAACTCCCCAAGGAACCGGAACCATGCCTTCAGAAGCGAGCGCGAAACCAGCTAGAGGCTGAAGATGCTGAGCTTGTTCCTATCGCAGCCATGGCCAGATTACAGCTAAGAAATTCCCGCCGCTCACAGCGACCAAATTTAAATCCCCTCCCTACATGGGGACAATTAAAGAAATTGACCATAGAAGGGCAACGGCTTGTCCTTCAAGCAGGAAAGCCTTTAAACCCTGAAAACTTGTTTTTAGCTTTATGTGCCTTGCTCACCGTTGCATCGGGGACTGAGATACCTCCACATTCGTACTGGGCACATATTCCAAATCCCCCTTTATTAGAACCTGTAAAATGGGGAACTAGTGATATTTTACTTTATACCACACCTAGAGAAATTTTGTCAGCACCGTGGGCTGATTTAACCCCCCACAATCAAGATGATGGGACATTATTCAATTTTACTTATTATGGTAATCAAAGGCCTATTTGCATTGGGGAACTGCCTTGCATCCCTCTGGGATGGCAGTATTGGATTCAACATGGAATAAAAGCAGGCAACAAAAGGACAAGGCTTCAAGCCTTGGCTGCTCAAACCTTTAATGTTACCTGGAGAAATTTAACAGCACCTGATACAAATACATTTCCTGTATGCCCTGAATTCACTTATAAAAATATTTCTTATAATCCCATAATTTGGCAACTATGTATGGGAAAATTTGCTAAAAATATTGATGGGTATATTATTTGGGGACCATTTGGAAAATTCGTTAATGGATGTGCTGAATGGAATGAGACAAGATGTAATATCTCTGTTGTGTATAGTCTTCCAGATCCAAAGAAAATAACTGACGGAGCTCCTATATTGCTTCAGAAGACGTCTCTTTTGTGGTGGGGAGATGGTGGAATCGCTAACCCTGCTGTTGCAGCCGAAGAATACCCTCATCACCTTCAAAATCATATTTGGAAGATTCCAGCCGCTATGCAACCTGTAACCTTGTACAATGTTTCCTATTCAGGGACTAGTCGATCTGTATCTACTACTTATAATTTTACTAGGTTTAAAATGTATAATATTACTGTTTGTGCACCTCTGCCTTATGTCTTTTTAGTGGGAACTTTTAATTTTACACATTTTTCTTGTACTTGTTTAAATTGTCAATTGTTTACATGCTTAAATAGCACACTAAATTTCACTAAGCCTTATACAGTTATGCAGTTACAACAAAAAACTCATATTTGGTTGCCTGTAAATTTAACTCGACCATGGTCTCAAGACCCAGTAATTTCTGTTACTACTAAATTTTTTAAACATCTGTTAAAACGTACAAAAAGATTTATTGGAATAGTGGTTGCTGTACTGTTAAGTCTGATAACTGTAGCCTCCCTAGCAGCAGTCTCAGGAATAGCTTTACAAACCTCTTTGCAAGAAAAACATGTTGTAGAATTATGGCATGAAAATTCTCATGAACTTTGGTTAACTCAGTGGCAAATAAATGCCAAATTACAACAACAAATAGACCTCCTTAAACAAACAGTTAAATGGATGGGTAGAAAAATATTGGCTCTTCAGCATCAAGTGTTTTTAAAATGTGATTGGAATTCAACTACTTTCTGTATAACCCAACGACCTTATAATCAAACAGAACATGAATGGGAATTGATTAGAATGTATCTAAATGGAAACACCTCTGCCCAGGAGGAAATAGAATCTTTGCATAATCAAATTGACAAGGATTTTGCAAAGCAAAATGATGATGAATCCCTGGCACAATTCGCGCAATTGCTTGCTCAATCTTTGAAAGGATTAGATTCCAAAGGAATCTGGCAGAGCATAACCCACACTTTAAGTGGCATGGGACTTAGTTTAATTATAGTTCTCATTGCCATAGTTCTTGTGTATTTTTACTGCATAAGACGAAATACTATTAATAACCTGATCTTATGTCAATTGTTGTTAAAAAATAAAAAGGAAGGAAGTGTGGGGGATGAGGTGTCACTTTGTAGGCCCAACGCCCTCTAACCTGCAATTTACAATAGCCTGGTATGCGAGACGGAGGTAGAATAGGAATGCCTGTTCTCAGTGAGATCTCTCACCCTCTGGAATCCATACTGTGAGCTGGCTTTGTTTTGCAGAAGTCTTGAGGAAGTGGCTGGCCACCCTTTGTGACACTAACAGCAGACAAATTAACAACATTCTTGAGCTAATGAATTTCTTCCTGGGCTAGAGAAGTTATGACAACTGATTGTGATTATTTACTTCACTTAGATAGTTTTAGAATAAACATTGTAGTCTGTCATGTTGTAGCTTGCCACAAAGAATGCCTTTTCACCACTTAATTATCTGGGCTCTGTGAACTGATCGGGTTTACTATATACGAATCCTAAAATAAAGATTGTGCGTGCAGTGCAGTGTAACGCGGTGCAGACAGTAAAGGTGCCGTGTCCTGTCTTCCTTTCCGAGCACTGTACCCCCCGTGTCCCGATCAGGCGTGTTTGCGTGTTTACCTTTCCCGGAGTTCAGAGTGCCCTAGACACTCACGACACCCTAACCCAAACATTAACCCTAACCCTAACACCTAAACCTAATGATGACCATGAACCTTATCCTAACCCTAACCCAAAATAACCTTAACTCTAATCCCAAACATAACCCTAACCCTAAGCCTAACCTGAACCCTAATGTAAACCTAACTGTAACCCTAAACCTAACCCTATCCCTAACGAACCCTAACCAACACTAAACCTAACCCTAACCCTAAGCCTAACACTAACTCAACCCTAATCCTAACTCTAAAACTAACACCTAACCCTAATCATAACACTAACCCTAACACCTAAACCTAATGCTAACCATAAACATAACCTTAACCTTAACCCATACGAACCTTAACTCTAATCCTACCCTAACCGAAACCCTAAACCTAAACCTAAACCTAACCCTAACCCTGAACCTAACAATAACCCTAACCCAAACCTAAATGTAACCGTAACCCTAACCTTAACCCTACCCCTAACCAACACTAACCATCACTAAACCTAACTCTAACGCTAAGGCTAAACCTAACCCAACCCTAACCCTAAACATAAACCTAACCCCTAACCCTAACCAAATCCTAACCCTAACCCTGACCCTAACCCTAACCCTAACCCTAAACCTAACCCAAAACATAGCCCTAACCTTAACCCTAACCCTAACCCAAACCCAACCAAAAACCTAACCATAAACCTAAACATAACCCAATAACACTAACCCTAACCCTAACCCTAAACCTAACCCTAAACCCTCAAACTAACCCTAACCCTAACACTTACGCTAAGCCTAACCATAAACCTAACCCTAAACCACCCCAACACTAACCCTATTGCTAACACTAACACAACCCTAACCCTAAACCAAACCCTAAGGCAAACGTAAACCTAACCCTAACCATAACCATAACCAAATAATATTAATCCTAGCCTGAACCCTAACCCTAACACTAACTCTAAACCTAACCCTAACAAAACCCTAACCCTAAACCTAAACCTAACCCTAACTCTAACGCTAGCCCCAACCCTGAACCTGACCCTGATTCTCACCCTAACCCTAACCCAAATTCTCACCCTAACGCTAACCCAATCCTAACCCTAACCTAAACTTCACCCTCACCCTAACACAAACCCCAAGGCTAATCTTAACCATAACTCTAAACCAACATTAATCCTAACCCTAGCACTAACCCTTAACCTAAACCTAACCTAACCCTAATCCTAAACCGAACGCTACACCTAACCACAGGCCTAACCCTAAATTTTACCCTAAACCTCCAACACTAACCCTAACCCTCAAACCCTAAGCCTAACCCTAACCCTAGCCCTAACCCTAACCCTAACCTTTACTCCACCCAAAGCCTAACCCCAACTCTAACCCTAACCTTAAACTAACCCTAACCATAACCGTAACACTAACTCTAAACTTACACCTAATCCAACACTAAACGTAACCCTAACCCTAACTCTAAGCCTAACCATAATCTAAACCTAACCCAACCCTATACCTAAACCTAAACCTAACACCTAAACGTAATGATGACCATAAACCTAACCCTAACCCTAACCCAAACCAACCTTAACTCTAATCCCAAAAATAACCCTAACCCTAAGCCTAACCTGAACCCTAATCTAAACCTAACTGTAACCATAACCCTAACCCTAACGAACCCTAACCAACACTAAACCTAACCCTAACCCTAAGCCTAACCCTAACCCAACACTAATCCTAACTCTAAAACTAACACCTAACCCTAACCCTAACACTAACCCTAACCCAACCCTAACACTTACCCTAACCAACACTAACCAAATCTAAACCGTACCCTTACCCTAATCCTATCCCTAAACCTTGCCGTAAACCTATCGCCAACCACAACCACAACCCTAACCCCAACCCCAACCCTAACCATAACCCGAACCATAACAATAACACTAATGAAACCCTAACCCTAACACTAACTCTAACGCTACCCCTAACCATAACCCTAACCCGAAACATAACCTAACCAAAAACCTAACCCAAACATAACCCTAACCCTAGCCCTAAACCTAACCCTAACCCAACCCGAAAAATATAACTAACCCTAACCCAACCCTCAACCAAAACATAAACCTAACCCTAACCCTAACCGTAATCCTAACCCAAACCCAACCATAAACGTAACCATAACCATAACCATAACCCAATAACACTAACCCTAATGCTAAACATAACCCTAACCCAAACCCAAACATAAACATAACCGCAACCCTAACCATAACCCAATAACACTAACCCTAACCCTAACCCTAACCCTAACCAAACCCTAACACTAACCCTATCCCTAACACTACCACAACCCTAAACCTAAACCCAAACCTAACCCTAACTCTAACACTAGCCCTAACCCTGACGCTGACCGTGTTCCTCACCCTAACCCTAACCCTAATCCTCACCCTAACTCTAAACCAATCCTAACCCTAACTCTAAACCTAACACCTAACCCTAACGCTAACACTAACCCTAACCCTAAACCCAACCCTAAATCCTCACACTAACTCTAACCCTAAACCTAAACCTAACCCTTATGCTAAGCCTAACCATAACCCTAAACCTAACGCAAACCTATACCTAACCCTAACCCAAACCCTAACACTAACCCTAACACCTAAACCTAATGCTAACCATAAACTTAACCCTATCCCTAACCCAACCCAACCTTAACTCTATTCCTGCCCTAACACAAACTCTAACCCTAAACCTAAACCTAATCGTAAAACTCAACCTAGCCCTAACCCTAACCCTAACCTAAACCTAAATGTAACCGTAACCCAACCTTAAGCCTACCTCTAACCAACCCTAACCATCACTAAACATAACCCTAACCCTAAGGCTAACCCTAACCCAACCCTAACCCTAACCCTAACCCTAACCCCGAACCCTAAACCTAACCCTAACCCTAACCCTGACCCTAACCCAAAGACTAACCCTAACCCTAAACCAAACAATAAAACCTAACCCAACCCTAACCCTAACACTAACACTAAACCTAACCTATCTCTAATCCTAAACCTAGCTCTAAGCCTAACGCTAACCCTGACCCTAACATAACGCTAACCCAAACCTAACCCTAACCGTAACCCTAAACCTAACACTTACCCTAACCGCACCCTAACCCTAACACTAACCCAAACCGTAACCCTAGCCCTAAGTCTTACCCTAACCCTAAGCCTAATGCTAACCCTAACCCTAACACTAAGCCTAACCAACCCTAACCAAACCTAACCCTAACCCTAACCCTAGCACTTACCCTAACCCAAACCCCAACGCCAACCCCAAACCGAAACACAACCGCAAACCCTCCCCTAACCCAACCCTAAACCTATCCCTAACCCTAACACTAAGCCAACCCTAACCCTATCCCTAACCCTAACCCTACCCTAAACCTAACGTTAAACCTAACCCTAACATTAAACCCAAACCCAACCCCAACCCCAACCTGAACCACAACCCCAACAGGAACCCTAACCCAACCCTAACCATAACCCTAAACCTAACACAACACGAACCCTAACCCTAACCATAACCATAACACTAACGATAAGAGTACCATAACCCGAAGTCTACCCTTACCCTACCATAGGCCTAAAACTAACCCTAACTCTAACCCTAAACGTAACACCACCCTGACACTAAACCTAACTCTAAATGTAACCCTAACTCTAAACCTAAGCCTAAGCCTAAGCCTAACCCTAACCCTAACAAACCGAAACCAACACTAAATTAACCCTAAACTTAAATCTAAACAAAAGCCGAACCCTAACCCTAACCTGAAACCCAACCCTAACCCTAAACGTAAATCTAACCCGAACCCTAACCCTAACTGTAACCCTAACCCTAACCCTAACACTAACCCTATCCCAACCCTAACCCTAACCCTAACACTAACCCTACCCTACCCATAAACCTAAGCCTAACACTTACCTGAACCAACCCTAAACAAATCTAAACATTACCCTAAACCTAACCCTATCCCTAAACCTTGCCGTAAACCTATCGTCACCCACAAACACAACCCTAACCCCAACCCCAACCCTAACCATAACCAGAACCATAACACTAACACTAATGAAACCCTAACCCTAACACTAACTCTAAAGGTACCCCTAACATTAACCCTAACCCTAACCATAACCTAACCCAAAACCTACCCCAAACGTAACCATAACACTAGCCCTAACCCTAACACTAACCCAACCTGAACCCTAATACTAACCCTAACCCAAACTTAACACAAAACATAACCCTAACCCTAACCCTAACCCAAAACCAACCATAAACCTAACCATAACCCTAAGGATAACCCAATAACACTAACACTAACCCTAACTCTAACCCTAACCCAAACCTAACACTAACCCTATCCCTAACACTAACACAACCCTAACCCTAAACCTAACCCTAACCCTAACTCTAACACTAGCCCTAACCCTGACTCTGAACCTGATCCTCACCCTAACCCTTACCCTAATCCTCACCCTAACTCTAAACCAATCCTAAACCTAACCTAACCCTCACCCTCACCCTAACGCTAACCCCAAGGCTAACCCTAACCCTAATCCAAAACTAACCTTAACCCTATCCATAAGCATAACCCCTAACCCTAATCATAACCGTAAACCTAACCCTAACCCTAACCCTAACTCTAACCGAACACTAATCCTAACCCTAGACCTAACCCTAAACCGAAACCTAACCTAACCCTAACCCTAAACCAATGCTTCAACTAACCCGAGCCCTAACCCTAAATTTTCCCCTACCCTCCAACACTAACCCTAACCCTCAAACCCTAACCCTAGCCCTAACCTAACCCTAACCCTTACACCCACTCTAGCCTAACCCCAACTCTAACCCTAACCTTAAACTAACCCTAACACTAACTCTAAGCCAACACCTAACTGAACATTTAACGTAACCCTAACCCTAACTTTAAGCCTAACCCTAATCTTACCCTAACCCAAATGCTAAACCTAAACTTAACGATAGCCCTAGCCCTAACCCTAACACTAACCCAACCCTAATTCTAAACCTAACCCAACCCTAAACCTAACTCTAACCCGAAACCGAACCCAACCCTATACCTAACCCTAACCCAAACACTAACCCTAACCCTAACACCTAAACCTAATGCTGACCATAAACCTAACTCTAACATTAACCCAAACTAACATTAACTCTAATCCCAACCCTAACCCTAACCCTAAGCCTAACCCGAATCCTATTCTGAACCTAACCGTAACCCCAACCCTAACCCTATCCCTAACGAACCATAACCAAAACTAAACCTAACCCTAACCCTAAGCCTAACCCTAAACCAACCTTAAACCCTAACACTAAACCTAAACTCTAACCATAATCCAAAACTAACCCTAACCCTAACCCTTACGCTAAGCCTAACCATAACCCTAACCCTAACCAAACCATAACACTAATACTATCCCTAATACTAACACAACCCTAACCCTAAACCTAACCCTAAGCCAAACGTAACCCTAACCCTAACCATAACCATAACCCAATAATATTAATCCTAGCCCGAACCCTAACCCTAACCCTAACTCTAAACCTAACCCTAACACAACCCTAACCCTAAAACTAAACCTAACCCTAACTCTAACGCTAGCCCTAACCCTGAACCTGACCCTGATTCTCACCCTAACCCTAACCCTAATTCTCACCTTAACTCTAACCCAATTCTTACTCTAACCTAAATCTCACCCTCACCCTAACACTAACCCCACGGCTAACCCTAACCCTAACTATAACCCAACACTAATCCTAATCCTAGCCCTAACCCTAAACCTAAACATAACCTAACCCTAAACCGAACGCTACACCTAACCTGAGCCCTAACCCTAAAATTTACCATCAACCTCCAACACTAACCCTAACCCTCAAACCCTAAGCCTAACCCTAACCCTAGCCCTAACCCTAACCCTTAACCTTACCCCCACCCAAAGCCTAACCCCAACTCTAACCCTAACCTTAAACTAACCCTAACTATAACCGTAACACTAACTCTAAACTTACACCTAATCCAACACTAAACGTAACCCTAACCCTAACTATAAGCCTAACCCTAATCTAACCCTAACACAAACGTTAACCCTAACCTTAACGCTAACCCTAACCCTAACCCTAACCCAACCTTAATTCTAAACCTAACACAACCCTAAACCTAACCCTAACCCGAAACCGAACCCAACCCTATACCTAACCCTAACCCAAACACTAACCGTAACCCTAACACCTAAACCTAATGATGACCATAAACCTAACCCTAAACCTAACCCAAACCAACCTTAACTCTAATCCCAAAAATAACCCTAACCCTAAGCCTAACCTGAACCCTAATCTAAAGCTAAGTGTAACCCTAACACTAACCCTATCCCTAACGAACCCTACCAACACTAAATCTAACCCTTACACTAAGCCTAACCCTAACCCAACCTTAACCCTAACTCTAAACCTAACACCTAACACTAACACTAACCCTAACCCTAACTCCAACCCTAAACCCTCACCCTAACTCTAACCCTAAACCTAAACCTAACCCTTTAACTAAGCCTAACCCTAACCCTAAACCTAACCCAACCCTATACCTAACACTAACCCAAACCGTAACACGAACCCTAACACCTAAACCTAATGCTAACCATAAACTTAACCCTATCCCTAACCCAACCCAACCTTAACTCTATTCCTACCCTAACCCAAACTCTAACCCTAACCCTAAAGTTAGCCCTAACCCTAACACTAACCCAACCTGAACCCTAATACTAACCCTAACCCAACCTTAACACAAAACATAACCCTAACCCTAACCCTAACCCTAACCCTAACCCAAACCCAACCATAAACCTAACCATAACCCTAACCATAACCCATTAACACTAACCCTAACCCTAAACCTAACCCAACTCTAACACTAACCCTATCCCAAACACTAACACAACTCTAACCCTAAACCTAACCCTAACCCTAACTCTAACACTAGCCCTAACCCTGACTCTGACCCTGATCCTCACCCTAACCCTAACCCTAATCCTCACCCTAACTCTAAACCAATCCTAACCCTAACCTAAACCTCACCCTCACCCTAACACTAACCCCAAGGATAACCCTAACCCTAACCCAAAACTAAAACTAACCATATCCATAAGCATAACCCGTAACCCTAATCCTAACCATAAACCTAAACCTAACCCTAACTCTAACCCAACATTAATCCTAACCCTAGCCCTAACCCTAAACCTAAACCTAACCTAACACTAACCCTAAACCAAAGCTACACCTAACCCGAGCCCTAACCCTAAATTTTACCCTAACCCTCCAACACTAACCCTAACCCTCAAATACTAACCCTAGCCCTAACCCTAACCCTAACCTTTACACCCACTCAAGCCTAAACCCAACTCTAACCCTAAACTTAAACTAACCCTAACCCTAAAACTAACTCTAAGCCTACACCTAACCCAATACTAAACGTAACCCTAACCCTAACTCTAAGCCTAACCCTAATCTAACACTAACCCAAACGCTAAACCTAACCTTAACGCTAACCCTAACCCTAACCCTAACTCTAACTCAACAATAATTCTAAACCTAACCCAACCCTTAACCTAACTCTAACCCGAAACCGAACCCAACCTTATACCTAACCCTAACCCAAACACTAACCCTAATCCTAACACATAAACCTAATGCTCACCATAAACCTAACCCTAACCTTAACCCAAACCAACCTTAACTCTAATCCCAACCCTAACCCTAACCCTAAGCCTAACCTGAAACCCTAATATAAACCTGACCGTAACCATAACCCTAACCCTATCCCTAACGAACCCTAACCAAAACTAAACCTAACCCTACCCCTAAGCCTAAACCTAACACAACCCTAAACCCTAACCCTAAACCTAAACTCTAACCATAACCCAACACTAACCCTAACCCTAACCCTGACCCATACCCTAAGGCAAAGCCTAACCCTAACCCTAACCCTAACCCTAACCATAACCATAACCCAAACCCAACCCTAACATTACCTCTAACACTTAACCTTACCCTACACCTAATAGTATCCCTAACCCTAACCCTAACCCTAACGCTAACCCTGACCCTAACCCTAACACTAATCGAACCCTAACCCTAACCCTATACCTATCACTAACCCTAACCCCTATCCCTAAACCTAACTATAAACTAATGCTAACCATAACCCTAACACTAACACGAGCCCAAGCCAAAATTAACCCTAAACCTAACACTAAACCTAAGCCTACCAGTAACCCTAACCCTAACACTTAACCTAACAAACACTAACGAAATCTAACCCTAACGCTAACCCTATAGCTAACCCTTGCCCTATCCCTAATCCCAACCCCAACCAAAACCACAACCCTAATCCCAACCCCATCCGAATGCAACCCTAACCATAAACCTAAACCTAACCCTAACCCTAACCCTAACCCTTACCCTAAACCTAACCCTAATCTTAACATTAACCCTAACCCTAACCCTTAACCTAGCCCTAACCTCAAACCCAAATCCAATCCCAACCCCAACCCGAAACTCAAGCCGAACAACAACCCTAACCGAACCATAACACTAACCCTATACCTAACCCAACACGAACCCTAACCATAACCCTAACGATAACCGTAGCCTAACACTAACGCTACCCTAACACTCCCATAGCCCTAAAACTAACCCTAACCCTAACCCTAACCCTAACCGTAACACAACCTTAACAGTAAACCGAACCCTAAACCTAACGCTAAGCCTAAACCTAAGCCTAAGCCTAACCCTAACCCTAACCGTGACCAACACAAACCAACCCTAAATTAACCCTAACCCTAAACCTAACCAAAAGCCTATCCCTAACCCTAACTTGAAACCAAATCCTATCCCTAAACCATCCTTAACCCAAACCCTAAACCAAACCCAACCCAAACCCTAAACCTAAGCATAACTGTAACCCTAACACTAACTCTAACCCAACCGTACCCCTAACCCTAACACTAACCCTAGCCGACCCATAAACCTAACCCTAACACTTACCCTAAACAACCCTAACCAAATCTAAACCAAACCCTAACCCTAACCCTATCCCTAACCCTTGTTCTAAACCTAACGCCAACCCCAACCACAACCACAACCTTAACCCCATACCCAAACCTGAAGCAACCTTAACCCTAATCCTAAACCTAACCCTAAACCTAAACCTAACAATAACCCTAACCCTAACCATAACCCTGACCCTAACACTCACAATAACACTAACCATAACCATATACCTAACACAACACAACCCTAAGCCAACCATAATCCTAACCCAAACCATAACCTTAACCCAACATTTACCCTAAAGTTAACCCTAACCCCAACTCAAGATCTAAACCCTGACCCTAAACCTAACCCTGACCCTAAACCGAACAATAACCCAAACCCTAACCCTAACCCTGACCCTAACACTCACCATAACACTAACCCTAACCGTATACCTAACCCAACCCAACCCTAAACCTAAACCTAACCCTAAGCTAATCCTAACCCTAACACAACTCTAGCCCTCACACTATCCCTAAACCTAATGTTTAGCATAACCCTAACACTAACCCTAAACCTACCCAACACTAACCCAACCCTAAACCTAACCCTAATTCTAACCCAAACCATAACCCGAACGTAACCCAAACCCTAACTCTAACCCTAACCTTAAACCTAACCCTAAACCTAATCCTAACCCAACCTTAACCCTAAACCTAAACGTAACCGAAAACTAAACCTAACCCTAACCATAAGCTAACCCTAACCCAAACACTACCCCTAATCCTAACCCTAACCCTAACACTAAACCTAAACCTAACCCTAAACCTAACTCTAAAAGTAACTGTAAACCTAAACGTAACCCTAGCACTTAACCTAGCCCTAACCTCAAATCCAAACCGAACCCAACACCAACCCGAACCGCAACCCCAACAACAACCCTAACCCAACCATAACCCTAACCCTAAACCTAACCCAACCCTAACCCTAACCCTAACCCAACTCTAAACCTACCCCAAAACCTAACTCTAAACCTAACCCTAACCCTAACCCTAACCTTAACCCAACATTTACCCTAACCCTCACCCTAACCCTAACCCTAACCGTAACCCTTACCCACACCCTAACCCCAATGCCAACTCTAACCCCTACCCTAAACTAACTCTAACCCTAAACGTAACACTATCCTTAAACCTACACCTAACCCAAAACTAAACGTAACCCTAACCCTAACCATAACTGTAACCCTAACTCTAAACCTAACCCTAAACCTAACCGAACACTAAACGTAACCCTAACCCTAACCTTAACCCTAACCCTAACCCTAACCCTAAACCTAACCCTAAACCTAACACTAACCCTAACGCTAACCCTAACCCTGACGCTAACAGAAACCATAACACTAACTCTAACCGTAAACCTTACGCAACGCAAAACTAAAATTAACCCTAACCCTAACTCTAACCTTGACCAAACATTTACCCTAAACATAACCCTAAGCCTAACCGTACACCTAACACAACACTAAACATAACCCTAACCCTAACCATAACCCTAATCCTAACCCTAACCCTCAAGCTAGCACTAACCCTAACCCTAACCCTGAACCTAACACTATAACACTAACCCTAACCATAAACCTAAACCAACCCAAACCTAAACCTAACC
This sequence comes from Cavia porcellus, assembly GCF_034190915.1. Classification (NCBI taxonomy): domain Eukaryota; kingdom Metazoa; phylum Chordata; class Mammalia; order Rodentia; family Caviidae; genus Cavia; species Cavia porcellus. The sequence goes on along the minus strand of NW_026947547.1, from coordinate 2,206,042 downwards.
CTAACCCTAACGTTAAAACAACACATACCCTCAACTTAAACTTAACCCTAATTCTAACTCTAAACCCTAACCTGAAACCTAACCCTGACACTAACCCTAAAACTAACCCAAAACTAAACCTAATCCTAACCTAACCATAACCCTAAGACTAACACAACCATACCCCTAACACTATCCCTTACACTAACGCTAAGCGTAACCCTAACACTAACCCTAAATATCCCCCAACACGAACCCTAACCCTAACCCTAACCGAAACCAACCTAAAACAACCCTAACCTTAACCCTAACCCTAAGATTAATCCTAACCCTAACCCTAAACAACCCTAACCCAACACTAAACCTAACCCTAATTCTAACCCAAACCATAACCTTAACTTAACTCTAACCCTAACCCTAACCCTAAACTTAAACCTAACCCTAATGCTAAACCAACCTTAACACAAAACTAAACCTAACCCTAACCCTAAAGCTAATCCTAACCCAAACACTAACCCTAACCCTAAACCTAACCGTAACCCTAAACCTAACCCTTAACTTAGCCCTAACCTTAAAACCAAACCCAACCCCCACCCCAACCTGAACTACAACCCCAACAGCAACCCTAACCCAACCTTAATCCTAACCCTAAACCTAACACAACATGAACCCTAAACCTAACCATAACCATAACCCTAACGATAAGTGTACTCTAACCCTAACGCTACCCTTTCCCTACCATAGGCCTAAACCTAACCCTAACCCTAACCCTAACCGTAACACAACCCTGACACTAAACCTAACCCTAAATCTAACCCTAACCCTAAACCTAAGCCTAAGCCTAAGCCTAACCCTAACCCTAACCACCAGAAACCAACCCTAAATTAACCCTAAACTTAAACCTAACCAAAAGCCTAAACCTAACCCTAACCTGAAACCCAACCCTAACCCTACACATAAATCTAAACCTAACCCTAACCCTAACTATAACCCTAACACTAACCCTAACCCAACCCTAACCCTAACCCTAACACTAACCCTACCCTACCCATAAACCTAAGCCTAACACTTAAACTAACCAACCCTAACCAACTATAAACCGAACCCTAACCCTAACCCTATCCCTAAACCTTGCCCTAAACTTATCGTCAACCAAAACCACAACCCTAACCCCAATCCAAACCTTAACCATAACCCGAACCATAACACTAACACTAATGAAACCCTAACCCTAACACTAACTCTAAACCTACCCCTAACCTTAACACTAACCCTAACCATAACCTAACCCAAAACCTAACCCAAACGTAACCCTAAGCCTAGCCCTAACCCTAACACTAACCCAACCCCAAACCTAATACTAACCCTAACCCAACCCTAACCCAAAACACAACCCTAACCCTAACCCTAACCCTAACCCAAACCCAACCATAAACCTAACCATAACCCTAACCATAGCCCAATAACACTTACCCTAAGCCTAACCCTAAACCTAACCCTAACCCTGACCCTAACCCAACCCTAACACTAACCCTATCCCTAACACTAACACAACCCTAACCCTAAACCTATCCCTAACCCTTACACCCACTCAAGACTAACCCCAACTCTAACCCTAACCTTAAACTAACCCTAACCCTTACACTAATTCTAAGCCTACACCTAACCCAACACTAAACGTAACCCTAACCCTAACTCTAAGCCTAACCCTAATCTAAACTTAACAAAAACGCTAAACCTAACTTTAACGCTAACCCTAACCCTAACCCTAACCCTAACCCTAACCCAACCCTAATTCTAAACCTAACCCAACCCTAAACCTAACCCTAACCCGAAACAGAACCCAACCCTATACCTAACCCTAACCCAAACACTAACCATAACCCTAACACCTAAACCTAATGGTGACCATTAACCTAACCCTAATCCTACCCCAAACCAACCTTATCTCTAATCCCAACCATAACCCTAACCCTAAGCCTAACCCGAACCCTAATCTAAACCTAACCGTAACCCAAACCCTAACGCTTTCCCTAACGAACCCTAACCAAAACAAAACCTAACCCTACCCCTAAGCCTAACCCTAACCCAACCCTAAACCCTAAACCTAAACCTCAACTCTAACTATAACCCAAAACTAACCCTAACCCTAACCCTGACCCATACCCTAACCCAAAGCCTAACCCTAACCCTTACCCTAACCATAACCCAAACCCAACCCTAACAGTATCTCTAACACTTAACCTAACCCTACCCCTAATAGTATCCCTAAACCTAACCCTAACGCTAACCCTGACCCTAAGCCTAACACTAATAGAACAATAACCCTAAAACTAACCCTATCCCTATCCCTAACCCTAACCCCAAACCCTAAACCTAACTATAAAATAATGCTAACCATAACCCTAACACTAGCCCAAATTAACACTAACCTTAAACCTATCCCTAAACCTAAGCCTACCGGTAACCCTAACCCTAAGACTTAACCTAACAAACAATAACCAAATCTAACCCTAACCCTAACCCTATCCCTAACCCTTGCCCTATCCCTAACCCCAACCCCAACCAAAACCACAACCCTAACCTCAACCCCATCCCTAATGCAACCCTAACCATAAACCTAAACCTAAACCTAACCCTAACCATAGCCCTAACCCTAAACCTAACAATAACGCAACCCTAATCCTAACCATTACCCTAAACCTAACCCTAACCTTAACCCTAAACCTAACCCTAACCCTTAACCTAGCCCTAACCTCAAACCCAAATCCAATCCCAACCCCAACCCGAAATCAAACCCAACAACAACCCTAAACTAACCCTAACACTATCCCTATACCTAACACAACACGAACCCTAACCATAAACCTAACGATAACTGTAGCCTAACTCTAACGCTACCCTAACCCTCCCATAGCCCTAAAACTAACCCTAACCCTAACTATAAACGTAACACAACCCTAACAGTAAACCGAACCCTAAACCTAACGCTAACCCTAAACCTAAGCCTAAGCCTAACCCTAACCCTAACCGTGACCAACAAAAACCAACCCTAAATTAACCCTAACCCTAAACCTAACCAAAAGCCTATCCCTAACCCTAACTTGAAACCAAATCCTAACCCTAAAACATCCTTAACCCAAACCCTAAACCAAACCCAAACCTAACCCTAAACCTAACCCTAACTGTAACCCTAACACTAACTCTAACCCAACCGTAACCCTAAACCTAACACTAACCCTAAGCCGACCCATAAACCTAACCCTAATACTTACCCTAAACAACCCTAACCAAATCTAAACCAAACCCTAACCCTAACCCTATCCCTAACCCTTGTTCTAAACCTAATGCCAACCCCAACCACAACCACAAACTTAACCCCATCCCCAAACCTGAAGCAACCTTAACCCTAATCCTAAACCTAACCCTAACCCTAAACCTAAACCTAACAATAACCCTAACCCTAACCATAACCCTGACCCTAACACTCACAATAACACTAACCATAACCATATACCTAACACAACACAACCCTAAGCCAACCATAACCCTAACCCAAACCATAACCTTAACCCAACATTTACCCTAAAGTTAACCCTAACCCCAACTCAAGATCTAAACCCTGACCCTAAACCTAACCCTGACCCTAAACCGAACAATAACCCAAACCCTAACCCTAACCCTGACCCTAACACTCACCATAACACTAACCCTAACCGTATACCTAACCCAACCCAACCCTAAACCTAAACCTAACCCTAAACTAATCCTAATCCTAACACAACTCTAGCCCTCACACTATCCATAAACCTAACGTTTAGCATAACCCTAACACTAACCCTAAACCTACCCAACAGTAACACTAACCCTAAACCTAACGCAAACCAACGCTAACCCTAACCCTAACCCTAAGCTAACCATAACCCAACCCTAAACCTAACCCTAAATCTAACCCAAATCAAAACCCTAACGTAACCCAAACCCTAACTCTAACTCAAACCTTAAACCTAACCCTAAACCTAATCCTAACCCAACCTTAACCCTAAACCTAAATGTAACCGAAAACCAAACCTAACCCTAACCATAAGCTAACCCTAACACAAACACTACCCCTAATCCTAACCCTAACCCTAACACTAAACCTAAACCTAACCCTAAACCTAACTCTAAACCTAACAGTAAACCTAAACCTAACCCTAACACTTAACCTAGCCCTAACCTCAAATCCAAACCGAAACCAACACCAACCCGAACCGCAACCCCAACACCAACCCTAACCCAACCATAACCCTAAACCTAAACCTAACCCAACCCTAACCCTAACCCTAACCCAAATCTAAACCAACCCCAAAACCTAACCCTAAACCTAACAGTAACCCTAACCCTAACCTTAACCCAACATTTACCCTAACCCTCACCCTAACCCTAACCCTAACCGTAACCCTTACCCACAACCTAACCCCAATGCCAACTCTAACCCCTACCCTAAACTAACCCTAACCCTAAACGTAACACTAACCCTAAACCTACACCTAACCGAACACTAAACGTAACCCTAAACCTAACCTTAACTGAAACCCTAACTCTAAACCTAACCGAACACTAAACGTAACCCTAACCCTAACCTTAACCCTAACCCTAACCCTAAACCTAACCCTAAACCTAACACTAACCCTAACGCTAACCCTAACCCTGACGCTAACACAAACCATAACACTAACTCTAACCGTAAACCTTACCCAACCCAACCCTAAAATTAACCATAACCCTAACTCTAACCTTAACCAAACATTTACCCTAAACATAACGCTAAGCCTAACCGTACACCTAAACCAACACTAAACGTAACACCAAACCTAACCATAAACCTAATCCTAACCCTAACCCTCAACCTAACACTAACCCTAACCCTAACCCTGACCCTAACACTATAACACTAACCTTAACCATAAACCTAAACCAACCCAAAACTAAACCTAAACCTAACCCTAACCCTAACGTTAAAATAACATATACCCTAAACTTAAACTTAAGCCTAATTCTAGCCCTAAAACCTAACCCGAAACCTAACCCTGACCCTAACCCTAAACCTAACCAAACACTAAACCTAACCCTAACTATAACCCAAACCATAACCTTAACCTAACCCTAACCCTAACCCTAAAACTAAACTTAAACCAAACCCTAATACTAACACAACCTTAAGCCAAAACTAAATCTAACCCTAACCCTAAAGCTAACCCAAACCCAAACACTAACCCTAACTCTAACCCTAAACCTAACCCTTAAGCTAGCCCTAACCTTAAACCCAAACCCAACCCCAACACCAACCTGAACCACAACCCAAGAGCAACCCTAACCCAACGCTAACCCTAACCCTAAACCTAACACAACACGAAACCTAACCCTAAACATAACCATAACACTAACGATAAGAGTACTCTAACCCTAACACTACCCTTACCCTACCATAGGCCTAAACCTAACCCTAACCTAACCCTAACCGTAACACAACACTGACACTAAACCTAACCCTAAATCTAACCCTAACCCTAAACCTAAGCCTAAGCTTAAGCCTAACCCTAACCCTAACCAACCGAAACAAACCCTAAATTAAACCTAAACTTAAACCTAACCAAAAGCCTAACCCTAACCCTAACCTGAAAACCAAACCTAACCCTAAACGTAAATCTAACCATAAACCTAACCCTAACTGTAACCCTAACACTAAACCTAACCCAACCCTAACCCTAACCCTTACACTTACCTACCTTACCCATAAACCTAATAACACTTACCCTAACCAACGCAAACTGAATCTAAACCAAACCCTAATCCTAACCCGATCCCTAAACCTTGCCGTAAACCTATCGCCAACCACAACCACAACCCTAACCCCAATCCCAACCCTAACCATAACCCGAACCATAACACTAACACTAATAAAACCCTAACCCTAACACTAACTCTAACCCTACCCCTAACCTTAACCCTAACCCTAACCCTAACCTAACCCAAAACCTAACCCAAACATAACCCTAACCCTAGCTCTAACACTAACACTAACCAAACCCGAACACTAATACTAACCCTAACCCAACCCTAACCCAAAACAACCCTAACCCTAACACTAACCTAACCATAACCCTAACCATAACCCAATAACACTAACCCTAACCCTAACCGTAACCCAACCCTAACACTAACCCTATCCCTAACATTAACACAACCCTAACCCTAAACCTAACCCTAAGCCAAACGTAACCCTAACACTAAACTTAATCATAACCCAATAATATTAATCCTAGCCTGAACCCTAACCCTAACCCTAACTCTAAACCTAACCCTAACACAACCCTAACCCTACACCTAAACTGAACCCTAACTCTAACGCTAACCCTAACCCTGAACCTGACCCTGATTCTCACCCTAACCCTAACCCTAATTCTCACCCTAACTCTAACCCAATCCTAACCCTAACCTAACCTTCACCCTGACCCTAACACTAACCCCAAGGCTAACCCTAACCCTAACTCTAACCCAACACTAATCCTAACCCTAGCCCTAACCCTAAACCTAAACCTAACCTAACCCTAACCCTAAACCGAACGCTACACCGAACCTGAGCCCTAACCCTAAATTTTACCCTAAACCTCCAACTCTAACCCTAACCCTCAAACCCTAAGCCTAACCCTAACCCTAGCCCTAACCCTAACCCTAATGCTTACCCCCACCCAAAGCCTAACCCGAACTCTAACCCTAACCTAAAACTAACCCTAACCATAACCATAACACTAACTCTAAACTTACACCTAATCCAACACTAAACGTAACCCTAACCCTAACTCTAAGCCTAACCCTAATCTAAGCCTAACCCAAACGTTAACCCTAACCTTAACGCTAACCCTAACCCTAACCCTAACCCAACCTTAATTCTAAACCTAACCCAAACCTAAACCTAACCCTAACACCTAAACCTAATGATGACCATAAACCTAACCCTAACCCTAACCCAAAATAAAATTAACTCTAATCCCAAACATAACCCTAAGCCTAAGCCTAACCTGAACCCTAATGTATACCTAACTGTAACCCTAACCCTAACCCTATCCCTAACGAACCCTAACCAACACTAAACCTAACCATAAGCATAACACTAACTCAACCCTAACCCTAACTGTAAAACTAACATCTAACCCTAACCCTAACACCAACCCTAAACCTAACCCCAACTCTAAACCCTCACCCTAACTCTAACCCTAAACCTAACCCTAACCCTTATGGTAAGCCTAACACTAACCCTAAACCTAACCCAGCCCTATACCGAACCCTAACCCAAACCCTAACACTAACGCTAACACCTAAACCTAATGCTAACCATAAACATAACCTTAACCTTAACCCATCCGAACCTTAACTCTAATCCTACCCTAACACAAACCCTAACCCTAAACCTAAACCTAACCCTAAACCTGAACCTAACCCTAACCCTAACCTAAACCTAAATGTAACCGTAACCCTAACCTTAACCCTACCCCTAACAAACACTAACCATCACTAAACCTAACCCTAACCCTAAGGCTAAACCTAACCCAACCCTAACCCTAACCATAAACCTAACCCCTAACCCTAACCCAACCCTAACCCTAACCCTAACCCAACGCTAACCCTAACTGTAACCCTAACCCTAACCCTGACCCTAACCCTAACACTAACCCTAACCCAAAACACAACCCTAACCTTAAACCTAACCCTAACCGAAACCCAACCAAAAACCTAACCATTAACCTAAGCATAACCCAATAACACTAACCCTAACCCTAACCCTAACCCTAACCTTAAACCCTCAAACTAACCCTAACTCTAACCCTTACGCTAAGCCTAACCATAAACCTAACCCTGACCCACCCTAACACTAACCCTATCCCTAACACTAACACTACCCTAAACCTAAACCTAACCCTAAGCCAAAGGTAAACCTAACCCTAACCATAACCATAACCAAAAAATATTAATCCTAGCCCGAACCCTAACCCTAACACTAACTCTAAACCTAACCCTAACACAACCCTAACCCTAAACCTAAATCTAACCCTAACTCTTACGCTAGCCCTAACCCTGAACCTGAACCTGATTCTCACCCTAACCATAACCCTAATTCTCACCCTAACTCTAACCCAATCCTAACCCTAAGCTAACCTTCACACTCACCCTAACACTAACCCCAAGGCTAACCTTAACCCTAACTCTAACCCAACACTAATCATAACCCTAGCCCTAACCCTTAACCTAAACCTAACCTAACCCTAATCCTAAACCGAACGCTACACCTAACCTCAGCCCTAACCCTAAATTTTACTCTAAACCTCCAACACTAACCCTAACACTCAAACCTTAAGCCTAACCCTAACCCTTGCCCTAACCCTAACCCTTACCCAACCAAAGACTAACCCGAACTCTAACCCTAACCTTAAACTAACCCTAACCATAACCGTAACACTAACTATAAATTTACACCTAATCCAACACTAAACGTAACCCTAACCCTAACCCTAACCCTAATCTAACACTTACTCAAACGTTAACCCTAATCTGAACGCTAACCCTAACCCTAACACTAACCCTAACCCAACCTTAATTCTAAACCTAACCCAACCGTAAACCTACCCCTAACCCGAAACAGAACCCAACCCTATACCTAACCCTAACCCAAACACTAACCCTAACCCTAACACCTAAACCTAATGATGACCATAAACCTAACCCTAACCCTAACCCAAAATAACCTTAACTCTAATCCCAAACATAACCCTAACCGTAAGCCTAACCTGAACCCTAATGTATACCTAACTGTAACCCTAACCCTATCCCTATCCCTAACGAACCCTAACCAACACTAAAACTAACCCTAAGCATAACACTAACACAAAACTAACCCTAACACTAAACTTAACACCTAACCCTAACCCTAACACCAACCCTAACCCTAACCGCAACTCTAAACCCTCACCCTAACTCTAACCCTAACCATAACCCTAACCATTATGCTAAGCCTAACACTAACCCTAAACCTAACCCAACCCTATACCGAACCCTAACCCAAACCCTAACACTAACCCTAACACCTAAACCTAATGCTAACCATAAACATAACCTTAACTTAACCCATACGAACCTTAACTCTAATCCTACACTAACCCAAATCCTAACCCTAAACCTAAACCTAACCCTAACCCTGAACCTAACCCTAACCTAAACCTAATTGTAACCGTAACCCTAAATTTAACCCTAACCCTAACCAACACTAACCATCACTAAACCTAACCCTAACCCTAAGGCTAAACCTAACCCAACTGTAACCCTAACCATAAACCTAACCCCTAACCCTAACCCCACCCTAACACTAACCCTAACCCAACGCTAACCCTAACCGTAACCCTAACCCTAACCTTGACCCTAACCCTAACGCTAAACCTAACCCAAAACATAACCCTAACCTTAACCCTAGCCCTAACCCAAACCCAACCAAAAACCTAACCATTAACCTAACCATAACCCAATAACACTAACCCTAACCCTATCCCTAACCCTAACCCTAAACCCTCAAACTAACCCTAACCCTAACCCTTACGCTAAGCCTAACCATAAACCTAACCCTAACCAACCCTAACACTAACCCTATCCCTAACACTAACACAACACTAACGCTAAACCTAACTCTAAGCCAAACGTAAAACTAACCCTAACAATAACCATAACCAAATAATATTAATCCTAGCCCGAACCCTAACCCTAACACTAACTCTAAACCTAACCCTAACACAACCCTAACCCTAAACCTAAACCTAACCCTAACTCTAACGCTAGCCCTAACCCTGAACCTGACCCTGATTCTCACCCTAACCCTAACCCTAATTCTCACCCTAACTCTAACCCAATCCTAACCATAACCTAACCTTCACCCTCACCCTAACACTAAACCCAAGGCTAACTTTAACCCTAACTCTAACCCAACACTAATCCTAACCCTAGCCCTAACCCTAAACCTAAACCTAACCTAACCTTAATTCTAAACCTAACCCAACCCTAAACCTAACCCTAACCAGAAACCGAACCCAACCCTATACCTAACCCTAACCCAAACACTAACCCTAACCCTAACACCTAAACGTAATGATGACCATAAACCTAACCTTTACCCTAACCCAAACCAACCTTAACTCTAATCCCAAAAATAACCCTAACCCTAAGCCTAACCTGAACCCTAATCTAAACCTAACTGTAACCATAACCCTAAACCTATCCCTAACGAACCCTAACCAACACTAAACCTTACCCTAACCCTAAGCCTAAACCTAACCCAACCCTAACCCAAACTCTAAACCTAACACCTAAACCTAACCCTAACACTAACACTAACCCTAACCCCAACCCTAAACCCTCACCCTAACTCTAACCCTAACCCTAACACTAACCCTAATGCTAAGCCTAACCCTAACCCTAACCCTATCCCTAACCCAAACCCTAACACTAACCCTAACACCTAAACCTAATGCTAACCATAAACTTAACCCTATCCCTAACCCAACCCACACCTTAACTCTAATCCTACCCTAACCCAACCCTAACCCTAAAACTAAACCTAACACTAACCCTGAACCTAACCCTAACCCTAACCTAAACCTGAATGTAACAGTAACCGTAAACTTAAGCCTACCCATAACCAACCCTAACCATCACTAAACCTAACCCTAACCCTAAGGCTAACCCTAATCCAACCCTAACCCTAACCCTAAACGAAACCCCTAACACTAACACTAACACTAACCCTAACCCTGACCCTAAACCTAACCCAACGCTAACTCTAATCCTAACCCTGACCCTAAGCAAAAGCCTAACCCTAACCCTAATCCAATAAAACCTAACCCAACCCTAACCCTAACACTAACACTAAACCTAAACTTATCTCTAATCCTAAACCTAGCTCTAAGCCTAACGCTAACCCTGACCCTAACCCTAACGCTAACCCAACCCTAACCCTAACCCTAACCCTAACCCTAACCCTAACACCTAATCCTAACTCTAACTCGAACCCTAACCCTAACACTAACACTTACCCTAAACCAACCGTAAACCTAACACTAACCCAAACCGTAACCCTAACCCTAAGGCTTACCCTAAACCTAAGCCTAATGCTAACCATAACCCTAACCAACCCTAACCATTACTAAACCTAACCCTAAACCTAAGGTTAACCCTAACCCCACCCTAACCCTAACCCCTAACCTCAACCCTAACACTAACCCTAACCCTGACCCTAACCCTAACCCAACGCTAACCCTAACCCTAACCTGACGCTAACCCAAAGCCTAACCCTAACCCTAACCCAAACAATAAAACCTAACCCAACCCTAACCCTAACACTAACACTAAACCTAAACCTATATCTAATCCTAACCCTAGCTCTAAGCCTAACGCTAACCCTGACCCTAACCCTAACCCTAACCCAACCCTAACCCTAACCCTAATCCTAACCCTAACACTTAACCCTAACCCAACCCTAACCCTAACACTAGCCCAAACCGTAACCCTAACCCTAAGCCTTACTCTAACCCTAAGCCTAATGCTAACCCTAACCCTAACACTAAGCCTTACCAACCCTAACCAAACCTAACCCTAACCCTAAACCTAACCCTATCCCTAACCCTAACCCAACCCTAAACCTAACCCTAACCTTAAACCCAAACCCAACCCTAACCCCAACCTGAACCACACCCCCAACAGCAACCCTAACCCAACCTTAATCCTAACCCTAAACCTAACACAACATGAACCCTAACCCTAACCATAACCATAACCCTAACGATAAGAGTACTCTAACCCTAACGCTACCCTTACCCTACAATAGGCCTAAACCTAACCCTAACCTAACTCTAAATGCAACACAACCCTGACACTAAACCTAACACTAAATCTAACCCTAACCCTAAACCTAAGCCTAAGCTTAAGCCTAACCCTAACCCTAACCAACCGAAACCAACCCTAAATTAACACTAAACTTAAACCTAACCAAAAGCCTAACCCTAACCCTAACCTGAAATCCAACCCTAACCCTAAGTATAAATCTAACCCTAAACCTAACCCTAACTGTAATCCTAACACTAACCCTAACCCAACCCTAACCCTAACCATAACACTAACCCTACCCTACACATAAACCTAATAACCCTTACCCTAACCAACTCAAACCGAATCTAAACTAAACCCTAACCCTAACCCGATCCCTAAACCTTGCCGTAAACCTATCGCCAAACACAACCACAACCCTAACCCCAACCCCAACCCTAACCATAACCAGAACCATAACACTAACACTAATGAAACCCTAAACATAATACTAACTCTAACCCTACCCCTAACCTTAACCCTAACCCTAACCCTAACCTAACCCAAAACCTAACCCAAACATAACCCTAACCCTAGCCCTAACACTAACACTAACCCAACCCGAACACTAATACTAACCCTAACCCAACCCTAACCCAAAACAACAATAACCCTAACCCAAACCCAACCATAAACCTAACCATAACCCTAACCATCACCCAATAACACTAACCCTAACCCTAACCCTAACCCAACCCTAACACTAACCCTATCCCTAACACTAACACAACCCTAACCCTAAACCTAACCCTATCCATAACTCTAACCCAACACTAATCCTAATCATTGCCCTAACCCTAAAGATAAACCTAACCAAACCCTAAACCAACGCCACACCTAACCCGAGCCCTAACCCTACATTTTACCCTAACCCTCCAACACTAACCTTAACCCTTACACCCACTCAAGCCTAACCCCAACTCTAACCCTAACCTTAAACTAACCCTAACCCTAACACTAACTCTAAGAAAACACCTAACCAAACACTAAACGTAACCCTAACCCTAACTCTAAGCCTAACCCAAAAGTTAACCCTAACATTAACGCTAACCCTAATCCTAACCCTAACCCAACCTTAATTCTAAACCTAATCCAACCCTAAACATAACCCTAACCCAAAACCGAACCCAACACTATACCTAACGCTAACCCAAACACTAACCCTAACCCTAACACCTAAACCTAATATTGACCATAAACCTAACCCTAACCCTAACCCGAACCAACCTTAACTCTAATCCCAACTATAAACCTAACCCTAAGCCTAACTTGAACCCTAATCTGAACCTAACTGTAACCCTAACCCTAACCCTATCCCTAAAGAACCCTAACCAACACTAAACCTAACCCTAACCCTAAGCCTAAACCTAACCCAACCCTAACCCTAACTCGAAACCTAACACCTAACCCTAACCCTAAACCTAACACTAACCCTAAACCTAACCCCAACCTTAAACCCTCACCCTAACTCTAAACCTAAACCTAAACCTAACACTTATGCTAAGCCTAACCCTATCCCTAAACCTAACCCAACCCTATACCTGACCCTAACCCAAACCCTAACACTAACCCTAACACCTAAACCTAATGCTAACCATAAACTTAACCCTATCCCTAACCCAACCCATCCTTAACTCTATTTCTGCCCTAACCCAAACTCTAACCCTAAACCTAAACCTAAACCTATACCTCAACCTAACCCTAACCCTAACATAACCTAAATGTAACCGTAACCCTAACGTTAAGCCTCCCCCTAACCAACCCTAACCATCACTAAACTTAACCCTAAACCTAAGGCTAACCCAAACCCAACCCTAACCCTAACACTAACCCTAACCCCTAACGCTAACCCTAACACTAACCATATCCCTAACCCTAAACCTAACCCAACGCTAACCCTAACCCTAACCCTGAACCTAACGCAAAGCCTAACCCTAACCATAACCCAAACAATAAAACCTAACCCAACCCTAACCCTAACACTAACACTAAACCTAATCCTATCTCTAATCCTAACAATAGCTCTAAGCCTAACGCTATCCCTGACTCTAACATAACCCTAACCCAACCCTAACCCTAACGCTAACCCCTAATCCTAACCCTAACTCGAACCCTAACCCTAACCCTAACACTTACCCTAACCCTAAGTCTAACCCGTACCCTAATCTAAACCTAACCCTAACCCTAACCCTAACCGTAACACAACCCTGACACTAAACCTAACTCTAAATGTAACCCTAACTCTAAACCAAAGCCTAAGCCTAAGCCTAACCCTAACCCTAACCAACCGAAACCAACACTAAATTAACCCTAAACTTAAATCTAACCAAAAGCCTAACCCTAACCCTAACCTGAAACCCAACCCTAACCCTAAACGTAAATCTAACCCTAACCCTAACCCTAATTGTAACCCTAACACTAACCCTAACACAACTCTAACCATAACCCTAACACTAACCCTACACTACACATAAACCTAAGCCTAACACTTACCCTAACCAACCCTAACCAAATCTAAACCATACCCTAACCCTAACCCTATCCCTAAACCTTGCCGTAAAACTATCGCCAAACACAACCACAGCCCTAATCCCAACCCCAACCCTATCCATAACCCGAACGATAACACTAACACTAATGAAACCCTAACCCTAACACTAATTCTAACCCTATCCCTAACATTAACCCTAACCCTAACCCCAACCTAACCCAAAACCTAACCCAAACATAACCCTAACCCTAGCCTTAACCCTAACACTAACCCAACCCGAACACTAATACTAACCTGAACCCAACCCTAACCCAAAACATAACCCTAACCCTAACCCTAACCCTAACCCTAACCCAAACCCAACCATAAACGGAACCATAACCCTAACCATAACCCAATAACACTAACCCTAACCCTAACCCTAACCCAAACCCAACCATAAACCTAACCATAACCCTAACCATAACCCAATAACACTGACCCCAGCCCTAACCATAACCCTAACCCTAATCCTAACCCTAACTCGAACCCTAACCCTAACCTTAACACTTACCCTAAACCAACACTAACCCTAACACTAACCCAAACCGTAACCCTAAACCTAAGCCTTACCCTAACCCTAAGCCTAATGCTAACCCTAACCCTAAGCAACCCTAACCATCACTAAGGGTTAGTGTTTGGGTTAGGTTTAGGTATAGGGTTGGGTTCGGTAGGGGTTAGGGTTCGGTTTAGGGTTGGGTTAGGTTTAGAATTAAGGTTGGGTTAGGGTTAGGTTTAGGGTTAGCATTAAGGTTAGGGTTAACGTGTGGGTTAGGGTTAGATTAGGGTTAGGCTTAGAGTTAGGGTTAGGGTTATGTTTAGTGTTGGATTAGGTGTAAGTTTATAGTTAGTGTTACTGTTATGGTTAGGGTTAGTTTAAGGTTAGGGTTAGAGTTGGGGTTAGGCTTTGGGTGGCGGTAAGGTTTAGCGTTAGGGTTAGGGCTAGGGTTAGGTTTAGGATTAGGGTTTGAGGGTTAGGGTTAGTGTTGGAGGTTTAGGGTAAAATTTAGGGTTAGGGCTCAGGTTAGTTGTAGCGTTCGGTTTAGGGTTAGGGTTAGGTTAGGTTTAGGTTTAGGGTTAGGGCTAGGGTTAGGGTTAGGATTAGTGTTGGGTTAGAGTTAGGGTTAGGGTTAGCCTTGGAATTAGTGTTAGGGTGAGGGTGAGGGTTAGGTTAGTGTTAGGATTGGGTTAGAGTTAGGGTGAGAATTAGGGTTAGGGTTAGTGTGAGAAGCAGGGTCAAGTTCAGGGTAAGGGCTAGCGTTAGAATTAGCGTTAGGTTTAGGTTTAGGGTTTGGGTTGTGTTAGGGTTAGGTTTAGTGTTAGGGTTAGGGTTAGGGTTCGGGCTAGGATTAATATTATTGGGTTATGGTTAAGGTTAGGGTTAGGGTTACGTTTGGCTTAGGGTTAGGTTTAGGGTTAGGGTATTGTTAGTATTAGGGATAGGGTTAGTGTTACGGTTTGGTTAGGGTTAGGGTTATGGTTAGGCTTAGTGTAAGGGTTAGGGTTAGGGTTAGTGTTGGGTTATGGTTAGAGTTTGGGTTTAGGGCTAGTGTTTAGGGTTGGGTTAGGGTTAGGCTTAGCGTTAGGGTTAGGTTTAGTTTTGGTTAGGGTTCGTTAGGGATAGGGTTAGGGTTAGGGTTACGGTTACGTTTAGATTAGGGTTCGGGTTAGACTTAGGGTTAGGGTAAGTTTTAGGGTTAGGTTTAGGGTTCGAGTTAGGGTTAGGATTAGGGGTTAGGGTTAGGGTTGGGTTAGGGGTTAGGGTTAGGGTTAGGGTTAGGGTTGGGTTAGGGTTAGCCTTAGGATTAGGGTTAGGTTTAGTGATGATTAGCATTGGTTAGGGGAGGCTTAAGGTTAGGGTTACGGTTACATTTAGGTTTAGGTTAGGGTTAGTGTTAGGTTGAGGTTTTGGTTTAGGTTTAGGTTTAGGGTTAGAGTTTTTGTTAGGGCAGGAATAGAGTTAAGGTTGGGTTGGGTTAGGGATAGGGTTTTTATGGTTAGCATTAGGTTTAGGTGTTAGGGTTAGTGTTAGGGTTTGGGTTAGGGTAAGGTGTAGGATTGGGTTAGGTTTAGGGTTAGGGTTAGGCTTAACATAAGGGTTAGGTTTAGGTTTAGGGTTAGAGTTAGGTTTAGGGTTGGGTTAGGGTTAGGCTTAGTGTTAGGGTTAGGTTTAGTGTTGGTTAAGGTTCGTTAGGGATAGGGTTAGGGTTACAGTTACGTTTAGATTAGGGTTCAGGTTAGGCTTAGGGTTAGGGTTGTGGTTGGGATTAGAGTTAAGGTTGGTATGGGTTAGGGTTAGGGTTAGGTTTACGGTCATCATTAGGGTTAGGTGTTAGGGTTAGGGTTAGTGTTTGGGTTAGGGTTAGGTATAGGGTTGGGTTCGGTTTCAAGTTAACCCTAACGCTAACCCTAACCCTAACCCAACCCTAACCCTAACTCTAAACCTAACACCTAACCCTAACCCTAACACTAATCCTAACCCTAAACCCAACCCTAAACCCTCATCCTAACTCTAACCCTAAACCTAAACCTAAACCTTATGCTAAGCCTAACCCTAACCCTAAACCTAACCCAACCCTATACCTAACACTAACCCAAACCCTAACACTAACCCTAACACCTAAAGCTAATGCTAAGCATGAACTTAACCCTATCCCTAACCCAACCCAACCTTAACTCAATTCCTACCCTAACCCAAACTCTAACCCTAAAACTAAACCTAAACCTAACCCTCAACCGAACCCTAACCCTGACCCTAACCCTAACCCTAACCCAACCCTAACCCTAACCCTAACCCTAACCCCTAATCCTAACCCTAAATCGAACCCTAACCCTAACCCTAACCCAACCTTAATTCTAAACTTAACCCAACCCTAAACCTAACCCTAACCTGAAACCGAACCCAACCCTATACATAACCCTAACCCAAACACTAACCCTAACCCTAACACCTAAACCTAATGATGACCATAAACCTAACCCTAACCCTACCCCAAACCAGCCTTAACTCTAATCCCAACAATAACCCTAACCCTAAGCCTAATCTGAACCCTAATCTAAACCTAACTGTAACCCTAACCTTAACCCTATCCCTAACGAACCCTAACCAACACTAAACCTAACCCTAACCCTAAGCCTAAACCTAACCCAACCCTAACCCTAACTCTAAACCTAACACCTAATCCTAACCCTAACCCAAAAACTAACCCTAAACCTAACCCCAACCCTAAACCCTCACACTAACTCTAACCCTAAACCTAAACCTAACCCTTATGCTAAGCCTAACCCTAACCCTAAACCTAACCCAACCCTATACCTGACACTAACCCAAACCCTAACACTAACCCTAACACCTAAACCTAATGCTAACCACAAACTTAACCCTATCCCTAACCCAACCCAACCTTAACTCTATTCCTGCCCTAACCCAAACTCTAACACTAAACCTAAACCTAAACCTAAACCTAAACCTAAACCTCAATCTAACCCTAACCATAACCCTAACCTAAACCTAAAAGTAACCGTAACACTAACCTTAAGCCTCCCCCTAACCAACCCAAACCATCACTAAAGCTAACCCTAACCCTAAGCCTAACTCTAACCCTAACCCTAACCCTAACCTAATGATGACCATAAACCTAACCCTAACCCTAACCCTAACCTAATGATGACCATAAACCTATCCCTAACCTAACCCAACCCTAAACCTAACACTAACACTAAACCTAATCTTATCTCTAATCCTAAACCTAGCTCTAAGCCTAACGCTAACCATGACCCTAACCCTAACCCTAATCCAACCATAACCCTAACCCTAAACCTGACCCTAACCCTAACCCAAACCCCTAATCCTAACCCTAACTTGAACACTAACCCTAACCCTAACACTTACCCTAATCCAACCCTAACCCTAACACTAAGCCAAACCGTAACCCTAACCCTAACCCTAACCCTGACCCTAACATTCACCATAACACTAACCCTAACCGTATACCTAACACAACACAACCCTAAGCCAACCCTAACCCTAACCCTAACCATAACCATAACCTTAACCCAACATTTACCCTACAATTAACCCTAACCCTAACTCAAGATCTAAACCCTGACCCTAACCCTAACCCTGACCCTAAACCTAACAATAACCCTAACCCTAACCCTAACCCTGACCCTAACATTCACCATAACACTAACCCTAACCATATACCTAACCCAACCCAACCCTAAACCTAAACCTAACCCTAAGCTAATCCTAACACTAACACAACTCTAGCCCTCACACTATCCATAAACCTAACGTTTAGCATAACCCTAACACTAACCCTAAACCTACCCAACACTAACCCTAACCCTAAAACTAACGCAAACCAACGCTAACCCTAACCCTAACCCTAAGCTTAACCCTAACCCAACCCTAAACCTAAACCTAATTCTAACCCAAATCATAACCCTAATGTAACCCAAACCCTAACTCTAACCCTAACCTTAAACCTAGCCCTAAACCTAATCCTAACCCAACCTTAACCCTAAACCTGAACGTAACCGAAAACTAAACCTAACCCTAACCATAAGCTAACCCTAAAACAAACACTATCCATAATCCTAACCCTAACCCTAACACTAAACCTAAACCTAACCCTAAACCTAACTCTAAACCTAACTGTAAACCTAAACCTAACCATAACCCTTAACCTAGCCATAACCTCAAATCCAAAATGAACCCAAGCAAAAAACCAACCCTAACCCAACCATAACCCTAACACTAAACCTAACACAACCCTAACCCTAACCCTAACCCAACTCTAAACCTACCCCTAAACCTAACCCTAAACCTAACCCTAACCCTAACCCTAACCTTAACCCAACATTTACCCTAACCCTCACCCTAACCCTAACCCTAACCGTAACCCTTACCCACACCCTAACCCCAAAGCCAACTCTGACCCCTACCCTAAACTAACCCTAACCCGAAAGGTAACACTATCCCTAAACCTACACTTAACCCAACACTAAACGTAACCCTAAGCCTAACCTTAACTGTAACCCTAACACTAAACCTAACCCTAAACCTAACCGAACACTAAACGTAACCCTAACCCTAACCTTAACCCTAACCCTAACCCTAAACCTAACCCTAAACCTAACACTAAACCAAACGCTAACCCTAACCCTGATGCTAACAGAAACCATAACACTAACTCTAACCGTAAACCTTACCCAACCCAAACCTCAAATTAACCCTAACCCTAACTCTAATCTTGACCAAACCTTTACCCTAAACATAACCCTAAGCCTAACCGTACACCTAACGCAACACTAAACGTAACCCTAACCCTAACCATAATCCTAATCCTAAACCTAAACCTCAAGCTAACACTAACCCTAACCCTAACACTGAACCTAACACTATAACACTAACCCTAACCGTAAACCTAAACCAACACCAAACCTAAACCTAAACCTAGCCCTAACCCTAACGTTAAAACAACACATACCCTCAACTTAAACTTAACCCGAATTCTAGCACTAAACCCTATCCCGAAACCTAACCCTGACCCTAACCCTAAAACTAACCCAAAACTAAACCTAACCCTAACCCTAACCATAACCCTAAGACTAACACAACCATACCCCTAACAATATCCCTTACACTAACGCTAAGCATAACCCTAACACTAACCCTAAAACTCCCCCAACACGAACCCTAACCCTAACCCTAACCGAAACTAACCTAAAACAACCCTAACCTTAACCCTAACCCTAAGAAAATCCTAACCCTAACCCTAAACAACCCTAACCCAACCCTAAACATAACCCTAATTCTAACCCAAACCATAACCTTAACCTAACCCTAGCCCTAACCCTAAACTTAAACCTAACCCTAATGCTAAACCAACCTTACCCCAAAACTAAACCTAACACTAACCTTAAAGCTATTCCTAACCCAAACACTAACCCTAACCCTAAACCTAACCCTAACCTAAAACCTAACCCTTAAGCTAGCCCTAACCTTAAAACCAAACCCAACCCCAACCCCAACCTGAACCACAACCCCAACAGCAACCCTAACACAACCCTAATCCTAACCCTAAACCTAACACAACATGAACCCTAACCCTAACCATAACCATAACCCTAACGATAAGAGTACTCTAACCCTAACGCTATCCTTACCCTACCATAGGCCTAAACCTAAACCTAACCCTAACCCTAACCGTAACACAACCCTGACACTAAACCTAACCCTAAATCTAACCGTAACCCTAAACCTAAGCCTAAGCCTCAGCCTAACCCTAACCCTAACCAACCGAAACCAACCCTAAATTAACCCTAAACTTAAACCTAACCAAAAACCTAACCCTAACCCTAAACTGAAACCCAACCCTAACCCTACACATAAATCTAAACCTAACCCTAACCCTAACTGTAATGCTAACACTAACCCTAACCCAACACTAACCCTAACCCCAACACTAACCCTACCCTACCCATAAACCTAAGCCTAACACTTACTCTAATCAACCCTAACCAAATATAAACCGAACCCTAACCCTAACCCTATCCCTAAAGCTTGCCCTAAACTTATGGCCAACCACAACCACAACCCTAACCCCAACCGCAACCTTAACCATAACCCGAACCATAACACTAACACTAATGAAACCCTAACCCTAACACTAACTCTAAACCTACCCCTAACCTTAATACTAACCCTAACCCTAACCTAACCCAAAACCTAACCCAAACATAACACTAACCCTAGCCCTAAAGCTAACACTAACCCAACCCGAACCCTAATACTAACCCTAAACCAAACCTAACCCAATAACACTAACCCTAAGCCTAACCCTAACCCTAACCCTGACCCTAACCCAACCCTAACACTAACCCTATCCCTAACACTAACACAACCCTAACCCTAAACCTAACCCTAACTCTAACACTAGCCCTAACCCTGATTCTGACCCTGATCCTCACCCTAACCCTAACCATAATCCTCACCCTAACTCTAAACCAATCCTAACCCTAACCTAACCCTCACCCTCACCCTAACACTAACCCCAAGACTAACCCTAATCCTACACCAAAACTAACCCTAACCCTATCCATAAGCATAACCCCTAGCCCTAATCCTAACCGTAAACCTAACCCTAACCCTATCTCTAACCCAACACTAATCCTAACACTAGCCCCAACCCTAAACCGAAACCGAACCTAAACCTAACCCTAAACCAACGCTACACCGAACCCAAGCGCTAACCCTAAATTTTACCCTAACCCTCCAACACTAACCCTAACCCTCAAACCCTAACCCTAGCCCTAAACCTAACCCTAACCCTAACCCTTACACCCATTCAAGACTAACCCCAACTCTAACTCTAACCTTAAACTAACCCTAAACCTTACACTAACTCTAAGCCTACACCGAACCCAACACTAAACGTAACCCTAACCCTAACTCTAAGCCTAACCCTAATCTAACCCTAACAAAAACGCTAAACCTAACCTTAACGCTAACCCTAACCCTAACCCTAACCCTAACCCAACACTAATAGTAAACCTAACCCAACCCTAAACCTAACACTATCCCGAAACCGAACCCAACCCTATACCTGACCCTAACCCAAACACTAACCCTAACCCTAACACATAAACCTAATGATGACCATTAACCTAACCCTAACCCTAACCGAAACCAAACTTAACTCTAATCCCAACCATAACCCTAACCCAAACCCTAATCTAAACCTAACCTTAACCCAAACCCTAACCTTATCCCCAAAGAACCCTAACCAAAACTAAACCTAACCCTACCCCTAAGCCTAACCCTAAACCAACCCTAAACCCTAAACCTAAACCTAAACTCTAACTATAACCCAACATTAACCCTAACCCTAACCCTGACCAATACCCTAACCCAAAGCCTAACCCTAACCCTAACCCTAAGCATAACCATAACCCAAACCCAACCCTAATAGTACCTCTAACACTTAACCTTACCCTACCCCTAATAGTATCCCTAAACCTAACCCTAACCCTAACGCTAACCCTGACCCTAACCCTAACACTAATCGAACCCTAACCCTAACCCCTAACCCTAAACCTAACTATAAAATAATGCTAACCATAACCCTAGCACTAGCCCAAACCAACACTAACCCTAAACCTCAGCCTACCGGTAACCCTAACCCTAACACTTAACCTAACAAACACTAACCAAATCTAACCCTAATGCTAACCCTATTGCTAACACTTGCCCTATCCCTAACTCTAACCCCAAACAAAACCACAACCCTAACCCCAACCCCATCCCTAATGCAACCCTAAACATAAACCTAAACCTAAACCTAAACATAACCCTAACCCTAAACCTAACAATAACGCAACCCTAACCCTAACCCTTACCCTAAACCTAACCCTAACCATAACCATAAACCTAACCCAACACTAAATCTAACCCTAACCCTAACCATAACCCTAACCCTAACACAACCATAGCCCTAAAACTATCCCTTACCCTAACACTAAGCGTAACCCTAACACTAACCCTAAACCTACCCCAACACGAACCCTAACCCTAAACCTTACCGAAACCAACCTAAAACAACCCGAACCTTAACCCTAACCCTAAAATTAATCCTAACCCTAACCCTAAACAAACGTAACACAAGCCTAAACCTAACCCTAACTATAACCCAAACCATAACCTTAACCTAACCCTAACCCTAACCCTAAACTTAAATCTAACCCTAATACTAACCCAACCTTAATGCAAAACTAAACCTAACCCTAATCCTAAAGCTAACCCTAACCCTAACCCTAACCCTAACCCTAACCCTAACCTAACGCTAACCCTAACCCTAACCTTAAACCCAAACGCAACCCCAACACCAACCTGAACCACAACCCAAGAGCAACCCTAACCCAACCCTAACCCTAACCCTAAACCTAACACAACACGAACCCTAACCCTAAGCATAACCATAACACTAACGATAAGATTACTATAACCCTAACACCACCTTTACCCTACCATAGGCCTAAACTTAACCCTAACCTAACCCTAAACGTAACAAAACCCTGACACTAAACCTAACCCTAAATCTAACCCTAAACCTAACCCTAAACCGAAGCCTAAGCCTAAGCCTAACCCTAACCCTAACCAACCGAAAAACCCTAAATTAACCCTAAACTTAAACCTAACCAAAAGCCTAACCCTAAGCCTAACCTGAAACCCAACCCTAACCCTAAATGTAAATCTAACCCTAAACCTAACCCTAACTGTAACCCTAACACTAACCCTAACCCAACCCTAACCCTAACCGTAACACTAACCCTAACCTACCCATAAACCAAAGAATAACACTTACGCTAACCAACTCAAACCGAATCTAAAACAAACCCTAACCCTAACCCTATCCCTAAACCTTGCTGTAAACCTATCGCCAACCACAACCACAACCCTAACCCCAACCCTCACTCCTAAAAAAAACCCGAACCATAACACTAACACTAATGAAACCCTAACCCTAACACTAACTCTAACCCTACTCCTAACCTTAACCCTAACCCTAAACCAAACCTAAACCAAAACCTACCCCAAACATAACGCTAACCCTAGCCCTAACCCTAACACTACCCAAACCCGAACCCTAATACTAACCCTAACCAAACCCGAACCAAAAACAACCCTAACCCGAACCCAAACCGAACCATAAACCTAACTATAACCCTAACCATAACCCAATAACACTAACCCTAACCCTAACCCTAACCCAAACATAACACTAACCCTATCCCTAACACTAACACAACCCTAACCCTAAACCTAACCCTAAACCAAACGTAACCCTAACACTAACCATAACCATAACCCAATAATATTAATCCTAGCCTGAACCCTAACCCTAACCCTAATCCTAACTGTAAACCTAACCCTAACACAACAACAACCCTAAACCTAAACCTAACCCTAACTCTAACGCTAACCTTAACCCTGAACCTGACCCTGATTCTCACCCTAACCCTAACCCTAATTCTCACCCTAGCTCTATCCCAATCCTAACCCTAACCTAACCTTCACCCTCACCCTAAGACTAACCCCAAGGCTAACCGTTTCCTAACTCTAACCCAACACTAATCCTAACCCTAGCCCTAACCCTAAACTTAAACCTAACCTAACCCTAACCTTAAACCGAACGCTACACCGAACCTGAGCCCTAACCCTAAATTTTACCCTAAACATCCAACACTAACCCTAACCCTCAAACACTAACCCTAGCCCTAACCCTAACCCTAACCCTTACACCCACTCAAGCCTAACCCCAACTCTAACCCTAACCTTAAACTAACCCTAACCCTAACACTAACTCTAAGCCAACACCTAACTGAACTCTAAAAGTAACCCTAACCCTAACTCTAAGCCTAACCCTAATCTAACCCTAACCCAAACGCTAAACCTAACCTTAACGCTAACCTTAACCCTAACCCTAACCCTAACCCAACCCTAATTCTAAACCTAACACAACCCTAAACCTAACTCTAACCCGAAACCAAACCCAACCCTATACCTAACCTAACCCAAACACTAACCCTAACCCTAACACCTAATCCTAATGCTGACCATAAACCTAACTCTAACCTTAAGCCAAACCAACCCTAGCTCTAATGCCAACCCTAACCCTAACCCTAAGCCTAACCCGAGCCCTAATCTAAACCTAACCGTAACCCTAACCATAACCTTATCCATAAGGAACCCTAACCAAAACTAAACCTAACCATAAACCTAAGCCTAACCTTAAACCAACCCTAAACCCTAACCCTAAACCTAAACTCTAACCATAACCCAACACTAACCCTAACCCTAACCCTTACGCTAAGCCTAACCATAACCCTAACCCTAACTAAACCCTAACACTAACCCTATCTCTAATACTAACACAACCCTAACCCTAATCCTATCCCTAAGCCAAACGTAAGCCTAACCCTAACCATAACCATAACCCAATAATATTAACCCTAGCCCGAACCTTAACCCAAACCCTAACTCTAAACCTAACCCTAACACATCCCTAACCCTAAAACCAAACTTAACCCAACTCTAACACTAGCCCTAACCCTGAACCTGACCCTGATTCGCACCCTAACTCTAACCATAATTCTCACCCTAACTCTAACCCAATCCTAACTCTAACCTAACCCTCACCCTCACCCTAACACTAACCCCAAGGGTAACCCTAACCCTAACTCTAACCCAACACTAATCCTAATCCTAGCCCTAACCCTAAACCTAAACCTAACCTAACCATAACCCTAAACCGAACAATACACCTAACCTGAGCCCTAACCCTAAATTTTACCCTAAACATCCAACACTAACCCTAACCCTCAAACCCTAAGCCTAAACTTAACCCTAGCCCTAACCCTAAGCCTAACCCTTGCCCCACCCAAAGCCTAACCCCAACTCTAACCCTAACCTTAAACTAAACCTAATCATAACCGTAACACTAACTCTAAACTTACAACCTATCCAACACTAAAAGTAACATTAACCCTAACTCTAAACCTAACACGTAACCCTAACGCTAACACTAACACTAACCCTAAGCCCAACCCTAAATCCTCACACTAACTCTAAACCTAAACCTAAACCGAACCCTTATGCTACGCCTAACCCCAACCCTAAACCTAACGCAAACCTATACCTAACCCTAACCCAAACCCTAACACTAACCCTAACACCTAAACCTAAAGCTAAACATAAACTTAACCCTATCCCGAAACCAACCCAACCTTATCTCTATTCCTGCCCTAACACAAACTCTAACCCTAAAACTAAACCTAAACCTGAACCTCAACATAAACCTAACCCTAACCTAAACCGAAATGTAACCGTAACGCTAACCTTAAGCCTACCTCTAACCAACCCTAAACATCACTAAACATAACCCTAACCCTAAGGCTAACCCTAACCCAACCCTTACCCTAACCCTAAACCCGAACCCTAAACCTAACACTAACCCTAACCCTGACCCTAACCCTAACCCAACGCTAACCCTAACCCTAACCCTGACCCTAACCCAAAGAGTAACCCTAACCCTAAACCAAACAATAAAACCTAACCCAACCCTAACCCTAACACTAACAGTAAACCTAATCCTATCTCTAATCCTAAACATAGCTCTAAGCCTAACGCTAACCCTGACCCTAACATAACGCTAACCCAACCCTAAACCTAACCCTAACCCTAACCCTAACACTTACCCTAACCGCACCCTAACCCTAACACTAACCCAAACCGTAACCCTAGCCCTAAGTCTTACCCTAACCCTAAGCCTAATGCTAACCCTAACCCTAACACTAAGCCTAACCAACCCTAACCAAACCTAACCCTAACCCTAACCCTAACTCTAACCCTAGCACTTACCCTAACCCAAACCCCAACGCCAACCCCAAACCGAAACACAACTGCAAAACTTACGCTAACCCAACGCTAAACCTATCCCTAACCCTAACACTAAACCAACCCTAACCCTATCCCTAACCCTAACCCTAAACCTAACCCTAAACCTAACCCTAACATTAAACCCAAACCCAACCCCAACCCCAACCTGAACCACAACCCCAACAGGAACCCTAACCCAACCCTAACCCTAACCCTAAACCTAACCCAGCAGGAACCCTAACCCTACCATAACTCTAAACCTAAGCCTAAGCCTAACCCTATCCGTAACCAACCGAAACCAACCCTAAATTAACACTAAACTTAAATCTAACCAAAAGCCTAACATAACCCTAAACTGAAACCCAACCCTAACCCTAAACATAAATCTAACCCTAAACCTAACCCTAACCCTAACTCTAACACTAGCTCTAACCCTGACTCTGACCCTGTTCCTCACCCTAACACTAACCCTAATCAACACACTAACTCTAAACCAATCCTAACCCTAACCTAACCCTCACCTTCACCCTAACGCTAACCCCAAGGCTAAGCCTAACCCTAATCCAAAACTAACCTTAACCTTATCCATAATCATAACCCCTAACCCTAATCCTAACCGTAAACCTAACCCTAACCCTAATTCTAACCCAACACTAATCCTAACCCTAGCCCTAACCCTAAACCTAAACCAACCTAACCCTAACCCTAAACCAATGCCACACCTAACCCGAGCCCTAAACCTAAATTTTAACCTAACCCTTCAACAATAACCCTAACCCTCAAACCCTAACCCTAACCCTTACACCCACTCAAGCCTAACGCTAACTCTAACCCTAAACTTGAACTAACCCTAACCCTAACACTAACTCTAAGCCAACACATAACCGAACACTAAACGTAACCCTAACCCTAACTCTAAGCCTAACCCAAATTTAACCCTAACCCAAACGCTAAACCTAACCTTAACGCTAACCCTAACCCTAACCCTAACCCTAACCCAACCCTAATTCTAAACCTAACCCAACCCTAAACGTAACTCTAACCCGAAACCGAACCCAACCCTATACCTAAACCTAAACCAAACACTAACCCTAACCCTAACACCTAAACCTAATGCTGACCATAAACCTAACTCTAACCTTAACCCAAACCAACCTTAACTCTAATCCAAGCAAACACTAACTCTAAGCCTAACCCGAACCCTAATCTAAACCTAACCGTAACGCTAACCCTAACCATATCCCTAACGAACCCTAACCAAAACTAAACCTAACCCTAAACCAAAGCCTAATCCTAACCCTAACCTAAACAATAAAACCTAACCCAACAGTAAACCTAACAATAACACTAAACCTAATCGTATCTGTCATCCTAACCCTAGCTCTAAGCCTAACGCTAACCCTGACCCTAACCCTAACCCTAAACCTAACCCTAACCCTTACCCTAAACCAACCCTAACCATCACTAAACATAACCCTAACCCAACCCTAACCCTAACACTAACCCTAACCCCTAAACCTAAACCTAACACTAACCCTAACCCTGAACCTAACCCTACCCCAACGCTAACCCTAACCCTAACCCTGACCCTAAACCAAAGCCTAAACCTAACCCTAAACCAAACAATAAAACCTATCCCAACCCTAACCCTAACACTAACACTAAACCTAATCCTATCTCTAATCCTAACTCTAGCTCTAAGCCTAATGCTAACCCTAACCCTGACCCCTAAACCTAACCCTAACCCGAACCCTAACCCTAACCCTAACCCTAAAACTTACCCTAACCCAACCCTAAACCTAACCCTAACCCTAACCCCTAATCCTAACCCTAACCCGAACACTAAAACTAACCCTAACACTTACCCTAACACAACCCTAAACCTAACACTAACACAAACTGTAACCCTAACCCTAAGCCTTACCCTAACCCTAAGCCTAATGCTAACCCTACCCTAGCACTAAGCCTAACCAAACCTAACCCTAACCCTAACCCTAACCCTAACCCTAGCACTTATCCTAACCAAACCCGAGCGCCAACCCGAAAGCAAAACACAACCGCAAACACTACGCTAACCCAACCCTAAACCTATCCTTAACCCTAACACTAACGCAACCCTAACCCTATCCCTAACACTAACCCTACCCTAAACCTAACCCTAAACCTAACCCTAACCTTAAAGCCAAACCCAATCCCAAATCCCAACCGGAACCACAACCCCAACAGCAACCCTAAACCAACCCAAACCCTAACCCTAAACCTAACCCAACATGAACCCTAACCCTAACCATAACCATAACCCTAATGATAAGAGTACCCGAACCCTAACACTAACCCTGACCGTGACCCTAACCCTAACCCAACGCTAACCCTAATCTTAACCCTGAACCTAACCCAAAGCCTAACCCTAACCCTAACCCAAACAATAAAACCTAACCCAACCCTAACCCTAACACTAACACTAAACCTAATCCTATCTCTAAGCCTAACCCTAGCTCTAAGCCTAAAGCTAACCCTGACCCTAACCCTAACCCAACCCTAACCCTAACCCTAAACCTAACCCCTAAACGTAACCCTAACTCGAACCTTAAACCTAACCCTAACACTTACCCTAAACCAACCCTAACCCTAACACTAACCCAAACAGTAACCCTAATCCTAAGCCTTACCCTAACCCTAAGCCTAATGCTAACCCTAACCCTAACCAACCCTAACCGTCACTAAACCTAACCCTAACCCTAAGGTTAACCCTAACTCAACCCTAACCCTAACCCTAACCCTAACCCCTAACCCTAACCCTAACACTAACCCTAACCCTGACCCTAACCCTAACCCAACACTAAACCTAACCCTAACCCTGACCCTAACGCAAAGCCTAACCCTAACCCTAACCTAAACAATAAAACCTAACCCAACCCTAAACCTAACAATAACACTAAACCTAATCCTATCTCTCATCCTAACCCTAGCTCTAAGCCTAACGCTAACCCTGACCCTAACCCTAACCCTAACCCTAACCCTAACCCTAACTCTAAACTTACACCTAATCCAACACTAAACGTAACCCTAACCCTAACTCTAAGACTAACACTAATCTAACCCTAACCCAAAAGTTAACCCTAACCTTAACGCTAACCCTAACCCTAACCCAACCTTAATTCCAAACCTAACCCAACCCTAAACCTAACCCTAACCCGAAACCGAACCCAACCCTAACCCTAACCCTAACCCAAACACTAACCCTAACCCTAACAACTAAACATAATGATGACCATAAACCTAACCCTAACCATAACCCGAACCAAAATAAACTCTAATCCCAACCGTAAACCTAACCCTAAGCCTAAGCCGAACCCTAATCTAAACCTAACTGTAAGCCTAACCATAACCCTATCCCTAACGAACCATAACCAACACTAAACCAAACCCTAACCCTAAGCCTAACCCTAAACCAACCCTAAACCCTAACCCTAAACCTAAACTCTAACCATAACCCAACTCTAACACTAACTCTAACCCTAACCCTTACACTAAGCCTAAACCTAACCCTAACCCTAACCAAACACTAACACTAACCCTATCCCTAATACTAACACAACCCTAAACCTAAACCTAAGCCTAAGCCAAACGTAACCCTAAACCTAACCATAACCATAACCCAATAATATTAATACCAGCCCAAACCCTAACCCAAAGCCTAACTCTAAATCTAACCCTAACACAACCCTAACCCTAAACCTAAACCTAACCCTAACTCTAACGCTAGCCCTAACCCGAAAACTGACTCTGATTCTCACCCTAACGCTAACCCAAATTATCACCCTAACTCTAACTCAATCCTAACCCTAACCTAACCCTCACCTTCACCCTAACACCAACCCCAAGGCTAATCCTAACCCTAAACCTAACTCTAACCCAACACTAATCCTAACCCTAGCCCTAACCCTAAACCTAAACCTAACCTAACCCTAACTCTAAACCGAAAGCTACACGTAACCTGAGCCCTAACCCTAAATATTACCCTAAACCTCCAACACTAACCATAACCATCCAACCCTAAGCCTAACCCTAACCCTAGCCCTAACCCTAACCCTAACCCTTACCCCCACCCAAAGCCTAACCACAACTCTAACCCTAACCTTAAAATAACCCTAACCATAACCATAACACTAACTCTAAACTTACACCTAATCCAACACTAACTAAATGTAACCCTTATCCTAACTCTAAGCCTAACCCTAATCTAACCCTAACGCAAACGTTAACACAAACCTTAACGCTAACCCTAACCCTAACCCTAACCCAACCTTAATTCAAAACCTAACCCAACCCTAAACCTAACCCTAACCCGAAACCGAACCCTACCCTATACCTAACCCTAACCCAAACACTAACCCTAACCCTAACACCTAAACCTAATGATGACCGTAAACCTAACCCTAACCCTAACCCAAACCAACCTTAACTCTAATATCAACCATAACCCTAACCCTAAGCCGAACCTGAACCCTAATTTAAACCTAACTGTAACCATAACACTAACCCTATCCCTAAAGAACCCTAACCAACACTAAACCAAACGCTAAGCCTAAGCCTAACCCTAACCCAACCCTAACCCTAACTCTAAACCTAACACCTAACCCTAAACCTAACACTAACCCTAACCCTAAACCCAACCCTAAACCCTCACACTAACGCACCTTAAACCTAACCCTAACCCTTATGCTAAGCCTAACCCTAACCCTAAACCTAACCCAACCCTATACCTAACCATAACCCAAACCCTAACACTAACCCTAACACCTAAACCTAATGCTAACCATAAACTTAACCCTATCCCTAACCCAACCCAACCTTAACTCGTTTCCTACCCTAACAAAAACTCTAACCCTAAACCTAAACCTAAACCTAAACCTAAACCTCAACCTAACCCTAACCCTAACCCTAACCTAAACCTAAATGTAACCGTAACCCTAAACTTAAGCCTACCACTAACCAACCCTAACCATCACTAAACCTAGCCCTAACACTAAGGCTAACCGTAACCGAACCCTAACCCTAAACCTATCCCTAATCCTAACACTAACCCAACCCTAACGCTATCCCTAACCCTAACCCTACCCTAACCCTAAACATAACCCTAAACCTAACCCTAAACTTAAACCCAAACCCAACCCCAACCCCAACCTGAACCACAACCCCAACAGCAACCCTAACCCTAACCCTAAAACTAAACTAACACGAACCCTAACCATAACCATAACCATAACCCTAATGATAAGAGTACCCGAACCCTAACACTAACCCTAACCCTGACCCTAACCCTAACCCAACGCTAACCTTAATCCTAAACCTGACCCTAACCCAAAGCCTAACCCTAACCCTAACCCAAACAATAAAACCTAACCCAACCCTAACCCTAACAGTAACACTAAACCTAATCCTATCTCTAATCCTAACCCTAGCTCTAAGCCTAACGCTAACCCTGACCCTAACCCTAACCCTAAGCAAACCCTAACCCTAACCCTAACCCTAACTCCTAATCGTAAACCTAACTCGAACCCTAACCCAAACCCTAACACTTACAGTAAACCAACCCTAACCATAACACTAACCCAAACCGTAACCCTAACCCTAAGCCTTACCCTAACCCTAAGCCTAATGCTAACCCTAACCCTAACCAACCCTAACCATCACTAAACCTAACCCTAAACCTAAGGTTAACCCTAACTCAACCCTAACCCTAACACTAACCCTAACCCCTAACTCTAACCCTAACACTAACCCTAACCCTGACCCTAACACTAACCCAACGCTAACCCTAACCCTAACCATAACCCTAACCCTAACCAAACCCTAACACTAACCCTATCCCTAATACTAACACAACCCTAACCCTAAACCTAACCTTAAGCCAAAATAACCCTAACACTAACCATAACCATAACCCAATAATATTAATCCTAGCCCGAACCCTAACCCTAAACCTAACTCTAAACCTAACCATAACACAACCCTAACCCTAAACCTAAACCTAACCCTAACTCTACGGCTAGCCCTAACCCTGAACCTGACCCTGATTCTCACGCTAACCCTAACCCTAATTCTCACACTAACTCTAACCCAATCCTAATCCTAACTTAACCCTCACCCTTACCTAACACTAACCCCAAGGCTAACCCTAACCCTAACTCTAACCCAACACTAATCCTAACGCTAGCCCTAACCCTAAACCTAAACCTAACCTAACACTAACCCTAAACCGAACACTACACCTAACCTGAGCCCTAACCCTAAATTTTACCCTAAACCTCCAACACTAACCCTAACCCTAACCATAACCATAACCATAACACTAACTCTAAACTTACACCTAATCCAACACTAAACGTAACCCTAACCATTACTCTAAGCCTAACCATAATCTAACCCTAACCCAAAGATTAACCATAACCTTAACGCTATCCCTAACCCTAACCCAAACCCAACCTTAATTCTAAACCTAACCCAACCCTAAACCTAACCCCAACCCAAAACCAAACCCAACACTATATCTAACCCTAACCCAATCACTAACCCTAACCCTAACACCTAAACCTAATGATGACCATAAACCTAACTCTAACCCTAACCTGAACCAACATTAACTCTAATCCCAACCATAACCCTAACCCTAAGCCTAACCTGAACCCTAATGTAAACCTAACTGTAAGCCTAACCATAACCCTATCCCTAACGAACCCTAACCAACACTAAACCTAACCCTAACCCTAAGCCTAACCCTAACCCAACCCTAACCCTAACTCTAAACCTAAAACCTAACCCTAACCCTAACACTAACCCTAACCCTAACTCTAAACTTACACCTAATCCAACACTAAACGTAACCCTAACCCTAACTCTAAGCCTAACACTAATCTAACCCTAACACAAAAGTTAACCCTAACCTTAACGCTAACCCTAACCCTAACCCTAACCCAACCTTAATTCTAAACCTAACCCAACCATAAACCTGACCCTACCCCGAAACCGAACCGACCCTAACCCTAACCCTGACCCAAACACTAACCCTAACCCTAACACCTAAACATAATGATGACCATAAACCTAACCCTAACCATAACCCGAACCAACCTTAACTCTAATCCCAACCGTAACCCTAACCCTAAGCCTAACCCGAACCCTAATCTAAACCTAACTGTAAGCCTAACCATAACCCTATCCCTAACGAACCCTAACCAACACTAAACCAAACCCTAACCCTAAGCCTAACCCTAAACCAACCCTAAACCCTAACCCTAAACCTAAACTCTAACCATAACCCAACACTAACCCTAACCCTAACCCTTACGCTAAGCCTAATCCTAACCCTAACCCTAACCAAACCCTAACACTAACCCTATCCCTAATACTAACACAACCCTAACCCTAAACCTAACCCTAAGCCAAATGTAACCCTAAACCTAACCATAACCATAACCCAATAATATTAATCCTAGCCCAAACCCTAACCCTAACCCTAACTCTAAATCTAAACCTAACTCAACCCTAACCCTAAACCTAAACCTAACCCTAACTCTAACGCTAGCCCTAACCCTAAAACTGACTCTGATTCTCACCCTAACGCTAACCCAAATTATCACCCTAACTCTAACTAAATCCTAACCCTAACCTAACCCTCACCCTCACCCTAACACCACCCCCAAGGCTAACCCTAACCCTAACCCTAACTCTAACCCAACACTAATCCTAACCCTAGCCCTAACCCTAAACCTAAACCTAACCTAACCCTAACCCTAAACAGAACGCTACACCTAACCTGAGACCTAACCCTAAATTTTACCCTAAACCTCCAACACTAACACTAACCCTCAAACCCTAAGCCTAACCCTAACCCTAGCCCTAACCCTAACCCTAACCCTAACCCTTACCCCCACCCAAAGCCTAACCACAACTCTAACCCTAAACTTAAAATAACCCTAACCATAACCGTAACACTAACTCTGAACTTACACCTAATCCAACACTAAATGTAACCCTTATCCTAACTCTAAGCCTAACCCTAATCTAACCCTAACCCAAACGTTAACCCTAACCTTAACGCTAACCCTAACCCTAACCCTAACCCAACCTTAATTCAAAACCTAACCCAACCCTAAACCTAACCCTAACCCAAAACCGAAATCTACCCTATACCTAACCCTAACCCAAACACTAACCCTACACCTAACACCTAAACCTAATGATGACCGTAAACCTAACCCTAACTCTAACCCAAACCAATCTTAACTCTAATCCCAACCATAACCCTAACCCTAAGCCTAACCCTAACCCAACCCTAACCCTAACTCTAAACCTAACACCTAACCCTAACCCTAACACTACCCCTAACCCTAACTCTAAACTTACACCTAATCCAACACTAAACGTAACCCTAACCCTAACTCTAAGCCTAACACTAATCTAACCCTAACCCAAAAGTTAACCCTAACATTAACGCTAACCCTAACCCTAACCCTAACCCAACCTTAATTCTAAACCTAACCCAACCCTAAACCTAACCCTAACCCGAAACCGAACCCAACCCTAACCCTAACCCTGACCCAAACACTAACCCTAACCCTAACACCTAAACATAATGATGACCATAAACCTAACCCTAACCATAACCCGAACCAACCTTAAATCTAATCCCAACCGTAACCCTAACCCTAAGCCTAACCCGAACCCTAATCTAAACCTAACTGTAAGCCTAACCATAACCCTATCCCTAACGAAACCTAACCAACACTAAACCAAACCCTAACCCTAAGCCTAACCCGAACCCTAATCTAAACCTAACTGTAAGCCTAACCATAACCCTATCCCTAACGAACCCTAACCAACACTAAACCAAACCCTAACCCTAACCCTAACCCTATCCCTAACCCTAACCCTACCCTAAACCTAACCCTAAACCTAACCCTAACCTTAAAGCCAAACCCAATCCCAAACCCCAACCGGAACCACAACCCCAACAGCAACCCTAACCCAACCCAAACCCTAACCCTAAACCTAACCCAACACGAACCCTAACCCTAACCATAACCATGACCCTAAGGATGAGTACCCGAACCCTAACACTAACCCTGACCGTGACCCTAACCCTAACCCAATGCTAACCCTAATCTTAACCCTGAACCTAACCCAAAACCTAACCCTAACCCTAACCCAAACCATAAAACCTAACCCAACCCTAACCCTAACACTAACACTAAACCTACTCCTATCTCTAATCCTAACCCTAGCTCTAAGCCTAACGCTAACCCTGACCCTAACCCTAACCCAACCCTAACCCTAACCCTAACCCTAAACCCTAATCGCAACCCTAACTCGAACCTTAAACCTAACCCTAACACTTACCCTAAACCAACCCTAACCCTAACACTAACCCAAACAGTAACCCTAATCCTAAGCCTTACCCTAACCCTAAGCCTAATGCTAACCCTAACCCTAACCAACCCTAACCGTCACTAAACCTAACCCTAACCCTAAGGTTAACCCTAACTCAACCCTAACCCTAACCCTAACCCTAACCCCTAACCCTAACCCTAACACTAACCCTAACCCTGACCCTAACCCTAACCCAACACTAAACCTAACCCTAACCCTGACCCTAACCCAAAGCCAAACCCTAAACCTAACCTAAACAATAAAACCTAACCCAACCCTAAACCTAACAATAACACTAAACCTAATCCTATCTCTCATCCTAACCCTAGCTCTAAGCCTAACGCTAACCCTGACCCTAACCCTAACCCTAACCCTAACTCTAAACTTACACCTAATCCAACACTAAACGTAACCCTAACCCTAACTCTAAGACTAACACTAATCTAACCCTAACCCAAAAGTTAACCCTAACCTTAACGCTAACCCTAACCCTAACCCTAACCCAACCTTAATTCTAAACCTAACCCAACCCTAAACCTAACCCTAACCCGAAACCGAACCCAACCCTAACGCTAACCCTAACCCAAACACTAACCCTAACCCTAACACCTAAACATAATGATGACCATAAACCTAACCCTAACCACAACCCGAACCAAAATAAACTCTAATCCCAACCGTAAACCTAACCCTAAGCCTAAGCCGAACCCTAATCTAAACCTAACTGTAAGCCTAACCATAACCCTATCCCTAACGAACCATAACCAACACTAAACCAAACCCTAACCCTAAGCCTAACCCTAAACCAACCCTAAACCCTAACCCTAAACCTAAACTCTAACCATAACCCAACACTAACCCTAACCCTAACCCTAACCCTTACACTAAGCCTAAACCTAACCCTAACCCTAACCAAATACTAACACTAACCCTATCCCTAATACTAACACAACCCTAACCCTAAACCTAACCCTAAGCCAAACGTAACCCTAAACCTAACCATAACCATAACCCAATAATATTAATACCAGCCCAAACCCTAACCCTAACCCTAACTCTAAATCTAACCCTAACACAACCCTAACCCTAAACCTAAACCTAACCCTAACTCTAACGCTAGCCCTAACCCGAAAACTGACTCTGATTCTCACCCTAACGCTAACCCAAATTATCACCCTAACTCTAACTCAATCCTAACCCTAACCTAACCCTCACCTTCACCCTAACACCAAACCCAAGGCTAACCCTAACCCTAACCCTAACTCTAACCCAACACTAATCCTAACCCTAGCCCTAACCCTAAACCTAAACCTAACCTAACCCTAACTCTAAACCGAAAGCTACACGTAACCTGAGCCCTAACCCTAAATATTACCCTAAACCTCCAACACTAACCATAACCATCAAACCCTAAGCCTAAACCTAACCCTAGCCCTAACCCTAACCCTAACCCTTATCCCCACCCAAAGCCTAACCACAACTCTAACCCTAACCTTAAAATAACCCTAACCATAACCGTAACACTAACTCTAAACTTACACCTAATCCAACACTAACTAAATGTAACCCTTATCCTAACTCTAAGCCTAACCCTAATCTAACCCTAACGCATACGTTAACACAAACCTTAACGCTAACCCTAACCCTAACCCTAACCCAACCTTAATTCAAAACCTAACCCAACCCTAAACCTAACCCTAACCCGAAACCGAACCCTACCCTATACCTAACCCTAACCCAAACACTAACCCTAACCCTAACACCTAAACCTAATGATGACCGTAAACCTAACACTAACCCTAACCCAAACCAACATTAACTCTAATCCCAACCATAACCCTAACCCTAAGCCTAACCTGAACCCTAATTTAAACCTAACTGTAACCATAACACTAACCCTATCCCTAAAGAACCCTAACCAACACTAAACCAAACCCTAAGCCTAAGCCTAACCCTAACCCAACCCTAACCCTAACTCTAAACCTAACACCTAACCCTAACCCTAACACTAACCCTAACCCTAAACCCAACCCTAAACCCTCACCCTAACTCACCTTAAACCTAACCCTAACCCTTATGCTAAGCCTAACCCTAACCCTAAACCTAAACCTAAACCTAAACCTCAACCTAACAATAACCCTAACCTAAACCTAAATGTAACCGTAACCCTAACCTTAAGCGTACCACTAACCAACCCTAACCATCACTAAACCTAACCCTAACACTAAGGCTAACCCTAACCGAACCCTAACCCTAAACCTATCCCTAACCCTAACACTAACCCAACCCTAACGCTATCCCTAACCCTAACCATACCCTAACCCTAACCATAACCCTAAACCTAACCCTATCCTTAAACCCAAACCCAACCCCAACCTGAACCACAACCCCAACAGCAACCCTAACCCTAACCCTAAACCTAAACTAACACGAACCCTAACCCTAACCATAACCATAACCCTAATGATAAGAGTACCCTAACCCTAACACTAACCCTAAACCTGACCCTAACCCTAACCCAACGCTAACCCTAATCCTAAACCTGACCCTAACCCAAAGCCTAACCCTAACCCTAACCCAAACAATAAAACCTAACCCAACCCTAACCCTAACAGTAACACTAAACCTAATCCTATCTCTAATCCTAACCCTAGCTCTAAGCCTAACGCTAACCCTGACCCTAACCATAACCCTAAGCAAACCCTAACCCTAACCCTAACCCTAACCCTAACTCCTAATCGTAAACCTAACTCGAACCCTAACCCAAACCCTAACACTTACCGTAAACAAACCCTAACCATAACACTAACCCAAACCGTAACCCTAACCCTAAGCCTTACCCTAACCCTAAGCCTAATGCTAACCCTAACCCTAACCAACCCTAACCATCACTAAACCTAACCCTAAACCTAAGGTTAACCCTAAATCAACCCTAACCCTAACACTAACCCTAACCCCTAACCCTAACCCTAACACTAACCCTAACCCTGACCCTAACCCTAACCCAACGCTAACCCTAACCGTAACCGTAACCCTAACCCTAACCAAACCCTAACACTAACCCTATCCCTAATACTAACACAACCCTAACCCTAAACCTAACCTTAAGCCAAACGTAACCCTAACACTAACCATAACCATAACCCAATAATATTAATCCTAGCCCGAACCCTAACCCTAAACCTAACTCTAAAACTAACCATAACACAACCCTAATCCTAAACCTAAACCTAACCCTAACTCTACGGCTAGCCCTAACCCTGAACCTGACCCTGATTCTCATGCTAACCCTAACCCTAATTCTCACACTAACTCTAACCCAATCCTAATCCTAACTTAACCCTCACCCTTAGCTAACACTAACCTCAAGGCTAACCCTAACCCTAACTCTAACCCAACACTAATCCTAACCCTAGCCCTAACCCTAAACCTAAACCTAACCTAACACTAACCCTAAACCGAACACTACACCTAACCT
Source organism: Cavia porcellus (assembly GCF_034190915.1). Taxonomy (NCBI): domain Eukaryota; kingdom Metazoa; phylum Chordata; class Mammalia; order Rodentia; family Caviidae; genus Cavia; species Cavia porcellus. The sequence continues at coordinate 2,166,232 of NW_026947547.1, read as the reverse complement.
GAGCCCTAACCCTAAATTTTACCCTAAACCTCCAACACTAACCCTAACCCTAACCATAACCATAACCATAACACTAACTCGAAACTTACACCTAATCCAACACTAAACGTAACCCTAACCATTACTCTAAGCCTAACCCTAATCTAACCCTAACCCAAACGTTAACCATAACCTTAACGCTATCCCTAACCCTAACCCAAACCCAACCTTAATTCTAAACCTAACCCAACCCTAAACCTAACCCAACCCAAAACCGAACCCAACACTATACCTAACCCTAACCCAAACACTAACCCTAACCCTAACACCTAAACCTAAAGATGACCATAAACCTAACTCTAACCCTAACCTGAACCAACATTAACTCTAATCCCAACCATAACCCTAACCCTAAGCCTAACCTGAACCCTAATGTAAACCTAACTGTAAGCCTAACCATAACCCTATCCCTAACGAACCCTAACCAACACTAAACCTAACCCAACCCTAACCCTAACTCTAAACCTAACACCTAAACCTAACCCTAACACTAACCCTAACCCTAACTCGAAACTTACACCTAATCCAACACTAAACGTAACCCTAACCCTAACTCTAAGCCTAACACTAATCTAACCCTAACACAAAAGTTAACCCTAACCTTAACGCTAACCCTAACCCTAACCCTAACCCAACCTTAATTCTAAACCTAACCCAACCCTAAACCTAACCCTAACCCGAAACCGAACCCAACCCTAAACCTAACCCTGACCCAAACACTAACCCTAACCCTAACAACTAAACATAATGATGACCATCAACCTAACCCTAACCATAACCCGAACCTACCTTAACTCTAATCCCAACCGTAACCCTAACCCTAAGCCTAACCCGAACCCTAATCTAAACCTAACTGTATGCCTAACCATAACCCTATCCCTAACGAACCCTAACCAACACTAAACCAAACCCTAACCCTAAGCCTAACCCGAACCCTAATCTAAACCTAACTGTAAGCCTAACCATAACCCTATCCCTAACGAACCCAACCAACACTAAACCAAACCCTAACCCTAAGCCTAACCCTAAACCATCCCTAAACCCTAACCCTAAACCTAAACTCTAACCATAACCCAACACTAACCCTAACCCTAACCCTTACGCTAAGCCTAACCCTAACCCTAACCCTAAACAAACCCTAACACTAAACCTATCCCTAATACTAACACAACCCTAACCCTAAACCTAACCCTAAGCCAAATGTAACCCTAAACCTAACCATAACCATAACCCAATAATATTAATCCTAGCCCAAACCCTAACCCTAACCCTAACTCTAAATCTAAACCTAACTCAACCATAACCCTAAACCTAAACCTAACCCTAACTCTAACGCTAGCCCTAACCCTAAAACTGACTCTGATTCTCACCCTAACCCTAACCCAAATTATCACCCTAACTCTAACTAAATCCTAACCCTAACCTAACCCTCACCCTCACCTTAACACCACCCCCAAGTCTAACCCTAACCCTAAACCTAACTCTAACCCAACACTCATCCTAACCCTAGCCCTAACCCTAAACCTAAACCTAACCTAACCCTAACCCTAAACAGAACGCTACACCTAACATGAGCCCTAACCCTAAATTTTACCCTAAACCTCCAACACTAACACTAACCCTCAAACCCAAAGCCTAACCCTAACCCTAGCCCTAACCCTAACCCTAACCCTAACCCTTACCCCCACCCAAAGCCTAACCACAACTCTAATCCTAAAATTAAAATAACCCTAACCATAACCGTAACACTAATTCTGAACTTACACCTAATCCAACACTAACTAAATGTAACCCTTATCCTAACTCTAAGCCTAACCCTAATCTAACCCTAACCCAAACGTTAACCCTAACCTTAACGCTAACACTAACCCTAACCCTAACCCAACCTTAATTCAAAACCTAACCCAACCCTAAACCTAACCCTAACCCAAAACCGAAATCTACCCTATACCTAACCCTAACCCAAACACTAACCCTACACCTAACACCTAAACCTAATGATGACCGTAAACCTAACCCTAACTCTAACCCAAACCAACCTTAACTCTAATCCCAACCATAACCCTAACCCTAAGCCTAACCTGAACCCTAATTTAAACCTAACTGTAACCATAACACTAACCCTATCCCTAACGAACCCTAACCAACACTAAACCAAACCCTAAGCCTAAGCCTAACCCTAACCCAACCCTAACCCTAACTCTAAACCTAACACCTAACCCTAACCCTAACACTAACCCTAAACCTAAACCCAACCCTAAACCCTCACCCTAACTCTAACCTTAAACCTAACCCTAACCTTTATGCTAAGCCTAACCCTAACCCTAAACCTAACCCAACCCTATACCTAACCCTAACCCAAACCCTAACATTAACCCTAACTCCTAAACCTAATGCTAACCATAAACTTAACCCTATCCCTAACCCAACCCAACCTTAACTCGTTTCCTACCCTAACCCAAACTCTAACCCTAAACCTAAACCTAAACCTAAACCTCAACCTACCCTAACCTTAACCTAAACCTAATTGTAACCGTAACCCTAACATTAAGCCTACCACTAACCAACCCTAACCATCACTAAACCTAACCCTAACACTAAGGCTAACCCTAACCGAATCCTAACCCTAAACCTATCCCTAACCGTAACACTAACCCAACCCTAACCCTATCCCTAACCCTAACACTACCCTAACCCTAACCATAACCCTAAACCTAACCCTATCCTTAAACCCAAACCCAACCCCAAACCCAACCTGAACCACAACCCCAACAGCAACCCTAACCCAAACCTAACCCTAACCCTAAACCTAACCCAACACGAACCCTAACCCTAACCATAACCATAACCCTAATGATAAGAGTACCCTAACATTAACACTAACCTTAACCCTGACTCTAATCCTAACCCAACGCTAACCCTAATCCTAACCATGACCCTAACCAAAGCCTAACCCTAACCCTAACCCAAACAATAAAACCTAACCCAACCCTAACCCTAACAGTAACACTAAACCTAATCCTATCTCTAAACCTAATCCTAGCTCTAAGACTAATGCTAACCATGACCCTAACCCTAACCCTAAGCAAACACTAACCCTAACCCTAACCCTAACCCCTAATCGTAACCCTAACTCGAACCCTAACCCTAACCCTAACACTTACCCTAAACCAACCCTAACCATAACACTAACCCAAACCGTAACCCTAACCCTAAGCCTTACCCTAACACTAAGCCTAATGCTAACCGTAACCCTAACCAACCCTAACCATCACTAAACCTAACCCTAACCCTAAGGTTAACCCTAACTCAACCCTAACCCTAACACTAACTCTAACCCCTAACCCTAACCCTAACACTAACCCTAACGCTGACCCTAACACTAACCCAACGCTAACCCTAACCCTAACCATAACCCTAACCCTAACCAAAGCCTAACACTAACCCTATCCCTAATACTAACACAACCCTAACCCTAAACCTAACCCTAAGCCAAACGTAACCCTAAACCTAACCATAACCATAACCCAATAATATTAATACCAGCCCAAACCCTAACCCTAACCCTAACTCTAAATCTAACCCTAACACAACCCTAACCCTAAACCTAAACCTAACCCTAACTCTAACGCTAGCCCTAACCCGAAAACTGACTCTGATTCTCACCCTAACGCTAACCCAAATTATCACCCTAACTCTAACTCAATCCTAACCCTAACCTAACCCTCACCTTCACCCTAACACCAAACCCAAGGCTAACCCTAACCCTAACCCTAACTCTAACCCAACACTAATCCTAACCCTAGCCCTAACCCTAAACCTAAACCTAACCTAACCCTAACTCTAAACCGAAAGCTACACGTAACCTGAGCCCTAACCCTAAATATTACCCTAAACCTCCAACACTAACCATAACCATCAAACCCTAAGCCTAACCCTAACCCTAGCCCTAACCCTAACCCTAACCCTTATCCCCACCCAAAGCCTAACCACAACTCTAACCCTAACCTTAAAATAACCCTAACCATAACCGTAACACTAACTCTAAACTTACACCTAATCCAACACTAACTAAATGTAACCCTTATCCTAACTCTAAGCCTAACCCTAATCTAACCCTAACGCAAACGTTAACACAAACCTTAACGCTAACCCTAACCCTAACCCTAACCCAACCTTAATTCAAAACCTAACCCAACCCTAAACCTAACCCTAACCCGAAACCGAACCCTACCCTATACCTAACCCTAACCCAAACACTAACCCTAACCCTAACACCTAAACCTAATGATGACCGTAAACCTAACACTAACCCTAACCCAAACAAACATTAACTCTAATCCCAACCATAACCCTAACCCTAAGCCTAACCTGAACCCTAATTTAAACCTAACTGTAACCATAACACTAACCCTATCCCTAAAGAACCCTAACCAACACTAAACCAAACCCTAAGCCTAAGCCTAACCCTAACCCAACCCTAACCCTAACTCTAAACCTAACACCTAACCCTAACCCTAACACTAACCCTAACCCTAAACCCAACCCTAAACCCTCACCCTAACTCACCTTAAACCTAACCCTAACCCTTATGCTAAGCCTAACCCTAACCCTAAACCTAAACCTAAACCTAAACCTCAACCTAACAATAACCCTAACCTAAACCTAAATGTAACCGTAACCCTAACCTTAAGCGTACCACTAACCAACCCTAACCATCACTAAACCTAACCCTAACACTAAGGCTAACCCTAACCGAACCCTAACCCTAAACCTATCCCTAACCCTAACACTAACCCAACCCTAACGCTATCCCTAACCCTAACCCTACCCTAACCCTAACCATAACCCTAAACCTAACCCTAAACTTAAACCCAAACCCAACCCCAACCTGAACCACAACCCCAACAGCAACCCTAACCCTAACCCTAAACCTAAACTAACACGAACCCTAGCCCTAACCATAACCATAACCCTAATGATAAGAGTACCCTAACCCTAACACTAACCCTAACCCTGACCCTAACCCTAACCCAACGCTAACCCTAATCCTAAACCTGACCCTAACCCAAAGCCTAACCCTAACCCTAACCCAAACAATAAAACCTAACCCAACCCTAACCCTAACAGTAACACTAAACCTAATCCTATCTCTAATCCTAACCCCAGCTCTAAGCCTAACGCTAACCCTGACCCTAACCCTAAACCTAAGCAAACCCTAACCCTAACCCTAACCCTAAACTTAACTCCTAATCTTAACCCTAACTCGAACCCTAACCCAAACCCTAACACTTACCCTAAACCAACCCTAACCATAACACTAACCCTAACCCTAAGCCTAATGCTAACCCTAACCCTAACCAACCCTAACCATCACTAAACCTAACCCTAAACCTAAGGTTAACCCTAACTCAACCCTAACCCTAACACTAACCCTAAACCCTAACCCTAACCCTAACACTAAACCTAACCCTGACCCTAACCCTAACCCAACGCTAACCCTAACCCTAACCATAACCCTAACCCTAACCAAACCCTAACACTAACCCTATCCCTAATACTAACACACCCCTAACCCTAAACCTAACCTTAAGCCAAACGTAACCCTAACACTAACCATAACCATAACCCAATAATATTAATCCTAGCCCGAACCCTAAACCTAACCCTAACTCTAAACCTAACCATAACACAACCCTAACCCTAAACCTAAACCTAACCCTAACTCTACGGCTAGCCCTAACCCTGAACCTGACCCTGATTCTCACGCTAACCCTAACCCTAATTCTCACACTAACTTTAACCCAATCCTAATCCTAACTTAACCCTCACCCTTACCTAACACTAACCCCAAGGCTAACCCTAACCCTAACTCTAACCCAACACTAATCCTAACCCTAGCCCTAACCCTAAACCTAAACCTAACCTAACACTAACCCTAAACCGAACACTACACCTAACCTGAGCCCTAACCCTAAATTTTACCCTAAACCTCCAACACTAACCCTAACCTTAACCATAACCATAACCATAACACTAACTCGAAACTTACACCTAATCCAACACTAAACGTAACCCTAACCATTACTCTAATCCTAACCCTAATCTAACCCTAACCCAAACGTTAACCATAACCTTAACGCTATCCCTAGCCCTAACCCAAACCCAACCTTAATTCTAAACCTAACCCAACCCTAAACCTAACCCAACCCAAAACCGAACCCAACACTATACCTAACCCTAACCCAAACACTAACCCTAACCCTAACACCTAAACCTAATGATGACCATAAACCTAACTCTAACCCTAACCTGAACCAACATTAACTCTAATCCCAACCATAACCCTAACCCTAAGCCTAACCTGAACCCTAATGTAAACCTAACTGTAAGCCTAACCATAACCCTATCCCTAAAGAACCCTAACCAACACTAAACCTAACCCAACCCTAACCCTAACTCTAAACCTAACACCTAACCCTAACCCTAACACTAACCCTAACCCTAACTCGAAACTTACACCTAATCCAACACTAAACGTAACCCTAACCCTAACTCTAAGCCTAACACTAATCTAACCCTAACACAAAAGTTAACCCTAACCTTAACGCTAACCCTAACCCTAACCCTAACCCAACCTTAATTCTAAACCTAACCCAACCCTAAACCTAACCCTAACCCGAAACCGAACCCAACCCTAACCCTAACCCTGACCCAAACACTAACCCTAACCCTAACACCTTAACATAATGATGACCATAAACCTAACCCTAACCATAACCCGAACCAACCTTAACTCTAATCCCAACCATAACCCTAACCCTAAGCCTAACCCGAACCCTAATCTAAACCTAACTGTAAGCCTAAACATAACCCTATCCCTAACGAACCCTAACCAACACTAAACCAAACCCTAACCCTAAGCCTAACCCTAAACCATCCCTAAACCCTAACCCTAAAGCTAAACTCTAACCATAACCCAACACTAACCCTAACCCTAACCCTTACGCTAAGCCTAACCCTAACCCTAACCCTAACCAAACCCTAACACTAAACCTATCCCTAATACTAACACAACCCTAACCCTAAACCTAACCCTAAGCCAAATGTAACCCTAAACCTAACCATAACCATAACCCAATAATATTAATCCTAGCCCAAACCCTAACCCTAACCCTAACTCTAAATCTAAACCTAACTCAACCATAACCCTAAACCTAAACCTAACCCTAACTCTAACGCTAGCCCTAACCCTAAAACTGACTCTGATTCTCACCCTAACGCTAACCCAAATTCTCACCCTAACTCTAACTAAATCCTAACCCTAACCTAACCCTCACCCTCACCCTAACACCACCCCCAAGGCTAACCCTAACCCTAAACCTAACTCTAACCCAACACTCATCCTAACCCTAGCCCTAACCCTAAACCTAAACCTAACCTAACCCTAACCCTAAACCGAACGCTACACCTAACATGAGCCCTAACCCTAAATTTTACCCTAAACCTCCAACACTAACACTAACCCTCATACCCTAAGCCTAACCCTAACCCTAGCCCTAACCCTAACCCTAACCCTAACCCTTACCCCCACCCAAAGCCTAACCACAACTCTAACCCTAAACTTAAAATAACCCTAACCATAACCGTAACACTAACTCTGAACTTACACCTAATCCAACACTAACTAAATGTAACCCTTATCCTAACTCTAAGCCTAACCCTAATCTAACCCTAACCCAAACGTTAACCCTAACCTTAACGCTAACCCTAACCCTAACCCTAACCCAACCTTAATTCAAAACCTAACCCAACCCTAAACCTAACCCTAACCCAAAACCGAAATCTACCCTATACCTAACCCTAACCCAAACACTAACCCTACACCTAACACCTAAACCTAATGATGACCGTAAACCTAACCCTAACTCTAACCCAAACCAACCTTAACTCTAATCCCAACCACAACCCTAACCCTAAGCCTAACCTGAACCCTAATTTAAACCTAACTGTAACCATAACACTAACCCTATCCCTAACGAACCCTAAACAACACTAAACCAAACCCTAAGCCTAAGCCTAACCCTAACCCAACCCTAACCCTAACTCTAAACCTAACACCTAACCCTAACCCTAACACTAACCCTAAACCTAAACCCAACCCTAAACCCTCACCCTAACTCTAACCTTAAACCTAACCCTAACCTTTATGCTAAGACTAACCCTAACCCTAAACCTAACCCAACCCTATACCTAACTCTAACCCAAACCCTAACATTAACCCTAACACCTAAACCTAATGCTAACCATAAACTTAACCCTATCCATAACCCAACACAACCTTAACTCGTTTCCTACCCTAACCCAAACTCTAACCCTAAACCTAAACCTAAACCTAAACCTCAACCTACCCTAATCTTAACCTAAACCTAATTGTAACCGTAACCCTAACATTAAGCCTACCACTAACCAACCCTAACCATCACTAAACCTAACCCTAACACTAAGGCTAACCCTAACCGAATCCTAACCCTAAACCTATCCCTAACCGTAACACTAACCCAACCCTAACCCTATCCCTAACCCTAACCCTACCCTAAACCTAAAAATAACCCTAAACCTAACCCTATCCTTAAACCCAAACCCAACCACAACCCCAAACTGAACCACAACCCCACCAGCAACCCTAACCCAACCCTAACCCTAACCCTAAACCTAACCCAACACGAACCCTAACCCTAACCATAACCATAACCCTAATGATAAGAGTACCCTAACCCTAACACTAACCTTAACCCTGACCCTAACCCTAACCCAACGCTAACCCTAATCCTAACCATGACCCTAACCCAAAGCCTAACCCTAACCCTAACACAAACAATAAAACCTAACCCAACCCTAACCCTAACAGTAGCACTAAACCTAATCCTATCTCTAATCCTAACCCTAGCTCTAAGCCTAACGCTAACCATGACCCTAACCTTAACCCTAAGCAAACCCTAACCCTAACCCTAACCCTAACCCCAATCGTAACCCTAACTCGAAACCTAACCCTAACCCTAACACTTACCCTAAACTAACATTAACCATAACACTAACCCAAACCGTAACCCTAACCCTAAGCCTTACCCTAACCCTAAGCCTAATGCTAACCGTAACCCTAACCAACCCTAACCATCACTAAACCTTACCCTAACCCTAAGGTTAACCCTAACTCAACCCTAACCCTAACACTAACTCTAACCCCTAACCCTAACACTAACACTAACCCTAACGCTGACCCTAACACTAACCCAACGCTAATCCTAACCCTAACCATAACCCTAACCCTGACCAAACCCTAGCACTAACCCTATCCCTAATACTAACACAACCCTAACCCTAAACCTAACCCTAAGCCAAACGTAACCCTAAACCTAACCATAACCATAACCCAATAATATTAATACCAGCCCAAACCCTAACCCTAACCCTAACTCTAAATCTAACCCTAACACAACCCTAACCCTAAACCTAAACCTAACCCTAACTCTAACGCTAGCCCTAACCCGAAAACTGACTCTGATTCTCACCCTAACTCTAACCCAAATTATCACCCTAACTCTAACTCAATCCTAACCCTAACCTAACCCTCACCTTCACCCTAACACCAAACCCAAGGCTAACCCTAACCCTAACCCTAACTCTAACCCAACACTAATCCTAACCCTAGCCCTAACCCTAAACCTAAACCTAACCTAACCCTAACCCTAAACCGAAAGCTACACGTAACCTGAGCCCTAACCCTAAATATTACCCTAAACCTCCAACACTAACCATAACCATCAAACCCTAAGCCTAACCCTAACCCTAGCCCTAACCCTAACCCTAACCCTTATCCCCAACCAAAGCCTAACCACAACTCTAACCCTAACCTTAAAATAACCCTAACCATAACCGTAACACTAACTCTAAACTTACACCTAATCCAACACTAACTAAATGTAACCCTTATCCTAACTCTAAGCCTAACCCTAATCTAACCCTAACGCAAACGTTAACACAAACCTTAACGCTAACCCTAACCCTAACCCTAACCCAACCTTAATTCAAAACCTAACCCGACCCTAAACCTAACCCTAACCCGAAACCGAACCCTACCCTATACCTAACCCTAACCCAAACACTAACCCTAACCCTAACACTTAAACCTAATGATGACCGTAAACCTAACCCTAACACTAACCCAAACCAACATTAACTCTAATCCCAACCATAACCCTAACCCTAAGCCTAACCTGAACCTTAATTTAAACCTAACTGTAACCATAACACTAACCCTATACCTAAAGAACCCTAACCAACACTAAACCAAACCCTAAGCCTAAGCCTAACCCTAACCCAACCCTAACCCTAACTCTAAACCTAACACCTAACCCTAACCCTAACATTAACCCTAACCATAAACCCAACCCTAAACCCTCACCCTAACTCACCTTAAACCTAACCCTAACCCTTATGCTAAGCCTAACCCTAACCCTAAACCTAACCCAACCCTATACCTAAACATAACCCAAACCCTAACACTAACCCTAACACCTAAACCTAATGCTAACCATAAACTTAAGCCTATCCCTAACCCAACCCAACCTTAACTCGTTTCCTACTCTATCCCAAACTCTAACCCTAAACCTAAACCTAAACCTAAACCTCAACCTAACCCTAACCCTAACCTAAACCTAAATGTAACCGTAACCCTAACCTTAAGCGTACCACTAACCAACCCTAACCATCACTAAACCTAACCCTAACACTAAGGCTAACCCTAACCGAACCCTAACCCTAAACCTATCCCTAACCCTAACACTAACCCAACCCTAACGCTATCCCTAACCCTAACCCTACCCTAACCCTAACCATAACCCTAAACCTAACCCTAAACTTAAACCCAAACCCAACCCCAACCCCAACCTGAACCACAACCAGAACAGCAACCCTAACCCTAACCCTAAACCTAAACTAACACGAACCCTAACCCTAACCATAACCATAACCCTAATGATAAGAGTACCCTAACCCTAACACTAACCCTAACCCTGAGCCTAACCCTAACCCAACGCTAACCCTAATCCTAAACCTGACCCTAACCCAAAGCCTAACCCTAACCCTAACCCAAACAATAAAACCTAACCCAACCCTAACCCTAACAGTAACACTAAACCTAATCCTATCTCTAATCCTAACCCTAGCTCTAAGCCTAACGCTAACCCTGACCCTAACCCTAACCCTAAGCAAACCCTAACCCTAACCCTAACCCTAACCTTAACTCCTAATCGTAACCCTAACTCGAACCCTAACCCAAACCCTAACACTTACCCTAAACCAACCCTAACCATAACACTAACCCAAACCGTAACCCTAACCCTAAGCCTTACCCTAACCCTAAGCCTAATGCTAACCCTAACCCTAACCAACCCTAACCATCACTAAACCTAACCCTAAACCTACGGTTAACCCTAACTCAACCCTAACCCTAACACTAACCCTAAACCCTAACCCTAACCCTAACACTAACCCTAACCCTGACCCTAACCCTAACACAACGCTAACCCTAACCCTAACCATAACCCTAACCCTAACCAAACCCTAACACTAACCCTATCCCTAATACTAACACAACCCTAACCCTAAACCTAACCTTAAGCCAAACGTAACCCTAACACTAACCATAACCATAAAACAATAACATTAATCCTAGCCCGAACCCTAACCCTAAACCTAACTCTAAACCTAACCATAACACAACCCTAACCCTAAACCTAACCTAACCCTAACTTTAACTCCTAATCGTAACCCTAACTCGAACCCTAACCCAAACCCTAACACTTACCCTAAACCAACCCTAACCATAACACTAACCCAAACCGTAACCCTAACCCTAAGCCTTACCCTAACCCTAAGCCTAATTCTAACTCTAACCCTAACCAACCCTAACCATCACTAAACCTAACCCTAAACCTAAGGTTAACCCTAACTCAACCCTAACCCTAACACTAACCCTAAACCCTAACCCTAACCCTAACACTAAACCTAACCCTGACCCTAACCCTAACCCAACGCTAACCCTAACCCTAACCATAACCCTAACCCTAACCAAACCCTAACACTAACCCTATCCCTAATACTAACACACCCCTAACCCTAAACCTAACCTTAAGCCAAACGTAACCCTAACACTAACCATAACCATAACCCAATAATATTAATCCTAGCCCGAACCCTAACCCTAACCCTAACTCTAAACCTAACCATAACACAACCCTAACCCTAAACCTAAACCTAACCCTAACTCTACGGCTAGCCCTAACCCTGAACCTGACCCTGATTCTCACGCTAACCCTAACCCTAATTCTCACACTAACTCTAACCCAATCCTAATCCTAACTTAACCCTCACCCTTACCTAACACTAACCCCAAGGCTAACCCTAACCCTAACTCTAACCCAACACTAATCCTAACCCTAGCCCTAACCCTAAACCTAAACCTAACCTAACACTAACCCTAAACCGAACACTACACCTAACCTGAGCCCTAACCCTAAATTTTACCCTAAACCTCCAACACTAACCCTAACCCTAACCATAACCATAACACTAACTCGAAACTTACACCTAATCCAACACTAAACGTAACCCTAACCATTACTCTAAGCCTAACCCTAATCTAACCCTAACCCAAACGTTAACCATAAACTTAACGCTATCCCTAACCCTAACCCAAACCCAACCTTAATTCTAAACCTAACCCAACCCTAAACCTAACCCAACCCAAAACCGAACCCAACACTATACCTAACCCTAACCCAAACACTAACCCTAACCCTAACACCTAAACCTAATGATGACCATAAACCTAACCCTAACCCTAACCCTAACCAACCCTAACCATCACTAAACCTAACCCTAAACCTAAGGTTAACCCTAACTCAACCCTAACCCTAACACTAACCCTAAACCCTAACCCTAACCCTAACACTAAACCTAACCCTGACCCTAACCCTAACCCAACGCTAACCCTAACCCTAACCATAACCCTAACCCTAACCAAACCCTAACACTAACCCTATCCCTAATACTAACACAACCCTAACCCTAAACCTAACCTTAATACAAACGTAACCCTAACACTAACCATAACTATAACCCAATAATATTAATCCTAGCCCGAACCCTAACCCTAACCCTAACTCTAAACCTAACCATAACACAACCCTAACCCTAAACCTAAACCTAACCCTAACTCTACGGCTAGCCCTAACCTGAACCTGACCCTGATTCTCACGCTAACCCTAACCCTAATTCTCACACTAACTTTAACCCAATCCTAATCCTAACTTAACCCTCACCCTTACCTAACACTAACCCCAAGGCTAACCCTAACCCTAACTCTAACCCAACACTAATCCTAACCCTAGCCCTAACCCTAAACCTAAACCTAACCTAACACTAACCCTAAACCGAACACTACACCTAACCTGAGCCCTAACCCTAAATTTTACCCTAAACCTCCAACACTAACCCTAACCCTAACCATAACCATAACCATAACACTAACTCGAAACTTACACCTAATCCAACACTAAACGTAACCCTAACCATTACTCTAAGCCTAACCCTAATCTAACCCTAACCCAAACGTTAACCATAACCTTAACGCTATCCCTAACCCTAACCCAAACCCAACCTTAATTCTAAACCTAACCCAACCCTAAACATAACCCAACCCAAAACCGAACCCAACCCTAACCCTAACCCTAACCCAAACACTAACCCTAACCCTAACATCTAAACCTAATGATGACCGTAAACCTAACCCTAACCCTAACCGAAACCAACATTAACTCTAATCCCAACCATAACCCTAAACCTAAGCCTAACCTGAACCCTAATGTAAACCTAACTGTAAGCCTAACCATAACCCTATCCCTAACGAACCCTAACCAACACTAAACCTAACCCAACCCTAACCCTAACTCTAAACCTAACACCTAACCCTAACCCTAACACTAACCCTAACCCTAACTCGAAACTTACACCTAATCCAACACTAAACGTAACCCTAACCCTAACTCTAAGCCTAACACTAATCTAACCCTAACACAAAAGTTAACCCTAACCTTAACGCTAACCCTAACCCTAACCCTAACCCAACCTTAATTCTAAACCTAACCCAACCCTAAACCTAACCCTAACCCGAAACCGAACCCAACCCTAACCCTAACCCTGACCCAAACACTAACCCTAACCCTAACACCTAAACATAATGATGACCATAAACCTAACCCTAACCATAACCCGAACCAACCTTAACTCTAATCCCAACCGTAACCCTAACCCTAAGCCTAACCCGAACCCTAATCTAAACCTAACTGTAAGCCTAACCATAACCCTATCCCTAACGAACCCTAACCAACACTAAACCAAACCCTAACCCTAAGCCTAACCCTAAACCATCCCTAAACCCTAACCCTAAACCTAAACTCTAACCATAACCCAACACTAACCCTAACCCTAACCCTTACACTAAGCCTAACCCTAACCCTAACCCTAACCAAACCCTAACACTAAACCTATCCCTAATACTAACACAACCCTAACCCTAAATCTAACCCTAAGACAAATGTAACCCTAAACCTAACCATAACCATAACCCAATAATATTAATCCTAGCCCAAACCCTAACCCTAACCCTAACTATAAATCTAAACCTAACTCAACCCTAACCCTAAACCTAAACCTAACCCTAACTCTAACGCTAGCCCTAACCCTAAAACTGACTCTGATTCTCACCCTAACGCTAACCCAAATTCTCACCCTAACTCTAACTAAATCCTAACCCTAACCTAACCCTCACCCTCACCCTAACACCACCCCCAAGGCTAACCCTAACCCTAAACCTAACTCTAACCCAACACTCATCCTAACCCTAGCCCTAACCCTAAACCTAAACCTAACCTAACCCTAACCCTAAACCGAACGCTACACCTAACATGAGCCCCAACCCAAATTTTACCCTAAACCTCCAACACTAACACTAACCCTCAAACCCTAAGCCTAACCCTAACCCTAGCCCTAACCCTAACCCTAACCCTAACCCTTACCCCCACCCAAAGCCTTACCACACCTCTAACCCTAAACTTAAAATAACCCTAACCATAACCGTAACACTAACTCTGAACTTACACCTAATCCAACGCTAAATGTAACCGTTATCCTAACTCTAAGCCTAACCCTAATCTAACCCTAACCCAAACGTTAACCCTAACCTTAACGCTAACCCTAACCCTAACCCTAACCCAACCTTAATTCAAAACCTAACCCAACCCTAAACCTAACCCTAACCCAAAACCGAAATCTACCCTATACCTAACCCTAACCCAAACACTAACCCTACACATAACACCTAAACCTAATGATGACCGTAAACCTAACCCTAACTCTAACCCAAACCAACCTTAACTCTAATCCCAACCACAACCCTAACCCTACGCCTAACCTGAACCCTAATTTAAACCTAACTGTAACCATAACACTAACCCTATCCCTAATGAACCCTAACCAACACTAAACCAAACCCTAAGCCTAAGCCTAACCCTAACCCAACCCTAACCCTAACTCTAAACCTAACACCTAACCCTAACCCTAACACTAACCCTAAACCTAAACCCAACCCTAAACCCTCACCCTAACTCTAACCTTAAACCTAACCCTAACCTTTATGCTAAGCCTAACCCTAACCCTAAACCTAACCCAACCCTATACCTAACTCTAACCCAAACCCTAACATTAACCCTAACACCTAAACCTAATGCTAACCATAAAGTTAACCCTATCCCTAACCCAACCCAACCTTAACTCGTTTCCTACCCTAACCCAAACTCTAAACCTAAACCTAAACGTAAACCTAAACCTCAACCTACCCTAACCTTAACCTAAACCTAATTGTAACCGTAACCCTAACATTAAGCCTACCACTAACCAACCCTAACCATCACTAAACCTAACCCTAACACTAAGGCTAACCCTAACCGAATCCTAACCCTAAACCTAGCCCTAACCGTAACACTAACCCAACCCTAACGCTATCCCTAACCCTAACCCTACCCTAACCCTAAAAATAACCCTAAACCTAACCCTATCCTTAAACCCAAACCCAAACCCAACCCCAACCTGAACCACAACCCCAACAGCAACCCTAACCCAACCCTAACCCTAACCCTAAACCTAACCCAACACGAACCCTAAACCTAACCATAACCATAACCCTAATGATAAGAGTACCCTAACCCTAACACTAAGCTTAACCCTGACCCTAACCCTAACCCAACGCTAACCCTAATCCTAACCATGACCCTAACCCAAAGCCTAACCCTAACCCTAACCCAAACAATAAAACCTAACCCAACCCTAACCCTAACAGTAACACTAAACCTAATCCTATCTCTAATCCTAACCCTAGCTCTAAGCCTAACGCTAACCATGACCCTAACCTTAACCCTAAGCAAACCCTAACCCTAACCCTAACCCTAACCCCAATCGTAACCCTAACTCGAAACCTAACCCTAACCCTAACACTTACCCTAAACCAACATTAACCATAACACTAACCAAAACCGTAACCCTAACCCTAAGCCTTACCCTAACCCTAAGCCTAATGCTAACCGTAACCCTAACCAACCCTAACCATCACTAAACCTAACCCTAACCCTAAGGTTAACCCTAACTCAACCCTAACCCTAACACTAACTCTAACCCCTAACCCTAACCCTAACACTAACCCTAACGCTGACCCTAACACTAACCCAACGCTAATCCTAACCCTAACCATAACCCTAACCCTAACCAAACCCTAACACTAACCCTATCCCTAATACTAACACAACCCTAACCCTAAACCTAACCCTAAGCCAAACGTAACCCTAAACCTAACCATAACCATAACCCAATAATATTAATACCAGCCCAAACCCTAACCCTAACCCTAAATCTAACCCTAACACAACCCTAACCCTAAACCTAAACCTAACCCTAACTCTAACGCTAGCCCTAACCCGAAAACTGACTCTGATTCTCACCCTAACGCTAACCCAAATTATCACCCTAACTCTAACTCAATCCTAACCCTAACCTAACCCTCACCTTCACCCTAACACCAAACCCAAGGCTAACCCTAACCCTAACCCTAACTCTAACCCAACACTGATCCTAACACTAGCCCTAACCCTAAACCTAAACCTAACCTAACCCTAACCCTAAACCGAAAGCTACACGTAACCTGAGCCCTAACCTTAAATATTACCCTAAACCTCCAACACTAACCATAACCATCAAACCCTAAGCCTAACGCTAACCCTAGCCCTAACCCTATCCCTAACCCTTATCCCCACCCAAAGCCTAACCACAACTCTAACCCTAACCTTAAAATAACCCTAACCATAACCGTAACACTAACTCTAAACTTACACCTAATCCAACACTAACTAAATGTAACCCTTATCCTAACTCTAAGCCTAACCCTAATCTAACCCTAACGCAAACGTTAACACAAACCTTAATGCTAACCCTAACCCTAAACCTAACCCAACCTTAATTCAAAACCTAACCCAACCCTAAACCTAACCCTAACCCGAAACCGAACCCTACCCTATACCTAACCCTAACCCAAACACTAACCCTAACCCTAACACCTAAACCTAATGATGACCGTAAACCTAACCCTAACCCTAACCCAAACCAACATTAACTCTAATCCCAACCATAACCCTATCCCTAAGACTAACCTGAACCCTAATTTAAACCTAACTGTAACCATAACACTAACCCTATCCCTAAAGAACCCTAACCAACACTAAACCAAACCCTAAGCCTAAGCCTAACCCTAACCCAACCCTAACCCTAACTCTAAACCTAACACCTAACCCTAACCCTAACACTAACCCTAACCCTAAACCCAACCCTAATCACTCACCCTAACTCACCTTAAACCTAACCCTAACCCTTATGCTAAGCCTAACCCTAACCCTAAACCTAACCCAACCCTATACCTAACCATAACCCAAACCCTAACACTAACCCTAACACCTAAACCTAATGCTAACCATAAACTTAAGCCTATCCCTAACCCAACCCAACCTTAACTCGTTTCCTACCCTATCCCAAACTCTAACCCTAAACCTAAACCTAAACCTAAACCTCAACCTAACCCTAACCCTAACCTAAACCTAAATGTAACCGTAACCCTAACCTTAAGCGTACCACTAACCAGCCCTAACCATCACTAAACCTAACCCTAACACTAAGGCTAACCCTAACCGAACCCTAACCCTAAACCTATCCCTAACCCTAACACTAAACCAACCCTAACGCTATCCCTAACTCTAACCCTACCCTAACCCTAACCATAACCCTAAACCTAACCCTAAACTTAAACCCAAACCCAATCCCAACCCCAACCTGAACCACAACCCCAACAGCAACCCTAACCCTAAAGCTAAACCTAAATTAACACGAACCCTAACCCTAACCCTAACCATAACCCTAATGATAAGAGTACCCTAACCCTAACACTAACCCTAACCCTGACCCTAACCCTAACCCAACGCTAACCCTAATCCTAAACCTGACCCTAACCCAAAGACTAACCCTAACCCTAACCCAAACAATAAAACCTAACCCAACCCTAACCCTAACAGTAACACTAAACCTAATCCTATCTCTAATCCTAACCCTAGCTCTAAGCCTAATGCTAACCTTAACCCTAACCCTAACCCTAAGCAAACCCTAACCCTAACCATAACCCTAAACTTAACTCCTAATCGTAACCCTAACTCGAACCCTAACCCAAACCCTAACACTTACCCTAAACCAACCCTAACCATAACACTAACCCAAACCGTAACCCTAACCCTAAGCCTTACCCTAACCCTAAGCCTAATGCTAACCCTAACCCTAACCAACCCTAACCATCACTAAACCTAACCCTAAACCTACGGTTAACCCTAACTCAACCCTAACCCTAACACTAACCCTAAACCCTAACCCTAACCCTAACACTAACCCTAACCCTGACCCTAACCCTAACCCAACGCTAACCCTAACCCTAACCATAACCCTAACCCTAACCAAACCCTAACACTAACCCTATCCCTAATACTAACACAACCCTAACCCTAAACCTAACCTTAAGCCAAACGTAACCCTAACACTAACCATAACCATATCCCAATAATATTAATCCTAGCCCGAACCCTAACCCTAACCCTAACTCTAAACCTAACCATAACACAACCCTAACCCTAAACCTAAACCTAACCCTAACTCTACGGCTAGCCCTAACCCTGAACCTGACCCTGATTCTCACGCTAACCCTAACCATAATTCTCACACTAACTATAACCCAATCCTAATCCTAACTTAACCCTCACCCTTACCTAACACTAACCCCAAGGCTAACCCTAACCCTAACTCTAACCCAACACTAATCCTAACCCTAGCCCTAACCCTAAACCTAAACCTAACCTAACACTAACCCTAAACCGAACACTACACCTAACCTGAGCCCTAACCCTAAATTTTACCCTAAACCTCCAACACTAACCCTAACCCTAACCATAACCATAACCATAACCCTAACTCGAAACTTACACCTAATCCAACACTAAACGTAACCCTAACCATTACTCTAAGCCTAACCCTAATCTAACCCTAACCCAAACGTTAACCATAACCTTAACGCTATCCCTAACCCTAACCCAAACCCAACCTTAATTCTAAACCTAACCCAACCCTTAACCTAACCCCAACCCAAAACCGAACCCAACCCTAACCCTAACCCTAACCCAAACACTAACCCTAACCTTAACACCTAAACTTAATGATGACCGTAAACCTAACCCTAACCCTAACCCAAACCAACATAAACTCTAATCCCAACCATAACCCTAACCCTAAGCCTAACCTGAACCCTAATTTAAACCTAACTGTAACCATAACACTAACCCTATCCCTAAAGAACCCTAACCAACACTAAACCAAACCCTAAGCCTAAGCCTAACCCTAACCCAACACTAACCCTAACTCTAAACCTAACACCTAACCCTAACCCTAACACTATCCCTAACCCTAAATCCAACCCTAAACCCTCACCCTAACTCACCTTAAACCTAACCCTAACTCTTATGCTAAGCCTAACCCTAACCCTAAGCCTAAACCTAAACCTAAACCTCAACCTAACCCTAACCCTAACCTAAACCTAAATGTAACCGTAACCCTAACCTTAAGCGTACCACTAACCAACCCTAACCATCACTAAACCTAACCCTAACACTAAGGCTAACCCTAACCGAACCCTAACCCTAAACCTATCCCTAACCCTAACACTAACCCAACCCTAACGCTATCCCTAACCCTAAACCTACCCTAACCCTAACCATAACCCTAAACCTAACCCTAAACTTAAACCCAAACCCAACCCCAACCTGAACCACAACCCCAACAGCAACCCTAACCCTAACCCTAAACCTAAACTAACACGAACCCTAACCCTAACCATAACCATAACCCTAATGATAAGAGTACCCTAACCCTAACACTAACCCTAACCCTGACCCTAACCCTTACCCAACGCTAACCCTAATCCTAAACCTGATCCTAACCCAAAGCCTAACCCTAACCCTAACCCAAACAATAAAACCTAACCCAACCCTAACCCTAACAGTAACACTAAACCTAATCCTATCTCTAATCCTAACCCTAGCTCTAAGCCTAACGCTAACCCTGACCCTAACCCTAAACCTAAGCAAACCCTAACCCTAACCCTAACCCTAACCTTAACTCCTAATCGTAACCCTAACTCGAACCCTAACCCAAACCCTAACACTTACCCTAAACCAACCCTAACCATAACACTAACCAAACCGTAACACTAACCCTAAGCCTTACCCTAACCCTAAGCCTAATGCTAACCCTAACCCTAACCAACCCTAACCATCACTAAACCTAACCCTAAACCTAAGGTTAACCCTAACTCAACCCTAACCCTAACACTAACCCTAAACCCTAACCCTAACACTAAACCTAACCCTGACCCTAACCCTAACACAACGCTAACCCTAACCCTAACCATAACCCTAACCCTAACCAAACCCTAACACTAACCCTATATCTAATACTAACACAACCCTAACCCTAAACCTAACCTTAAGCCAAACGTAACCCTAACACTAACCATAACCATAACCCAATAATATTAATCCTAGCCCGAACCCTAACCCTAACCCTAACTCTAAACCTAACCATAACACAACCCTAACCCTAAACCTAAACCTAACCCTAACTCTACGGCTAGCCCTAACCCTGAACCTGACCCTGATTCTCACGCTAACCCTAACCCTAATTCTCACACTAACTCTAACCCAATCCTAATCCTAACTTAACCCTCACCCTTACCTAACACTAACCCCAAGGCTAACCCTAACCCTAACTCTAACCCAACACTAATCCTAACCCTAGCCCTAACCCTAAACCTAAACCTAACCTAACACTAACCCTAAACCGAACACTACACCTAACCTGAGCCCTAACCCTAAATTTTACCCTAAACCTCCAACACTAACCCTAACCCTAACCATAACCATAACCATAACACTAACTCGAAACTTACACCTAATCCAACACTAAACGTAACCCTAACCATTACTCTAAGCCTAACCCTAATCTAACCCTAACCCAAACGTTAACCATAACTTTAACGCTATCCCTAACCCTAACCCAAACCCAACCTTAATTCTAAACCTAACCCAACCCTAAACCTAACCCAACCCAAAACCGAACCCAACACTATACCTAACCCTAACCCAAACACTAACCCTAACCCTAACACCTAAACCTAATGATGACCATAAACCTAACTCTAACCCTAACCTGAACCAACATTAACTCTAATCCCAACCATAACCCTAACCCTAAGCCTAACCTGAACCCTAATGTAAACCTAACTGTTAGCCTAACAATAACCCTATCCCTAACGAACCCTAACCAACACTAAACCTAACCCAACCCTAACCCTAACTCTAAACCTAACACCTAACCCTAACCCTAACACTAACCCTAACCCTAACTCGAAACTTACACCTAATCCAACACTAAATGTAACCCTAACCCTAACTCTAAGCCTAACACTAATCTAACCCTAACCCAAAAGTTAACCCTAACCTTAACGCTAACCCTAACCCTAACCCTAACCCAACCTTAATTCTAAACCTAACCCAACCCTAAACCTAACCCTAACCCGAAACCGAACCCAACCCTAACCCTAACCCTGACCCAAACACTAACCCTAACCCTAATACCTAAACATAATGATGACCATAAACCTAACCCTAACCATAACCCGAACCAACCTTAACTCTAATCCCAACCGTAACCCTAACCCTAAGCCTAACCCGAACCCTAATCTAAACCTAACTGTAAGCATAACCATAACCCTATCCCTAACGAACCCTAACCAACACTAAAGCAAACCCTAACCCTAAGCCTAACCCAAACCCTAATCTAAACCTAACTGTAAGCCTAACCATAACCCTAACCCTAATGAACCCTAACCAACACTAAACCAAACCCTAACCTTAAGCCTAACCCTAAACCAACCCTAAACCCTAACCCTAAACCTAAACTCTAACCATAACCCAACACTAACCCTAACCCTAAACCTTACGCTAAGCCTAACCCTAACCCTAATCCTAAGCAAACCCTAACCCTAACCCTAACCCTAACCATAACACTAACCCAAACCGTAACCCTAACCCTAAGCCTTACCCTAACCCTAAGACTAATGCTAACCGTAACCCTAACCAACCCTAACCATCACTAAACCTAACCCTAACCCTAAGGTTAACCCTAACTCAACCCTAAACCTAACACTAACTCTCACCCCTAACCCTAACCCTAACCCAAACTCTAAACTTACACCTAATCCAACACTAAACGTAACCCTAACCCTAACTCTAAGCCTAACACTAATCTGACCCTAACCCAAAAGTTAACCCTAACCTTAACGCTAACCCTAACCCTAACCCTAACCCAACCTTAATTCTAAACCTAACCCAACCCTAAACCTAACCCTAACCCGAAACTGAACCCAACCCTAACACTAACCCTGACCCAAACACTAACCCTAACCCTAACACCTAAACATAATGATGACCATAAACCTAACCCTAACCATAACCCGAACCAACCTTAACTCTAATCCCAACCGTAACCCTTACCCTAAGCCTAACCCGAACCCTAATCTAAACCTAACTGTAAGCCTAACCATAACCCTAACCCTAACGAACCCTAACCAACACTAAAGCAAACCCTAACCCTAAGCCTAACCCGAACCCTAATCTAAACCTAACTGTAAGCCTAACCATAACCCTATCCCTAACGAACCCTAACCAACACTAAACCAAACCCTAACCCTAAGCCTAACCCTAAACCATCCCTAAACCCTAACACTAAACCTAAACTCTAACCATAACCCAACACTAACCCTAACCCTAACCCTTACGCTAAGCCTAACCCTAACCCTAACCCTAACCAAACCCTAACACTAAACCTATCCCTAATACTAACACAACCCTAACCCTAAACCTAACCCTAAGCCAAATGTAACCCTAAACCTAACCATAACCATAACCCAATAATATTAATCCTAGCCCAAACCCTAACCCTAACCCTAACTCTAAATCTAAACCTAACTCAACCCTAACCCTAAACCTAAACCTAACCCTAACTCTAACGCTAGCCCTAACCCTAAAACTGACTCTGATTCTCACCCTAACGCTAACCCAAATTCTTACCCTAACTCTAACTAAATCCTAACCCTAACCTAACCCTCACCCTCACCCTAACACCACCCCCAAGGCTAACCCTAACCCTAAACCTAACTCTAACCCAACACTCATCCTAACCCTAGCCCTAACCCTAAACCTAAACCTAACCTAACCCTAACCCTAAACCGAACGCTACACCTAACATGAGCCCTAACCCTAAATTTTACCCTAAACCTCCAACACTAACACTAACCCTCAAACCCTAAGCCTAACCCTAACCCTAGCCCTAACCCTAACCCAACCCTAACCCTTACCCCCACCCAAAGCCTAACCACAACTCTAACCCTAAACTTAAAATAACCCTAACCATAACCGTAACACTAACTCTGAACTTACACCTAATCCAACACTAAATGTAACCGTTATCCTAACTCTAAGCCTAACCCTAATCTAACCCTAACCCAAACGTTAACCCTAACCTTAACGCTAACCCTAACCCTAACCCTAACCCAACCTTAATTCAAAACCTAACCCAACCCTAAACCTAACCCTAACCCAAAACCGAAATCTACCCTATACCTAACCCTAACCCAAACACTAACCCTACACCTAACACCTAAACCTAATGATGACCGTAAACCTAACCCTAACTCTAACCCAAACCAACCTTAACTCTAATCCCAACCACAACCCTAACCCTAAGCCTAACCTGAACCCTAATTTAAACCTAACTGTAACCATAACACTAACCCTATCCCTAACGAACCCTAACCAACACTAAACCAAACCCTAAGCCTAAGCCTAACCCTAACCCAACCCTAACCCTAACTCTAAACCTAACACCTAACCCTCACCCTAACACTAACCCTAAACCTAAACCCAACCCTAAAACCTCACCCTAACTCTAACCTTAAACCTAACCCTAACCTTTATGCTAAGCCTAACCCTAACCCTAAACCTAACCCAACCCTATACCTAACTCTAACCCAAACCCTAACATTAAACCTAACACCTAAACCTAATGCTAACCATAAACTTAACCCTATCCCTAACCCAACCCAACCTTAACTCGTTTCCTACCCTAACCCAAACTCTAACCCTAAACCTAAACCTAAACCTAAACCTCAACCTACCCTAACCTTAACCTAAACCTAATTGTAACCGTAACCCTAACATTAAGCCTACCACTAACCAACCCTAACCATCACTAAACCTAACCCTAACACTAAGGCTAACCCTAACCAAATCCTAACCCTAAACCTATCCCTAACCGTAACACTAACCCAACCCTAACCCTATCCCTAACCCTAACCCTACCCTAACCCTAAAAATAACCCTAAACCTAACCCTATCCTTAAACCCAAACCCAACCCCAACCCCAACCTGAACCACAACCCCAACAGCAACCCTAAACCAACCCTAACCCTAACCCTAAACCTAACCCAACACGAACCCTAACCCTAACCATAACCATAACCCTAATGATAAGAGTACCCTAACCCTAACACTAACCTTAACCCTGACCCTAACCCTAACCCAACGCTAACCCTAATCCTAACCATGACCCTAACCCAAAGCCTAACCCTAACCCTAACCCAAACAATAAAACCTAACCCAACCCTAACCCTAACAGTAACACTAAACCTAATCCTATCTCTAATCCTAACCCTAGCTCTAAGCCTAACGCTAACCATGACCCTAACCTTAACCCTAAGCAAACCCTAACCCTAACCCTAACCCTAACCCCTAATCGTAACCCTAACTCGAAACCTAACCCTAACCCTAACACTTACCCTAAACCAACATTAACCATAACACTAACCCAAACCGTAACCCTAACCCTAAGCCTTACCCTAACCCTAAGCCTAATGCTAACCGTAACCCTAACCAACCCTAACCATCACTAAACCTAACCCTAACCCTAAGGTTAACCCTAACTCAACCCTAACCCTAACACTAACTCTAACCCCTAACCCTAACCCTAACACTAACCCTAACGCTGACCCTAACACTAACCCAACCCTAATCCTAACCCTAACCATAACCCTAACCCTAACCAAACCCTAACACTAACCCTATCCCTAATACTAACACAACCCTAACCCTAAACCTAACCCTAAGCCAAACGTAACCCTAAACCTAACCATAACCATACCCAATAATATTAATACCAGCCCAAACCCTAACCCTAACCCTAACTCTAAATCTAACCCTAACACAACCATAACCCTAAACCTAAACCTAACCCTAACTCTACGGCTAGCCCTAACCCTGAACCTGACCCTGATTCTCACGCTAACCCTAACCCTAATTCTCACACTAACTCTAACCCAATCCTAATCCTAACTTAACCCTCACCCTTACCTAACACTAACCCCAAGGCTAACCCTAACCCTAACTCTAACCCAACACTAATCCTAACCCTAACCCAAACACTAACCCTAACCCTAACACCTAAACATAATGATGACCATAAACCTAACCCTAACCACAACCCGAACCAAAATAAACTCTAATCCCAACCGTAAACCTAACCCTAAGCCTAAGCCGAAACCTAATCTAAACCTAACTGTAAGCCTAACCATAACCCTATCCCTAACGAACCATAACCAACACTAAACCAAACCCTAACCCTAAGCCTGACCCTAAACCAACCCTAAACCCTAACCCTAAACCTAAACTCTAACCATAACCCAACACTAACCCTAACCCTAACCCTAACCCTTACACTAAGCCTAAACCTAACCCTAACCCTAACCAAACACTAACACTAACCCTATCCCTAATACTAACACAACCCTAACCCTAAACCTAACCCTAAGCCAAACGTAACCCTAAACCTAACCATAACCATAACCCAATAATATTAATACCAGCCCAAACCCTAACCCTAACCCTAACTCTAAATCTAACCCTAACACAACCCTAACCCTAAACCTAAACCTAACCCTAACTCTAACGCTAGCCCTAACCCGAAAACTGACTCTGATTCTCACCCTAACGCTAACCCAAATTATCACCCTAACTCTAACTCAATCCTAACCCTAACCTAACCCTCACCTTCACCCTAACACCAAACCCAAGGCTAACCCTAACCCTAACCCTAACTCTAACCCAACACTAATCCTAACCCTAGCCCTAACCCTAAACCTAAACCTAACCTAACCCTAACCCTAAACCGAAAGCTACACGTAACCTGAGCCCTAACCCTAAATATTACCCTAAACCTCCAACACTAACCATAACCATCAAACCCTAAGCCTAACCCTAACCCTAGCCCTAACCCTAACCCTAACCCTTATCCCCACACAAAGCCTAACCACAACTCTAACCCTAACCTTAAAATAACCCTAACCATAACCGTAACACTAACTCTAAACTTACACCTAATCCAACACTAACTAAATGTAACCCTTATCCTAACTCTAAGCCTAACCCTAATCTAACCCTAACGCAAACGTTAACACAAACCTTAACGCTAACCCTAACCCTAACCCTAACCCAACCTTAATTCAAAACCTAACCGAACCCTAAACCTAACCCTAACCCAAAACCGAACCCTACCCTATACCTAACCCTAACCCAAACACTAACCCTAACCCTAACACCTAAACCTAATGATGACCATAAACCTAACTCTAACCCTAACCTGAACCAACATTAACTCTAATCCCAACCATAACCCTAACCTTAAGCCTAACCTGAACCCTAATCTAAACCTAACTGTAAGCCTCACAATAACCCTATCCCTAACGAACCTTAACCAACACTAAACCTAACCCTAACCCTAAGCCTAACCCTAACCCAACGCTAACCCTAACTCTAAACCTAACACCTAACCCTAACCCTAACACTAACCCTAACCCTAACTCTAAACTTACACCTAATCCAACACTAAACGTAACCCTAACCCTAACTCTAAGCCTAACACTAATCTAACCCTAACCCAAAAGTTAACCCTAACCTTAACGCTAACCCTAACCCTAACCCTAACCCAACCTTAATTCTAAACCTAACCCAACCCTAAACCTAACCCTAACCTGAAACCGAACCCAACCCTAACCCTAACCCTGACCCAAACACTAACCCTAACCCTAACACCTAAACATAATGATGACCATAAACCTAACCATAACCATAACCCGAACCAACCTTAACTCTAATCCCAACCGTAACCCTAACCCTAAGCCTAACCCGAACCCTAATCTAAACCTAACTGTAAGCCTAACCATAACTCTATCCCTAACGAACCCTAACCAACACTAAAGCAAACCCTAACCCTAAGCCTAACCCGAACCCTAATCTAAACCTAACTGTAAGCCTAACCATAACCCTAACCCTAACGAACCCTAACCAACACTAAACCAAACCCTAACCTTAAGCCTAACCCTAAACCAACCCTAAACCCTAACCCTAAACCTAAACTCTAACCATAACCCAACACTAACCCTAACCCTAACCCTTACGCTAAGCCTAACCCTAACCCTAACCCTAAGCAAACCCTGACACTAACCCTAACCCTAACCCCTAATCGTAACCCTAACTCGAACCCTAACCCTAACCCTAACACTTACCCTAAACCAACCGTAACCATAACACTAACCCAAACCATAACCCTAACCCTAAGCCTTACCCTAACCCTAAGCCTAATGCTAACCGTAACCCTAACCAACCCTAACCATCACCAAACCTAACCCTAACCCTAAGGTTAACCCTAACTCAACCCTAACCCTAACACTAACTCTAACCCCTAACCCTAACCCTAACCCTAACCCTAACCCAAACTCTAAACTTACACCTAATCCAACACTAAACGTAAACCTAACCCTAACTCTAAGCCTAACACTAATCTAACCCTAACCCAAAAGTTAACCCTAACCTTAACGCTAACCCTAACCCTAACCCTAACCCAACCTTAATTCTAAACCTAACCCAACCCTAAACCTAACCCTAACCCGAAACCGAACCCAACCCTAACACTAACCCTGACCCAAACACTAACCCTAACCCTAACACCTAAACATAATGATGACCATAAACCTAACCCTAACCATAACCCGAACCAACCTTAACTCTAATCCCAACCGTAACCCTAACCCTAAGCCTAACCCAAACCCTAATCTAAACCTAACTGTAAGCCTAACCATAACCCTATCCCTAACGAACCCTAACCAACACTAAACCAAACCCTAACCCTAAGCCTAACCCGAACCCTAATCTAAACCTAACTGTAAGCCTAACCATAACCCTAACCCTAACGAACTCTAACCAACACTAAACCAAACCCTAACCCTAAGCCTAACCCTAAACCAACCCTAAACCCTAACCCTAAACCTAAACTCTAACCATAACCCAACAGTAACCCTAACCCTAACCCTTACGCTAAGCCTAACCCTAACCCTAACCCTAACCAAACCCTAACACTAACCCTATCCCTAATACTAACACAACCCTAACCCTAAACCTAACCCTAAGCCAAATGTAACCCTAAACCTAACCATAACCATAATCCAATAATATTAATCCTAGCCCAAACCCTAACCCTAACCCTAACCCCTAATCGTAACCCTAACTCTAACCCTCACCCTAACCCTAACATTTACCCTAAACAAACCCTAACCATAACACTAACCCAAACCGTAACCCTAACCCTAAGCCTTACCCTAACCCTAAGCCTAATGCCAACCGTAACC
Source organism: Cavia porcellus (assembly GCF_034190915.1). NCBI lineage: Eukaryota > Metazoa > Chordata > Mammalia > Rodentia > Caviidae > Cavia > Cavia porcellus. Next base: position 2,136,645 of record NW_026947547.1, on the reverse strand, counting down.
CTAACCAACCCTAACCATCACTAAACCTAACCCTAAACCTAAGGTTAACCCTAACTCAACTCTAACCCTAACACTAACCCTAACCCCTAACCCTAACCCTAACACTAACCCTAACCCTGACCCTAACCCTAACCCAATGCTAACCCTAACCCTAACCATAACCCTAACCCTAACCAAACCCTAACACTAACCCTATCCCTAATACTAACACAAGCCTAACCCTAAACCTAACCCTAAGCCAAACGTAACCCTAACCTTAAACATAACCATAACCCAATAATATTAATCCTAGCCCGAACCCTAACCCTAACCCTAACTCTAAACCTAACCATAACACAACCCTAACCCTAAACCTAAACCTAACCCTAACTCTAACGCTAGCACTAACCCTGAACCTGACCCTGATTCTCACGCTAACCCTAACCCTAATTCTCACCCTAACTCTAACCCAATCCTAATCCTAACCTAACCTTCACCCTTACCTAACACTAACCCCAAGGCTAACCATAACCCTAAATCTAACCCAACACTAATCCTAACCCTAGCCCTAACCCTAACCCTAAACCTAACCTAACCCTAGCCCTAAACTGAACACTACACCTAACCTGAGCCCTAACCCTAAATTTTACCCTAAACCTCCAACACAAACCCTAACCCTAACCCTAACCATAACCATAACACTAACTCTAAATTTACACCTAATCCAACACTAAACGTAACCCTAACCCTTACTCTAAGCCTAACCCTAATCTAACCCTAAGCCAAATGATAACCCTAACCTTAACGCTATCCCTAACCCTAACCGAAACCCAACCTTAATTCTAAACCTAACCCAACCCTAACCCTAACCCTAACCCAAAACCGAAGCCAACCCTATACCTAACCCTAACCCAAACACTAACCCTAACCCTAACACCTAAACCTAATGATGACCAAAACCTAACTCTAACCCTAACCTGAACCAACCTTAACTCTAATCCCAACCATAATCCTAACCCTAAGCCTAACCTGAACCCTAATCTAAACCTAACTGTAAGCCTAACCATAACCCTATCCCTAACAAACAATAACCAACACTAAACCTAGCCCTAACCCTAAAACTAACCCTAACCTAACACTAACCCTAACTCTAAACCTAACACCTAACCCTAACCCTAACACTAACCCTAACCCTAAACCCAACCCTAAACCCTCACCCTAACTCTAACACTAAACTTAAACCTAACCCTTATGCTAAGCCTAACCCTAACCCTAAACCTAACCAAACCCTATACCTAACCCTAACCCAAACCCTAACACTAACCCTAACACCTAAACCTAATACTAACCATAAACTTAACCCTAGCCCTAACCCAACCCAACCTTAACTCTATTCCTACCCTAACCCAAACTCTAACCCTAAAACTAAACCTAAACCAAAACCTCAACCTAACCCTAAACCTAACCTAAACCTAAATGTAACCGTAATCCTAACTTTAAGCCTACCCCTAACCAACCCTTACCATCACTAAACGTAACCCTAACCCAACCCTAACCCTAACCCTAACCCTAACCCCTAAACCTAAACCTAACACTAACACTAACCCTGAACCTAACCCTACCCCAACGCTAACCCTAACCCTAACCCTGACCCTAAACCAAAGCCTAAACCTAACCCTAAACCAAACAATAAAACCTAACCCAACCCTAACCCTAGCACTAACACTAAACCTAATCCTATATCTAATCCTAACCCTAGCTCTAAGCCTAATGCTAACCCTAACCCTGACCCCTAAACCTAACCCTAACCCGAACCCTAACCCTAACCCTAACACTTACCCTAACCCAACCCTAAACCTAACCCTAACCCTAACGCCTAATCCTAACCCTAACCCGAACCCTAAAACTAACCCTAACACTTACCCTAACACAACCCTAAACCTAACACTAACACAAACTGTAACCCTAACACTAAGTCTTACCCTAACCCTAAGCCTAATGCTAACCCTACCCTAGCACTAAGCCTAAACAACCGTAACCAAACCTAACCCTAATCCTAACCCTAACCCTAACCCTAGCACTTATCCTAACAAAAACCCGAGCGCCAACCCCAAACCAAAACACAACCGCAAACCCTACACTAACCCAACCCTAAACCTATCCTTAACCCTAACACTAACGCAACCCTAACCCTATCCCTAACCCTAACCCTACCCTAAACCTAACCCTAAACCTAACCCTAACCTTAAAGCCAAACCCAATCCCAAACCCCAACCGGAACCACAACCCCAACAGCAACCCTACACCAACCCAAACCCTAACCCTAAACCTAACCCAACACGAACCCTAACCCTAACCATAACCATAACCCTAATGATGAGTACCCGAACCCTAACACTAACCCTGACCTTGACCCTAACCCTAACCCAATGCTAACCCTAATCTTAACCCTGAACCTAACCCAAAGCCTAACCCTAACCCTAACCCAAACAATAAAACCTAACCCAACCCTAACCCTAACACTAACACTAAACCTACTCCTATCTCTAATCCTAACCCTAGCTCTAAGCCTAACGCTAACCCTGACCCTAACCCAAACCCAACCCTAACCCTAACCCTAACCCTAAACCCTAATCGTAACCCTAACTCGAACTTTAAACCTAACCCTAACACTTACCCTAAACCAACCCTAACCCTAACACTAACCCAAACAGTAACCCTAATCCTAAGCCTTACCCTAACCCTAAGCCTAATGCTAACCCTAACCCTAACCAACCCTAACCGTCACTAAACCTAACCCTAACCCTAAGGTTAACCCTAACTCAACCCTAACCCTAACCCTAACCCTAACCCCTAGCACTAACCCTAACACTAACCCTAACCCTGACCCTAACCCTAACCCAACACTAAACCTAACCCTAACCCTGACCCTAACCCAAAGTCTAACCCTAAGCCTAACCTAAACAATAAAACCTAACCCAACCCTAAACCTAACAATAACACTAAACCTAATCCTATCTCTCATCCTAACCCTAGCTCTAAGCCTAACGCTAACCCTGACCCTAACCCTAACCCTAACCCTAACCCTAACCCTAACTCTAAACTTACACCTAATCCAACACTAAACGTAACCCTAACCCTAACTCTAAGACTTACACTGATCTAACCCTAACCCAAAAGTTAACCCTAACCTTAACGCTAACCCTAACCCTAACCCTAACCCAACCTTAATTCTAAACATAACCCAACCCTAAACCTAACCCTAACCCGAAACAAAACCCAACACTATACCTAACCCTAACCCAAACACTAACCCTAACACTAACACCTAAACATAATGATGACCATAAACCTAACCCTAACCACAACCCGAACCAAAATAAACTCTAATCCCAACCGTAAACCTAACCCTAAGCCTAAGCCGAAACCTAATCTAAACCTAAGTGTAAGCCTAACCATAACCCTATCCCTAACGAACCATAACCAACACTAAACCAAACCCTAACCCTAAGCCTAACCCTAAACCAACCCTAAACCCTAACCCTAAACCTAAACTCTAACCATAACCCAACACTAACCCTAACCCTAACCCTAACCCTTACACTAAGCCTAAACCTAACCCTAACCCTAACCAAACACTAACACTAACCCTATCCCTAATACTAACACAACCCTAACCCTAAACCTAACCCTAAGCCAAACGTAACCCTAAACCTAACCATAACCATAACCCAATAATATTAATACCAGCCCAAACCCTAACCCTAACCCTAACTCTAAATCTAACCCTAACACAACCCTAACCCTAAACCTAAACCTAACCCTAACTCTAACGCTAGCCCTAACCCGAAAACTGACTCTGATTCTCACCCTAACGCTAACCCAAATTATCACCCTAACTCTAACTCAATCCTAACCCTAACCTAACCCTCACCTTCACCCTAACACTAACCCCAAGGCTAACCCTAACCCTAACCCTAACTCTAACCCAACACTAATCCTAACCCTATCCCTAACCCTAAACCTAAACCTAACCTAACCCTAACTCTAAACCGAAAGCTACACGTAACCTGAGCCCTAACCCTAAATTTTACCCTAAACCTCCAACACTAACCATAACCATCAAACCCTAAGTCTAACCCTAACCCTAGCCCTAACCCTAACCCTAACCCTTACCCCCACCCAAAGCCTAACCACAACTCTAACCCTAACCTTAAAATAACCCTAACCATAACCGTAACACTAACTCTAAACTTACACCTAATCCAACACTAACTAAATGTAACCCTTATCCTAACTCTAAGCCTAACCCTAATCTAACCCTAACGCAAACGTTAACACAAACCTTAACGCTAACCCTAACCCGAACCCTAACCCAACCTTAATTCAAAACCGAACCCAACCCTAAACCTAACCCTAACCCGAAACCGAACCCTACCCTATACCTAACCCTAACCCAAACACTAACCCTAACCCTAACACCTAAACCTAATGATGACCGTAAACCTAACCCTAACCCTAACCCAAACCAACCTTAACTCTAATCCCAACCATAACCCTAACCCTAAGCCTAACCTGAACCCTAATTTAAACCTAACTGTAACCATAACACTAACCCTATCCCTAAAGAACCCAAACCAACACTAAACCAAACCCTAAGCCTAAGCCTAACCCTAACCCAACCCTAACCCTAACTCTAAACCTAACACCTAACCCTAACCCTAACACTAACCCTAACCCTAAACCCAACCCTAAACCCTCACCATAACTCACCTTAAACCTAACCCTAACCCTTATGCTAAGCCTAACCCTAACCCTAAACCTAACCCAACCCTATACCTAACCCTAACCCAAACCCTAACACTAACCCTAACACCTAAACCTAATGCTAACCATAAACTTAACCCTATCCCTAACCCAACCCAACCTTAACTCGTTTCCTACCCTAACCCAAACTCTAACCCTAAACCTAAACCTAAACCTAAACCTCAACCTAACCCTAACCCTAACCTAAACCTAAATGTAACCGTAACCCTAACCTTAAGCCTACCACTAACCAACCCTAACCATCACTAAACCTAACCCTAACAATAAGGCTAACCCTAACCGAACCCTAACCCTAAACCTATCCCTAATCCTAACACTAACCCAACCCTAACACTATCCCTAACCCTAACCCTACCCTAACCCTAACCATAAGCCTAAACCTAACCCTAAACTTAAACCCAAACCCAACCCCAACCCCAACCTGAACCACAACCCCAACAGCAACCCTAACCCTAACCCTAAAACTAAACTAACACGAACCCTAACCCTAACCATAACCATAACCCTAATGATAAGAGTACCCGAACCCTAACACTAACCCTAACCCTGACCCTAACCCTAACCCAACGCTAACCCTAATCCTAAACCTGACCCTAACCCAAAGCCTAACCCTAACCCTAAACCAAACAATAAAACCTAACCCAACCCTAACCCTAACAGTAACACTAAACCTAATCCTATCTCTAATCCTAACCCTAGCTCTAAGCCTGACGCTAACCCTGACCCTAACCCTAACCCTAAGCAAACCCTAACCCTAACCCTAACCCTAACCCTAACTCCTAATCGTAAACCTAACTCGAACCCTAACCCAAACCCTAACACTTACCGTAAACCAACCCTAACCATAACACTAACCCAAACCGTAACCCTAACCCTAAGCCTTACCCTAACCCTAAGCCTAATGCTAACCCTAACCCTAACCAACCCTAACCATCACTAAACCTAACCCTACACCTAAGGTTAACCCTAACTCAACCCTAACCCTAACACTAACCCTAACCCTTAACCCTAACCCTAACACTAACCCTAACCCTGACCCTAACCCTAACCCAACGCTAACCCTAACCCTACCCGTAACCCTAACCCTAACCAAACCCTAACACTAACCCTATCCCTAATACTAACACAACCCTAACCCTAAACCTAACCTTAAGCCAAACGTAACCCTAACACTAACCATAACCATAACCCAATAATATTAATCCTAGCCCGAACCCTAACCCTAAACCTAACTCTAAACCTAACCATAACACAACCCTAACCCTAAACCTAAACCTAACCCTAACTCTACGGCTAGCGCTAACCCTGAACCTGACCCTGATTCTCACGCTAACCCTAACCCTAATTCTCACACTAACTCTAACCCAATCCTAATCCTAACTTAACCCTCACCCTTACCTAACACTAACCCCAAGGCTAACCCTAACCCTAACTCTAACCCAACACTAATCCTAACCCTAGCCCTAACCCTAAACCTAAAGCTAACCTAACACTAACCCTAAACCGAACACTACACCTAACCTGAGCCCTAACCCTAAATTTTACCCTAAACCTCCAACACTAACCCTAACCCTAACCATAACCATAACCATAACACTAACTCGAAACTTACACCTAATCCAACACTAAACGTAACCCTAACCATTACTCTAAGCCTAACCCTAATCTAACCCTAACCCAAACGTTAACCATAACCTTAACGCTATCCCTAACCCTAACCCAAACCCAACCTTAATTCTAAACCTAACCCAACCCTAAACCTAACCCAACCCAAAACCGAACCCAACACTATACCTAACCCTAACCCAAACACTAACCCTAACCCTAACATCTAAACCTAATGATGACCATAAACCTAACTCTAACCCTAACCTGAACCAACATTAACTCTAATCCCAACCATAACCCTAACCCTAAGCCTAACCTGAACCCTAATGTAAACCTAACTGTAAGTCTAACCATAACCCTATCCCTAATGAACCCTAACCAACACTAAACCTAACCCAACCCTAACCCTAACTCTAAACCTAACACCTAACCCTAACCCTAACACTAACCCTAACCCTAACTCGAAACTTACACCTAATCCAACACTAAACGTAACCCTAACCCTAACTCTAAGCCTAACACTAATCTAACCCTAACCCAAAAGTTAACCCTAACCTTAACGCTAACCCTAACCCTAACCCAACCTTAATTCTAAACCTAACCCAACCCTAAACCTAACCCTAACCCAAAACCGAACCCAACCCTAACCCTAACCCTGACCCAAACACTAACCCTAACCCTAACACCTAAACATAATGATGACCATAAACCTAACCCTAACCATAACCCGAACCAACCTTAACTCTAATCCCAACCGTAACCCTAAACCTAAGCCTAACCCGAACCCTAATCTAAACCTAACTGTAAGCCTAACCATAACCCTATCCCTAACGAACCCTAACCAACACTAAACCAAACCCTAACCCTAAGCCTAACCCGAACCCTAATCTAAACCTAACTGTAAGCCTAACCATAACCCTATCCCTAACGAACCCAACCAACACTAAACCAAACCCTAACCCTAAGCCTAACCCTAAACCATCCCTAAACCCTAACCCTAAACCTAAACTCTAACCATAACCCAACACTAAACCTAACCCTAACCCTTACGCTAAGCCTAACCCTAACCCTAACCCTAAACAAACCCTAACACTAAACCTATCCCTAATACTAACACAACCCTAACCCTAAACCTAACCCTAAGCCAAATGTAACCCTAAACCTAACCATAACCATAACCCAATAATATTAATCCTAGCCCAAACCCTAACCCTAACCCTAACTCTAAATCTAAACCTAACTCAACCCTAACCCTAAACCTAAACCTAACCCTAACTCTAACGCTAGCCCTAACCCTAAAACTGACTCTGATTCTCACCCTAACCCTAACCCAAATTATCACCCTAACTCTAACTAAATCCTAACCCTAACCTAACCCTCACCCTCACCCTAACACCACCCCCAAGGCTAACCCCAACCCTAAACCTAACTCTAACCCAACACTCATCCTAACCCTAGCCCTAACCCTAAACCTAAACCTAACCTAACCCTAACCCTAAACCGAACGCTACACCTAACATGAGCCCTAACCCTAAATTTTAACCTAAACCTCCAACACTAACACTAACCCTCAAACCCTAAGCCTAACCCTAACCCTAGCCCTAACCCTAACCCTAACCCTAACCCTTACCCCCACCCAAAGCCTAACCACAACTCTAACCCTAAACTTAAAATAACCCTAACCATAACCGTAACACTAACTCTGAACTTACACCTAATCCAACACTAAATGTAACCCTTATCCTAACTCTAAGCCTAACCCTAATCTAACCCTAACCCAAACGTTAACCCTAACCTTAACGCTAACCCTAACCCTAACCCTAACCCAACCTTAATTCAAAACCTAACCCAACCCTAAACCTAACCCTAACCCAAAACCGAAATCTACCCTATACCTAACCCTAACCCAAACACTAACCCTACACCTAACACATAAACCTAATGATGACCGTAAACCTAACCCTAACTCTAACCCAAACCAACCTTAACTCTAATCCCAACCACAACCCTAACCCTAAGCCTAACCTGAACCCTAATTTAAACCTAACTGTAACCATAACACTAACCCTATCCCTAACGAACCCTAACCAACACTAAACCAAACCCTAAGCCTAAGCCTAACCCTAACCCAACCCTAACCCTAACTCTAAACCTAACACCTAACCCTAACCCTAACACTAACCCTAAAGCTAAAACCAACCCTAAACCCTCACCCTAACTCTAACCTTAAACCTAACCCTAACCTTTATGCTAAGCCTAACCCTAATCCTAAACCTATCCCAACCCTATACCTAACTCTAACCCAAACCCTAACATTAACCCTAACTCCTAATCCTAATGCTAACCATAAACTTAACCCTATCCCTAACCCAACCCAACCTTAACTCGTTTCCTACCCTAACCCAAACTCTAACCCTAAACCTAAACCTAAACCTAAACCTCAACCTACCCTAACCTTAACCTAAACCTAATTGTAACCGTAACCCTAACATTAAGCGTACCACTAACCAACCCTAACGATCACTAAACCTAACCCTAACACTAAGGCTAACCCTAACCAAATCCTAACCCTAAACCTATCCCTAACCGTAACACTAACCCAAACCTAACCCTATCCCTAACCCTAACACTACCCTAACCCTAACCATAACCCTAAACCTAACCCTATCCTTAAATCCAAACCCAACCCGAAACCCAACCTGAACCACAACCCCAACAGCAACCCTAACCCAACCCTAACCCTAACCCTAAACCTAACCCAACACGAACCCTAACCCTAACCATAACCATAACCCTAATGATAAGAGTACCCTAACCCTAACACTAACCTTAACCCTGACTCTAATCCTAACCCAACGCTAACCCTAATCCTAACCATGACCCTAACCCAAAGCCTAACCCTAACCCTAACCCAAACAATAAAACCTAACCCAACCCTAACCCTAACAGTAACACTAAACCTAATCCTAACTCTAATCCTAATCCTAGCTCTAAGCCTAACGCTAACCATGACCCTAACCCTAACCCTAAGCAAACCCTAACCCTAACCCTAACCCTAACCTTAACCCCTAATCGTAACCCTAACTCGAACCCTAACCCTAACCCTAACACTTACCCTAAACCAACATTAACCATAACACTAACCCAAACCGTAACCCTAACCCTAAGCCTTACCCTAACCCTAAGCCTAATGCTAACCGTAACCCTAACCAACCCTAACCATCACTAAACCTAACCCTAACCCTAAGGTTAACCCTAACTCAACCCTAACCCTAACACTAACTCTAACCCCTAACCCTAACCCTAACACTAACCCTAACGCTGACCCTAACACTAACCCAACGCTAATCCTAACCCTAACCATAACCCTAACCCTAACCAAACCCTAACACTAACCCTATCCCTAATACTAACACAACCCTAACCCTAAACCTAACCCTAAGCCAAACGTAACCCTAAACCTAACCATAACCATAAGCCAATAATATTAATACCAGCCCAAACCCTAACCCTAACCCTAACTCTAAATCTAACCCTAACACAACCCTAACCCTAAACCTAAACCTAACCCTAACTCTAACGCTAGCCCTAACCCGAAAACTGACTGATTCTCACCCTAACGCTAACCCAAATTATCACCATAACTCTAACTCAATCCTAACCCTAACCTAACCCTCACCTTCACCCTAACACCAAACCCAAGGCTAACCCTAACCCTAACCCTAACTCTAACCCAACACTAATCCTAACCCTAGCCCTAACCCTAAACCTAAACCTAACCTAACCCTAACCCTAAACCGAAAGCTACACGTAACCTGAGCCCTAACCCTAAATATTACCCTAAACCTCCAACACTAACCATAACCATCAAACCCTAAGCCTAACCCTAACCCTAGCCCTAACCCTAACCCTAACCCTTATCCCCACCCAAAGCCTAACCACAACTCTAAACCTAACCTTAAAATAACCCTAACCATAACCGTAACACTAACTCTAAACTTACACCTAATCCAACACTAACTAAATGTAACCCTAATCCTAACTCTAAGCCTAACCCTAATCTAACCCTAACGCAAACGTTAACACAAACCTTAACGCTAACCCTAACCCTAACCCTAACCCAACCTTAATTCAAAACCTAACCCAACCCTAAACCTAACCCTAACCCGAAACCGAACCCTACCCTATACCTAACCCTAACCCAAACACTAACACTAACCCTAACACCTAAACCTAATGATGACCGTAAACCTAACCCTAACCCTAACCCAAACCAACATTAACTCTAATCCCAACCATAACCCTAACCCTAAGCCTAACCTGAACCCTAATTTAAACCTAACTGTAACCATAACACTAACCCTATCCCTAAAGAACCCTAACCAACACTAAACCAAACCCTAAGCCTAAGCCTAACCCTAACCCAACCCTAACCCTAACTCTAAACCTAACACCTAACCCTAACCCTAACACTAACCCTAACCCTAAACCCAACCCTAAACCCTCACCCTAACTCACCTTAAACCTAACCCTAACCCTTATGCTAAGCCTAACCCTAACCCTAAACCTAAACCTAAACCTAAACCTCAACCTAACCCTAACCCTAACCTAAACCTAAATGTAACCGTAACCCTAACCTTAAGCGTACCACTAACCAACCCTAACCATCACTAAACCTAACCCTAACACTAAGGCTAACCCTAACCGAACCCTAACCCTAAACTTATCCCTAACCCTAACACTAACCCAACCCTAACGCTATCCCTAACCCTAACCCTACCCTAACCCTAACCATAACCCTAAACCTAACCCTAAACTTAAACCCAAACCCAACCCCAACCTGAACCACAACCCCAACAGCAACCCTAACCCTAACTCTAAACCTAAACTAACACGAACCCTAACCCTAACCATAACCATAACCCTAATGATAAGAGTACCCTAACCCTAACACTAACCCTAACCCTGACCCTAACCCTTACCCAACGCTAACCCTAATCCTAAACCTGACCCTAACCCAAAGCCTAACCCTAACCCTAACCCAAACAATAAAACCTAACCCAACCCTAACCCTAACAGTAACACTAAACCTAATCCTATCTCTAATCCTAATCCTAGCTCTAAGCCTAACGCTAACCCTGACCCTAACCCTAACCCTAAGCAAACCCTAACCCTAACCCTAACCCTAACCTTAACTCCTAATCGTAACCCTAACTCGAACCCTAACCCAAACCCTAACACTTACCCTAAACCAACCCTAACCATAACACTAACCCAAACCGTAACCCTAACCCTAAGCCTTACCCTAACCCTAAGCCTAATTCTAACCCTAACCCTAACCAACCCTAACCATCACTAAACCTAACCCTAAACCTAAGGTTAACCCTAACTCAACCCTAACCCTAACACTAACCCTAAACCCTAACCCTAACCCTAACACTAAACCTAACCCTGACCCTAACCCTAACCCAACGCTAACCCTAACCCTAACCATAACCCTAACCCTAACCAAACCCTAACACTAACCCTATCCCTAATACTAACACACCCCTAACCCTAAACCTAACCTTAAGCCAAACGTAACCCTAACACTAACCATAACCATAACCCAATAATATTAATCCTAGCCCGAACCCTAACCCTAACCCTAACTCTAAACCTAACCATAACACAACCCTAACCCTAAACCTAAACCTAACCCTAACTTTACGGCTAGCCCTAACCCTGAACCTGACCCTGATTCTCACGCTAACCCTAACCCTAATTCTCACACTAACTCTAACCCAATCCTAATCCTAACTTAACCCTCACCCTTACCTAACACTAACCCCAAGGCTAACCCTAACCCTAACTCTAACCCAACACTAATCCTAACCCTAGCCCTAACCCTAAACCTAAACCTAACCTAACACTAACCCTAAACCGAACACTACACCTAACCTGAGCCCTAACCCTAAATTTTACCCTAAACCTCCAACACTAACCCTAACCCTAACCATAACCATAACACTAACTCGAAACTTACACCTAATCCAACACTAAACGTAACCCTAACCATTACTCTAAGCCTAACCCTAATCTAACCCTAACCCAAACGTTAACCATAAACTTAACGCTATCCCTAACCCTAACCCAAACCCAACCTTAATTCTAAACCTAACCCAACCCTAAACCTAACCCAACCCAAAACCGAACCCAACACTATACCTAACCCTAACCCAAACACTAACCCTAACCCTAACACCTAAACCTAATGATGACCATAAACCTAAATCTAACCCTAACCTGAACCAACATTAACTCTAATCCCAACCATAACCCTAACCCTAAGCCTAACCTGAACCCTAATGTAAACCTAACTGTAAGCCTAACCATAACCCTATCCCTAACGAACCCTAACCAACACTAAACCTAACCCAACCCTAACCCTAACTCTAAACCTAACACCTAACCCTAACCCTAACACTAACCCTAACGCTAACTCGAAACTTACACCTAATCCAACACTAAACGTAACCCTAACCCTAACTCTAAGCCTAACACTAATCTAACCCTAACACAAAAGTTAACCCTAACCTTAACGCTAACCCTAACCCTAACCCTAACCCAACCTTAATTCTAAACCTAACCCAACCCTAAACCTAACCCTAACCCGAAACCGAACCCAACCCTAACCCTAACCCTGACCCAAACACTAACCCTAACCCTAACACCTAAACATAATGATGACCATAAACCTAACCCTAACCATAACCCGAACCAACCTTAACTCTAATCCCAACCGTAACCCTAACCCTAAGCCTAACCCGAACCCTAATCTAAACCTAACTGTAAGCCTAACCATAACCCTATCCCTAACGAACCCTAACCAACACTAAACCAAACCCTAACCCTAAGCCTAACCCGAAACCTAATCTAAACCTAACTGTAAGCCTAACCATAACCTTATCCCTAACGAACCCTAACCAACACTAAACCAAACCCTAACCCTACGCCTAACCCTAAACCATCCCTAAACACTAACCCTAAACCTAAACTCTAACCATAACCTAACACTAACCCTAACCCTAACCCTTACGCTAAGCCTAACCCTAACCCTAACCCTAACCAAACCCTAACACTAAACCTATCCCTAATACTAACACAACCCTAACCCTAAACCTAACCCTAAGCCAAATGTAACCCTAAACCTAACCATAACCATAACCCAATAATATTAATCCTAGCCCAAACCCTAACCCTAACCCTAACTCTAAATCTAAACCTAACTCAACCATAACCCTAAACCTAAACCTAACCCTAACTCTAACGCTAGCCCTAACCCTAAAACTGACTCTGATTCTCACCCTAACGCTAACCCAAATTCTCACCCTAACTCTAACTAAATCCTAACCCTAACCTAACCCTCACCCTCACCCTAACACCACCCCCAAGGCTAACCCTAACCCTAAACCTAACTCTAACCCAACACTCATCCTAACCCTAGCCCTAACCCTAAACCTAAACCTAACCTAACCCTAACCCTAAACCGAACGCTACACCTAACATGAGCCCTAACCCTAAATTTTACCCTAAACCTCCAACACTAACACTAACCCTCAAACCCTAAGCCTAACCCTAACCCTAACCCTAGCCCTAACCCTAACCCTAACCCTTACCCCCACCCAAAGCCTAACCACAACTCTAACCCTAAACTTAAAATAACCCTAACCATAACCGTAACACTAACTCTGAACTTACACCTAATCCAACACTAAATGTAACCCTTATCCTAACTCTAAGCCTAACCCTAATCTAACCCTAAACCAAACGTTAACCCTAACCTTAACGCTAACCCTAACCCTAACCCTAACCCAACCTTAATTCAAAACCTAACCCAACCCTAAACCTAACCCTAACCCAAAACCGAAATCTACCCTATACCTAACCCTAACCCAAACACTAACCCTACACCTAACACCTAAACCTAATGATGACCGTAAACCTAACCCTAACTCTAACCCAAACCAATCTTAACTCTAATCCCAACCATAACCCTAACCCTAAGCCTAACCCTAACCCAACCCTAACCCTAACTCTAAACCTAACACCTAACCCTAACCCTAACACTACCCCTAACCCTAACTCTAAACTTACACCTAATCCAACACTAAACGTAACCCTAACCCTAACTCTAAGCCTAACACTAATCTAACCCTAACCCAAAAGTTAACCCTAACATTAACGCTAACCCTAACCCTAACCCTAACCCAACCTTAATTCTAAACCTAACCCAACCCTAAACCTAACCCTAACCCGAAACCGAACCCAACCCTAACCCTAACCCTGACCCAAACACTAACCCTAACCCTAACACCTAAACATAATGATGACCATAAACCTAACCCTAACCATAACCCGAACCAACCTTAAATCTAATCCCAACCGTAACCCTAACCCTAAGCCTAACCCGAACCCTAATCTAAACCTAACTGTAAGCCTAACCATAACCCTATCCCTAACGAAACCTAACCAACACTAAACCAAACCCTAACCCTAAGCCTAACCCGAACCCTAATCTAAACCTAACTGTAAGCCTAACCATAACCCTATCCCTAACGAACCCTAACCAACACTAAACCAAACCCTAACCCTAACCCTAACCCTATCCCTAACCCTAACCCTACCCTAAACCTAACCCTAAACCTAACCCTAACCTTAAAGCCAAACCCAATCCCAAACCCCAACCGGAACCACAACCCCAACAGCAACCCTAACCCAACCCAAACCCTAACCCTAAACCTAACCCAACACGAACCCTAACCCTAACCATAACCATGACCCTAAGGATGAGTACCCGAACCCTAACACTAACCCTGACCGTGACCCTAACCCTAACCCAATGCTAACCCTAATCTTAACCCTGAACCTAACCCAAAACCTAACCCTAACCCTAACCCAAACCATAAAACCTAACCCAACCCTAACCCTAACACTAACACTAAACCTACTCCTATCTCTAATCCTAACCCTAGCTCTAAGCCTAACGCTAACCCTGACCCTAACCCTAACCCAACCCTAACCCTAACCCTAACCCTAAACCCTAATCGCAACCCTAACTCGAACCTTAAACCTAACCCTAACACTTACCCTAAACCAACCCTAACCCTAACACTAACCCAAACAGTAACCCTAATCCTAAGCCTTACCCTAACCCTAAGCCTAATGCTAACCCTAACCCTAACCAACCCTAACCGTCACTAAACCTAACCCTAACCCTAAGGTTAACCCTAACTCAACCCTAACCCTAACCCTAACCCTAACCCCTAGCACTAACCCTAACACTAACCCTAACCCTGACCCTAACCCTAACCCAACACTAAACCTAACCCTAACCCTGACCCTAACCCAAAGTCTAACCCTAAGCCTAACCTAAACAATAAAACCTAACCCAACCCTAAACCTAACAATAACACTAAACCTAATCCTATCTCTCATCCTAACCCTAGCTCTAAGCCTAACGCTAACCCTGACCCTAACCCTAACCCTAACCCTAACCCTAACTCTAAACTTACACCTAATCCAACACTAAACGTAACCCTAACCCTAACTCTAAGACTTACACTGATCTAACCCTAACCCAAAAGTTAACCCTAACCTTAACGCTAACCCTAACCCTAACCCTAACCCAACCTTAATTCTAAACATAACCCAACCCTAAACCTAACCCTAACCCGAAACAAAACCCAACACTATACCTAACCCTAACCCAAACACTAACCCTAACACTAACACCTAAACATAATGATGACCATAAACCTAACCCTAACCACAACCCGAACCAAAATAACCTCTAATCCCAACCGTAAACCTAACCCTAAGCCTAAGCCGAAACCTAATCTAAACCTAAGTGTAAGCCTAACCATAACCCTATCCCTAACGAACCATAACCAACACTAAACCAAACCCTAACCCTAAGCCTAACCCTAAACCAACCCTAAACCCTAACCCTAAACCTAAACTCTAACCATAACCCAACACTAACCCTAACCCTAACCCTAACCCTTACACTAAGCCTAAACCTAACCCTAACCCTAACCAAACACTAACACTAACCCTATCCCTAATACTAACACAACCCTAACCCTAAACCTAACCCTAAGCCAAACGTAACCCTAAACCTAACCATAACCATAACCCAATAATATTAATACCAGCCCAAACCCTAACCCTAACCCTAACTCTAAATCTAACCCTAACACAACCCTAACCCTAAACCTAAACCTAACCCTAACTCTAACGCTAGCCCTAACCCGAAAACTGACTCTGATTCTCACCCTAACGCTAACCCAAATTATCACCCTAACTCTAACTCAATCCTAACCCTAACCTAACCCTCACCTTCACCCTAACACTAACCCCAAGGCTAACCCTAACCCTAACCCTAACTCTAACCCAACACTAATCCTAACCCTATCCCTAACCCTAAACCTAAACCTAACCTAACCCTAACTCTAAACCGAAAGCTACACGTAACCTGAGCCCTAACCCTAAATTTTACCCTAAACCTCCAACACTAACCATAACCATCAAACCCTAAGTCTAACCCTAACCCTAGCCCTAACCCTAACCCTAACCCTTACCCCCACCCAAAGCCTAACCACAACTCTAACCCTAACCTTAAAATAACCCTAACCATAACCGTAACACTAACTCTAAACTTACACCTAATCCAACACTAACTAAATGTAACCCTTATCCTAACTCTAAGCCTAACCCTAATCTAACCCTAACGCAAACGTTAACACAAACCTTAACGCTAACCCTAACCCGAACCCTAACCCAACCTTAATTCAAAACCGAACCCAACCCTAAACCTAACCCTAACCCGAAACCGAACCCTACCCTATACCTAACCCTAACCCAAACACTAACCCTAACCCTAACACCTAAACCTAATGATGACCGTAAACCTAACCCTAACCCTAACCCAAACCAACCTTAACTCTAATCCCAACCATAACCCTAACCCTAAGCCTAACCTGAACCCTAATTTAAACCTAACTGTAACCATAACACTAACCCTATCCCTAAAGAACCCAAACCAACACTAAACCAAACCCTAAGCCTAAGCCTAACCCTAACCCAACCCTAACCCTAACTCTAAACCTAACACCTAACCCTAACCCTAACACTAACCCTAACCCTAAACCCAACCCTAAACCCTCACCATAACTCACCTTAAACCTAACCCTAACCCTTATGCTAAGCCTAACCCTAACCCTAAACCTAACCCAACCCTATACCTAACCCTAACCCAAACCCTAACACTAACCCTAACACCTAAACCTAATGCTAACCATAAACTTAACCCTATCCCTAACCCAACCCAACCTTAACTCGTTTCCTACCCTAACCCAAACTCTAACCCTAAACCTAAACCTAAACCTAAACCTCAACCTAACCCTAACCCTAACCTAAACCTAAATGTAACCGTAACCCTAACCTTAAGCCTACCACTAACCAACCCTAACCATCACTAAACCTAACCCTAACAATAAGGCTAACCCTAACCGAACCCTAACCCTAAACCTATCCCTAATCCTAACACTAACCCAACCCTAACACTATCCCTAACCCTAACCCTACCCTAACCCTAACCATAAGCCTAAACCTAACCCTAAACTTAAACCCAAACCCAACCCCAACCCCAACCTGAACCACAACCCCAACAGCAACCCTAACCCTAACCCTAAAACTAAACTAACACGAACCCTAACCCTAACCATAACCATAACCCTAATGATAAGAGTACCCGAACCCTAACACTAACCCTAACCCTGACCCTAACCCTAACCCAACGCTAACCCTAATCCTAAACCTGACCCTAACCCAAAGCCTAACCCTAACCCTAAACCAAACAATAAAACCTAACCCAACCCTAACCCTAACAGTAACACTAAACCTAATCCTATCTCTAATCCTAACCCTAGCTCTAAGCCTGACGCTAACCCTGACCCTAACCCTAACCCTAAGCAAACCCTAACCCTAACCCTAACCCTAACCCTAACTCCTAATCGTAAACCTAACTCGAACCCTAACCCAAACCCTAACACTTACCGTAAACCAACCCTAACCATAACACTAACCCAAACCGTAACCCTAACCCTAAGCCTTACCCTAACCCTAAGCCTAATGCTAACCCTAACCCTAACCAACCCTAACCATCACTAAACCTAACCCTACACCTAAGGTTAACCCTAACTCAACCCTAACCCTAACACTAACCCTAACCCTTAACCCTAACCCTAACACTAACCCTAACCCTGACCCTAACCCTAACCCAACGCTAACCCTAACCCTACCCGTAACCCTAACCCTAACCAAACCCTAACACTAACCCTATCCCTAATACTAACACAACCCTAACCCTAAACCTAACCTTAAGCCAAACGTAACCCTAACACTAACCATAACCATAACCCAATAATATTAATCCTAGCCCGAACCCTAACCCTAAACCTAACTCTAAACCTAACCATAACACAACCCTAACCCTAAACCTAAACCTAACCCTAACTCTACGGCTAGCGCTAACCCTGAACCTGACCCTGATTCTCACGCTAACCCTAACCCTAATTCTCACACTAACTCTAACCCAATCCTAATCCTAACTTAACCCTCACCCTTACCTAACACTAACCCCAAGGCTAACCCTAACCCTAACTCTAACCCAACACTAATCCTAACCCTAGCCCTAACCCTAAACCTAAAGCTAACCTAACACTAACCCTAAACCGAACACTACACCTAACCTGAGCCCTAACCCTAAATTTTACCCTAAACCTCCAACACTAACCCTAACCCTAACCATAACCATAACCATAACACTAACTCGAAACTTACACCTAATCCAACACTAAACGTAACCCTAACCATTACTCTAAGCCTAACCCTAATCTAACCCTAACCCAAACGTTAACCATAACCTTAACGCTATCCCTAACCCTAACCCAAACCCAACCTTAATTCTAAACCTAACCCAACCCTAAACCTAACCCAACCCAAAACCGAACCCAACACTATACCTAACCCTAACCCAAACACTAACCCTAACCCTAACACCTAAACCTAATGATGACCATAAACCTAACTCTAACCCTAACCTGAACCAACATTAACTCTAATCCCAACCATAACCCTAACCCTAAGCCTAACCTGAACCCTAATGTAAACCTAACTGTAAGTCTAACCATAACCCTATTCCTAATGAACCCTAACCAACACTAAACCTAACCCAACCCTAACCCTAACTCTAAACCTAACACCTAACCCTAACCCTAACACTAACCCTAACCCTAACTCGAAACTTACACCTAATCCAACACTAAACGTAACCCTAACCCTAACTCTAAGCCTAACACTAATCTAACCCTAACCCAAAAGTTAACCCTAACCTTAACGCTAACCCTAACCCTAACCCAACCTTAATTCTAAACCTAACCCAACCCTAAACCTAACCCTAACCCAAAACCGAACCCAACCCTAACCCTAACCCTGACCCAAACACTAACCCTAACCCTAACACCTAAACATAATGATGACCATAAACCTAACCCTAACCATAACCCGAACCAACCTTAACTCTAATCCCAACCGTAACCCTAACCCTAAGCCTAACCCGAACCCTAATCTAAACCTAACTGTAAGCCTAACCATAACCCTATCCCTAACGAACCCTAACCAACACTAAACCAAACCCTAACCCTAAGCCTAACCCGAACCCTAATCTAAACCTAACTGTAAGCCTAACCATAACCCTATCCCTAACGAACCCAACCAACACTAAACCAAACCCTAACCCTAAGCCTAACCCTAAACCATCCCTAAACCCTAACCCTAAACCTAAACTCTAACCATAACCCAACACTAAACCTAACCCTAACCCTTACGCTAAGCCTAACCCTAACCCTAACCCTAAACAAACCCTAACACTAAACCTATCCCTAATACTAACACAACCCTAACCCTAAACCTAACCCTAAGCCAAATGTAACCCTAAACCTAACCATAACCATAACCCAATAATATTAATCCTAGCCCAAACCCTAACCCTAACCCTAACTCTAAATCTAAACCTAACTCAACCCTAACCCTAAACCTAAACCTAACCCTAACTCTAACGCTAGCCCTAACCCTAAAACTGACTCTGATTCTCACCCTAACCCTAACCCAAATTATCACCCTAACTCTAACTAAATCCTAACCCTAACCTAACCCTCACCCTCACCCTAACACCACCCCCAAGGCTAACCCCAACCCTAAACCTAACTCTAACCCAACACTCATCCTAACCCTAGCCCTAACCCTAAACCTAAACCTAACCTAACCCTAACCCTAAACCGAACGCTACACCTAACATGAGCCCTAACCCTAAATTTTAACCTAAACCTCCAACACTAACACTAACCCTCAAACCCTAAGCCTAACCCTAACCCTAGCCCTAACCCTAACCCTAACCCTAACCCTTACCCCCACCCAAAGCCTAACCACAACTCTAACCCTAAACTTAAAATAACCCTAACCATAACCGTAACACTAACTCTGAACTTACACCTAATCCAACACTAAATGTAACCCTTATCCTAACTCTAAGCCTAACCCTAATCTAACCCTAACCCAAACGTTAACCCTAACCTTAACGCTAACCCTAACCCTAACCCTAACCCAACCTTAATTCAAAACCTAACCCAACCCTAAACCTAACCCTAACCCAAAACCGAAATCTACCCTATACCTAACCCTAACCCAAACACTAACCCTACACCTAACACATAAACCTAATGATGACCGTAAACCTAACCCTAACTCTAACCCAAACCAACCTTAACTCTAATCCCAACCACAACCCTAACCCTAAGCCTAACCTGAACCCTAATTTAAACCTAACTGTAACCATAACACTAACCCTATCCCTAACGAACCCTAACCAACACTAAACCAAACCCTAAGCCTAAGCCTAACCCTAACCCAACCCTAACCCTAACTCTAAACCTAACACCTAACCCTAACCCTAACACTAACCCTAAAGCTAAAACCAACCCTAAACCCTCACCCTAACTCTAACCTTAAACCTAACCCTAACCTTTATGCTAAGCCTAACCCTAATCCTAAACCTATCCCAACCCTATACCTAACTCTAACCCAAACCCTAACATTAACCCTAACTCCTAATCCTAATGCTAACCATAAACTTAACCCTATCCCTAACCCAACCCAACCTTAACTCGTTTCCTACCCTAACCCAAACTCTAACCCTAAACCTAAACCTAAACCTAAACCTCAACCTACCCTAACCTTAACCTAAACCTAATTGTAACCGTAACCCTAACATTAAGCGTACCACTAACCAACCCTAACGATCACTAAACCTAACCCTAACACTAAGGCTAACCCTAACCAAATCCTAACCCTAAACCTATCCCTAACCGTAACACTAACCCAAACCTAACCCTATCCCTAACCCTAACACTACCCTAACCCTAACCATAACCCTAAACCTAACCCTATCCTTAAATCCAAACCCAACCCGAAACCCAACCTGAACCACAACCCCAACAGCAACCCTAACCCAACCCTAACCCTAACCCTAAACCTAACCCAACACGAACCCTAACCCTAACCATAACCATAACCCTAATGATAAGAGTACCCTAACCCTAACACTAACCTTAACCCTGACTCTAATCCTAACCCAACGCTAACCCTAATCCTAACCATGACCCTAACCCAAAGCCTAACCCTAACCCTAACCCAAACAATAAAACCTAACCCAACCCTAACCCTAACAGTAACACTAAACCTAATCCTAACTCTAATCCTAATCCTAGCTCTAAGCCTAACGCTAACCATGACCCTAACCCTAACCCTAAGCAAACCCTAACCCTAACCCTAACCCTAACCTTAACCCCTAATCGTAACCCTAACTCGAACCCTAACCCTAACCCTAACACTTACCCTAAACCAACATTAACCATAACACTAACCCAAACCGTAACCCTAACCCTAAGCCTTACCCTAACCCTAAGCCTAATGCTAACCGTAACCCTAACCAACCCTAACCATCACTAAACCTAACCCTAACCCTAAGGTTAACCCTAACTCAACCCTAACCCTAACACTAACTCTAACCCCTAACCCTAACCCTAACACTAACCCTAACGCTGACCCTAACACTAACCCAACGCTAATCCTAACCCTAACCATAACCCTAACCCTAACCAAACCCTAACACTAACCCTATCCCTAATACTAACACAACCCTAACCCTAAACCTAACCCTAAGCCAAACGTAACCCTAAACCTAACCATAACCATAAGCCAATAATATTAATACCAGCCCAAACCCTAACCCTAACCCTAACTCTAAATCTAACCCTAACACAACCCTAACCCTAAACCTAAACCTAACCCTAACTCTAACGCTAGCCCTAACCCGAAAACTGACTGATTCTCACCCTAACGCTAACCCAAATTATCACCATAACTCTAACTCAATCCTAACCCTAACCTAACCCTCACCTTCACCCTAACACCAAACCCAAGGCTAACCCTAACCCTAACCCTAACTCTAACCCAACACTAATCCTAACCCTAGCCCTAACCCTAAACCTAAACCTAACCTAACCCTAACCCTAAACCGAAAGCTACACGTAACCTGAGCCCTAACCCTAAATATTACCCTAAACCTCCAACACTAACCATAACCATCAAACCCTAAGCCTAACCCTAACCCTAGCCCTAACCCTAACCCTAACCCTTATCCCCACCCAAAGCCTAACCACAACTCTAAACCTAACCTTAAAATAACCCTAACCATAACCGTAACACTAACTCTAAACTTACACCTAATCCAACACTAACTAAATGTAACCCTAATCCTAACTCTAAGCCTAACCCTAATCTAACCCTAACGCAAACGTTAACACAAACCTTAACGCTAACCCTAACCCTAACCCTAACCCAACCTTAATTCAAAACCTAACCCAACCCTAAACCTAACCCTAACCCGAAACCGAACCCTACCCTATACCTAACCCTAACCCAAACACTAACACTAACCCTAACACCTAAACCTAATGATGACCGTAAACCTAACCCTAACCCTAACCCAAACCAACATTAACTCTAATCCCAACCATAACCCTAACCCTAAGCCTAACCTGAACCCTAATTTAAACCTAACTGTAACCATAACACTAACCCTATCCCTAAAGAACCCTAACCAACACTAAACCAAACCCTAAGCCTAAGCCTAACCCTAACCCAACCCTAACCCTAACTCTAAACCTAACACCTAACCCTAACCCTAACACTAACCCTAACCCTAAACCCAACCCTAAACCCTCACCCTAACTCACCTTAAACCTAACCCTAACCCTTATGCTAAGCCTAACCCTAACCCTAAACCTAAACCTAAACCTAAACCTCAACCTAACCCTAACCCTAACCTAAACCTAAATGTAACCGTAACCCTAACCTTAAGCGTACCACTAACCAACCCTAACCATCACTAAACCTAACCCTAACACTAAGGCTAACCCTAACCGAACCCTAACCCTAAACTTATCCCTAACCCTAACACTAACCCAACCCTAACGCTATCCCTAACCCTAACCCTACCCTAACCCTAACCATAACCCTAAACCTAACCCTAAACTTAAACCCAAACCCAACCCCAACCTGAACCACAACCCCAACAGCAACCCTAACCCTAACTCTAAACCTAAACTAACACGAACCCTAACCCTAACCATAACCATAACCCTAATGATAAGAGTACCCTAACCCTAACACTAACCCTAACCCTGACCCTAACCCTTACCCAACGCTAACCCTAATCCTAAACCTGACCCTAACCCAAAGCCTAACCCTAACCCTAACCCAAACAATAAAACCTAACCCAACCCTAACCCTAACAGTAACACTAAACCTAATCCTATCTCTAATCCTAATCCTAGCTCTAAGCCTAACGCTAACCCTGACCCTAACCCTAACCCTAAGCAAACCCTAACCCTAACCCTAACCCTAACCTTAACTCCTAATCGTAACCCTAACTCGAACCCTAACCCAAACCCTAACACTTACCCTAAACCAACCCTAACCATAACACTAACCCAAACCGTAACCCTAACCCTAAGCCTTACCCTAACCCTAAGCCTAATTCTAACCCTAACCCTAACCAACCCTAACCATCACTAAACCTAACCCTAAACCTAAGGTTAACCCTAACTCAACCCTAACCCTAACACTAACCCTAAACCCTAACCCTAACCCTAACACTAAACCTAACCCTGACCCTAACCCTAACCCAACGCTAACCCTAACCCTAACCATAACCCTAACCCTAACCAAACCCTAACACTAACCCTATCCCTAATACTAACACACCCCTAACCCTAAACCTAACCTTAAGCCAAACGTAACCCTAACACTAACCATAACCATAACCCAATAATATTAATCCTAGCCCGAACCCTAACCCTAACCCTAACTCTAAACCTAACCATAACACAACCCTAACCCTAAACCTAAACCTAACCCTAACTTTACGGCTAGCCCTAACCCTGAACCTGACCCTGATTCTCACGCTAACCCTAACCCTAATTCTCACACTAACTCTAACCCAATCCTAATCCTAACTTAACCCTCACCCTTACCTAACACTAACCCCAAGGCTAACCCTAACCCTAACTCTAACCCAACACTAATCCTAACCCTAGCCCTAACCCTAAACCTAAACCTAACCTAACACTAACCCTAAACCGAACACTACACCTAACCTGAGCCCTAACCCTAAATTTTACCCTAAACCTCCAACACTAACCCTAACCCTAACCATAACCATAACACTAACTCGAAACTTACACCTAATCCAACACTAAACGTAACCCTAACCATTACTCTAAGCCTAACCCTAATCTAACCCTAACCCAAACGTTAACCATAAACTTAACGCTATCCCTAACCCTAACCCAAACCCAACCTTAATTCTAAACCTAACCCAACCCTAAACCTAACCCAACCCAAAACCGAACCCAACACTATACCTAACCCTAACCCAAACACTAACCCTAACCCTAACACCTAAACCTAATGATGACCATAAACCTAAATCTAACCCTAACCTGAACCAACATTAACTCTAATCCCAACCATAACCCTAACCCTAAGCCTAACCTGAACCCTAATGTAAACCTAACTGTAAGCCTAACCATAACCCTATCCCTAACGAACCCTAACCAACACTAAACCTAACCCAACCCTAACCCTAACTCTAAACCTAACACCTAACCCTAACCCTAACACTAACCCTAACGCTAACTCGAAACTTACACCTAATCCAACACTAAACGTAACCCTAACCCTAACTCTAAGCCTAACACTAATCTAACCCTAACACAAAAGTTAACCCTAACCTTAACGCTAACCCTAACCCTAACCCTAACCCAACCTTAATTCTAAACCTAACCCAACCCTAAACCTAACCCTAACCCGAAACCGAACCCAACCCTAACCCTAACCCTGACCCAAACACTAACCCTAACCCTAACACCTAAACATAATGATGACCATAAACCTAACCCTAACCATAACCCGAACCAACCTTAACTCTAATCCCAACCGTAACCCTAACCCTAAGCCTAACCCGAACCCTAATCTAAACCTAACTGTAAGCCTAACCATAACCCTATCCCTAACGAACCCTAACCAACACTAAACCAAACCCTAACCCTAAGCCTAACCCGAAACCTAATCTAAACCTAACTGTAAGCCTAACCATAACCTTATCCCTAACGAACCCTAACCAACACTAAACCAAACCCTAACCCTACGCCTAACCCTAAACCATCCCTAAACACTAACCCTAAACCTAAACTCTAACCATAACCCAACACTAACCCTAACCCTAACCCTTACGCTAAGCCTAACCCTAACCCTAACCCTAACCAAACCCTAACACTAAACCTATCCCTAATACTAACACAACCCTAACCCTAAACCTAACCCTAAGCCAAATGTAACCCTAAACCTAACCATAACCATAACCCAATAATATTAATCCTAGCCCAAACCCTAACCCTAACCCTAACTCTAAATCTAAACCTAACTCAACCATAACCCTAAACCTAAACCTAACCCTAACTCTAACGCTAGCCCTAACCCTAAAACTGACTCTGATTCTCACCCTAACGCTAACCCAAATTCTCACCCTAACTCTAACTAAATCCTAACCCTAACCTAACCCTCACCCTCACCCTAACACCACCCCCAAGGCTAACCCTAACCCTAAACCTAACTCTAACCCAACACTCATCCTAACCCTAGCCCTAACCCTAAACCTAAACCTAACCTAACCCTAACCCTAAACCGAACGCTACACCTAACATGAGCCCTAACCCTAAATTTTACCCTAAACCTCCAACACTAACACTAACCCTCAAACCCTAAGCCTAACCCTAACCCTAACCCTAGCCCTAACCCTAACCCTAACCCTTACCCCCACCCAAAGCCTAACCACAACTCTAACCCTAAACTTAAAATAACCCTAACCATAACCGTAACACTAACTCTGAACTTACACCTAATCCAACACTAAATGTAACCCTTATCCTAACTCTAAGCCTAACCCTAATCTAACCCTAACCCAAACGTTAACCCTAACCTTAACGCTAACCCTAACCCTAACCCTAACCTAACCTTAATTCAAAACCTAACTCAACCCTAAACCTAACCCTAACCCAAAACCGAAATCTACCCTATACCTAACCCTAACCCAAACACTAACCCTACACCTAACACCTAAACCTAATGATGACCGTAAACCTAACCCTAACTCTAACCCAAACCAACCTTAACTCTAATCCCAACCACAACCCTAACCCTAAGCCTAACCTGAACCCTAATTTAAACCTAACTGTAACCATAACACTAACCCTATCCCTAACGAACCCTAACCAACACTAAACCAAACCCTAAGCCTAAGCCTAACCCTAACCCAGCCCTAACCCTAACTCTAAACCTAACACCTAACCCTAACCCTAACACTAACCCTAAACCTAAACCCAACCCTAAACCCTCACCCTAACTCTAACCTTAAACCTAACCCTAACCTTTATGCTAAGCCTAACCCTAACCCTAAACCTAACCCAACCCTATACCTAACTCTAACCCAAACCCTAACATTAACCCTAACACCTAAACCTAATGCTAACCATAAACTTAACCCTATCCCTAACCCAACCCAACCTTAACTCGTTTCCTACCCTAACCCAAACTCTAACCCTAAACCTAAACCTAAACCTAAACCTCAACCTACCCTAACCTTAACCTAAACCTAATTGTAACCGTAACCCTAACATTAAGCCTACCACTAACCAACCCTAACCATCACTAAACCTAACCCTAACACTAAGGCTAACCCTAACCGAATCCTAACCCTAAACCTATCCCTAACCGTAACACTAACCTAACCCTAACCCTATCCCTAACCCTAACCCTACCCTAACCCTAAAAATAACCCTAAACCTAACCCTATCCTTAAACCCAAACCCAACCCCAACCCCAAACTGAACCACAACCCCAACAGCAACCCTAACCCAACCCTAACCCTAACCCTAAACCTAACCCAACACGAACCCTAACCCTAACCATAACCATAACCCTAATGATAAGAGTACCCTAACCCTAACACTAACCTTAACCCTGACCCTAACTCTAACCCAACGCTAACCCTAATCCTAACCATGACCCTAACCCAAAGCCTAACCCTAACCCTAACCCAAACAATAAAACCTAACCCAACCCTAACCCTAACAGTAACACTAAACCTAATCCTATCTCTAATCCTAACCCTAGCTCTAAGACTAACGCTAACCATGACCCTAACCTTAACCCTAAGCAAACCCTAACCCTAACCCTAACCCTAACCCCTAATCGTAACCCTAACTCGAAACCTAACCCTAACCCTAACACTTACCCTAAACCAACATTAACCATAACACTAACCCAAACCGTAACCCTAACCCTAAGCCTTACCCTAACCCTAAGCCTAATGCTAACCGTAACCCTAACCAACCCTAACCATCACTAAACCTAACCCTAACCCTAAGGTTAACCCTAACTCAACCCTAACCCTAACACTAACTCTAACCCCTAACCCTAACCCTAACACTAACCCTAACGCTGACCCTAACACTAACCCAACGCTAATCCTAAACCTAACCATAACCCTAACCCTAACAAAACCCTAACACTAACCCTATCCCTAATACTAACACAACCCTAACCCTAAACCTAACCCTAAGCCAAACGTAACCCTAAACCTAACCATAACCATAACCCAATAATATTAATACGAGCCCAAACCCTAACCCTAACCCTAACTCTAAATCTAACCCTAACACAACCCTAACCCTAAACCTAAACCTAACCCTAACTCTAACGCTAGCCCTAACCCGAAAACTGACTCTGATTCTCACCCTAACACTAACCCAAATTATCACCCTAACTCTAACTCAATCCTAACCCTAACCTAACCCTCACCCTCACCCTAACACCACCCCCAAGGCTAACCCTAACCCTAAACCTAACTCTAACCCAACACTAATCCTAACCCTAGCCCTAACCCTAAACCTAAACCTAACCTAACCCTAACCCTAAACCGAAAGCTACACGTAACCTGAGCCCTAACCCTAAATATTACCCTAAACCTCCAACACTAACCATAACCATCAAACCCTAAGCCTAACCCTAACCCTAGCCCTAACCCTAACCCTAACCCTTATCCCCACCCAAAGCCTAACCACAACTATAAACCTAACCTTAAAATAACCCTAACCATAACCGTAACACTAACTGTAAACTTACACCTAATCCAACACTAACTAAATGTAACCCTTATCCTAACTCTAAGCCTAACCCTAATCTAACCCTAACGCAAACGTTAACACAAACCTTAACGCTAACCCTAACCCTAAACCTAACCCAACCTTAATTCAAAACCTAACCCAACCCTAAACCTAACCCTAACCCGAAACCGAACCCTACCCTATACCTAACCCTAACCCAAACACTAACCCTAACCCTAACACCTAAACCTAATGATGACCGTAAACCTAACGCTAACCCTAACCCAAACCAACATTAACTCTAATCCCAACCATAACCCTAACCCTAAGCCTAACCTGAACCCTAATTTAAACCTAACTGTAACCATAACACTAACCCTATCCCTAAAGAACCCTAACCAACACTAAACCAAACCCTAAGCCTAAGCCTAACCCTAACCCAACCCTAACCCTAACTCTAAACCTAACACCTAACCCTAACCCTAACACTAACCCTAACCCTAAACCCAACCCTAAACCCTCACCCTAACTCACCTTAAACCTAACCCTAACCCTTATGCTAAGCCTAACCCTAACCCTAAACCTAAACCTAAACCTAAACCTCAACCTAACCCTAACCCTAACCTAAACCTAAATGTAACCGTAACCCTAACCTTAAGCGTACCACTAACCAACCCTAACCATCACTAAACCTAACCCTAACACTAAGGCTAACCCTAACCGAACCCTAACCCTAAACCTATCCCTAACCCTAACACTAACCCAACCCTAACGCTATCCCTAACCCTAACCCTACCCTAACCCTAACCATAACCCTAAACCTAACCCTAAACTTAAACCCAAACCCAACCCCAACCTGAACCACAACCCCAACAGCAACCCTAACCCAAACCCTAAACCTAAACTAACACGAACCCTAACCCTAACCATAACCATAACCCTAATGATAAGAGTACCCTAACCCTAACACTAACCCTAACCCTGACCCAAACCCTAACCCAACGCTAACCCTAATCCTAAACCTGACCCTAACCCAAAGCCTAACCCTAACCCTAACCCAAACAATGAAACCTAACCCAACCCTAACCCTAACAGTAACACTAAACCTAATCCTATCTCTAATCCTAACCCTAGCTCTAAGCCTAACGCTAACCCTGACCCTAACCCTAAACCTAAGCAAACCCTAACCCTAACCCTAACCCTAACCTTAACTCCTAATCGTAACCCTAACTCGAACCCTAACCCAAACCCTAACACTTACCCTAAACCAACCCTAAACATAACACTAACCCAAACCGTAACCCTAACCCTAAGCCTTACCCTAACCCTAAGCCTAATGCTAACCCTAACCCTAACCAACCCTAACCATCACTAAACCTAACCCTAAACCTAAGGTTAACCCTAACTCAACCCTAACCCTAACACTAACCCTAAACCCTAACCCTAACCCTAACACTAAACCTAACCCTGACCCTAACCCTAACCCAAAGCTAACCCTAACCCTAACCATAACCCTAACCCTAACCAAACCCTAACGCTAACCCTATCCCTAATACTAACACAACCCTAACCCTAAACCTAACCTTAAGCCAAACGTAACCCTAACTCTAACCATAACCATAACCCAATAATATTAATCCTAGCCCGAACCCTAACCCTAACCCTAACTCTAAACCTAACCATAACACAACCCTAACCCTAAACCTAAACCTAACCCTAACTCTACGGCTAGCCCTAACCCTGAACCTGACCCTGATTCTCACGCTAACCCTAACCCTAACCTTAACTCTAATCCCAACCATAACCCTAACCCTAAGCCTACCCTGAACCCTAATCTAAACCTAACAGTAAGCCTCACCATAACCCTATCCCTAACGAACCCTAACCAACACTAAACCTAACCCTAACCCTAAGCCTAACCCTAACCCAACCCTAACCCTAACTCTAAACCTAACACCTAACCCTAACCCTAACACTAACCCTAACCCTAACTCTAAACTTACACCTAATCCAACACTAAACGTAACCCTAACCATTACTCTAAGCCTAACCATAATCTAACCCTAACCCAAAGGTTAACCATAACCTTAACGCTATCCCTAACCCGAACCCAAACCCAACCTTAATTCTAAACCTAACCCAACCCTAAACCTAACCCCAACCCAAAACCGAACCCAACACTATATCTAACCCTAACCCAAATACTAACCCTAACCCTAACACCTAAACCTAATGATGTCCATAAACCTAACTCTAACCCTAACCTGAACCAACATTAACTCTAATCCCAACCATAACCCTAACCCTAAGCCTAACCTGAACCCTAATGTAAACCTAACTATAAGCCTAACCATAACCCTATCCCTAACGAACCCTAACCAACACTAAACCTAACCCTAACCCTAAGCCTAACCCTAACCCAACCCTAACCCTAACTCTAAAGCTAAAACCTAACCCTAACCCTAACACTAACCCTAACCCTAACTCTAAACTTACACCTAATCCAACACTAAACGTAACCCTAACCCTAACTCTAATCCTAAAACTAATCTAACCCTAACACAAAAGTTAACCGTAACCTTAACGCTAACCCTAACCCTAACCCTAACCCAACCTTAATTCTAAACCTAACCCAACACTAAACCTAACCCTACCCCGAAACCGAACCCAACCCTAACCCTAACCCTGACCCAAACACTAACCCTAACCCTAACACCTAAACATAATGATGACCATAAACCTAACCCTAACCATAACCCGAACCAACCTTAACTCTAATCCCAACCGTAACCCTAACCCTAAGCGTAACCCGAACCCTAATCTAAACCTAACTGTAAGCCTAACCATAACCCTATCCCTAACAAACCCTAACCAACACTAAACCAAACCCTAACCCTAAGCCTAACCCTAAACCAACCCTAAACCCTAACCCTAAACATAAACTCTAACCATAACCCAACACTAACCCTAACCCTAACCCTTACGCTAAGCCTAATCCTAACCCTAACCCTAACCAAACCCTAACACTAACCCTATCCCTAATACTAACAAAACCCTAACCCTAAACCTAACCCTAAGCCAAATGTAACCCTATACCTAACCATAACCATAACCCAATAATATTAATCCTAGCCCAAACCCTAACCCTAACCGTAACTCTAAATCTAAACCTAACTCAACCCTAACCCTAAACCTAAACCTAACCCTAACTCTAACTCTAACGCTAGCCCTAACCCTAAAATTGACTCTGATTCTCACCCTAACGCTAACCCAAATTATTACCCTAACTCTAACTAAATCCTAACCCTAACCTAACCCTCACCCTCACCCTAACACCACCCCCAAGGCTAACCCTAACCCTAAACCTAACTCTAACCCAACACTCATCCTAACCCTAGCCCTAACCCTAAACCTAAACCTAACCTAACCCTAACCCTAAACAGAACGCTACACCTAACCTGAGCCCTAACCCTAAATTTTACCCTAAACCTCCAACACTAACACTAACCCTCAAACCCTAAGCCTAGCCCTAACCCTAGCCCTAACCCTAACCCTAACCCTAACCCTTACCCCCACCCAAAGCCTAACCACAACTCTAACCCTAACCTTAAAATAACCCTAACCATAACCGTAACACAAACTCTGAACTTACACCTAATCCAACACTAAATGTAACCCTTATCCTAACTCTAAGCCTAAGCCTAATCTAACCCTAACCCAAACGTTAACCCTAACCTTAACGCTAACCCTAACCCTAACCCTAACCCAACCTTAATTCAAAACCTAACCCAACCCTAAACCTAACCCTAACCCAAAACCGAAATCTACCCTATACCTAACCCTAACCCAAACACTAACCCTACACCTAACACCTAAACCTAATGATGACCGTAAACCTAACCCTAACTCTAACCCAAACCAATCTTAACTCTAATCCCAACCATAACCCTAACCCTAAGCCTAACCCTAACCCAACCCTAACCCTAACTCTAAACCTAACACCTAACCCTAACCCTAACACTAACCCTAATCCTAACTCTAAAATTACACCTAATCCAACACTAAACGTAACCCTAACCATTACTCTAAGCCTAACACTAATCTAACCCTAACCCAAAAGTTAACCCTAACATTAACGCTAACCCTAACCCTAACCCTAACCCAACCTTAATTCTAAACCTAACCCAACCCTAAACCTAACCCTAACCCGAAACCGAACCCAACCCTAACCCTAACCCTGACCCAAACACTAACACTAACCCTACCACCTAAACATAATGATGACCATAAACCTAACCCTAACCATAACCCGAAACAACCTTAACTCTAATCCCAACCGTAACCCTAACCCTAAGCCTAACCCGAACCCTAATCTAAACCTAACTGTAAGCCTAACCATAACCCTATCCCTAACGAAACCTAACCAACACTAAACCAAACCCTAACCCTAAGCCTAACCCGAACCCTAATCTAAACCTAACTGTAATCCTAACCATAACCCTATCCCTAACGAACCCTAACCAACACTAAACCAAACCCTAACCCTAACCCTAACCCTATCCCTAACCCTAACCCTACCCTAAACCTAACCCTAAACCTAACCCTAACCTTAAAGCCTAACCCAATCCCAAACCCCAACCGGAACCACAACCCCAACAGCAACCCTAACCCAACCCAAACCCTAACCCTAAACCTAACCCAACACGAACCCTAACCCTAATCATAACCATAACCCTAATGATGAGTTCCCGAACCCTAACACTAACCCTGACCGTGACCCTAACCCTAACCCAATGCTAACCCTAATCTTAACCCTGAACCTAACACAAAACCTAACCCTAACCCTAACCCAAACAATAAAACCTAACCCAACCCTAACCCTAACAGTAACACTAAAACTACTCCTATCTCTAATCCTAACCCTAGCTCTAATCCTAACGCTAACCCTGACCCTAACCCTAACCCAACCCTAACCCTAACTCTAACCCTAAACCCTAATCGTAACCCTAACTCGAACCTTAAACCTAACCCTAACACTTACCCTAAACCAACCCTAACCCTAACACTAACCCAAACAGTAACCCTAATCCTAAGCCTTACCCTAACCCTAAGCCTAATGCTAACCCTAACCCTAACCAACCCTAACCGTCACTAAACCTAACCCTAACCCTAAGGTTAACCCTAACTCAACCCTAAACCTAACCCTAACCCTAACCCCTAACCCTAACCCTAACACTAACCCTAACCCTGACCCTAACCCTAACCCAACACTAAACCTAACCCTAACCCTGACCCTAACCCAAAGCCTAACCCTAACCCTAACCTAAAAAATAAAACCTAACCCAACCCTAAACCTAACAATAACACTAAACCTAATCCTATCTCTCATCCTAACCCTAGCTCTAAGCCTAACACTAACCCTGACCCTAACCCTAACCCTAACCCTAACCCTAACTCTAAACTTACACCTAATCCAACACTAAACGTAACCCTAACCCTAACTCTAAGACTAACACTAATCTAACCCTAACCCAAAAGTTAACCCTAACCTTAACGCTAACCCTAACCCTAACCCTAACCCAACCTTAATTCTAAACCTAACCCAACCTTAAACCTAACCCTAACCCGAAACCGAACCCAACCCTAACCCTAGCCCTAACCCAAACACTAACCTTAACCCTAACACCTAAACATAATGATGACCATAAACCTAACCCTAACCATAACCCGAACCAAAATAAACTCTAATCCCAACCGTAAACCTAACCCTAAGCCTAAGCAGAACCCTAATCTAAACCTAACTGTAAGCCTAACCATAACCCTATCCCTAACGAACCATAACCAACACTAAACCAAACCCTAACCCTAAGCCTAACCCTAAACCAACCCTAAACCCTAACCCTAAACCTAAACTCTAACCATAACCCAACACTAACCCTAACCCTAACCCTAACCCTTACACTAAGCCTAAACCTAACCCTAACCCTAACCAAACACTAACACTAACCCTATCCCTAATACTAACACAACCCTAAACCTAAACCTAAGCCTAAGCCAAACGTAACCCTAAACCTAACCATAACCATAACCCAATAATATTAATACCAGCCCAAACCCTAACCCAAACCCTAACTCTAAATCTAACCCTAACACAACCCTAACCCTAAACCTAAACCTAACCCTAACTCTAACGCTAGCCCTAACCCGAAAACTGACTCTGATTCTCACCCTAACGCTAACCCAAATTATCACCCTATCTCTAACTCAATCCTAACCCTAGCCTAACCCTCACCTTCACCCTAACACCAACCCCAAGGCTAACCCTAACCCTAACCCTAACTCTAACCCAACACTAATACTAACCCTAGCCCTAACCCTAAACCTAAACCTAACCTAACCCTAACTCTAAACCGAAAGCTACACGTAACCTGAGCCCTAACCCTAAATATTACCCTAAACCTCCAACACTAACCATAACCATCAAACCCTAAGCCTAACCCTAACCCTAGCCCTAACCCTAACCCTAACCCTTACCCCCACCCAAAGCCTAACCACAACTCTAACCCTAACCTTAAAATAACCCTAACCATAACCGTAACACTAACTCTAAACTTACACCTAATCCAACACTAACTAAATGTAACCCTTATCCTAACTCTAAGCCTAACCCTAATCTAACCCTAACGCAAACGTTAACACAAACCTTAACGCTAACCCTAACCCTAACCCTAACCCAACCTTAATTCAAAACCTAACCCAACCCTAAACCTAACCCTAACCCGAAACCGAACCCTACCCTATACCTAACCCTAACCCAAACACTAACCCTAACCCTAACACCTAAACCTAATGATGACCGTAAACCTAACCCTAACCCTAACCCAAACCAACCTTAACTCTAATATCAACCATAACCCTAACCCTAAGCCTAACCTGAACCCTAATTTAAACCTATCTGTAACCATAACACTAACCCTATCCCTAAAGAACCCTAACCAACATTAAACCAAACCCTAAGCCTAAGCCTAACCCTAACCCAACCCTAACCCTAACTCTAAACCTAACACCTAACCCTAACCCTAACACTAACCCTAACCCCAAACCCAACCCTAAACCCTCACCATAACTCACCTTAAACCTAACCCTAACCCTTATGCTAAGCCTAACCCTAACCCTAAACCTAACCCAACCCTATACCTAACCCTAACCCAAACCCTAACACTAACCCTAACACCTAAACCTAATGCTAACCATAAACTTAACCCTATCCCTAACCCAACCCAACCTTAACTCGTTTCCTACCCTAACCCAAACTCTAACCCTAAACCTAAACCTAAACCTAAACCTCAACCTAACCCTAACCCTAACCTAAACCTAAATGTAACCGTAACCCTAACCTTAAGCCTACCACTAACCAACCCTAACCATCACTAAACCTAACCCTAACACTAAGGCTAACCCTAACCGAACCCTAACCCTAAACCTATCCCTAATCCTAACACTAACCCAACCCTAACGCTATCCCTAACCCTAACCCTACCCTAACCCTAACCATAAGCCTAAACCTAACCCTAAACTTAAACCCAAACCCAACCCCAACCCCAACCTGAACCACAACCCCAACAGCAACCCTAACCCTAACCCTAAAACTAAACTAACACGAACCCTAACCCTAACCATAACCATAACCCTAATGATAAGAGTACCCGAACCCTAACACTAACCCTAACCCTGACCCTAACCCTAACCCATCGCTAACCCTAATCCTAAACCTGACACTAACCCAAAGCCTAACCCTAACCCTAACCCAAACAATAAAACCTAACCCAACCCTAACCCTAACAGTAACACTAAACCTAATCCTATCTCTAACCCTAACCCTAGCTCTAAGCCTAACGCTAACCCTGACCCTAACCCTAACCCTAAGCAAACCCTAACCCTAACCCTAACCCTAACCCTAACTCCTAATCGTAACCCTAACTCGAACCCAAACCCAAACCCTAACACTTACCGTAAACCAACCCTAACCATAACAGAAACCCAAACCGTAACCCTAACCCTAAGCCTTACCCTAACCCTAAGCCTAATGCTAACACTAACCCTAACCAACCCTAACCATCACTAAACCTAACCCTAAACCTAAGGTTAACCCTAACTCAACCCTAACCCTAACACTAACCCTAACCCCTAACCCTAACCCTAACACTAACCCTAACCCTGACCCTAACCCTAACCCAACGCTAACCCTAACCCTAACCATAACCCTAACCCTAACCAAACCCTAACACTAACCCTATCCCTAATACTAACACAACCCTAACCCTAAACCTAACCTTAAGCCAAACGTAACCCTAACCCTAACTATAACCATAACCCAATAATATTAATCCTAGCCCGAACCCTAACCCTAACCCTAACTCTAAACCTAACCATAACACAACCCTAACCCTAAACCTAAACCTAACCCTAACTCTACGGCTAGCCCTAACCCTGAACCTGACCCTGATTCTCACGCTAACCCTAACCCTAATTCTCACACTAACTCTAACCCAATCCTAATCCTAACTTAACCCTCACCCTTACCTAACACTAACCCCAAGGCTAACCCTAACCCTAACTCTAACCCAACACTAATCCTAACGCTAGCCCTAACCCTAAACCTAAACCTAACCTAACACTAACCCTAAACCGAACACTACACCTAACCTGAGCCCTAACCCTAAATTTTACCCTAAACCTCCAACACTAACCCTAGCCCTAACCATAACCATAAACATAACACTAACTCTAAACTTACACCTAATCCAACACTAAACGTAACCCTAACCATTACTCTAAGCCTAACCATAATCTAACCCTAACCCAAAGGTTAACCATAAACTTAACGCTATCCCTAACCCTAACCCAAACCCAACCTTAAATCTAAACCTAACCCAACCCTAAACCTAACCCCAACCCAAAACCAAACCCAACACTATATCTAACCCTAACCCAATCACTAACCCTAACCCTAACACCTAAACCTAATGATGACCATAAACCTAACTCTAACCCTAACCTGAACCAACATTAACTCTAATCCCAACCATAACCCTAACCCTAAGCCTAACCTGAAACCTAATCTAAACCTAACTGAAACCCTAACCATAACCCTATCCCTAACGAACCCTAACCAACACTAAACCTAACCCTAACCCTAAGCCTAACCCTAACCCAACCCTAACCCTAACTCTAAACCTAAAACCTAACCCTAACCCTAACACTAACCCTAACCCTAACTCTAAACTTACACCTAATCCAACACTAAACGTAACCCTAACCCTAACTCTAAGCCTAACACTAATCTAACCCAAACACAAAAGTTAACCCTAACCTTAACGCTAACCCTAACCCTAACCCTAACCCAACCTTAATTCTAAACCTAACCCAACCATAAACCTGACCCTACCCCGAAACTGAACCGACACTAACCCTAACCCTGACCCAAACACTAACCCTAACCCTAACACCTAAACATAATGATGACCATAAACCTAACCCTAACCATAACCCGAACCAACTTTAACTCTAATCCCAACCGTAACCCTAACCCTAAGCCTAACCCGAACCCTAATCTAAACCTAACTGTAAGCCTAACCATAACCCTATCCCTAACGAACCCTAACCAACACTAAACCCAACCCTAACCCTAAGCCTAGCCCGAACCCTAATCTAAACCTAACTGTAAGCCTAACCATAACCCTATCCCTAACGAATCCTAACCAACACTAAACCAAACCCTAACCCTACGCCTAACCCTAAACCAACCCTAAACCCTAACCCTAAACCTAAACTCTAACCATAACCCAACACTAACCCTAACCCTAACCCTTACGCTAAGCCTAACCCTAACCCTAACCCTAACCAAACCCTAACACTAACCCTATCCCTAATACTAACACAACCCTAACCCTAAACCTAACCCTAAGCCAAATGTAACCCTAAACCTAACCATAACCATAACCCAATAATATTAATCCTAGCCCAAACCCTAACCCTAACCCTAACTCTAAATCTAAACCTAACTCAACCATAACCCTAAACCTAAACCTAAACCTAACACTAACGCTAGCCCTAACCCTAAAACTGACACTGATTCTCACCCTAACGCTAACCCAAATTCTCACCCTAACTCTAACTAAATCCTAACCCTAACCTAACCCTCACCCTCACCCTAACACCACCCCCAAGGCTAACCCTAACCCTAACCCTAACTCTAACCCAACACTAATCCTAACCCTAGCCCTAACCCTAAACCTAAACCTAACCTAACCATAACCCTAAACCGAACGCTACACCTAACCTGAGCCCTAACCCTAAATTTTACCCTAAACCTCCAACACTAACACTAACCCTCAAACCCTAAGCCTAACACTAACCCTAGCCCTAACCCTAACCCTAACCCTAACCCTTACCCCCATCCAAACCTAACCACAACTCTAACCCTAACCTTAAAATATCCCTAACCATAACCGTAACACTAACTCTGAACTTACACCTAATCCAACACTAAATGTAACCCTTATCCTAACTCTAAGCCTAACCCTAATCTAACCCTAACCCAAACGTTAACCCTAACCTTAACGCTAACCCTAACCCTAACCCTAACCCTAACCCAACCTTAATTCAAAACCTAACCCAACCCTAAACCTAACCCTAACCCAAAACCCAAATCTACCCTATACCTAACCCTAACCCAAACACTAACACTACATCTAACACCTAAACCTAATGATGACCGTAAACCTAACCCTAACTCTAACCCAAACCAATCTTAACTCTAATCCCAACCATAACCCTAACCCTAAGCCTAACCTGAACCCTAATTTAAACCTAACTGTAACCATAACACTAACCCTATCCCTAACGAACCCTAACCAACACTAAACCAAACCCTAAGCCTAAGCCTAACCCTAACCCAACCCTAACCCTAACTCTAAACCTAACACCTAACTCTAACCCTAACACTAACCCTAAAGCTAAACCCAACCCTAAACCCTCACGCTAACTCTAACCTTAAACCTAACCCTCACCTTTATGCTAAGCCTAACCCTAACCCTAAACCTAACCCAACCCTATACCTAACCCTAACCCAAACCCTAACACTAACCCTAACACCTAAACCTAATGCTAACCATAAACTTAACCCTATCCCTAACCCAACCCAACCTTAACTCGTTTCCTACCCTAACCCAAACTCTAACCCTAAACCTAAACCTAAACCTAAACCTCAACCTACCCTAACCTTAACCTAAACCTAATTGTAACCATAACCCTAACATTAAGCCTACCACTAACCAACCCTAACCATCACTAAACCTAACCCTAACACTAAGGCTAACCCTAACCAAATCCTAACCCTAAACCTATCCCTAACCGTAACACTAACCCAACCCTAACCCTATCCCTAACCCTAACCCTACCCTAACCCTAACCATAACCCTAAACCTAACCCTATCCTTAAACCCAAACCCAACCCCAACCCCAACCTGAACCACAACCCCAACAGCAACCCTAACACAACCCTAACCCTAACCCTAAACCTAACGCAACACGAACCCTAACCCTAACCATAACCATAACCCTAATGATAAGAGTACCCTAACCCTAACACTAACCCTAACCCTGACCCTAACCCTAACCCAACGCTAACCCTAATCCTAACCATGACCCTAACCCAAAGCCTAACCCTAACCCTAACCCAAACAATAAAACCTAACCCAACCCTAACCCTAACAGTAACACTAAACCTAATCCTATCTCTAATCCTAACCCTAGCTCTAAGCCTAACGCTAACCATGACCCTAACCCTAACCCTATGCAAACCCTAACCCTAACCCTAACCCTAACCCCTAATCGTAACCCTAACTCGAACCCTAACCCAAACCCTAACACTTACCCTAAACCAACCCTAACCATAACACTAACCCAACCGTAACCCTAACCCTAAGCCTTACCCTAACCCTAAGCCTAATGCTAACCGTAACCCTAACCAACCCTAACCATCACTAAACCTAACCCTAACCCTAAGGTTAACCCTAACTCAACCCTAACCCTAACACTAACTCTAACCCCTAACCCTAACCCTGACACTAACCCTAACGCTGACCCTAACCCTAACCCAACGCTAACCCAACCCTAACCATAACCCTAACCCTAACCAAACCCTAACACTAACCCTATCCCTAATACTAACACAACCCTAAACCTAAACCTAATCCTAAGCCAAACGTAACCCTAAACCTAACCATAACCATAACCCAATAATATTAATACCAGCCCAAACCCTAACCCTAACCCTAACTCTAAATCTAACCCTAACACAACCCTAACCCTAAACCTAAACCTAACCCTAACTCTAACGCTAGCCCTAACCCGAAAACTGACTCTGATTCTCACCCTAACGCTAACCCAAATTATCACCCTAACCCTAACTCAATCCTAACCCTAACATAACCCTCACCTTCACCCTAACACCAAACCCAAGGCTAACCCTAACCCTAACCCTAACTCTAACCCAACACTAATCCTAACCCTAGCCCTAACCCTAAACCTAAACCTAACCTAACCCTAACCCTAAACCGAAAGCTACACGTAACCTGAGCCCTAACCCTAAATATTACCCTAAACCTCCAACACTAACCATAACCATCAAACCCTAAGCCTAACCCTAACCCTAGCCCTAACCCTAACCCTAAACCTTATCCCCACCCAAAGCCTAACCACAACTCTAACCCTAACCTTAAAATAACCCTAACCATAACCGTAACACTAACTCTAAACTTACACCTAATCCAACACTAACTAAATGTAACCCTTATCCTAACTCTAAGCCTAACCCTAATCTAACCCTAACGCAAACGTTAACACAAACCTTAACGCTAACCCTAACCCTAAACCTAACCCAACCTTAATTCAAAACCTAACCCAACCCTAAACCTAACCCTAACCCGAAACCGAACCCTACCCTATACCTAACCCTAACCCAAACACTAACCCTAACCCTAACACCTAAACCTAATGATGACCGTAAACCTAACCCTAACCCTAACCCAAACCAACCTTAACTCTAATCCCAACCATAACCCTAACCCTAAGCCTAACCTGAACCCTAATTTAAACCTAACTGTAACCATAACACTAACCCTATCCCTAAAGAACCCTAACCAACACTAAACCAAACCCTAAGCCTAAGCCTAACCCTAAACCAACCCTAACCCTAACTCTTAACCCTAACCCTAACACTAAACCTAACCCTAAACCCAACCCTAAACCCTTGCCCTAACTCACCTTAAACCTAACCCTAACCCTTATGCTAAGCCTACCCTAACCCTAAACCTAACCCAACCCTATACCTCACCATAACCCAAACCCTAACACTAACCCTAACACCTAAACCTAATGCTAACCATAAACTTAACCCTATCCCTAACCCAACCCAACCTTAACTCGTTTCCTACCCTAACCCAAACTCTAACCCTAAACCTAAACCTAAACCTCAACCTACCCTAACCTTAACCTAAACCGAATTGTAACCTTAACCCTAAAATTAAGCCTACCACTAACCAACCCTAACCATCACTAAACCTAACCCTAACACTAAGGCTAACCCTAACCGAATCCTAACCCTAAACCTATCCCTAACCGTAACACTAACCCAACCCTAACCCTATCCCTAACCCTAACCCTACCCTAACCCTAACCATAACCCTAAACCTAACCCTATCCTTAAACCCAAACCCAACCCCAACCCCAACCTGAACCACAACCCCAACAGCAACCCTAACCCAACCCCAACCCTAACCCTAAACCTAACCCAACACGAACCCTAACCCTAACCATAACCATAACCGTAATGATAAGAGTACCCTAACCCTAACACTAACCTTAAACCTGACCCTAACCCTAACCCAACGCTAACCCTAATCCTAACCATGACCCTAACCCAAAGCCTAACCCTAACCCTAA
The DNA here is from genome assembly GCF_034190915.1 of Cavia porcellus. Classification (NCBI taxonomy): domain Eukaryota; kingdom Metazoa; phylum Chordata; class Mammalia; order Rodentia; family Caviidae; genus Cavia; species Cavia porcellus. Next base: position 2,093,335 of record NW_026947547.1, on the reverse strand, counting down.
CCCATACAATAAAACCTAACCCAACCCTAACCCTAACAGTAACACTAAACCTAATCTTATCTCTAATCCTAACCCTAGCTCTAAGCCTAACGCTAACCCTGACCCTAACCCTAACCCTAAGCAAACCCTAACCCTAACCCTAACCCCTAATCGTAACCCTAACTCTAAGCCTCACCCTAACCATAACATTTACCCTAAACCAACCCTAACCATAACACTAACCCAAACCGTAACCCTAACCCTAAGCCTTACCCTAACCCTAAGCCTAATGCCAACCGTAACCCTAACCAACCCTAACCATCACTAAACCTAACCCTAAACCTAAGGTTAACCCTAACTCAACACTAACCCTAACACTAACCCTAACCCCTAACCCTAACCCTAACACTAACCCTAACCCTGACCCTAACCCTAACCCAACGCTAACCCTAACCCTAACCATAACCCTAACCCTAACCAAACCCTAACACTAACCCTATCCCTAATACTAACACAACCCTAACCCTAAACCTAACCCTAAGCCAAACGTAACCCTAACCCTAACCATAACCATAACCCAATAATATTAATCCTATCCCGAACCCTAACCCTAAACCTAACTCTAAACCTAACCATAACACATCCCTAACCCTAAACCTAAACCTAACCCTAACTCTACGGCTAGCCCTAACCCTGAACCTGACCCTGATTCTCACGCTAACCCTAACCCTAATTCTCACCCTAACTCTAACCCAATCCTAATCCTAACCTAACCTTCACCCTTACCTAACACTAACCCCAAGGCTAACCATAACCCTAAATCTAACCCAACACTAATCCTAACCCTAGTCCTAACCCTAAACCTAAACCTAACCTAACCCTAACCCTAAACTGAACACTACACCTAACCTGAGCCCTAACCCTAAATTTTACCCTAAACCTCCAACACAAACCCTAACCCTAACCCTAACCATAACCATAACACTAACTCTAAATTTACACCTAATCCAACACTAAACGTAACCCTAACCCTTACTCTAAGCCTAACCCTAATCTAACCCTAACCCAAACGTTAACCCTAACCTTAACGCTATCCCTAACCCTAACCGAAACCCAACCTTAATTCTAAACCTAACCCAACCCTAACCCTAACCCTAACCCAAAACCGAAGCCAACCCTATACCTAACCCTAACCCAAACACTAACCCTAACCCTAACACCTAAACCTAATGATGACCAAAACCTAACTCTAACCCTAACCTGAACCAACCTTAACTCTAATCCCAACCATTGTCCTAACCCTAAGCCTAACCTGAACCCTAATCTAAACCTAACTGTAAGCCTAACCATAACACTATCCCTAACAAACCCTAACCAACACTAAACCTAGCCCTAACCCTAAACCTAACCCTAACCTAACACTAACCCTAACTCTAAACCTAACACCTAACCCTAACCCTAAGACTAACCCTAACCCTAACCCAAACCCTAAACCCTCACCCTAACTCTAACACTAAACTTAAACCTAACCCTTATGCTAAGCCTAACCCTAACCCTAAACCTAACCAAACCCTATACCTAACCCTAACCCAAACCCTAACACTAACCCTAACACCTAAACCTAATACTAACCATAAACTTAACCCTAGCCCTAACCCAACCCAACCTTAACTCTATTCCTACCCTAACCCAAACTCTAACCATAAAACTAAACCTAAACCAAAACCTCAACCTAACCCTAAACCTAACCTATACCTAAATGTAACCGTAACCCTAACTTTAAGCCTTCCCCCAACCAACCCTTACCATCACTAAACGTAACCCTAACCCAACCCTAACCCTAACCCTAACCCTAACCCCTAAACCTAAACCTAACACTAACCCTAACCCTGAACCTAACCCTACCCCAACGCTAAACCTAACCCTAACCCTGACCCTAAACCAAAGCCTAAACCTAACCCTAAACCAAACAATAAAACCTAACCCAACCCTAACCCTAACACTAACACTAAACCTAATCCTATATCTAATCCTAACCCTAGCTCTAAGCCTAATGCTAACCCTAACCCTGACCCCTAAACCTAACCCTAACCCGAACCCTAACCCTAACCCTAACACTTACCCTAACCCAACCCTAAACCTAACCCTAACCCTAACGCCTAATCCTAACCCTAACCCGAACCCTAAAACTAACCCTAACACTTACCCTAACACAACCCTAAACCTAACACTAACCCAAACTGTAACCCTAACACTAAGTCTTACCCTAACCCTAAGCCTAATGCTAACCCTACCCTAGCACTAAGCCTAAACAACCCTAACAAAACCTAACCCTAATCCTAACTCTAACCCTAACCCTAGCACTTATCCTAACAAAAACCCCAGCGCCAACCCCAAACCAAAACACAACCGCAAACCCTACACTAACCCAAACCTAAACCTATCCTTAACCCTAACACTAACGCAACCCTAACCCTATCCCTAACCCTAACCCTACCCTAAACCTAACCCTAAACCTAACCCTAACCTTAAAGCCAAACCCAATCCCAAACCCCAACCGGAACCACAACCCCAACAGCAACCCTAACCCAACCCAAACCCTAACCCTAAACCTAACCCAACACGAACCCTAACCCTAACCATAACCATAACCTTAATGATGAGTACCCGAACCCTAACACTAACCCTGACCGTGACCCTAACCCTAACCCAATGCTAACCCTAATCTTAACCCTGAACCTAACCCAAAGACTAACCCTAACCCTAACCCAAACAATAAAACCTAACCCAACCCTAACCATAACACTAACACTAAACCTACACCTATCTCTAATCCTAACCCTAGCTCTAAGCCTAACGCTAACCCTGACCCTAACCCAAACCCAACCCTAACCCTAACCCTAACCCTAAACCCTAATCGTAACCCTAACTCGAACCTTAAACCTAACCCTAACACTTACCCTAAACCAACCCTAACCCTAACACTAACCCAAACAGTAACCCTAATCCTAAGCCTTACCCTAACCCTAAGCCTAATGCTAACCCTAACCCTAACCAACCATAACCGTCACTAAACCTAACCCTAACCCTAAGGTTATCCCTAACTCAACCCTAACCCTAACCCTAACCCTAACCCCTAACCCTAACCCTAACACTAACCCTAACCCTGACCCTAACCCTAACCCAACACTAAACCTAATCCTAACCCTGACCCTAACCCAAAGCCTAACCCTAACCCTAACCTAAACAATAAAACCTAACCCAACCCTAAACCTAACAATAACACTAAACCTAATCCTATCTCTCATGCTAACCCTAGCTCTAAGCCTAACGCTAACCCTGACCCTAACCCTAACCCTAACCATAACCCTAACCCTAACTCTAAACTTACACCTAATCCAACACTAAACGTAACCCTAACCCTAACTTTAAGACTAACACTAATCTAACCCTAACCCAAAAGTTAACCCTAACCTTAACGCTAACCCTAACCCTAACCCTAACCCAACCTTAATTCTAAACCTAACCCAACCCTAAACCTAACCCTAACCCGAAACCGAACCCAACACTATACCTAACCCTAACCCAAACACTAACCCTAACCCTAACACCTAAACATAATGATGACCATAAACCTAACCCTAACCACAACCCGAACCAAAATAAACTCTAATCCCAACCGTAAACCTAACCCTAAGCCTAAGCCGAACCCTAATCTAAACCTAACTGTAAGCCTAACCATAACCCTATCCCTAACGAACCATAACCAACACTAAACCAAACCCTAACCCTAAGCCAAACCCTAAACCAACCATAAACCCTAACCCTAAACCTAAACTCTAACCATAACCCAACACTAACCCTAACCCTAACCCTAACCCTTACACTAAGCCTAAACCTAACCCTAACTCTAACCAAACACTAACACTAACCCTATCCCTAATACTAACACAACCCTAACCCTAAACCTAACCCTAAGCCAAACGTAACCCTAAACCTAACCATAACCATAACCCAATAATATTAATACCAGCCCAAACCCTAACCCTAACCCTAACTCTAAATCTAACCCTAACACAACCCTAACCCTAAACCTAAACCTAACCCTAACTCTAACGCTAGCCCTAACCCGAAAACTGACTCTGATTCTCACCCTAACGCTAACCCAAATTATCACCCTAACTCTAACTCAATCCTAACGCTAACCTAACCCTCACCTTCACCCTAACACTAACACCAAGGCTAACCCTAACCCTAACCCTAACTCTAACCCAACACTAATCCTAACCCTAGCCCTAACCCTAAACCTAAACCTAACCTAACCCTAACTCTAAACCGAAAGCTACACGTAACCTGAGCCCTAACCCTAAATATTACCCTAAACCTCCAACACTAACCATAACCATCAAACCCTAAGTCTAACCCTAACCCTAGCCCTAACCCTAACCCTAACCCTTACCCCCACCCAAAGCCTAACCACAACTCTAACCCTAACCTTAAAATAACCCTAACCATAACCGTAACACTAACTCTAAACTTACACCTAATCCAACACTAACTAAATGTAACCCTTATCCTAACTCTAAGCCTAACCCTAATCTAACACTAACGCAAACGTTAACACAAACCTTAACGCTAACCCTAACCCTAACCCAACCTTAATTCAAAACCTAACCCAACCCTAAACCTAACCCTAACCCGAAACCAAACCCTACCCTATACCTAGCCCTAACCCAAACACTAACCCTAACCCTAACACCTAAACCTAATGATGACCGTAAACCTAACCCTAACCCTAACCCAAACCAACCTTAACTCTAATCCCAACCATAACCCTAAGCCTAAGCCTAACCTGAACCCTAATTTAAACCTAACTGTAACCATAACACTAACCCTATCCCTAAAGAACCCTAACCAACACTAAACCAAACCCTAAGCCTAAGCCTAACCCTAACCCAACCCTAACCCTAACTCTAAACCTAACACCTAACCCTAACCCTAACACTAACCCTAACCCTAAACCCAACCCTAAACCCTCACCATAACTCACCTTAAACCTAACCCTAACCCTTATGCTAAGCCTAACCCTAACCCTAAACCTAACACAACCCTATACCTAACCCTAACCCAAACCCTAACACTAACCCTAACACCTAAACCTAATGCTAACCATAAACTTAACCCTATCCCTAACCCAACCCAACCTTAACTCGTTTCCTACCCTAACCCAAACTCTAACACTAAACCTAAACCTAAACCTAAACCTAAACCTCAACCTAACCCTAACCCTAACCTAACCTAAATGTAACCGTAACCCTAACCTTAAGCCTACCACTAACCAACCCTAACCATCACTAAACCTAACCCTAACACTAAGGCTAACCCTAACCGAAACCTAACCCTAAACCTATCCCTAATCCTAACACTAACCCAACCCTAACGCTATCCCTAACCCTAACCCTACCCTAACCCTAACCATAACCCTAAACCTAACCCTAAACTTAAACCCAAACCCAACCCCAACCCCCACCTGAACCACAACCCCAACAGCAAGCCTAACCCTAACCCTAAAACTAAACTAACACGAACCCTAACCATAACCATAACCATAACCCTAATGATAAGAGTACCCGAACCCTAACACTAACCCTAACCCTGACCCTAACCCTAACCCAACGCTAACCCTAATCCTAAACCTGACCCTAACCCAAAGCCTAACCCTAACCCTAACCCAAACAATAAAACCTAACCCAACCCTAACCCTAACAGTAACACTAAACCTAATCCTATCTCTAATCCTAACCCTAGCTCTAAGCCTAACGCTAACCCTGACCTTAACCCTAACCCTAAGCAAACCCTAACCCTAACCCTAACCCTAACCCTAACTCCTAATCGTAAACCTAACTCGAACCCTAACCCAAACCCTAACACTTACCGTAAACCAACCCTAACCATAACACTAACCCAAACCGTAACCCTAACCCTAAGCCTTACCCTAACCCTAAGCCTAATGCTACCCCTAACCCAAACCAACCCTAACCATCACTAAACCTAACCGTAAACTTAAGGTTAACCCTAACTCAATCCTAACCCTAACACTAACCCTAACCCCTAACCCTAACCCTAACACTAACCCTAACCCTGACCCTAACCCTAACCCAACGCTAACCCTAACCCTAACCATAACCCTAACCCTAACCAAACCCTAACACTAACCCTATCCCTAATACTAACACAACCCTAACCCTAAACCTAACCCTAAGCCAAACGTAACCCTAACCCTAACCATAACCATAACCCAATAATATTAATCCTATCCCGAACCCTAACCCTAAACCTAACTCTAAACCTAACCATAACACAACCCTAACCCTAAACCTAAACCTAACCCTAACTCTACGGCTAGCCCTAACCCTGAACCTGACCCTGATTCTCACGCTAACCCTAACCCTAATTCTCACCCTAACTCTAACCCAATCCTAATCCTAACCTAACCTTCACCCTTACCTAACACTAACCCCAAGGCTAACCATAACCCTAAATCTAACCCAACACTAATCCTAACCCTAGTCCTAACCCTAAACCTAAACCTAACCTAACCCTAACCCTAAACTGAACACTACACCTAACCTGAGCCCTAACCCTAAATTTTACCCTAAACCTCCAACACAAACCCTAACCCTAACCCTAACCATAACCATAACACTAACTCTAAATTTACACCTAATCCAACACTAAACGTAACCCTAACCCTTACTCTAAGCCTAACCCTAATCTAACCCTAACCCAAACGTTAACCCTAACCTTAACGCTATCCCTAACCCTAACCGAAACCCAACCTTAATTCTAAACCTAACCCAACCCTAACCCTAACCCTAACCCAAAACCGAAGCCAACCCTATACCTAACCCTAACCCAAACACTAACCCTAACCCTAACACCTAAACCTAATGATGACCAAAACCTAACTCTAACCCTAACCTGAACCAACCTTAACTCTAATCCCAACCATTGTCCTAACCCTAAGCCTAACCTGAACCCTAATCTAAACCTAACTGTAAGCCTAACCATAACACTATCCCTAACAAACCCTAACCAACACTAAACCTAGCCCTAACCCTAAACCTAACCCTAACCTAACACTAACCCTAACTCTAAACCTAACACCTAACCCTAACCCTAAGACTAACCCTAACCCTAACCCAAACCCTAAACCCTCACCCTAACTCTAACACTAAACTTAAACCTAACCCTTATGCTAAGCCTAACCCTAACCCTAAACCTAACCAAACCCTATACCTAACCCTAACCCAAACCCTAACACTAACCCTAACACCTAAACCTAATACTAACCATAAACTTAACCCTAGCCCTAACCCAACCCAACCTTAACTCTATTCCTACCCTAACCCAAACTCTAACCATAAAACTAAACCTAAACCAAAACCTCAACCTAACCCTAAACCTAACCTATACCTAAATGTAACCGTAACCCTAACTTTAAGCCTTCCCCCAACCAACCCTTACCATCACTAAACGTAACCCTAACCCAACCCTAACCCTAACCCTAACCCCTAAACCTAAACCTAACACTAACCCTAACCCTGAACCTAACCCTACCCCAACGCTAAACCTAACCCTAACCCTGACCCTAAACCAAAGCCTAAACCTAACCCTAAACCAAACAATAAAACCTAACCCAACCCTAACCCTAACACTAACACTAAACCTAATCCTATATCTAATCCTAACCCTAGCTCTAAGCCTAATGCTAACCCTAACCCTGACCCCTAAACCTAACCCTAACCCGAACCCTAACCCTAACCCTAACACTTACCCTAACCCAACCCTAAACCTAACCCTAACCCTAACGCCTAATCCTAACCCTAACCCGAACCCTAAAACTAACCCTAACACTTACCCTAACACAACCCTAAACCTAACACTAACCCAAACTGTAACCCTAACACTAAGTCTTACCCTAACCCTAAGCCTAATGCTAACCCTACCCTAGCACTAAGCCTAAACAACCCTAACAAAACCTAACCCTAATCCTAACTCTAACCCTAACCCTAGCACTTATCCTAACAAAAACCCGAGCGCCAACCCAAAACCAAAACACAACCTCAAACCCTACACTAACCCAAACCTAAACCTATCCTTAACCCTAACACTAACGCAACCCTAACCCTATCCCTAACCCTAACCCTACCCTAAACCTAACCCTAAACCTAACCCTAACCTTAAAGCCAAACCCAATCCCAAACCCCAACCGGAACCACAACCCCAACAGCAACCCTAACCCAACCCAAACCCTAACCCTAAACCTAACCCAACACGAACCCTAACCCTAACCATAACCATAACCTTAATGATGAGTACCCGAACCCTAACACTAACCCTGACCGTGACCCTAACCCTAACCCAATGCTAACCCTAATCTTAACCCTGAACCTAACCCAAAGCCTAACCCTAACCCTAACCCAAACAATAAAACCTAACCCAACCCTAACCATAACACTAACACTAAACCTACACCTATCTCTAATCCTAACCCTAGCTCTAAGCCTAACGCTAACCCTGACCCTAACCCAAACCCAACCCTAACCCTAACCCTAACCCTAAACCCTAATCGTAACCCTAACTCGAACCTTAAACCTAACCCTAACACTTACCCTAAACCAACCCTAACCCTAACACTAACCCAAACAGTAACCCTAATCCTAAGCCTTACCCTAACCCTAAGCCTAATGCTAACCCTAACCCTAACCAACCCTAACCGTCACTAAACCTAACCCTAACCCTAAGGTTATCCCTAACTCAACCCTAACCCTAACCCTAACCCTAACCCCTAACCCTAACCCTAACACTAACCCTAACCCTGACCCTAACCCTAACCCAACACTAAACCTAATCCTAACCCTGACCCTAACCCAAAGCCTAACCCTAACCCTAACCTAAACAATAAAACCTAACCCAACCCTAAACCTAACAATAACACTAAACCTAATCCTATCTCTCATGCTAACCCTAGCTCTAAGCCTAACGCTAACACTGACCCTAACCCTAACCCTAACCATAACCCTAACCCTAACTCTAAACTTACACCTAATCCAACACTAAACGTAACCCTAACCCTAACTTTAAGACTAACACTAATCTAACCCTAACCCAAAAGTTAACCCTAACCTTAACGCTAACCCTAACCCTAACCCTAACCCAACCTTAATTCTAAACCTAACCCAACCCTAAACCTAACCCTAACCCGAAACCGAACCCAACACTATACCTAACCCTAACCCAAACACTAACCCTAACCCTAACACCTAAACATAATGATGACCATAAACCTAACCCTAACCACAACCCGAACCAAAATAAACTCTAATGCCAACCGTAAACCTAACCCTAAGCCTAAGCCGAACCCTAATCTAAACCTAACTGTAAGCCTAACCATAACCCTATCCCTAACGAACCATAACCAACACTAAACCAAACCCTAACCCTAAGCCAAACCCTAAACCAACCATAAACCCTAACCCTAAACCTAAACTCTAACCATAACCCAACACTAACCCTAACCCTAACCCTAACCCTTACACTAAGCCTAAACCTAACCCTAACTCTAACCAAACACTAACACTAACCCTATCCCTAATACTAACACAACCCTAACCCTAAACCTAACCCTAAGCCAAACGTAACCCTAAACCTAACCATAACCATAACCCAATAATATTAATACCAGCCCAAACCCTAACCCTAACCCTAACTCTAAATCTAACCCTAACACAACCCTAACCCTAAACCTAAACCTAACCCTAACTCTAACGCTAGCCCTAACCCGAAAACTGACTCTGATTCTCACCCTAACGCTAACCCAAATTATCACCCTAACTCTAACTCAATCCTAACCCTAACCTAACCCTCACCTTCACCCTAACACTAACACCAAGGCTAACCCTAACCCTAACCCTAACTCTAACCCAACACTAATCCTAACCCTAGCCCTAACCCTAAACCTAAACCTAACCTAACCCTAACTCTAAACCGAAAGCTACACGTAACCTGAGCCCTAACCCTAAATATTACCCTAAACCTCCAACACTAACCATAACCATCAAACCCTAAGTCTAACCCTAACCCTAGCCCTAACCCTAACCCTAACCGTTACCCCCACCCAAAGCCTAACCACAACTCTAACCCTAACCTTAAAATAACCCTAACCATAACCGTAACACTAACTCTAAACTTACACCTAATCCAACACTAACTAAATGTAACCCTTATCCTAACTCTAAGCCTAACCCTAATCTAACCCTAACGCAAACGTTAACACAAACCTTAACGCTAACCCTAACCCTAACCCAACCTTAATTCAAAACCTAACCCAACCCTAAACCTAACCCTAACCCAAAACCAAACCCTACCCTATACCTAGCCCTAACCCAAACACTAACCCTAACCCTAACACCTAAACCTAATGATGACCGTAAACCTAACCCTAACCCTAACCCAAACCAACCTTAACTCTAATCCCAACCATAACCCTAAGCCTAAGCCTAACCTGAACCCTAATTTAAACCTAACTGTAACCATAACACTAACCCTATCCCTAAAGAACCCTAACCAACACTAAACCAAACCCTAAGCCTAAGCCTAACCCTAACCCAACCCTAACCCTAACTCTAAACCTAACACCTAACCCTAACCCTAACACTAACCCTAACCCTAAACCCAACCCTAAACCTTCACCATAACTCACCTTAAACCTAACCCTAACCCTTATGCTAAGCCTAACCCTAACCCTAAACCTAACACAACCCTATACCTAACCCTAACCCAAACCCTAACACTAACCCTAACACCTAAACCTAATGCTAACCATAAACTTAACCCTATCCCTAACCCAACCCAACCTTAACTCGTTTCCTACCCTAACCCAAACTCTAACACTAAACCTAAACCTAAACCTAAACCTAAACCTCAACCTAACCCTAACCCTAACCTAACCTAAATGTAACCGTAACCCTAACCTTAAGCCTACCACTAACCAACCCTAACCATCACTAAACCTAACCCTAACACTAAGGCTAACCCTAACCGAAACCTAACCCTAAACCTATCCCTAATCCTAACACTAACCCAACCCTAACGCTATCCCTAACCCTAACCCTACCCTAACCCTAACCATAACCCTAAACCTAACCCTAAACTTAAACCCAAACCCAACCCCAACCCCCACCTGAACCACAACCCCAACAGCAACCCTAACCCTAACCCTAAAACTAAACTAACACGAACCCTAACCATAACCATAACCATAACCCTAATGATAAGAGTACCCGAACCCTAACACTAACCCTAACCCTGACCCTAACCCTAACCCAACGCTAACCCTAATCCTAAACCTGACCCTAACCCAAAGCCTAACCCTAACCCTAACCCAAACAATAAAACCTAACCCAACCCTAACCCTAACAGTAACACTAAACCTAATCCTATCTCTAATCCTAACCCTAGCTCTAAGCCTAACGCTAACCCTGACCTTAACCCTAACCCTAAGCAAACCCTAACCCTAACCCTAACCCTAACCCTAACTCCTAATCGTAAACCTAACTCGAACCCTAACCCAAACCCTAACACTTACCGTAAACCAACCCTAACCATAACACTAACCCAAACCGTAACCCTAACCCTAAGCCTTACCCTAACCCTAAGCCTAATGCTACCCCTAACCCAAACCAACCCTAACCATCACTAAACCTAACCGTAAACTTAAGGTTAACCCTAACTCAACCCTAACCCTAACACTAACCCTAACCCCTAACCCTAACCCTAACACTAACCCTAACCCTGACCCTAACCCTAACCCAACGCTAACCCTAACCCTAACCATAACCCTAACCCTAACCAAACCCTAACACTAACCCTATCCCTAATACTAACACAACCCTAACCCTAAACCTAACCCTAAGCCAAACGTAACCCTAACCCTAACCATAACCATAACCCAATAATATTAATCCTATCCCGAACCCTAACCCTAAACCTAACTCTAAACCTAACCATAACACAACCCTAACCCTAAACCTAAACCTAACCCTAACTCTACGGCTAGCCCTAACCCTGAACCTGACCCTGATTCTCACGCTAACCCTAACCCTAATTCTCACCCTAACTCTAACCCAATCCTAATCCTAACCTAACCTTCACCCTTACCTAACACTAACCCCAAGGCTAACCATAACCCTAAATCTAACCCAACACTAATCCTAACCCTAGTCCTAACCCTAAACCTAAACCTAACCTAACCCTAACCCTAAACTGAACACTACACCTAACCTGAGCCCTAACCCTAAATTTTACCCTAAACCTCCAACACAAACCCTAACCCTAACCCTAACCATAACCATAACACTAACTCTAAATTTACACCTAATCCAACACTAAACGTAACCCTAACCCTTACTCTAAGCCTAACCCTAATCTAACCCTAACCCAAACGTTAACCCTAACCTTAACGCTATCCCTAACCCTAACCGAAACCCAACCTTAATTCTAAACCTAACCCAACCCTAACCCTAACCCTAACCCAAAACCGAAGCCAACCCTATACCTAACCCTAACCCAAACACTAACCCTAACCCTAACACCTAAACCTAATGATGACCAAAACCTAACTCTAACCCTAACCTGAACCAACCTTAACTCTAATCCCAACCATTGTCCTAACCCTAAGCCTAACCTGAACCCTAATCTAAACCTAACTGTAAGCCTAACCATAACACTATCCCTAACAAACCCTAACCAACACTAAACCTAGCCCTAACCCTAAACCTAACCCTAACCTAACACTAACCCTAACTCTAAACCTAACACCTAACCCTAACCCTAAGACTAACCCTAACCCTAACCCAAACCCTAAACCCTCACCCTAACTCTAACACTAAACTTAAACCTAACCCTTATGCTAAGCCTAACCCTAACCCTAAACCTAACCAAACCCTATACCTAACCCTAACCCAAACCCTAACACTAACCCTAACACCTAAACCTAATACTAACCATAAACTTAACCCTAGCCCTAACCCAACCCAACCTTAACTCTATTCCTACCCTAACCCAAACTCTAACCATAAAACTAAACCTAAACCAAAACCTCAACCTAACCCTAAACCTAACCTATACCTAAATGTAACCGTAACCCTAACTTTAAGCCTTCCCCCAACCAACCCTTACCATCACTAAACGTAACCCTAACCCAACCCTAACCCTAACCCTAACCCTAACCCCTAAACCTAAACCTAACACTAACCCTAACCCTGAACCTAACCCTACCCCAACGCTAAACCTAACCCTAACCCTGACCCTAAACCAAAGCCTAAACCTAACCCTAAACCAAACAATAAAACCTAACCCAACCCTAACCCTAACACTAACACTAAACCTAATCCTATATCTAATCCTAACCCTAGCTCTAAGCCTAATGCTAACCCTAACCCTGACCCCTAAACCTAACCCTAACCCGAACCCTAACCCTAACCCTAACACTTACCCTAACCCAACCCTAAACCTAACCCTAACCCTAACGCCTAATCCTAACCCTAACCCGAACCCTAAAACTAACCCTAACACTTACCCTAACACAACCCTAAACCTAACACTAACCCAAACTGTAACCCTAACACTAAGTCTTACCCTAACCCTAAGCCTAATGCTAACCCTACCCTAGCACTAAGCCTAAACAACCCTAACAAAACCTAACCCTAATCCTAACTCTAACCCTAACCCTAGCACTTATCCTAACAAAAACCCGAGCGCCAACCCAAAACCAAAACACAACCGCAAACCCTACACTAACCCAAACCTAAACCTATCCTTAACCCTAACACTAACGCAACCCTAACCCTATCCCTAACCCTAACCCTACCCTAAACCTAACCCTAAACCTAACCCTAACCTTAAAGCCAAACCCAATCCCAAACCCCAACCGGAACCACAACCCCAACAGCAACCCTAACCCAACCCAAACCCTAACCCTAAACCTAACCCAACACGAACCCTAACCCTAACCATAACCATAACCTTAATGATGAGTACCCGAACCCTAACACTAACCCTGACCGTGACCCTAACCCTAACCCAATGCTAACCCTAATCTTAACCCTGAACCTAACCCAAAGCCTAACCCTAACCCTAACCCAAACAATAAAACCTAACCCAACCCTAACCATAACACTAACACTAAACCTACACCTATCTCTAATCCTAACCCTAGCTCTAAGCCTAACGCTAACCCTGACCCTAACCCAAACCCAACCCTAACCCTAACCCTAACCCTAAACCCTAATCGTAACCCTAACTCGAACCTTAAACCTAACCCTAACACTTACCCTAAACCAACCCTAACCCTAACACTAACCCAAACAGTAACCCTAATCCTAAGCCTTACCCTAACCCTAAGCCTAATGCTAACCCTAACCCTAACCAACCCTAACCGTCACTAAACCTAACCCTAACCCTAAGGTTATCCCTAACTCAACCCTAACCCTAACCCTAACCCTAACCCCTAACCCTAACCCTAACACTAACCCTAACCCTGACCCTAACCCTAACCCAACACTAAACCTAATCCTAACCCTGACCCTAACCCAAAGCCTAACCCTAACCCTAACCTAAACAATAAAACCTAACCCAACCCTAAACCTAACAATAACACTAAACCTAATCCTATCTCTCATGCTAACCCTAGCTCTAAGCCTAACGCTAACCCTGACCCTAACCCTAACCCTAACCATAACCCTAACCCTAACTCTAAACTTACACCTAATCCAACACTAAACGTAACCCTAACCCTAACTTTAAGACTAACACTAATCTAACCCTAACCCAAAAGTTAACCCTAACCTTAACGCTAACCCTAACCCTAACCCTAACCCAACCTTAATTCTAAACCTAACCCAACCCTAAACCTAACCCTAACCCGAAACCGAACCCAACACTATACCTAACCCTAACCCAAACACTAACCCTAACCCTAACACCTAAACATAATGATGACCATAAACCTAACCCTAACCACAACCCGAACCAAAATAAACTCTAATCCCAACCGTAAACCTAACCCTAAGCCTAAGCCGATCCCTAATCTAAACCTAACTGTAAGCCTAACCATAACCCTATCCCTAACGAACCATAACCAACACTAAACCAAACCCTAACCCTAAGCCAAACCCTAAACCAACCATAAACCCTAACCCTAAACCTAAACTCTAACCATAACCCAACACTAACCCTAACCCTAACCCTAACCCTTACACTAAGCCTAAACCTAACCCTAACTCTAACCAAACACTAACACTAACCCTATCCCTAATACTAACACAACCCTAACCCTAAACCGAACCCTAAGCCAAACGTAACCCTAAACCTAACCATAACCATAACCCAATAATATTAATACGAGCCCAAACCCTAACCCTAACCCTAACTCTAAATCTAACCCTAACACAACCCTAACCCTAAACCTAAACCTAACCCTAACTCTAACGCTAGCCCTAACCCGAAAACTGACTCTGATTCTCACCCTAACGCTAACCCAAATTATCACCCTAACTCTAACTCAATCCTAACCCTAACCTAACCCTCACCTTCACCCTAACACTAACACCAAGGCTAACCCTAACCCTAACCCTAACTCTAACCCAACACTAATCCTAACCCTAGCCCTAACCCTAAACCTAAACCTAACCTAACCCTAACTCTAAACCGAAAGCTACACGTAACCTGAGCCCTAACCCTAAATTTTACCCTAAACCTCCAACACTAACCATAACCATCAAACCCTAAGTCTAACCCTAACCCTAGCCCTAACCCTAACCCTAACCCTTACCCCCACCCAAAGCCTAACCACAACTCTAACCCTAACCTTAAAATAACCCTAACCATAACCGTAACACTAACTCTAAACTTACACCTAATCCAACACTAACTAAATGTAACCCTTATCCTAACTCTAAGCCTAACCCTAATCTAACCCTAACGCAAACGTTAACACAAACCTTAACGCTAACCATAACCAGAACCCTAACCCAACCTTAATTCAAAACCGAACCCAACCCTAAACCTAACCCTAACCCGAAACCGAAATCTACCCTATACCTAACCCTAACCCAAACACTAACCCGAACCCTAACACCTAAACCTAATGATGACCGTAAACCTAACCCTAACCCTAACCCAAACCAACCTTAACTCTAATCCCAACCATAACCCTAAGCCTAAGCCTAACCTGAACCCTAATTTAAACCTAACTGTAACCATAACACTAACCCTATCCCTAAAGAACCCAAACCAACACTAAACCAAACCCTAAGCCTAAGCCTAACCCTAACCCAACCCTAACCCTAACTCTAAACCTAACACCTAACCCTAACCCTAACACTAACCCTAACCCCAAACCCAACCCTAAACCCTCACCATAACTCACCTTAAACCTAACCCTAACCCTTATGCTAAGCCTAACCCTAACCCTAAACCTAACACAACCCTATACCTAACCCTAACCCAAACCCTAACACTAACCCTAACACCTAAACCTAATGCTAACCATAAACTTAACCCTATCCCTAACCCAACCCAACCTTAACTCGTTTCCTACCCTAACCCAAACTCTAACCCTAAACCTAAACCTAAACCTAAACCTCAACCTAACCCTAACCCTAACCTAAACCTAAATGTAACCGTAACCCTAACCTTAAGCCTACCACTAACCAACCCTAACCATCACTAAACCTAACCCTAACAATAAGGCTAACCCTAACCGAACCCTAACCCTAAACCTATCCCTAATCCTAACACTAACCCAACCCTAACACTATCCCTAACCCTAACCCTACCCTAACCCTAACCATAAGCCTAAACCTAACCCTAAACTTAAACCCAAACCCAACCCCAACCCCAACCTGAACCACAACCCCAACAGCAACCCTAACCCTAACCCTAAAACTAAACTAACACGAACCCTAACCCTAACCATAACCATAACCCTAATGATAAGAGTACCCGAACCCTAACACTAACCCTAACCCTGACCCTAACCCTAACCCAACGCTAACCCTAATCCTAAACCTGACCCTAACCCAAAGCCTAACCCTAACCATAAACCAAAAAATAAAACCTAACCCAACCCTAACCCTAACAGTAACACTAAACCTAATCCTATCTCTAATCCTAACACTAGCTCTAAGCCTGACGCTAACCCTGACCCTAACCCTAACCCTAAGCAAACCCTAACCCTAACCCTAACCCTAACCCTAACTCCTAATCGTAAACCTAACTCGAACCCTAACCCAAACCCTAACACTTACCGTAAACCAACCCTAACCATAACACTAACCCAAACCGTAACCCTAACCCTAAGCCTTACCCTAACCCTAAGCCTAATGCTAACCCTAACCCTAACCAACCCTAACCATCACTAAACCTAACCCTACACCTAAGGTTAACCCTAACTCAACCCTAACCCTAACACTAACCCTAACCCTTAACCCTAACCCTAACACTAACCCTAACCCTGACCCTAACCCTAACCCAACGCTAACCCTAACCCTACCCGTAACCCTAACCCTAACCAAACCCTAACACTAACCCTATCCCTAATACTAACACAACCCTAACCCTAAACCTAACCTTAAGCCAAACGTAACCCTAACACTAACCATAACCATAACCCAATAATATTAATCCTAGCCCGAACCCTAACCCTAAACCTAACTCTAAAACTAACCATAACACAACCCTAACCTAAACCTAAACCTAACCCTAACTCTACGGCTAGCGCTAACCCTGAACCTGACCCTGATTCTCACGCTAACCCTAACCCTAATTCTCACACTAACTCTAACCCAATCCTAATCCTAACTTAACCCTCACCCTTACCTAACACTAACCCCAAGGCTAACCCTAACCCTAACTCTAACCCAACACTAATCCTAACCCTAGCCCTAACCCTAAACCTAAAGCTAACCTAACACTAACCCTAAACCGAACACTACACCTAACCTGAGCCCTAACCCTAAATTTTACCCTAAACCTCCAACACTAACCCTAACCCTAACCATAACCATAACCATAACACTAACTCGAAACTTACACCTAATCCAACACTAAACGTAACCCTAACCATTACTCTAAGCCTAACCCTAATCTAACCCTAACCCAAACGTTAACCATAACCTTAACGCTATCCCTAACCCTAACCCAAACCCAACCTTAATTCTAAACCTAACCCAACCCTAAACCTAACCCAACCCAAAACCGAACCCAACACTATACCTAACCCTAACCCAAACACTAACCCTAACCCTAACACCTAAACCTAATGATGACCATAAACCTAACTCTAACCCTAACCTGAACCAACATTAACTCTAATCCCAACCATAACCCTAACCCTAAGCCTAACCTGAACCCTAATGTAAACCTAACTGTAAGCCTAACCATAACCCTATCCCTAATGAACCCTAACCAACACTAAACCTAACCCAACCCTAACCCTAACTCTAAACCTAACACCTAACCCTAACCCTAACACTAACCCTAACCCTAACTCGAAACTTACACCTAATCCAACACTAAACGTAACCCTAACCCTAACTCTAAGCCTAACACTAATCTAACCCTAACCCAAAAGTTAACCCTAACCTTAACGCTAACCCTAACCCTAACCCAACCTTAATTCTAAACCTAACCCAACCCTAAACCTAACCCTAACCCAAAACCGAACCCAACCCTAACCCTAACCCTGACCCAAACACTAACCCTAACCCTAACACCTAAACATAATGATGACCATAAACCTAACCCTAACCATAACCCGAACCAACCTTAACTCTAATCCCAACCGTAACCCTAACCCTAAGCCTAACCCGAACCCTAATCTAAACCTAACTGTAAGCCTAACCATAACCCTATCCCTAACGAACCCTAACCAACACTAAACCAAACCCTAACCCTAAGCCTAACCCGAACCCTAATCTAAACCTAACTGTAAGCCTAACCATAACCCTATCCCTAAAGAACCCAACCAACACTAAACCAAACCCTAACCCTAAGCCTAACCCTAAACCATCCCTAAACCCTAACCCTAAACCTAAACTCTAACCATAACCCAACACTAAACCTAACCCTAACCCTTACGCTAAGCCTAACCCTAACCCTAACCCTAAACAAACCCTAACACTAAACCTATCCCTAATACTAACACAACCCTAACCCTAAACCTAACCCTAAGCCAAATGTAACCCTAAACCTAACCATAACCATAACCCAATAATATTAATCCTAGCCCAAACCCTAACCCTAACCCTAACTCTAAATCTAAACCTAACTCAACCCTAACCCTAAACCTAAACCTAACCCTAACTCTAACGCTAGCCCTAACCCTAAAACTGACTCTGATTCTCACCCTAACCCTAACCCAAATTATCACCCTAACTCTAACTAAATCCTAACCCTAACCTAACCCTCACCCTCACCCTAACACCACCCCCAAGGCTAACCCCAACCCTAAACCTAACTCTAACCCAACACTCATCCTAACCCTAGCCCTAACCCTAAACCTAAACCTAACCTAACCCTAACCCTAAACCGAACGCTACACCTAACATGAGCCCTAACCCTAAATTTTAACCTAAACCTCCAACACTAACACTAACCCTCAAACCCTAAGCCTAACCCTAACCCTAGCCCTAACCCTAACCCTAACCCTAACCCTTACCCCCACCCAAAGCCTAACCACAACTCTAACCCTAAACTTAAAATAACCCTAACCATAACCGTAACACTAACTCTGAACTTAAACCTAATCCAACACTAAATGTAACCCTTATCCTAACTCTAAGCCTAACCCTAATCTAACCCTAACCCAAACGTTAACCCTAACCTTAACGCTAACCCTAACCCTAACCCTAACCCAACCTTAATTCAAAACCTAACCCAACCCTAAACCTAACCCTAACCCAAAACCGAAATCTACCCTATACCTAACCCTAACCCAAACACTAACCCTACACCTAACACCTAAACCTAATGATGACCGTAAACCTAACCCTAACTCTAACCCAAACCAACCTTAACTCTAATCCCAACCACAACCCTAACCCTAAGCCTAACCTGAACCCTAATTTAAACCTAACTGTAACCATAACACTAACCCTATCCCTAACGAACCCTAACCAACACTAAACCAAACCCTAAGCCTAAGCCTAACCCTAACCCAACCCTAACCCTAACTCTAAACCTAACACCTAACCCTAACCCTAACACTAACCCTAAAGCTAAAACCAACCCTAAACCCTCACCCTAACTCTAACCTTAAACCTAACCCTAACCTTTATGCTAAGCCTAACCCTAATCCTAAACCTATCCCAACCCTATACCTAACTCTAACCCAAACCCTAACATTAACCCTAACTCCTAATCTTAATGCTAACCATAAACTTAACCCTATCCCTAACCCAACCCAACCTTAACTCGTTTCCTACCCTAACCCAAACTCTAACCCTAAACCTAAACCTAAACCTAAACCTCAACCTACCCTAATCTTAACCTAAACCTAATTGTAACCGTAACCCTAACATTAAGCCTACCACTAACCAACCCTAACCATCACTAAACCTAACCCTAACACTAAGGCTAACCCTAACCAAATCCTAACCCTAAACCTATCCCTAACCGTAACACTAACCCAAACCTAACCCTATCCCTAACCCTAACACTACCCTAACCCTAACCATAACCCTAAACCTAACCCTATCCTTAAATCCAAACCCAACCCGAAACCCAACCTGAACCACAACCCCAACAGCAACCCTAACCCAACCCTAACCCTAACCCTAAACCTAACCCAACACGAACCCTAACCCTAACCATAACCATAACCCTAATGATAAGAGTACCCTAACCCTAACACTAACCTTAACCCTGACTCTAATCCTAACCCAACGCTAACCCTAATCCTAACCATGACCCTAACCCAAAGCCTAACCCTAACCCTAACCCAAACAATAAAACCTAACCCAACCCTAACCCTAACAGTAACACTAAACCTAATCCTAACTCTAATCCTAATCCTAGCTCTAAGCCTAACGCTAACCATGACCCTAACCCTAACCCTAAGCAAACCCTAACCCTAACCCTAACCCTAACCCTAACCCCTAATCGTAACCCTAACTCGAACCCTAACCCTAACCCTAACACTTACCCTAAACCAACATTAACCATAACACTAACCCAAACCGTAACCCTAACCCTAAGCCTTACCCTAACCCTAAGCCTAATGCTAATCGTAACCCTAACCAACCCTAACCATCACTAAACCTAACCCTAACCCTAAGGTTAACCCTAACTCAACCCTAACCCTAACACTAACTCTAACCCCTAACCCTAACCCTAACACTAACCCTAACGCTGACCCTAACACTAACCCAACGCTAATCCTAACCCTAACCATAAGCCTAACCCTAACCAAACCCTAACACTAACCCTATCCCTAATACTAACACAACCCTAACCCTAAACCTAACCCTAAGCCAAACGTAACCCTAAACCTAACCATAACCATAACCCAATAATATTAATACCAGCCCAAACCCTAACCCTAACCCTAACTCTAAATCTAACCCTAACACAACCCTAACCCTAAACCTAAACCTAACCCTAACTCTAACGCTAGCCCTAACCCGAAAACTGACTGATTCTCACCCTAACGCTAACCCAAATTATCACCATAACTCTAACTCAATCCTAACCCTAACCTAACCCTCACCTTCACCCTAACACCAAACCCAAGGCTAACCCTAACCCTAACCCTAACTCTAACCCAACACTAATCCTAACCCTAGCCCTAACCCTAAACCTAAACCTAACCTAACCCTAACCCTAAACCGAAAGCTACACGTAACCTGAGCCCTAACCCTAAATATTACCCTAAACCTCCAACACTAACCATAACCATCAAACCCTAAGCCTAACCCTAACCCTAGCCCTAACCCTAACCCTAACCCTTATCCCCACCCAAAGCCTAACCACAACTCTAAACCTAACCTTAAAATAACCCTAACCATAACCGTAACACTAACTCTAAACTTACACCTAATCCAACACTAACTAAATGTAACCCTTATCCTAACTCTAAGCCTAACCCTAATCTAACCCTAACGCAAACGTTAACACAAACCTTAACGCTAACCCTAACCCTAACCCTAACCCAACCTTAATTCAAAACCTAACCCAACCCTAAACCTAACCCTAACCCGAAACCGAACCCTACCCTATACCTAACCCTAACCCAAACACTAACACTAACCCTAACACCTAAACCTAATGATGACCGTAAACCTAACCCTAACCCTAACCCAAACCAACATTAACTCTAATCCCAACCATAACCCTAACCCTAAGCCTAACCTGAACCCTAATTTAAACCTAACTGTAACCATAACACTAACCCTATCCCTAAAGAACCCTAACCAACACTAAACCAAACCCTAAGCCTAAGCCTAACCCTAACCCAACCCTAACCCTAACTCTAAACCTAACACCTAACCCTAACCCTAACACTAACCCTAACCCTAAACCCAACCCTAAACCCTCACCCTAACTCACCTTAAACCTAACCCTAACCCTTATGCTAAGCCTAACCCTAACCCTAAACCTAAACCTAAACCTAAACCTCAACCTAACCCTAACCCTAACCTAAACCTAAATGTAACCGTAACCCTAACCTTAAGCGTACCACTAACCAACCCTAACCATCACTAAACCTAACCCTAACACTAAGGCTAACCCTAACCGAACCCTAACCCTAAACCTATCCCTAACCCTAACACTAACCCAACCCTAACGCTATCCCTAACCCTAACCCTACCCTAACCCTAACCATAACCCTAAACCTAACCCTAAACTTAAACCCAAACCCAATCCCAACCTGAACCACAACCCCAACAGCAACCCTAAACCTAACCCTAAACCTAAACTAACACGAACCCTAACCCTAACCATAACCATAACCCTAATGATAAGAGTACCCTAACCCTAACACTAACCCTAACCCTGACCCTAACCCTAACCCAACGCTAACCCTAATCCTAAACCTGACCCTAACCCAAAGCCTAAGCCTAACCCTAACCCAAACAATAAAACCTAACCCAACCCTAACCCTAACAGTAACACTAAACCTAATCCTATCTCTAATCCTAATCCTAGCTCTAAGCCAAACGCTAACCCTGACCCTAACCCTAACCCTAAGCAAACCCTAACCCTAACCCTAACCCTAACCTTAACTCCTAATCGTAACCCTAACTCGAACCCTAACCCAAACCCTAACACTTACCCTAAACCAACCCTAACCATAACACTAACCCAAACCGTAACCCTAACCCTAAGCCTTACCCTAACCCTAAGCCTAATTCTAACCCTAACCCTAACCATCACTAAACCTAACCCTAAACCTAAGGTTAACCCTAACTCAACCCTAACCCTAACACTAACCCTAAACCCTAACCCTAACCCTAACACTAAACCTAACCCTGACCCTAACCCTAACCCAACGCTAACCCTAACCCTAACCATAACCCTAACCCTAACCAAACCCTAACACTAACCCTATCCCTAATACTAACACACCCCTAACCCTAAACCTAACCTTAAGCCAAACGTAACCCTAACACTAACCATAACCATAACCCAATAATATTAATCCTAGCCCGAACCCTAACCCTAACCCTAACTCTAAACCTAACCATAACACAACCCTAACCCTAAACCTAAACCTAACCCTAACTCTACGGCTAGCCCTAACCCTGAACCTGACCCTGATTCTCACGCTAACCCTAACCCTAATTCTCACACTAACTCTAACCCAATCCTAATCCTAACTTAACCCTCACCCTTACCTAACACTAACCCCAAGGCTAACCCTAACCCTAACTCTAACCCAACACTAATCCTAACCCTAGCCCTAACCCTAAACCTAAACCTAACCTAACACTAACCCTAAACCGAACACTACACCTAACCTGAGCCCTAACCCTAAATTTTACCCTAAACCTCCAACACTAACCCTAACCCTAACCATAACCATAACACTAACTCGAAACTTACACCTAATCCAACACTAAACGTAACCCTAACCATTACTCTAAGCCTAACCCTAATCTAACCCTAACCCAAACGTTAACCATAAACTTAACGCTATCCCTAACCCTAACCCAAACCCAACCTTAATTCTAAACCTAACCCAACCCTAAACCTAACCCAACCCAAAACCGAACCCAACACTATACCTAACCCTAACCCAAACACTAACCCTAACCCTAACACCTAAACCTAATGATGAACATAAACCTAAATCTAACCCTAACCTGAACCAACATTAACTCTAATCCCAACCATAACCCTAACCCTAAGCCTAACCTGAACCCTAATGTAAACCTAACTGTAAGCCTAACCATAACCCTATCCCTAACGAACCCTAACCAACACTAAACCTAACCCAACCCTAACCCTAACTCTAAACCTAACACCTAACCCTAACCCTAACACTAACCCTAACGCTAACTCGAAACTTACACCTAATCCAACACTAAACGTAACCCTAACCCTAACTCTAAGCCTAACACTAATCTAACCCTAACACAAAAGTTAACCCTAACCTTAACGCTAACCCTAACCCTAACCCTAACCCAACCTTAATTCTAAACCTAACCCAACCCTAAACCTAACCCTAACCCAAAACCGAACCCAACCCTAACCCTAACCCTGACCCAAACACTAACCCTAACCCTAACACCTAAACATAATGATGACCATAAACCTAACCCTAACCATAACCCGAACCAACCTTAACTCTAATCCCAACCGTAACCCTAACCCTAAGCCTAACCCGAACCCTAATCTAAACCTAACTGTAAGCCTAACCATAACCCTATCCCTAACGAACCCTAACCAACACTAAACCAAACCCTAACCCTAAGCCTAACCCGAACCCTAATCTAAACCTAACTGTAAGCCTAACCATAACCTTATCCCTAACGAACCCTAACCAACACTAAACCAAACCCTAACCCTACGCCTAACCCTAAACCATCCCTAAACACTAACCCTAAACCTAAACTCTAACCATAACCCAACACTAACCCTAACCCTAACCCTTACGCTAAGCCTAACCCTAACCCTAACCCTAACCAAACCCTAACACTAAACCTATCCCTAATACTAACACAACCCTAACCCTAAACCTAACCCTAAGCCAAATGTAACCCTAAACCTAACCATAACCATAACCCAATAATATTAATCCTAGCCCAAACCCTAACCCTAACCCTAACTCTAAATCTAAACCTAACTCAACCATAACCCTAAACCTAAACCTAACCCTAACTCTAACGCTAGCCCTAACCCTAAAACTGACTCTGATTCTCACCCTAACGCTAACCCAAATTCTCACCCTAACTCTAACTAAATCCTAACCCTAACCTAACCCTCACCCTCACCCTAACACCACCCCCAAGGCTAACCCTAACCCTAAACCTAACTCTAACCCAACACTCATCCTAACCCTAGCCCTAACCCTAAACCTAAACCTAACCTAACCCTAACCCTAAACCGAACGCTACACCTAACATGAGCCCTAACCCTAAATTTTACCCTAAACCTCCAACACTAACACTAACCCTCAAACCCTAAGCCTAACCCTAACCCTAACCCTAGCCCTAACCCTAACCCTAACCCTTACCCCCACCCAAAGCCTAACCACAACTCTAACCCTAAACTTAAAATAACCCTAACCATAACCGTAACACTAACTCTGAACTTACACCTAATCCAACACTAAATGTAACCCTTATCCTAACTCTAAGCCTAACCCTAATCTAACCCTAACCCAAACGTTAACCCTAACCTTAACGCTAACCCTAACCCTAACCCTAACCCAACCTTAATTCAAAACCTAACTCAACCCTAAACCTAACCCTAACCCAAAACCGAAATCTACCCTATACCTAACCCTAACCCAAACACTAACCCTACACCTAACACCTAAACCTAATGATGACCGTAAACCTAACCCTAACTCTAACCCAAACCAACCTTAACTCTAATCCCAACCACAACCCTAACCCTAAGCCTAACCTGAACCCTAATTTAAACCTAACTGTAACCATAACACTAACCCTATCCCTAACGAACCCTAACCAACACTAAACCAAACCCTAAGCCTAAGCCTAACCCTAACCCAGCCCTAACCCTAACTCTAAACCTAACACCTAACCCTAACCCTAACACTAACCCTAAACCTAAACCCAACCCTAAACCCTCACCCTAACTCTAACCTTAAACCTAACCCTAACCTTTATGCTAAGCCTAACCCTAACCCTAAACCTAACCCAACCCTATACCTAACTCTAACCCAAACCCTAACATTAACCCTAACACCTAAACCTAATGCTAACCATAAACTTAACCCTATCCCTAACCCAACCCAACCTTAACTCGTTTCCTACCCTAACCCAAACTCTAACCCTAAACCTAAACCTAAACCTAAACCTCAACCTACCCTAACCTTAACCTAAACCTAATTGTAACCGTAACCCTAACATTAAGCCTACCACTAACCAACCCTAACGATCACTAAACCTAACCCTAACACTAAGGCTAACCCTAACCGAATCCTAACCCTAAACCTATCCCTAACCGTAACACTAACCCAACCCTAACCCTATCCCTAACCCTAACCCTACCCTAACCCTAAAAATAACCCTAAACCTAACCCTATCCTTAAACCCAAACCCAACCCCAACCTCAAACTGAACCACAACCCCAACAGCAACCCTAACCCAACCCTAAGCCTAACCCTAAACCTAACCCAACACGAACCCTAACCCTAACCATAACCATAACCCTAATGATAAGAGTACCCTAACCCTAACACTAACCTTAACCCTGACCCTAACTCTAACCCAACGCTAACCCTAAACCTAACCATGACCCTAACCCAAAGCCTAACCCTAACCCTAACCCAAACAATAAAACCTAACCCAACCCTAACCCTAACAGTAACACTAAACCTAATCCTATCTCTAATCCTAACCCTAGCTCTAAGACTAACGCTAACCATGACCCTAACCTTAACCCTAAGCAAACCCTAACCCTAACCCTAACCCTAAACCCTAATCGTAACCCTAACTCGAAACCTAACCCTAACCCTAACACTTACCCTAAACCAACATTAACCATAACACTAACCCAAACCGTAACCCTAACCCTAAGCCTTACCCTAACCCTAAGCCTAATGCTAACCGTAACCCTAACCAACCCTAACCATCACTAAACCTAACCCTAACCCTAAGGTTAACCCTAACTCAACCCTAACCCTAACACTAACTCTAACCCCTAACCCTAACCCTAACACTAACCCTAACGCTGACCCTAACACTAACCCAACGCTAATCCTAAACCTAACCATAACCCTAACCCTAACCAAACCCTAACACTAACCCTATCCCTAATACTAACACAACCCTAACCCTAAACCTAACCCTAAGCCAAACGTAACCCTAAACCTAACCATAACCATAACCCAATAATATTAATACGAGCCCAAACCCTAACCCTAACCCTAACTCTAAATCTAACCCTAACACAACCCTAACCCTAAACCTAAACCTAACCCTAACTCTAACGCTAGCCCTAACCCGAAAACTGACTCTGATTCTCACCCTAACGCTAACCCAAATTATCACCCTAACTCTAACTCAATCCTAACCCTAACCTAACCCTCACCCTCACCCTAACACCACCCCCAAGGCTAACCCTAACCCTAAACCTAACTGTAACCCAACACTAATCCTAACCCTAGCCCTAACCCTAAACCTAAACCTAACCTAACCCTAACCCTAAACCGAAAGCTACACGTAACCTGAGCCCTAACCCTAAATATTACCCTAAACCTCCAACACTAACCATAACCATCAAACCCTAAGCCTAACCCTAACCCTAGCCCTAACCCTAACCCTAACCCTTATCCCCACCCAAAGCCTAACCACAACTATAAACCTAACCTTAAAATAACCCTAACCATAACTGTAACACTAACTGTAAACTTACACCTAATCCAACACTAACTAAATGTAACCCTTATCCTAACTCTAAGCCTAACCCTAATCTAACCCTAACGCAAACGTTAACACAAACCTTAACGCTAACCCTAACCCTAAACCTAACCCAACCTTAATTCAAAACCTAACCCAACCCTAAACCTAACCCTAACCCGAAAGCGAACCCTACCCTATACCTAACCCTAACCCAAACACTAACCCTAACCCTAACACCTAAACCTAATGATGACCGTAAACCTAACGCTAACCCTAACCCAAACCAACATTAACTCTAATCCCAACCATAACCCTAACCCTAAGCCTAACCTGAACCCTAATTTAAACCTAACTGTAACCATAACACTAACCCTATCCCTAAAGAACCCTAACCAACACTAAACCAAACCCTAAGCCTAAGCCTAACCCTAACCCAACCCTAACCCTAACTCTAAACCTAACACCTAACCCTAACCCTAACACTAACCCTAACCCTAAACCCAACCCTAAACCCTCACCCTAACTCACCTTAAACCTAACCCTAACCCTTATGCTAAGCCTAACCCTAACCCTAAACCTAAACCTAAACCTAAACCTCAACCTAACCCTAACCCTAACCTAAACCTAAATGTAACCGTAACCCTAACCTTAAGCGTACCACTAACCAACCCTAACCATCACTAAACCTAACCCTAACACTAAGGCTAACCCTAACCGAACCCTAACCCTAAACCTATCCCTAACCCTAACACTAACCCAACCCTAACGCTATCCCTAACCCTAACCCTACCCTAACCCTAACCATAACCCTAAACCTAACCCTAAACTTAAACCCAAACCCAACCCCAACCTGAACCACAACCCCAACAGCAACCCTAACCCTAACCCTAAACCTAAACTAACACGAACCCTAACCCTAACCATAACCATAACCCTAATGATAAGAGTACCCTAACCCTAACACTAACCCTAACCCTGACCCAAACCCTAACCCAACGCTAACCCTAATCCTAAACCTGACCCTAACCCAAAGCCTAACCCTAACCCTAACCCAAACAATAAAACCTAACCCAACCCTAACCCTAACAGTAACACTAAACCTAATCCTATCTCTAATCCTAACCCTAGCTCTAAGCCTAACGCTAACCCTGACCCTAACCCTAAACCTAAGCAAACCCTAACCCTAACCCTAACCCTAACCTTAACTCCTAATCGTAACCCTAACTCGAACCCTAACCCAAACCCTAACACTTACCCTAAACCAACCCTAACCATAACACTAACCCAAACCGTAACCCTAACCCTAAGCCTTACCCTAACCCTAAGCCTAATGCTAACCCTAACCCTAACCAACCCTAACCATCACTAAACCTAACCCTAAACCTAAGGTTAACCCTAACTCAACCCTAACCCTAACACTAACCCTAAACCCTAACCCTAACCCTAACACTAAACCTAACCCTGACCCTAACCCTAACCCAAAGCTAACCCTAACCCTAACCATAACCCTAACCCTAACCAAACCCTAACGCTAACCCTATCCCTAATACTAACACAACCCTAACCCTAAACCTAACCTTAAGCCAAACGTAACCCTAACACTAACCATAACCATAACCCAATAATATTAATCCTAGCCCGAACCCTAACCCTAACCCTAACTCTAAACCTAACCATAACACAACCCTAACCCTAAACCTAAACCTAACCCTAACTCTACGGCTAGCCCTAACCCTGAACCTGACCCTGATTCTCACGCTAACCCTAACCCTAATTCTCACACTAACTCTAACCCAATCCTAATCCTAACTTAACCCTCACCCTTACCTAACACTAACCCCAAGGCTAACCCTAACCCTAACTCTAACCCAACACTAATCCTAACCCTAGCCCTAACCCTAAACCTAAACCTAACCTAACACTAACCCTAAACCGAACACTACACCTAACCTGAGCCCTAACCCTAAATTTTACCCTAAACCTCCAACACTAACCCTAACCCTAACCATAACCATAACCATAACACTAACTCTAAACTTACACCTAATCCAACACTAAACGTAACCCTAACCATTACTCTAAGCCTAACCCTAATCTAACCCTAACACAAAAGTTAACCCTAACCTTAACGCTAACCCTAACCCTAACCCTAACCCAACCTTAATTCTAAACCTAACCCAACCCTAAACCTAACCCTAACCCGAAACCGAACCCAACCCTAACCCTAACCCTGACCCAAACACTAACCCTAACCCTAACACCTAAACATAATGATGACCATAAACCTAACCCTAACCATAACCCGAACCAACCTTAACTCTAATCCCAACCGTAACCCTAACCCTAAGCCTAACCCGAACCCTAATCTAAACCTAACTGTAAGCCTAACCATAACCCTATCCCTAACGAACCCTAACCAACACTAAACCAAACCCTAACCCTAAGCCTAACCCGAACCCTAATCTAAACCTAACTGTAAGCCTAACCATAACCCTATCCCTAACGAACCCTAACCAACACTAAACCAAACCCTAACCCTAAGCCTAACCCTAAACCAACCCTAAACCCTAACCCTAAACATAAACTCTAACCATAACCCAACACTAACCCTAACCCTAACCCTTACGCTAAGCCTAATCCTAACCCTAACCCTAACCAAACCCTAACACTAACCCTATCCCTAATACTAACAAAACCCTAACCCTAAACCTAACCCTAAGCCAAATGTAACCCTATACCTAACCATAACCATAACCCAATAATATTAATCCTAGCCCAAACCCTAACCCTAACCCTAACTCTAAATCTAAACCTAACTCAACCCTAACCCTAAACCTAAACCTAACCCTAACTCTAACTCTAACGCTAGCCCTAACCCTAAAATTGACTCTGATTCTCACCCTAACGCTAACCCAAATTATTACCCTAACTCTAACTAAATCCTAACCCTAACCTAACCCTCACCCTCACCCTAACACCACCCCCAAGGCTAACCCTAACCCTAAACCTAACTCTAACCCAACACTCATCCTAACCCTAGCCCTAACCCTAAACCTAAACCTAACCTAACCCTAACCCTAAACAGAACGCTACACCTAACCTGAGCCCTAACCCTTAATTTTACCCTAAACCTCCAACACTAACACTAACCCTCAAACCCTAAGCCTAGCCCTAACCCTAGCCCTAACCCTAACCCTAACCCTAACCCTTACCCCCACCCAAAGCCTAACCACAACTCTAACCCTAACCTTAAAATAACCCTAACCATAACCGTAACACAAACTCTGAACTTACACCTAATCCAACACTAAATGTAACCCTTATCCTAACTCTAAGCCTAAGCCTAATCTAACCCTAACCCAAACGTTAACCCTAACCTTAACGCTAACCCTAACCCTAACCCTAACCCAACCTTAATTCAAAACCTAACCCAACCCTAAACCTAACCCTAACCCAAAACCGAAATCTACCCTATACCTAACCCTAACCCAAACACTAACCCTACACCTAACACCTAAACCTAATGATGACCGTAAACCTAACCCTAACTCTAACCCAAACCAATCTTAACTCTAATCCCAACCATAACCCTAACCCTAAGCCTAACCCTAACCCAACCCTAACCCTAACTCTAAACCTAACACCTAACCCTAACCCTAACACTAACCCTAATCCTAACTCTAAACTTACACCTAATCCAACACTAAACGTAACCCTAACCATTACTCTAAGCCTAACACTAATCTAACCCTAACCCAAAAGTTAACCCTAACATTAACGCTAACCCTAACCCTAACCCTAACCCAACCTTAATTCTAAACCTAACCCAACCCTAAACCTAACCCTAACCCAAAACCGAACCCAACCCTAACCCTAACCCTGACCCAAACACTAACACTAACCCTACCACCTAAACATAATGATGACCATAAACCTAACCCTAACCATAACCCGAAACAACCTTAACTCTAATCCCAACCGTAACCCTAACCCTAAGCCTAACCCGAACCCTAATCTAAACCTAACTGTAAGCCTAACCATAACCCTATCCCTAACGAAACCTAACCAACACTAAACCAAACCCTAACCCTAAGCCTAACCCGAACCCTAATCTAAACCTAACTGTAATCCTAACCATAACCCTATCCCTAACGAACCCTAACCAACACTAAACCAAACCCTAACCCTAACCCTAACCCTATCCCTAACCCTAACCCTACCCTAAACCTAACCCTAAACCTAACCCTAACCTTAAAGCCTAACCCAAACCCAAACCCCAACCGGAACCACAACCCCAACAGCAACCCTAACCCAACCCAAACCCTAACCCTAAACATAACCCAACACGAACCCTAACCCTAATCATAACCATAACCCTAATGATGAGTTCCCGAACCCTAACACTAACCCTGACCGTGACCCTAACCCTAACCCAATGCTAACCCTAATCTTAACCCTGAACCTAACACAAAACCTAACCCTAACCCTAACCCAAACAATAAAACCTAACCCAACCCTAACCCTAACACTAACACTAAACCTACTCCTATCTCTAATCCTAACCCTAGCTCTAATCCTAACGCTAACCCTGACCCTAACCCTAACCCAACCCTAACCCTAACTCTAACCCTAAACCCTAATCGTAACCCTAACTCGAACCTTAAACCTAACCCTAACACTTACCCTAAACCAACCCTAACCCTAACACTAACCCAAACAGTAACCCTAATCCTAAGCCTTACCCTAACCCTAAGCCTAATGCTAACCCTAACCCTAACCAACCCTAACCGTCACTAAACCTAACCCTAACCCTAAGGTTAACCCTAACTCAACCCTAAACCTAACCCTAACCCTAACCCCTAACCCTAACCCTAACACTAACCCTAACCCTGACCCTAACCCTAACCCAACACTAAACCTAACCCTAACCCTGACCCTAACCCAAAGCCTAACCCTAACCCTAACCTAAACAATAAAACCTAACCCAACCCTAAACCTAACAATAACACTAAACCTAATCCTATCTCTCATCCTAACCCTAGCTCTAAGCCTAACACTAACCCTGACCCTAACCCTAACCCTAACCCTAACCCTAACTCTAAACTTACACCTAATCCAACACTAAACGTAACCCTAACCCTAACTCTAAGACTAACACTCATCTAACCCTAACCCAAAAGTTAACCCTAACCTTAACGCTAACCCTAACCCTAACCCTAACCCAAACTTAATTCTAAACCTAACCCAACCCTAAACCTAACCCTAACCCGAAACCGAACCCAACCCTAACCCTAGCCCTAACCCAAACACTAACCTTAACCCTAACACCTAAACATAATGATGACCATAAACCTAACCCTAACCATAACCCGAACCAAAATAAACTCTAATCCCAACCGTAAACCTAACCCTAAGCCTAAGCAGAACCCTAATCTAAACCTAACTGTAAGCCTAACCATAACCCTAACCCTAACGAACCATAACCAACACTAAACCAAACCCTAACCCTAAGCCTAACCCTAAACCAACCCTAAACCCTAACCCTAAACCTAAACTCTAACCATAACCCAACACTAACCCTAACCCTAACCCTAACCCTTACACTAAGCCTAAACCTAACCCTAACCCTAACCAAACACTAACACTAACCCTATCCCTAATACTAACACAACCCTAAACCTAAACCTAAGCCTAAGCCAAACGTAACCCTAAACCTAACCATAACCATAACCCAATAATATTAATACCAGCCCAAACCCTAACCCAAACCCTAACTCTAAATCTAACCCTAACACAACCCTAACCCTAAACCTAAACCTAACCCTAACTCTAACGCTAGCCCTAACCCGAAAACTGACTCTGATTCTCACCCTAACGCTAACCCAAATTATCACCCTAACTCTAACTCAATCCTAACCCTAGCCTAACCCTCACCTTCACCCTAACACCAACCCCAAGGCTAACCCTAACCCTAACCCTAACTCTAACCCAACACTAATACTAACCCTAGCCCTAACCCTAAACCTAAACCTAACCTAACCCTAACTCTAAACCGAAAGCTACACGTAACCTGAGCCCTAACCCTAAATATTACCCTAAACCTCCAACACTAACCATAACCATCAAACCCTAAGCCTAACCCTAACCCTAGCCCTAACCCTAACCCTAACCCTTACCCCCACCCAAAGCCTAACCACAACTCTAACCCTAACCTTAAAATAACCCTAACCATAACCGTAACACTAACTCTAAACTTACACCTAATCCAACACTAACTAAATGTAACCCTTATCCTAACTCTAAGCCTAACCCTAATCTAACCCTAACGCAAACGTTAACACAAACCTTAACGCTAACCCTAACCCTAACCCTAACCCAACCTTAATTCAAAACCTAACCCAACCCTAAACCTAACCCTAACCCGAAACCGAACCCTACCCTATACCTAACCCTAACCCAAACACTAACCCTAACCCTAACACCTAAACCTAATGATGACCGTAAACCTAACCCTAACCCTAACCCAAACCAACCTTAACTCTAATATCAACCATAACCCTAACCCTAAGCCGAACCTGAACCCTAATTTAAACCTAACTGTAACCAAAACACTAACCCTATCCCTAAAGAACCCTAACCAACATTAAACCAAACCCTAAGCCTAAGCCTAACCCTAACCCAACCCTAACCCTAACTCTAAACCTAACACCTAACCCTAACCCTAACACTAACCCTAACCCCAAACCCAACCCTAAACCCTCACCATAACTCACCTTAAACCTAACCCTAACCCTTATGCTAAGCCTAACCCTAACCCTAAACCTAACCCAACCCTATACCTAACCATAACCCAAACCCTAACACTAACCCTAACACCTAAACCTAATGCTAACCATAAACTTAACCCTATCCCTAACCCAACCCAACCTTAACTCGTTTCCTACCCTAACCCAAACTCTAACCCTAAACCTAAACCTAAACCTAAACCTCAACCTAACCCTAACCCTAACCTAAACCTAAATGTAACCGTAACCCTAACCTTAAGCCTACCACTAACCAACCCTAACCATCACTAAACCTAACCCTAATACTAAGGCTAACCCTAACCGAACCCTAATCCTAAACCTATCCCTAATCCTAACACTAACCCAACCCTAACGCTATCCCTAACCCTAACCCTACCCTAACCCTAACCATAAGCCTAAACCTAACCCTAAACTTAAACCCAAACCCAACCCCAACCCCAACCTGAACCACAACCCCAACAGCAACCCTAACCCTAACCCTAAAACTAAACTAACACGAACCCTAACCCTAACCATAACCATAACCCTAATGATAAGAGTACCCGAACCCTAACACTAACCCTAACCCTGACCCTAACCCTAACCCAACGCTAACCCTAATCCTAAACCTGACACTAACCCAAAGCCTAACCCTAACCCTAACCCAAACAATAAAACCTAACCCAACCCTAACCCTAACAGTAACACTAAACCTAATCCTATCTCTAACCCTAACCCTAGCTCTAAGCCTAACGCTAACCCTGACCCTAACCCTAACCCTAAGCAAACCCTAACCCTAACCCTAACCCTAACCCTAACTCCTAATCGTAACCCTAACTCGAACCCAAACCCAAACCCTAACACTTACCGTAAACCAACCCTAACCATAACAGAAACCCAAACCGTAACCCTAACCCTAAGCCTTACCCTAACCCTAAGCCTAATGCTAACACTAACCCTAACCAACCCTAACCATCACTAAACCTAACCCTAAACCTAAGGTTAACCCTAACTCAACCCTAACCCTAACACTAACCCTAACCCCTAACCCTAACCCTAACACTAACCCTAACCCTGACCCTAACCCTAACCCAACGCTAACCCTAACCCTAACCATAACCCTAACCCTAACCAAACCCTAACACTAACCCTATCCCTAATACTAACACAACCCTAACCCTAAACCTAACCTTAAGCCAAACGTAACCCTAACCCTAACTATAACCATAACCCAATAATATTAATCCTAGCCCGAACCCTAACCCTAACCCTAACTCTAAACCTAACCATAACACAACCCTAACCCTAAACCTAAACCTAACCCTAACTCTACGGCTAGCCCTAACCCTGAACCTGACCCTGATTCTCACGCTAACCCTAACCCTAATTCTCACACTAACTCTAACCCAATCCTAATCCTAACTTAACCCTCACCCTTACCTAACACTAACCCCAAGGCTAACCCTAACCCTAACTCTAACCCAACACTAATCCTAACCCTAGCCCTAACCCTAAACCTAAACCTAACCTAACACTAACCCTAAACCGAACACTACACCTAACCTGAGCCCTAACCCTAAATTTTACCCTAAACCTCCAACACTAACCCTAGCCCTAACCATAACCATAAACATAACACTAACTCTAAACTTACACCTAATCCAACACTAAACGTAACCCTAACCATTACTCTAAGCCTAACCATAATCTAACCCTAACCCAAAGGTTAACCATAAACTTAACGCTATCCCTAACCCTAACCCAAACCCAACCTTAATTCTAAACCTAACCCAACCCTAAACCGAACCCAACCCAAAACCGAACCCAACACTATACCTAACCCTAACCCAAACACTAACCCTAACCCTAACACCTAAACCTAATGATGACCATAAACCTAACTCTAACCCTAACCTGAACCAACATTAACTCTAATCCCAACCATAACCCTAACCCTAAGCCTAACCTGAACCCTAATGTAAACCTAACTGTAAGCCTAAGCATAACCCTATCCCTAACGAACCCTAACCAACACTAAACCTAACCCAACCCTAACCCTAACTCTAAACCTAACACCTAACCCTAACCCTAACACTAACCCTAACGCTAACTCGAAACTTACACCTAATCCAACACTAAAGGTAACCCTAACCCTAACTCTAAGCCTAACACTAATCTAACCCTAACACAAAAGTTAACCCTAACCTTAACGCTAACCCTAACCCTAACCCTAACCCTAACCCTAACCCAACCTTAATTCTAAACCTAACCCAACCCTAAACCTAACCCTAACCCGAAACCGAACCCAACCCTAACCCTAACCCTGACCCAAACACTAACCCTAACCCTAACACCTAAACATAATGATGACCATAAACCTAACCCTAACCATAACCCGAACCAACCTTAACTCTAATCCCAACCGTAACCCTAACCCTAAGCCTAACCCGAAACCTAATCTAAACCTAACTGTAAGCCTAACCATAACCCTATCCCTAACGAACCCTAACCAACACTAAACCAAACCATAACCCTAAGCCTAACCCGAACCCTAATCTAAACCTAACTGTAAGCCTAACCATAACCCTATCCCTAACGAACCCTAACCAACACTAAACCAAACCCTAACCCTAAGCCTAACCCTAAACCATCCCTAAACCCTAACCCTAAACCTAAACTCTAACCATAACCCAACACTAACCCTAACCCTAACCCTTACGCTAAGCCTAACCCTAACCCTAACCCTAACCAAACCCTAACACTAAACCTATCCCTAATACTAACACAACCCTAACCCTAAACCTAACCCTAAGCCAAATGTAACCCTAAACCTAACCATAACAATAACCCAATAATATTAATCCTAGCCCAAACCCTAACCCTAACCCTAACTCTAAATCTAAACCTAACTCAACCCTAACCCTAAACCTAAACCTAACCCTAACTCTAACGCTAGCCCTAACCCTAAAACTGACTCTGATTCTCACCCTAACGCTAACCCAAATTCTCACCCTAACTCTAACTAAATCCTAACCCTAACCTAACCCTCACCCTCACCCTAACACCACCCCCAAGGCTAACCCTAACCCTAAACCTAACTCTAACCCAACACTCATCCTAACCCTAGCCCTAACCCTAAACCTAAACCTAACCTAACCCTAACCCTAAACCGAACGCTACACCTAACATGAGCCCTAACCCTAAATTTTACCCTAAACCTCCAACATTAACACTAACCCTCAAACCCTAAGCCTAACCCTAACCCTAGCCCTAACCCTAACCCTAACCCTAACCCTTACCCCCACCCAAAGCCTAACCACAACTCTAACCCTAAACTTAAAATAACCCTAACCATAACCGTAACACTAACTCTGAACTTACACCTAATCCAACACTAAATGTAACCCTTATCCTAACTCTAAGCCTAACCCTAATCTAACCCTAACCCAAACGTTAACCCTAACCTTAACGCTAACCCTAACCCTAACCCTAACCCAACCTTAATTCAAAACCTAACCCAACCCTAAACCTAACCCTAACCCAAAACCGAAATCTACCCTATACCTAACCCTAACCCAAACACTAACCCTACACCTAACACCTAAACCTAATGATGACCGTAAACCTAACCCTAACTCTAACCCAAACCAACCTTAACTCTAATCCCAACAACAACCCTAACCCTAAGCCTAACCTGAACCCTAATTTAAACCTAACTGTAACCATAACACTAACCCTATCCCTAACGAACCCTAACCAACACTAAACCAAACCCTAAGCCTAAGCCTAACCCTAACCCAACCCTAACCCTAACTCTAAACCTAACACCTAACCCTAACCCTAACACTAACCCTAAACCTAAAACCAACCCTAAACCCTCACCCTAACTCTAACCTTAAACCTAACCCTAACCTTTATGCTAAGCCTAACCCTAACCCTAAACCTAACCCAACCCTATACCTAACTCTAACCCAAACCCTAACATTAACCCTAGCACCTAAACCTAATGCTAACCATAAACTTAACCCTATCCCTAACCCAACCCAACCTTAACTCGTTTCCTACCCTAACCCAAACTCTAACCCTAAACCTAAACCTAAACCTAAACCTCAACCTACCCTAACCTTAACCTAAACCTAATTGTAACCGTAACCCTAACATTAAGCCTACCACTAACCAACCCTAACCATCACTAAACCTAACCCTAACACTAAGGCTAACCCTAACCGAATCCTAACCCTAAACCTATCCCTAACCGTAACACTAACCCAACCCTAACCCTATCCCTAACCCTAACCCTACCCTAAACCTAAAAATAACCCTTAACCTAACACTATCCTTAAACCCGAACCCAACCCCAACCCCAACCTGAACCACAACCCCAACAGCAACCCTAACCCAACCCTAACCCTAACCCTAAACCTAAACCAACACGAACCCTAACCCTAACCATAACCATAACCCTAATGATAAGAGTACCCTAACCCTAAAACTAACCTTAACCCTGACCCTAACCCTAACCAAATGCTAACCCTAATCCTAACCATGACCCTAACCCAAAGCCTAACCCTAACCCTAACCCAAACAATAAAACCTAACCCAACCCTAACCCTAACAGTAACACTAAACCTAATCCTATCTCTAATCCTAACCCTAGCTCTAAGCCTAACGCTAACCATGACCCTAACATTAACCCTAAGCAAACCCTAACCCTAACCCTAACCCTAACCCCTAATCGTAACCCTAACTCGAACCCTAACCCTAACCCTAACACTTACCCTAAACCAACATTAACCATAACACTAACCCAAACCGTAACCCTAACCCTAAGCCTTACCCTAACCCTAAGCCTAATGCTAACCGTAACCCTAACCAACCCTAACCATCACTAAACCTAACCCTAACCCTAAGGTTAACCCTAACTCAACCCTAACCCTAACACTAACTCTAACCCCTAACCCTAACCCTAACACTAACCCTAACGCTGACCCTAACACTAACCCAACGCTAATCCTAACCCTAACCATAACCCTAACCCTAACCAAACCCTAACACTAACCCTATCCCTAATACTAACACAACCCTAACCCTAAACCTAACCCTAAGCCAAACGTAACCCTAAACCTAACCATAACCATAACCCAATAATATTAATACCAGCCCAAACCCTAACCCTAACCCTAACTCTAAATCTAACCCTAACACAACCCTAACCCTAAACCTAAACCTAACCCTAACTCTAACGCTAGCCCTAACCCGAAAACTGACTCTGATTCTCACCCTAACGCTAACCCAAATTATCACCCTAACTCTAACTCAATCCTAACCCTAACCTAACCCTCACCTTCACCCTAACACCAAACCCAAGTCTAACCCTAACCCTAACCCTAACTCTAACCCAACACTAATCCTAACCCTAGCCCTAACCCTAAACCTAAACCTAACCTAACCCTAACCCTAAACCGAAAGCTACACGTAACCTGAGCCCTAACCCTAAATATTACCCTAAACCTCCAACACTAACCATAACCATCAAACTCTAAGCCTAACCCTAACCCTTGCCCTAACCCTAACCCTAACCCTTATCCCCACACAAAGCCTAACCACAACTCTAACCCTAACCTTAAAATAACCCTAACCATAACCGTAACACTAACTCTAAACTTACACCTAATCCAACACTAACTAAATGTAACCCTTATCCTAACTCTAAGCCTAACCCTAATCTAATCCTAACGCAAACGTTAACACAAACCTTAACGCTAACCCTAACCCTAAACCTAACCCAACCTTAATTCAAAACCTAACCCAACCCTAAACCTAACCCTAACCCGAAACCGAACCCTACCCTATACCTAACCCTAACCCAAACACTAACCCTAACCCTAACACCTAAACCTAATGATGACCGTAAACCTAACCCTAACCCTAACCCAAACCAACATTAACTCTAATCCCAACTATAACCCTAACCCTAAGCCTAACCTGAACCCTAATTTAAACTTAACTGTAACCATAACACTAACCCTATCCCTAAAGAACCCTAACCAACACTAAACCAAACCCTAAGCCTAAGCCTAACCCTAACCCAACACTAACCCTAACTCTAAACCTAACACCTAACCCTAACCCTAACACTAACCCTAACCCTAAACCAAACCCTAAACCCTCACCCTAACTCAACTTAAACCTAACTCTAACCCTTATGCTAAGCCTAACCCTAACCCTAAACCTAACCCAACCCTATACCTAACCATAACCCAAACCCTAACACTAACCCTAACACCTAAACCTAATGCTAACCATAAACTTAACCCTATCCCTAACCCAACCCAACCTTAACTCGTTTCCTACCCTATCCCAAACTCTAACCCTAAACCTAAACCTAAACCTAAACCTCAACCTAACCCTAACCCTAACCTAAACCTAAATGTAACCGTAACCCTAACCTTAAGCGTACCACTAACCAACCCTAACCATCACTAAACCTAACCCTAACACTAAGGCTAACCCTAACCGAACCCTAACCCTAAACCTATCCCTAACCCTAACACTAACCCAACCCTAAAGCTATCCCTAACCCTAACCCTACCCTAACCCTAACCATAAGCCTAAACCTAACCCTAAACTTAAACACAAACCCAACCCCAACCCCAACCTGAACCACAACCCCAACAGCAACCCTAAGCCTAACCCTAAACCTAAACTAACACGAACCCTAACCCTAACCATAACCATAACCCTAATGATAAGAGTACCCTAACCCTAACACTAACCCTAACCCTGACCCTAACCCTAACCCAACGCTAACCCTAATCCTAAATCTGACCCTAACCCAAAGCCTAACCCTAACCCTAACCCAAACAATAAAACCTAACCCAACCCTAACCCTAACAGTAACACTAAACCTAATCCTATCTCTAATCCTAACCCTAGCTCTAAGCCTAACGCTAACCCTGACCCTAACCCTAACCCTAAGCAAACCCTAACCCTAACCCTAACCCTAACCTTAACTCCTAATCGTAACCCTTACTCGAACCCTAACCCAAACCCTAACACTTACCCTAAACCAACCCTAACCATAACACTAACCCAAACCGTAACACTAACCCTAAGCCTTACCCTAACCCTAAGCCTAATGCTAACCCTAACCCTAACCAACCCTAACCATCACTAAACCTAACCCTAAACCTACGGTTAACCCTAACTCAACCCTAACCCTAACACTAACCC
The DNA here is from genome assembly GCF_034190915.1 of Cavia porcellus. Lineage (NCBI taxonomy): Eukaryota > Metazoa > Chordata > Mammalia > Rodentia > Caviidae > Cavia > Cavia porcellus. The sequence goes on along the minus strand of NW_026947547.1, from coordinate 2,051,181 downwards.
TAAACCCTAACCCTAACCCTAACACTAACCCTAACCCTGACCCTAACCCTAACCCAACGCTAACCCTAACCCTAAACATAACCCTAACCCTAACCAAACCCTAACACTAACCCTATCCCTAATACTAACACAACCCTAACCCTAAACCTAACCTTAAGCCAAACGTAACCCTAACACTAACCATAACCATATCCCAATAATATTAATCCTAGCCCGAACCCTAACCCTAACCCTAACCCTAAACCTAACCATAACACAACCCTAACCCTAAACCTAAACCTAACCCTAACTCTACGGCTAGCCCTAACCCTGAACCTGACCCTGATTCTCACGCTAACCCTAACCCTAATTCTCACACTAACTCTAACCCAATCCTAATCCTAACTTAACCCTCACCCTTACCTAACACTAACCCCAAGGCTAACCCTAACCCTAACTCTAACCCAACACTAATCCTAACCCTAGCCCTAACCCTAAACCTAAACCTAACCTAACACTAACCCTAAACCGAACACTACACCTAACCTGAGCCCTAACCCTAAATTTTACCCTAAACCTCCAACACTAACCCTAACCCTAACCATAACCATAACCATAACACTAACTCTAAACTTACACCTAATCCAACACTAAACGTAACCCTAACCATTACTCTAAGCCTAACCCTAATCTAACCCTAACCCAAACGTTAACCATAACCTTAACGGTATCCCTAACCCTAACCCAAACCCAACCTTAATTCTAAACCTAACCCAACCCTAAACCTAACCCAACCCAAAACTAAACCCAACACTATACCTAACCCTAACCCAAACACTAACCCTAACCCTAACACCTAAACCTAATGATGACCATAAACCTAACTCTAACCCTAACCTGAACCAACATTAACTCTAATCCCAACCATAACCCTAACCCTAAGCCTAACCTGAACCCTAATGTAAACCTAACTGTAAGCCTAACCATAACCCTATCCCTAACGAACCCTAACCAACACTAAACCTAACCCAACCCTAACCCTAACTCTAAACCTAACACCTAACCCTAACCCTAACACTAACCCTAACCCTAACTCGAAACTTACACCTAATCCAACACTAATGGTAACCCTAACCCTAACTCTAAGCCTAACACTAATCTAACCCTAACACAAAAGTTAACCCTAACCTTAACGCTAACCCTAACCCTAACCCTAACCCAACCTTAATTCTAAACCTAACCCAACCATAAACCTGACCCTACCCCGAAACCGAACCGACACTAACCCTAACCCTGACCCAAACACTAACCCTAACCCTAACACCTAAACATAATGATGACCATAAACCTAACCCTAACCATAACCCGAACCAACTTTAACTCTAATCCCAACCGTAACCCTAACCCTAAGCCTAACCCGAACCCTAATCTAAACCTAACTGTAAGCCTAACCATAACCCTATCCCTAACGAACCCTAACCAACACTAAACCCAACCCTAACCCTAAGCCTAGCCCGAACCCTAATCTAAACCTAACTGTAAGCCTAACCATAACCCTATCCCTAACGAATCCTAACCAACACTAAACCAAACCCTAACCCTACGCCTAACCCTAAACCAACCCTAAACCCTAACCCTAAACCTAAACTCTAACCATAACCCAACACTAACCCTAACCCTAACCCTTACGCTAAGCCTAACCCTAACCCTAACCCTAACCAAACCCTAACACTAACCCTATCCCTAATACTAACACAATCCTAACCCTAAACCTAACCCTAAGCCAAATGTAACCATAAACCTAACCATAACCATAACCCAATAATATTAATCCTAGCCCAAACCCTAACCCTAACCCTAACTCTAAATCTAAACCTAACTCAACCATAACCCTAAACCTAAACCTAAACCTAACACTAACGCTAGCCCTAACCCTAAAACTGACTCTGATTCTCACCCTAACGCTAACCCAAATTCTCACCCTAACTCTAACTAAATCCTAACCCTAACCTAACCCTCACCCTCACCCTAACACCACCCCCAAGGCTAACCCTAACCCTAACCCTAACTCTAACCCAACACTAATCCTAACCCTAGCCCTAACCCTAAACCTAAACCTAACCTAACCATAACCCTAAACCGAACGCTACACCTAACCTGAGCCCTAACCCTAAATTTTACCCTAAACCTCCAACACTAACACTAACCCTCAAACCCTAAGCCTAACACTAACCCTAGCCCTAACCCTAACCCTAACCCTTACCCCCATCCAAACCTAACCACAACTCTAACCCTAACCTTAAAATATCCCTAACCATAACCGTAACACTAACTCTGAACTTACACCTAATCCAACACTAAATGTAACCCTTATCCTAACTCTAAGCCTAACCCTAATCTAACCCTAACCCAAACGTTAACCCTAACCTTAACGCTAACCCTAACCCTAACCCTAACCCTAACCCAACCTTAATTCAAAACCTAACCCAACCCTAAACCTAACCCTAACCCAAAACCCAAATCTACCCTATACCTAACCCTAACCCAAACACTAACACTACATCTAACACCTAAACCTAATGATGACCGTAAACCTAACCCTAACTCTAACCCAAACCAATCTTAACTCTAATCCCAACCATAACCCTAACCCTAAGCCTAACCTGAACCCTAATTTAAACCTAACTGTAACCATAACACTAACCCTATCCCTAACGAACCCTAACCAACACTAAACCAAACCCTAAGCCTAAGCCTAACCCTAACCCAACCCTAACCCTAACTCTAAACCTAACACCTAACTCTAACCCTAACACTAACCCTAAAGCTAAACCCAACCCTAAACCCTCACGCTAACTCTAACCTTAAACCTAACCCTCACCTTTATGCTAAGCCTAACCCTAACCCTAAACCTAACCCAACCCTATACCTAACCCTAACCCAAACCCTAACACTAACCCTAACACCTAAACCTAATGCTAACCATAAACTTAACCCTATCCCTAACCCAACCCAACCTTAACTCGTTTCCTACCCTAACCCAAACTCTAACCCTAAACCTAAACCTAAACCTAAACCTCAACCTACCCTAACGTTAACCTAAACCTAATTGTAACCATAACCCTAACATTAAGCCTACCACTAACCAACCCTAACCATCACTAAACCTAACCCTAACACTAAGGCTAACCCTAACCGAATCCTAACCCTAAACCTATCCCTAACCGTAACACTAACCCAACCCTAACCCAATCCCTAACCCTAACCCTACCCTAACCCTAACCATAACCCTAAACCTAACCCTATCCTTAAACCCAAACCCAACCCCAACCCCAACCTGAACCACAACCCCAACAGCAACCCTAACACAACCCTAACCCTAACCCTAAACCTAACGCAACACGAACCCTAACCCTAACCATAACCATAACCCTAATGATAAGAGTACCCTAACCCTAACACTAACCTTAACCCTGACCCTAACCCTAACCCAACGCTAACCCTAATCCTAACCATGACCCTAACCCAAAGCCTAACCCTAACCCTAACCCAAACAATAAAACCTAACCCAACCCTAACCCTAACAGTAACACTAAACCTAATCCTATCTCTAATCCTAACCCTAGCTCTAAGCCTAACGCTAACCATGACCCTAACCCTAACCCTATGCAAACCCTAACCCTAACCCTAACCCTAACCCCTAATCGTAACCCTAACTCGAACCCTAACCCAAACCCTAACACTTACCCTAAACCAACCCTAACCATAACACTAACCCAACCGTAACCCTAACCCTAAGCCTTACCCTAACCCTAAGCCTAATGCTAACCGTAACCCTAACCAACCCTAACCATCACTAAACCTAACCCTAACCCTAAGGTTAACCCTAACTCAACCCTAACCCTAACACTAACTCTAACCCCTAACCCTAACCCTGACACTAACCCTAACGCTGACCCTAACCCTAACCCAACGCTAACCCAACCCTAACCATAACCCTAACCCTAACCAAACCCTAACACTAACCCTATCCCTAATACTAACACAACCCTAAACCTAAACCTAATCCTAAGCCAAACGTAACCCTAAACCTAACCATAACCATAACCCAATAATATTAATACCAGCCCAAACCCTAACCCTAACCCTAACTCTAAATCTAACCCTAACACAACCCTAACCCTAAACCTAAACCTAACCCTAACTCTAACGCTAGCCCTAACCCGAAAACTGACTCTGATTCTCACCCTAACGCTAACCCAAATTATCACCCTAACTCTAACTCAATCCTAACCCTAACATAACCCTCACCTTCACCCTAACACCAAACCCAAGGCTAACCCTAACCCTAACCCTAACTCTAACCCAACACTAATCCTAACCCTAGCCCTAACCCTAAACCTAAACCTAACCTAACCCTAACCCTAAACCGAAAGCTACACGTAACCTGAGCCCTAACCCTAAATATTACCCTAAACCTCCAACACTAACCATAACCATCAAACCCTAAGCCTAACCCTAACCCTAGCCCTAACCCTAACCCTAAACCTTATCCCCACCCAAAGCCTAACCACAACTCTAACCCTAACCTTAAAATAACCCTAACCATAACCGTAACACTAACTCTAAACTTACACCTAATCCAACACTAACTAAATGTAACCCTTATCCTAACTCTAAGCCTAACCCTAATCTAACCCTAACGCAAACGTTAACACAAACCTTAACGCTAACCCTAACCCTAAACCTAACCCAACCTTAATTCAAAACCTAACCCAACCCTAAACCTAACCCTAACCCGAAACCGAACCCTACCCTATACCTAACCCTAACCCAAACACTAACCCTAACCCTAACACCTAAACCTAATGATGACCGTAAACCTAACCCTAACCCTAACCCAAACCAACCTTAACTCTAATCCCAACCATAACCCTAACCCTAAGCCTAACCTGAACCCTAATTTAAACCTATCTGTAACCATAACACTAACCCTATCCCTAAAGAACCCTAACCAACACTAAACCAAACCCTAAGCCTAAGCCTAACCCTAACCCAACCCTAACCCTAACTCTTAACCCTAACCCTAACACTAAACCTAACCCTAAACCCAACCCTAAACCCTCACCCTAACTCACCTTAAACCTAACCCTAACCCTTATGCTAAGCCTACCCTAACCCTAAACCTAACCCAACCCTATACCTCACCATAACCCAAACCCTAACACTAACCCTAACACCTAAACCTAATGCTAACCATAAACTTAACCCTATCCCTAACCCAACCCAACCTTAACTCGTTTCCTACCCTAACCCAAACTCTAACCCTAAACCTAAACCTCAACCTACCCTAACCTTAACCTAAACCGAATTGTAACCTTAACCCTAAAATTAAGCCTACCACTAACCAACCCTAACCATCACTAAACCTAACCCTAACACTAAGGCTAACCCTAACCGAAACCTAACCCTAAACCTATCCCTAACCGTAACACTAACCCAACCCTAACCCTATCACTAACCCTAACCCTACCCTAACCCTAACCATAACCCTAAACCTAACCCTATCCTTAAACCCAAACCCAACCCCAACCCCAACCTGAACCACAACCCCAACAGCAACCCTAACCCAACCCCAACCCTAACCCTAAACCTAACCCAACACGAACCCTAACCCTAACCATAACCATAACCGTAATGATAAGAGTACCCTAACCCTAACACTAACCTTAAACCTGACCCTAACCCTAACCCAACGCTAACCCTAATCCTAACCATGACCCTAACCCAAAGCCTAACCCTAACCCTAACCCATACAATAAAACCTAACCCAACCCTAACCCTAACAGTAACACTAAACCTAATCTTATCTCTAATCCTAACCCTAGCTCTAAGCCTAACGCTAACCCTGACCCTAACCCTAACCCTAAGCAAACCCTAACCCTAACCCTAACCCCTAATCGTAACCCTAACTCTAACCCTCACCCTAACCATATCATTTACCCTAAACCAACCCTAACCATAACACTAACCCAAACCGTAACCCTAACCCTAAGCCTTACCCTAACCCTAAGCCTAATGCCAACCGTAACCCTAACCAACCCTAACCATCACTAAACCTAACCCTAAACCTAAGGTTAACCCTAACTCAACACTAACCCTAACCCTAACCCTAACCCCTAACCCTAACCCTAACACTAACCCTAACCCTGACCCTAACCCTAACCCAACGCTAACCCTAACCCTAACCATAACCCTAACCCTAACCAAACCCTAACACTAACCCTATCCCTAATACTAACACAACCCTAACCCTAAACCTAACCCTAAGCCAAACGTAACCCTAACCCTAACCATAACCATAACCCAATAATATTAATCCTATCCCGAACCCTAACCCTAAACCTAACTCTAAACCTAACCATAACACAACCCTAACCCTAAACCTAAACCTAACCCTAACTCTACGGCTAGCCCTAACCCTGAACCTGACCCTGATTCTCACGCTAACCCTAACCCTAATTCTCACCCTAACTCTAACCCAATCCTAATCCTAACCTAACCTTCACCCTTACCTAACACTAACCCCAAGGCTAACCATAACCCTAAATCTAACCCAACACTAATCCTAACCCTAGTCCTAACCCTAAACCTAAACCTAACCTAACCCTAACCCTAAACTGAACACTACACCTAACCTGAGCCCTAACCCTAAATTTTACCCTAAACCTCCAACACAAACCCTAACCCTAACCCTAACCATAACCATAACACTAACTCTAAATTTACACCTAATCCAACACTAAACGTAACCCTAACCCTTACTCTAAGCCTAACCCTAATCTAACCCTAACCCAAACGTTAACCCTAACCTTAACGCTATCCCTAACCCTAACCGAAACCCAACCTTAATTCTAAACCTAACCCAACCCTAACCCTAACCCTAACCCAAAACCGAAGCCAACCCTATACCTAACCCTAACCCAAACACTAACCCTAACCCTAACACCTAAACCTAATGATGACCAAAACCTAACTCTAACCCTAACCTGAACCAACCTTAACTCTAATCCCAACCATTGTCCTAACCCTAAGCCTAACCTGAACCCTAATCTAAACCTAACTGTAAGCCTAACCATAACACTATCCCTAACAAACCCTAACCAACACTAAACCTAGCCCTAACCCTAAACCTAACCCTAACCTAACACTAACCCTAACTCTAAACCTAACACCTAACCCTAACCCTAAGACTAACCCTAACCCTAACCCAAACCCTAAACCCTCACCCTAACTCTAACACTAAACTTAAACCTAACCCTTATGCTAAGCCTAACCCTAACCCTAAACCTAACCAAACCCTATACCTAACCCTAACCCAAACCCTAACACTAACCCTAACACCTAAACCTAATACTAACCATAAACTTAACCCTAGCCCTAACCCAACCCAACCTTAACTCTATTCCTACCCTAACCCAAACTCTAACCATAAAACTAAACCTAAACCAAAACCTCAACCTAACCCTAAACCTAACCTATACCTAAATGTAACCGTAACCCTAACTTTAAGCCTTCCCCCAACCAACCCTTACCATCACTAAACGTAACCCTAACCCAACCCTAACCCTAACCCTAACCCTAACCCCTAAACCTAAACCTAACACTAACCCTAACCCTGAACCTAACCCTACCCCAACGCTAAACCTAACCCTAACCCTGACCCTAAACCAAAGCCTAAACCTAACCCTAAACCAAACAATAAAACCTAACCCAACCCTAACCCTAACACTAACACTAAACCTAATCCTATATCTAATCCTAACCCTAGCTCTAAGCCTAATGCTAACCCTAACCCTGACCCCTAAACCTAACCCTAACCCGAACCCTAACCCTAACCCTAACACTTACCCTAACCCAACCCTAAACCTAACCCTAACCCTAACGCCTAATCCTAACCCTAACCCGAACCCTAAAACTAACCCTAACACTTACCCTAACACAACCCTAAACCTAACACTAACCCAAACTGTAACCCTAACACTAAGTCTTACCCTAACCCTAAGCCTAATGCTAACCCTACCCTAGCACTAAGCCTAAACAACCCTAACAAAACCTAACCCTAATCCTAACTCTAACCCTAACCCTAGCACTTATCCTAACAAAAACCCCAGCGCCAACCCCAAACCAAAACACAACCGCAAACCCTACACTAACCCAAACCTAAACCTATCCTTAACCCTAACACTAACGCAACCCTAACCCTATCCCTAACCCTAACCCTACCCTAAACCTAACCCTAAACCTAACCCTAACCTTAAAGCCAAACCCAATCCCAAACCCCAACCGGAACCACAACCCCAACAGCAACCCTAACCCAACCCAAACCCTAACCCTAAACCTAACCCAACACGAACCCTAACCCTAACCATAACCATAACCTTAATGATGAGTACCCGAACCCTAACACTAACCCTGACCGTGACCCTAACCCTAACCCAATGCTAACCCTAATCTTAACCCTGAACCTAACCCAAAGCCTAACCCTAACCCTAACCCAAACAATAAAACCTAACCCAACCCTAACCATAACACTAACACTAAACCTACACCTATCTCTAATCCTAACCCTAGCTCTAAGCCTAACGCTAACCCTGACCCTAACCCAAACCCAACCCTAACCCTAACCCTAACCCTAAACCCTAATCGTAACCCTAACTCGAACCTGAAACCTAACCCTAACACTTACCCTAAACCAACCCTAACCCTAACACTAACCCAAACAGTAACCCTAATCCTAAGCCTTACCCTAACCCTAAGCCTAATGCTAACCCTAACCCTAACCAACCCTAACCGTCACTAAACCTAACCCTAACCCTAAGGTTATCCCTAACTCAACCCTAACCCTAACCCTAACCCTAACCCCTAACCCTAACCCTAACACTAACCCTAACCCTGACCCTAACCCTAACCCAACACTAAACCTAATCCTAACCCTGACCCTAACCCAAAGCCTAACCCTAACCCTAACCTAAACAATAAAACCTAACCCAACCCTAAACCTAACAATAACACTAAACCTAATCCTATCTCTCATGCTAACCCTAGCTCTAAGCCTAACGCTAACCCTGACCCTAACCCTAACCCTAACCATAACCCTAACCCTAACTCTAAACTTACACCTAATCCAACACTAAACGTAACCCTAACCCTAACTTTAAGACTAACACTAATCTAACCCTAACCCAAAAGTTAACCCTAACCTTAACGCTAACCCTAACCCTAATCCTAACCCAACCTTAATTCTAAACCTAACCCAACCCTAAACCTAACCCTAACCCGAAACCGAACCCAACACTATACCTAACCCTAACCCAAACACTAACCCTAACCCTAACACCTAAACATAATGATGACCATAAACCTAACCCTAACCACAACCCGAACCAAAATAAACTCTAATCCCAACCGTAAACCTAACCCTAAGCCTAAGCCGAACCCTAATCTAAACCTAACTGTAAGCCTAACCATAACCCTATCCCTAACGAACCATAACCAACACTAAACCAAACCCTAACCCTAAGCCAAACCCTAAACCAACCATAAACCCTAACCCTAAACCTAAACTCTAACCATAACCCAACACTAACCCTAACCCTAACCCTAACCCTTACACTAAGCCTAAACCTAACCCTAACTCTAACCAAACACTAACACTAACCCTATCCCTAATACTAACACAACCCTAACCCTAAACCTAACCCTAAGCCAAACGTAACCCTAAACCTAACCATAACCATAACCCAATAATATTAATACCAGCCCAAACCCTAACCCTAACCCTAACTCTAAATCTAACCCTAACACAACCCTAACCCTAAACCTAAACCTAACCCTAACTCTAACGCTAGCCCTAACCCGAAAACTGACTCTGATTCTCACCCTAACGCTAACCCAAATTATCACCCTAACTCTAACTCAATCCTAACCCTAACCTAACCCTCACCTTCACCCTAACACTAACACCAAGGCTAACCCTAACCCTAACCCTAACTCTAACCCAACACTAATCCTAACCCTAGCCCTAACCCTAAACCTAAACCTAACCTAACCCTAACTCTAAACCAAAAGCTACACGTAACCTGAGCCCTAACCCTAAATATTACCCTAAACCTCCAACACTAACCATAACCATCAAACCCTAAGTCTAACCCTAACCCTAGCCCTAACCCTAACCCTAACCCTTACCCCCACCCAAAGCCTAACCACAACTCTAACCCTAACCTTAAAATAACCCTAACCATAACCGTAACACTAACTCTAAACTTACACCTAATCCAACACTAACTAAATGTAACCCTTATCCTAACTCTAAGCCTAACCCTAATCTAACCCTAACGCAAACGTTAACACAAACCTTAACGCTAACCCTAACCCTAACCCAACCTTAATTCAAAACCTAACCCAACCCTAAACCTAACCCTAACCCGAAACCAAACCCTACCCTATACCTAGCCCTAACCCAAACACTAACCCTAACCCTAACACCTAAACCTAATGATGACCGTAAACCTAACCCTAACCCTAACCCAAACCAACCTTAACTCTAATCCCAACCATAACCCTAAGCCTAAGCCTAACCTGAACCCTAATTTAAACCTAACTGTAACCATAACACTAACCCTATCCCTAAAGAACCCTAACCAACACTAAACCAAACCCTAAGCCTAAGCCTAACCCTAACCCAACCCTAACCCTAACTCTAAACCTAACACCTAACCCTAACCCTAACACTAACCCTAACCCTAAACCCAACCCTAAACCCTCACCATAACTCACCTTAAACCTAACCCTAACCCTTATGCTAAGCCTAACCCTAACCCTAAACCTAACACAACCCTATACCTAACCCTAACCCAAACCCTAACACTAACCCTAACACCTAAACCTAATGCTAACCATAAACTTAACCCTATCCCTAACCCAACCCAACCTTAACTCGTTTCCTACCCTAACCCAAACTCTAACACTAAACCTAAACCTAAACCTAAACCTAAACCTCAACCTAACCCTAACCCTAACCTAACCTAAATGTAACCGTAACCCTAACCTTAAGCCTACCACTAACCAACCCTAACCATCACTAAACCTAACCCTAACACTAAGGCTAACCCTAACCGAAACCTAACCCTAAACCTATCCCTAATCCTAACACTAACCCAACCCTAACGCTATCCCTAACCCTAACCCTACCCTAACCCTAACCATAACCCTAAACCTAACCCTAAACTTAAACCCAAACCCAACCCCAACCCCCACCTGAACCACAACCCCAACAGCAACCCTAACCCTAACCCTAAAACTAAAACGAACCCTAACCATAACCATAACCATAACCCTAATGATAAGAGTACCCGAACCCTAACACTAACCCTAACCCTGACCCTAACCCTAACCCAACGCTAACCCTAATCCTAAACCTGACCCTAACCCAAAGCCTAACCCTAACCCTAACCCAAACAATAAAACCTAACCCAACCCTAACCCTAACAGTAACACTAAACCTAATCCTATCTCTAATCCTAACCCTAGCTCTAAGCCTAACGCTAACCCTGACCTTAACCCTAACCCTAAGCAAACCCTAACCCTAACCCTAACCCTAACCCTAACTCCTAATCGTAAACCTAACTCGAACCCTAACCCAAACCCTAACACTTACCGTAAACCAACCCTAACCATAACACTAACCCAAACCGTAACCCTAACCCTAAGCCTTACCCTAACCCTAAGCCTAATGCTACCCCTAACCCAAACCAACCCTAACCATCACTAAACCTAACCGTAAACTTAAGGTTAACCCTAACTCAACCCTAACCCTAACACTAACCCTAACCCCTAACCCTAACCCTAACACTAACCCTAACCCTGACCCTAACCCTAACCCAACGCTAACCCTAACCCTAACCATAACCCTAACCCTAACCAAACCCTAACACTAACCCTATCCCTAATACTAACACAACCCTAACCCTAAACCTAACCCTAAGCCAAACGTAACCCTAACCCTAACCATAACCATAACCCAATAATATTAATCCTATCCCGAACCCTAACCCTAAACCTAACTCTAAACCTAACCATAACACAACCCTAACCCTAAACCTAAACCTAACCCTAACTCTACGGCTAGCCCTAACCCTGAACCTGACCCTGATTCTCAGTCTAACCCTAACCCTAATTCTCACCCTAACTCTAACCCAATCCTAATCCTAACCTAACCTTCACCCTTACCTAACACTAACCCCAAGGCTAACCATAACCCTAAATCTAACCCAACACTAATCCTAACCCTAGTCCTAACCCTAAACCTAAACCTAACCTAACCCTAACCCTAAACTGAACACTACACCTAACCTGAGCCCTAACCCTAAATTTTACCCTAAACCTCCAACACAAACCCTAACCCTAACCCTAACCATAACCATAACACTAACTCTAAATTTACACCTAATCCAACACTAAACGTAACCCTAACCCTTACTCTAAGCCTAACCCTAATCTAACCCTAACCCAAACGTTAACCCTAACCTTAACGCTATCCCTAACCCTAACCGAAACCCAACCTTAATTCTAAACCTAACCCTAACCCAAAACCGAAGCCAACCCTATACCTAACCCTAACCCAAACACTAACCCTAACCCTAACACCTAAACCTAATGATGACCAAAACCTAACTCTAACCCTAACCTGAACCAACCTTAACTCTAATCCCAACCATTGTCCTAACCCTAAGCCTAACCTGAACCCTAATCTAAACCTAACTGTAAGCCTAACCATAACACTATCCCTAACAAACCCTAACCAACACTAAACCTAGCCCTAACCCTAAACCTAACCCTAACCTAACACTAACCCTAACTCTAAACCTAACACCTAACCCTAACCCTAAGACTAACCCTAACCCTAACCCAAACCCTAAACCCTCACCCTAACTCTAACACTAAACTTAAACCTAACCCTTATGCTAAGCCTAACCCTAACCCTAAACCTAACCAAACCCTATACCTAACCCTAACCCAAACCCTAACACTAACCCTAACACCTAAACCTAATACTAACCATAAACTTAACCCTAGCCCTAACCCAACCCAACCTTAACTCTATTCCTACCCTAACCCAAAATCTAACCATAAAACTAAACCTAAACCAAAACCTCAACCTAACCCTAAACCTAACCTATACCTAAATGTAACCGTAACCCTAACTTTAAGCCTTCCCCCAACCAACCCTTACCATCACTAAACGTAACCCTAACCCAACCCTAACCCTAACCCTAACCCTAACCCCTAAACCTAAACCTAACACTAACCCTAACCCTGAACCTAACCCTACCCCAACGCTAAAACTAACCCTAACCCTGACCCTAAACCAAAGCCTAAACCTAACCCTAAACCAAACAATAAAACCTAACCCAACCCTAACCCTAACACTAACACTAAACCTAATCCTATATCTAATCCTAACCCTAGCTCTAAGCCTAATGCTAACCCTAACCCTGACCCCTAAACCTAACCCTAACCCGAACCCTAACCCTAACCCTAACACTTACCCTAACCCAACCCTAAACCTAACCCTAACCCTAACGCCTAATCCTAACCCTAACCCGAACCCTAAAACTAACCCTAACACTTACCCTAACACAACCCTAAACCTAACACTAACCCAAACTGTAACCCTAACACTAAGTCTTACCCTAACCCTAAGCCTAATGCTAACCCTACCCTAGCACTAAGCCTAAACAACCCTAACAAAACCTAACCCTAATCCTAACTCTAACCCTAACCCTAGCACTTATCCTAACAAAAACCCGAGCGCCAACCCAAAACCAAAACACAACCGCAAACCCTACACTAACCCAAACCTAAACCTATCCTTAACCCTAACACTAACGCAACCCTAACCCTATCCCTAACCCTAACCCTACCCTAAACCTAACCCTAAACCTAACCCTAACCTTAAAGCCAAACCCAATCCCAAACCCCAACCGGAACCACAACCCCAACAGCAACCCTAACCCAACCCAAACCCTAACCCTAAACCTAACCCAACACGAACCCTAACCCTAACCATAACCATAACCTTAATGATGAGTACCCGAACCCTAACACTAACCCTGACCGTGACCCTAACCCTAACCCAATGCTAACCCTAATCTTAACCCTGAACCTAACCCAAAGCCTAACCCTAACCCTAACCCAAACAATAAAACCTAACCCAACCCTAACCATAACACTAACACTAAACCTACACCTATCTCTAATCCTAACCCTAGCTCTAAGCCTAACGCTAACCCTGACCCTAACCCAAACCCAACCCTAACCCTAACCCTAACCCTAAACCCTAATCGTAACCCTAACTCGAACCTTAAACCTAACCCTAACACTTACCCTAAACCAACCCTAACCCTAACACTAACCCAAACAGTAACCCTAATCCTAAGCCTTACCCTAACCCTAAGCCTAATGCTAACCCTAACCCTAACCAACCCTAACCGTCACTAAACCTAACCCTAACCCTAAGGTTATCCCTAACTCAACCCTAACCCTAACCCTAACCCTAACCCCTAACCCTAACCCTAACACTAACCCTAACCCTGACCCTAACCCTAACCCAACACTAAACCTAATCCTAACCCTGACCCTAACCCAAAGCCTAACCCTAACCCTAACCTAAACAATAAAACCTAACCCAACCCTAAACCTAACAATAACACTAAACCTAATCCTATCTCTCATGCTAACCCTAGATCTAAGCCTAACGCTAACCCTGACCCTAACCCTAACCCTAACCATAACCCTAACCCTAACTCTAAACTTACACCTAATCCAACACTAAACGTAACCCTAACCCTAACTTTAAGACTAACACTAATCTAACCCTAACCCAAAAGTTAACCCTAACCTTAACGCTAACCCTAACCCTAACCCTAACCCAACCTTAATTCTAAACCTAACCCAACCCTAAACCTAACCCTAACCCGAAACCGAACCCAACACTATACCTAACCCTAACCCAAACACTAACCCTAACCCTAACACCTAAACATAATGATGACCATAAACCTAACCCTAACCACAACCCGAACCAAAATAAACTCTAATCCCAACCGTAAACCTAACCCTAAGCCTAAGCCGAACCCTAATCTAAACCTAACTGTAAGCCTAACCATAACCCTATCCCTAACGAACCATAACCAACACTAAACCAAACCCTAACCCTAAGCCAAACCCTAAACCAACCATAAACCCTAACCCTAAACCTAAACTCTAACCATAACCCAACACTAACCCTAACCCTAACCCTAACCCTTACACTAAGCCTAAACCTAACCCTAACTCTAACCAAACACTAACACTAACCCTATCCCTAATACTAACACAACCCTAACCCTAAACCTAACCCTAAGCCAAACGTAACCCTAAACCTAACCATAACCATAACCCAATAATATTAATACCAGCCCAAACCCTAACCCTAACCCTAACTCTAAATCTAACCCTAACACAACCCTAACCCTAAACCTAAACCTAACCCTAACTCTAACGCTAGCCCTAACCCGAAAACTGACTCTGATTCTCACCCTAACGCTAACCCAAATTATCACCCTAACTCTAACTCAATCCTAACCCTAACCTAACCCTCACCTTCACCCTAACACTAACACCAAGGCTAACCCTAACCCTAACCCTAACTCTAACCCAACACTAATCCTAACCCTAGCCCTAACCCTAAACCTAAACCTAACCTAACCCTAACTCTAAACCGAAAGCTACACGTAACCTGAGCCCTAACCCTAAATATTACCCTAAACCTCCAACACTAACCATAACCATCAAACCCTAAGTCTAACCCTAACCCTAGCCCTAACCCTAACCCTAACCCTTATCCCCACCCAAAGCCTAACCACAACTCTAACCCTAACCTTAAAATAACCCTAACCATAACCGTAACACTAACTCTAAACTTACACCTAATCCAACACTAACTAAATGTAACCCTTATCCTAACTCTAAGCCTAACCCTAATCTAACCCTAACGCAAACGTTAACACAAACCTTAACGCTAACCCTAACCCTAACCCAACCTTAATTCAAAACCTAACCCAACCCTAAACCTAACCCTAACCCGAAACCAAACCCTACCCTATACCTAGCCCTAACCCAAACACTAACCCTAACCCTAACACCTAAACCTAATGATGACCGTAAACCTAACCCTAACCCTAACCCAAACCAACCTTAACTCTAATCCCAACCATAACCCTAAGCCTAAGCCTAACCTGAACCCTAATTTAAAC
This sequence comes from Cavia porcellus, assembly GCF_034190915.1. NCBI lineage: Eukaryota > Metazoa > Chordata > Mammalia > Rodentia > Caviidae > Cavia > Cavia porcellus. The sequence continues at coordinate 2,034,844 of NW_026947547.1, read as the reverse complement.
CTAACTGTAACCATAACACTAACCCTATCCCTAAGGAACCCTAACCAACACTAAACCAAACCTTAAGCCTAAGCCTAACCCTAACCCAACCCTAACCCTAACTCTAAACCTAACACCTAACCCTAACCCTAACACTAACCCTAACCCTAAACCCAACCCTAAACCCTCACCATAACTCACCTTAAACCTAACCCTAACCCTTATGCTAAGCCTAACCCTAACCCTAAACCTAACACAACCCTATACCTAACCCTAACCCAAACCCTAACACTAACCCTAACACCTAAACCTAATGCTAACCATAAACTTAACCCTATCCCTAACCCAACCCAACCTTAACTCGTTTCCTACCCTAACCCAAACTCTAACACTAAACCTAAACCTAAACCTAAACCTAAACCTCAACCTAACCCTAACCCTAACCTAAACCTAAATGTAACCGTAACCCTAACCTTAAGCCTACCACTAACCAACCCTAACCATCACTAAACCTAACCCTAACACTAAGGCTAACCCTAACCGAAACCTAACCCTAAACCTATCCCTAATCCTAACACTAACCCAACCCTAACGCTATCCCTAACCCTAACCCTACCCTAACCCTAACCATAACCCTAAACCTAACCCTAAACTTAAACCCAAACCCAACCCCAACCCCCACCTGAACCACAACCCCAACAGCAACCCTAACCCTAACCCTAAAACAAAACTAACACGAACCCTAACCATAACCATAACCATAACCCTAATGATAAGAGTACCCGAACCCTAACACTAACCCTAACCCTGACCCTAACCCTAACCCAACGCTAACCCTAATCCTAAACCTGACCCTAACCCAAAGCCTAACCCTAACCCTAACCCAAACAATAAAACCTAACCCAACCCTAACCCTAACAGTAACACTAAACCTAATCCTATCTCTAATCCTAACCCTAGCTCTAAGCCTAACGCTAACCCTGACCTTAACCCTAACCCTAAGCAATCCCTAACCCTAACCCTAACCCTAACCCTAACTCCTAATCGTAAACCTAACTCGAACCCTAACCCAAACCCTAACACTTACCGTAAACCAACCCTAACCATAACACTAACCCAAACCGTAACCCTAACCCTAAGCCTTACCCTAACCCTAAGCCTAATGCTACCCCTAACCCAAACCAACCCTAACCATCACTAAACCTAACCGTAAACTTAAGGTTAACCCTAACTCAACCCTAACCCTAACACTAACCCTAACCCCTAACCCTAACCCTAACACTAACCCTAACCCTGACCCTAACCCTAACCCAACGCTAACCCTAACCCTAACCATAACCCTAACCCTAACCAAACCCTAACACTAACCCTATCCCTAATACTAACACAACCCTAACCCTAAACCTAACCCTAAGCCAAACGTAACCCTAACCCTAACCATAACCATAACCCAATAATATTAATCCTATCCCGAACCCTAACCCTAAACCTAACTCTAAACCTAACCATAACACAACCCTAACCCTAAACCTAAACCTAACCCTAACTCTACGGCTAGCCCTAACCCTGAACCTGACCCTGATTCTCACGCTAACCCTAACCCTAATTCTCACCCTAACTCTAACCCAATCCTAATCCTAACCTAACCTTCACCCTTACCTAACACTAACCCCAAGGCTAACCATAACCCTAAATCTAACCTAACACTAATCCTAACCCTAGTCCTAACCCTAAACCTAAACCTAACCTAACCCTAACCCTAAACTGAACACTACACCTAACCTGAGCCCTAACCCTAAATTTTACCCTAAACCTCCAACACAAACCCTAACCCTAACCCTAACCATAACCATAACACTAACTCTAAATTTACACCTAATCCAACACTAAACGTAACCCTAACCCTTACTCTAAGCCTAACCCTAATCTAACCCTAACCCAAACGTTAACCCTAACCTTAACGCTATCCCTAACCCTAACCGAAACCCAACCTTAATTCTAAACCTAACCCAACCCTAACCCTAACCCTAACCCAAAACCGAAGCCAACCCTATACCTAACCCTAACCCAAACACTAACCCTAACCCTAACACCTAAACCTAATGATGACCAAAACCTAACTCTAACCCTAACCTGAACCAACCTTAACTCTAATCCCAACCATTGTCCTAACCCTAAGCCTAACCTGAACCCTAATCTAAACCTAACTGTAAGCCTAACCATAACACTATCCCTAACAAACCCTAACCAACACTAAACCTAGCCCTAACCCTAAACCTAACCCTAACCTAACACTAACCCTAACTCTAAACCTAACACCTAACCCTAACCCTAAGACTAACCCTAACCCTAACCCAAACCCTAAACCCTCACCCTAACTCTAACACTAAACTTAAACCTAACCCTTATGCTAAGCCTAACCCTAACCCTAAACCTAACCAAACCCTATACCTAACCCTAACCCAAACCCTAACACTAACCCTAACACCTAAACCTAATACTAACCATAAACTTAACCCTAGCCCTAACCCAACCCAACCTTAACTCTATTCCTACCCTAACCCAAACTCTAACCATAAAACTAAACCTAAACCAAAACCTCAACCTAACCCTAAACCTAACCTATACCTAAATGTAACCGTAACCCTAACTTTAAGCCTTCCCCCAACCAACCCTTACCATCACTAAACGTAACCCTAACCCAACCCTAACCCTAACCCTAACCCTAACCCCTAAACCTAAACCTAACACTAACCCTAACCCTGAACCTAACCCTACCCCAACGCTAAACCTAACCCTAACCCTGACCCTAAACCAAAGCCTAAACCTAACCCTAAACCAAACAATAAAACCTAACCCAACCCTAACCCTAACACTAACACTAAACCTAATCCTATATCTAATCCTAACCCTAGCTCTAAGCCTAATGCTAACCCTAACCCTGACCCCTAAACCTAACCCTAACCCGAACCCTAACCCTAACCCTAACACTTACCCTAACCCAACCCTAAACCTAACCCTAACCCTAACGCCTAATCCTAACCCTAACCCGAACCCTAAAACTAACCCTAACACTTACCCTAACACAACCCTAAACCTAACACTAACCCAAACTGTAACCCTAACACTAAGTCTTACCCTAACCCTAAGCCTAATGCTAACCCTACCCTAGCACTAAGCCTAAACAACCCTAACAAAACCTAACCCTAATCCTAACTCTAACCCTAACCCTAGCACTTATCCTAACAAAAACCCCAGCGCCAACCCCAAACCAAAACACAACCGCAAACCCTACACTAACCCAAACCTAAACCTATCCTTAACCCTAACACTAACGCAACCCTAACCCTATCCCTAACCCTAACCCTACCCTAAACCTAACCCTAAACCTAACCCTAACCTTAAAGCCAAACCCAATCCCAAACCCCAACCGGAACCACAACCCCAACAGCAACCCTAACCCAACCCAAACCCTAACCCTAAACCTAACCCAACACGAACCCTAACCCTAACCATAACCATAACCTTAATGATGAGTACCCGAACCCTAACACTAACCCTGACCGTGACCCTAACCCTAACCCAATGCTAACCCTAATCTTAACCCTGAACCTAACCCAAAGCCTAACCCTAACCCTAACCCAAACAATAAAACCTAACCCAACCCTAACCATAACACTAACACTAAACCTACACCTATCTCTAATCCTAACCCTAGCTCTAAGCCTAACGCTAACCCTGACCCTAACCCAAACCCAACCCTAACCCTAACCCTAACCCTAAACCCTAATCGTAACCCTAACTCGAACCTTAAACCTAACCCTAACACTTACCCTAAACCAACCCTAACCCTAACACTAACCCAAACAGTAACCCTAATCCTAAGCCTTACCCTAACCCTAAGCCTAATGCTAACCCTAACCCTAACCAACCCTAACCGTCACTAAACCTAACCCTAACCCTAAGGTTATCCCTAACTCAACCCTAACCCTAACCCTAACCCTAACCCCTAACCCTAACCCTAACACTAACCCTAACCCTGACCCTAACCCTAACCCAACACTAAACCTAATCCTAACCCTGACCCTAACCCAAAGCCTAACCCTAACCCTAACCTAAACAATAAAACCTAACCCAACCCTAAACCTAACAATAACACTAAACCTAATCCTATCTCTCATGCTAACCCTAGCTCTAAGCCTAACGCTAACCCTGACCCTAACCCTAACCCTAACCATAACCCTAACCCTAACTCTAAACTTACACCTAATCCAACACTAAACGTAACCCTAACCCTAACTTTAAGACTAACACTAATCTAACCCTAACCCAAAAGTTAACCCTAACCTTAACGCTAACCCTAACCCTAACCCTAACCCAACCTTAATTCTAAACCTAACCCAACCCTAAACCTAACCCTAACCCGAAACCGAACCCAACACTATACCTAACCCTAACCCAAACACTAACCCTAACCCTAACACCTAAACATAATGATGACCATAAACCTAACCCTAACCACAACCCGAACCAAAATAAACTCTAATCCCAACCGTAAACCTAACCCTAAGCCTAAGCCGAACCCTAATCTAAACCTAACTGTAAGCCTAACCATAACCCTATCCCTAACGAACCATAACCAACACTAAACCAAACCCTAACCCTAAGCCAAACCCTAAACCAACCATAAACCCTAACCCTAAACCTAAACTCTAACCATAACCCAACACTAACCCTAACCCTAACCCTAACCCTTACACTAAGCCTAAACATAACCCTAACTCTAACCAAACACTAACACTAACCCTATCCCTAATACTAACACAACCCTAACCCTAAACCTAACCCTAAGCCAAACGTAACCCTAAACCTAACCATAACCATAACCCAATAATATTAATACCAGCCCAAACCCTAACCCTAACCCTAACTTTAAATCTAACCCTAACACAACCCTAACCCTAAACCTAAACCTAACCCTAACTCTAACGCTAGCCCTAACCCGAAAACTGACTCTGATTCTCACCCTAACGCTAACCCAAATTATCACCCTAACTCTAACTCAATCCTAACCCTAACCTAACCCTCACCTTCACCCTAACACTAACACCAAGGCTAACCCTAACCCTAACCCTAACTCTAACCCAACACTAATCCTAACCCTAGCCCTAACCCTAAACCTAAACCTAACCTAACCCTAACTCTAAACCGAAAGCTACACGTAACCTGAGCCCTAACCCTAAATATTACCCTAAACCTCCAACACTAACCATAACCATCAAACCCTAAGTCTAACCCTAACCCTAGCCCTAACCCTAACCCTAACCCTTACCCCCACCCAAAGCCTAACCACAACTCTAACCCTAACCTTAAAATAACCCTAACCATAACCGTAACACTAACTCTAAACTTACACCTAATCCAACACTAACTAAATGTAACCCTTATCCTAACTCTAAGCCTAACCCTAATCTAACCCTAACGCAAACGTTAACACAAACCTTAACGCTAACCCTAACCCTAACCTAACCTTAATTCAAAACCTAACCCAACCCTAAACCTAACCCTAACCCGAAACCAAACCCTACCCTATACCTAGCCCTAACCCAAACACTAACCCTAACCCTAACACCTAAACCTAATGATGACCGTAAACCTAACCCTAACCCTAACCCAAACCAACCTTAACTCTAATCCCAACCATAACCCTAAGCCTAAGCCTAACCTGAACCCTAATTTAAACCTAACTGTAACCATAACACTAACCCTATCCCTAAAGAACCCTAACCAACACTAAACCAAACCCTAAGCCTAAGCCTAACCCTAACCCAACCCTAACCCTAACTCTAAACCTAACACCTAACCCTAACCCTAACACTAACCCTAACCCTAAACCCAACCCTAAACCCTCACCATAACTCACCTTAAACCTAACCCTAACCCTTATGCTAAGCCTAACCCTAACCCTAAACCTAACACAACCCTATACCTAACCCTAACCCAAACCCTAACACTAACCCTAACACCAAAACCTAATGCTAACCATAAACTTAACCCTATCCCTAACCCAACCCAACCTTAACTCGTTTCCTACCCTAACCCAAACTCTAACACTAAACCTAAACCTAAACCTAAACCTAAACCTCAACCTAACCCTAACACTAAGGCTAACCCTAACCGAAACCTAACCCTAAACCTATCCCTAATCCTAACACTAACCCAACCCTAACGCTATCCCTAACCCTAACCCTACCCTAACCCTAACCATAACCCTAAACCTAACCCTAAACTTAAACCCAAACCCAACCCCAACCCCCACCTGAACCACAACCCCAACAGCAACCCTAACCCTAACCCTAAAACTAAACTAACACGAACCCTAACCATAACCATAACCATAACCCTAATGATAAGAGTACCCGAACCCTAACACTAACCCTAACCCTGACCCTAACCCTAACCCAACGCTAACCCTAATCCTAAACCTGACCGTAACCCAAAGCCTAACCCTAACCCTAACACAAACAATAAAACTTAACCCAACCCTAACCCTAACAGTAACACTAAACCTAATCCTATCTCTAATCCTAACCCTAGCTCTAAGCCTAACGCTAACCCTGACCTTAACCCTAACCCTAAGCAAACCCTAACTCTAACCCTAACCCTAACCCTAACTCCTAATCGTAAACCTAACTCGAACCCTAACCCAAACCCTAACACTTACCGTAAACCAACCCTAACCATAACACTAACCCAAACCGTAACCCTAACCCTAAGCCTTACCCTAACCCTAAGCCTAATGCTACCCCTAACCCAAACCAACCCTAACCATCACTAAACCTAACCGTAAACTTAAGGTTAACCCTAACTCAACCCTAACCCTAACACTAACCCTAACCCCTAACCCTAACCCTAACACTAACCCTAACCCTGACCCTAACCCTAACCCAACGCTAACCCTAACCCTAACCATAACCCTAACCCTAACCAAACCCTAACACTAACCCTATCCCTAATACTAACACAACCCTAACCCTAAACCTAACCCTAAGCCAAACGTAACCCTAACCCTAACCATAACCATAACCCAATAATATTAATCCTATCCCGAACCCTAACCCTAAACCTAACTCTAAACCTAACCATAACACAACCCTAACCCTAAACCTAAACCTAACCCTAACTCTACGGCTAGCCCTAACCCTGAACCTGACCCTGATTCTCACGCTAACCCTAACCCTAATTCTCACACTAACTCTAACCCAATCCTAATCCTAACCTAACCTTCACCCTTACCTAACACTAACCCCAAGGCTAACCATAACCCTAAATCTAACCCAACACTAATCCTAACCCTAGTCCTAACCCTAAACCTAAACCTAACCTAACCCTAACCCTAAACTGAACACTACACCTAACCTGAGCCCTAACCCTAAATTTTACCCTAAACCTCCAACACAAACCCTAACCCTAACCCTAACCATAACCATAACACTAACTCTAAATTTACACCTAATCCAACACTAAACGTAACCCTAACCCTTACTCTAAGCCTAACCCTAATCTAACCCTAACCCAAACGTTAACCCTAACCTTAACGCTATCCCTAACCCTAACCGAAACCCAACCTTAATTCTAAACCTAACCCAACCCTAACCCTAACCCTAACCCAAAACCGAAGCCAACCCTATACCTAACCCTAACCCAAACACTAACCCTAACCCTAACACCTAAACCTAATGATGACCAAAACCTAACTCTAACCCTAACCTGAACCAACCTTAACTCTAATCCCAACCATTGTCCTAACCCTAAGCCTAACCTGAACCCTAATCTAAACCTAACTGTAAGCCTAACCATAACACTATCCCTAACAAACCCTAACCAACACTAAACCTAGCCCTAACCCTAAACCTAACCCTAACCTAACACTAACCCTAACTCTAAACCTAACACCTAACCCTAACCCTAAGACTAACCCTAACCCTAACCCAAACCCTAAACCCTCACCCTAACTCTAACACTAAACTTAAACCTAACCCTTATGCTAAGCCTAACCCTAACCCTAAACCTAACCAAACCCTATACCTAACCCTAACCCAAACCCTAACACTAACCCTAACACCTAAACCTAATACTAACCATAAACTTAACCCTAGCCCTAACCCAACCCAACCTTAACTCTATTCCTACCCTAACCCAAACTCTAACCATAAAACTAAACCTAAACCAAAACCTCAACCTAACCCTAAACCTAACCTATACCTAAATGTAACCGTAACCCTAACTTTAAGCCTTCCCCCAACCAACCCTTACCATCACTAAACGTAACCCTAACCCAACCCTAACCCTAACCCTAACCCTAACCCCTAAACCTAAACCTAACACTAACCCTAACCCTGAACCTAACCCTACCCCAACGCTAAACCTAACCCTAACCCTGACCCTAAACCAAAGCCTAAACCTAACCCTAAACCAAACAATAAAACCTAACCCAACCCTAACCCTAACACTAACACTAAACCTAATCCTATATCTAATCCTAACCCTAGCTCTAAGCCTAATGCTAACCCTAACCCTGACCCCTAAACCTAACCCTAACCCGAACCCTAACCCTAACCCTAACACTTACCCTAACCCAACCCTAAACCTAACCCTAACCCTAACGCCTAATCCTAACCCTAACCCGAACCCTAAAACTAACCCTAACACTTACCCTAACACAACCCTAAACCTAACACTAACCCAAACTGTAACCCTAACACTAAGTCTTACCCTAACCCTAAGCCTAATGCTAACCCTACCCTAGCACTAAGCCTAAACAACCCTAACAAAACCTAACCCTAATCCTAACTCTAACCCTAACCCTAGCACTTATCCTAACAAAAACCCCAGCGCCAACCCCAAACCAAAACACAACCGCAAACCCTACACTAACCCAAACCTAAACCTATCCTTAACCCTAACACTAACGCAACCCTAACCCTATCCCTAACCCTAACCCTACCCTAAACCTAACCCTAAACCTAACCCTAACCTTAAAGCCAAACCCAATCCCAAACCCCAACCGGAACCACAACCCCAACAGCAACCCTAACCCAACCCAAACCCTAACCCTAAACCTAACCCAACACGAACCCTAACCCTAACCATAACCATAACCTTAATGATGAGTACCCGAACCCTAACACTAACCCTGACCGTGACCCTAACCCTAACCCAATGCTAACCCTAATCTTAACCCTGAACCTAACCCAAAGCCTAACCCTAACCCTAACCCAAACAATAAAACCTAACCCAACCCTAACCATAACACTAACACTAAACCTACACCTATCTCTAATCCTAACCCTAGCTCTAAGCCTAACGCTAACCCTGACCCTAACCCAAACCCAACCCTAACCCTAACCCTAACCCTAAACCCTAATCGTAACCCTAACTCGAACCTTAAACCTAACCCTAACACTTACCCTAAACCAACCCTAACCCTAACACTAACCCAAACAGTAACCCTAATCCTAAGCCTTACCCTAACCCTAAGCCTAATGCTAACCCTAACCCTAACCAACCCTAACCGTCACTAAACCTAACCCTAACCCTAAGGTTATCCCTAACTCAACCCTAACCCTAACCCTAACCCTAACCCCTAACCCTAACCCTAACACTAACCCTAACCCTGACCCTAACCCTAACCCAACACTAAACCTAATCCTAACCCTGACCCTAACCCAAAGCCTAACCCTAACCCTAACCTAAACAATAAAACCTAACCCAACCCTAAACCTAACAATAACACTAAACCTAATCCTATCTCTCATGCTAACCCTAGCTCTAAGCCTAACGCTAACCCTGACCCTAACCCTAACCCTAACCATAACCCTAACCCTAACTCTAAACTTACACCTAATCCAACACTAAACGTAACCCTAACCCTAACTTTAAGACTAACACTAATCTAACCCTAACCCAAAAGTTAACCCTAACCTTAACGCTAACCCTAACCCTAACCCTAACCCAACCTTAATTCTAAACCTAACCCAACCCTAAACCTAACCCTAACCCGAAACCGAACCCAACACTATACCTAACCCTAACCCAAACACTAACCCTAACCCTAACACCTAAACATAATGATGACCATAAACCTAACCCTAACCACAACCCGAACCAAAATAAACTCTAATCCCAACCGTAAACCTAACCCTAAGCCTAAGCCGAACCCTAATCTAAACCTAACTGTAAGCCTAACCATAACCCTATCCCTAACGAACCATAACCAACACTAAACCAAACCCTAACCCTAAGCCAAACCCTAAACCAACCATAAACCCTAACCCTAAACCTAAACTCTAACCATAACCCAACACTAACCCTAACCCTAACCCTAACCCTTACACTAAGCCTAAACCTAACCCTAACTCTAACCAAACACTAACACTAACCCTATCCCTAATACTAACACAACCCTAACCCTAAACCTAACCCTAAGCCAAACGTAACCCTAAACCTAACCATAACAATAACCCAATAATATTAATACCAGCCCAAACCCTAACCCTAACCCTAACTCTAAATCTAACCCTAACACAACCCTAACCCTAAACCTAAACCTAACCCTAACTCTAACGCTAGCCCTAACCCGAAAACTGACTCTGATTCTCACCCTAACGCTAACCCAAATTATCACCCTAACTCTAACTCAATCCTAACCCTAACCTAACCCTCACCTTCACCCTAACACTAACACCAAGGCTAACCCTAACCCTAACCCTAACTCTAACCCAACACTAATCCTAACCCTAGCCCTAACCCTAAACCTAAACCTAACCTAACCCTAACTCTAAACCGAAAGCTACACGTAACCTGAGCCCTAACCCTAAATATTACCCTAAACCTCCAACACTAACCATAACCATCAAACCCTAAGTCTAACCCTAACCCTAGCCCTAACCCTAACCCTAACCCTTACCCCCACCCAAAGCCTAACCACAACTCTAACCCTAACCTTAAAATAACCCTAACCATAACCGTAACACTAACTCTAAACTTACAACTAATCCAACACTAACTAAATGTAACCCTTATCCTAACTCTAAGCCTAACCCTAATCTAACCCTAACGCAAACGTTAACACAAACCTTAACGCTAACCCTAACCCTAACCCAACCTTAATTCAAAACCTAACCCAACCCTAAACCTAACCCTAACCCAAAACCGAAGCCAACCCTATACCTAACCCTAACCCAAACACTAACCCTAACCCTAACACCTAAACCTAATGATGACCGTAAACCTAACCCTAACTCTAACCCAAACCAACCTTAACTCTAATCCCAACCACAACCCTAACCCTAAGCCTAACCTGAACCCTAATTTAAACCTAACTGTAACCATAACACTAACCCTATCCCTAACGAACCCTAACCAACACTAAACCAAACCCTAAGCCTAAGCCTAACCCTAACCCAACCCTAACCCAACCCTAACCCTAACTCTAAACCTAACACCTAACCCTAACCCTAACACTAACCCTAAACCTAAACCCAACCCTAAACCCTCACCCTAACTCTAATCTTAAACCTAACCCTAACCTTTATGCTAAGCCTAACCCTAATCCTAAACCTAACCCAACCCTATACCTAACCCTAACCCAAACCCTAACATTAACCCTAACTCCTAAACCTAATGCTAACCATAAACTTAACCCTATCCCTAACCCAACCCAACCTTAACTCGTTTCCTACCCTAACCCAAACTCTAACCCTAAACCTAAACCTAAACCTAAACCTCAACCTACCCTAACCTTAACCTAAACCTAATTGTAACCGTAACCCTAACATTAAGCCTACCACTAACCAACCCTAACCATCACTAAACCTAACCCTAACACTAAGGCTAACCCTAACCGAATCCTAACCCTAAACCTATCCCTAACCGTAACACTAACCCAACCCTAACCCTATCCCTAACCCTAACACTACCCTAACCCTAACCATAACCCTAAACCTAACAATATCCTTAAACCCAAACCCAACCCCAAACCCAACCTGAACCACAACCCCAACAGCAACCCTAACCCAACCCTAACCCTAACCCTAAACCTAACCCAACACGAACCCTAACCCTAACCATAACCATAACCCTAATGATAAGAGTACCTTAACCCTAACACTAACCTTAACCCTGACTCTATTCCTAACCCAACGCTAACCCTAATCCTAACCATGACCCTAACCCAAAGCCTAACCCTAACCCTAACCCAAACAATAAAACCTAACCCAACCCTAACCCTAACAGTAACACTAAACCTAATCCTATCTCTAATCCTAATCCTAGCTCTAAGCCTAACGCTAACCATGACCCTAACCCTAACCCTAAGCAAACCCTAACCCTAACCCTAACCCTAACCCCTAATCGTAACCCTAACTCGAACCCTAACCCTAACCCTAACACTTACCCTAAACCAACCCTAACCATAACACTAACCCAAACCGTAACCCTAACCCTAAGCCTTACCCTAACCGTAAGCCTAATGCTAACCGTAACCCTAACCAACCCTAAACATCACTAAACCTAACCCTAACCCTAAGGTTAACCCTAACTCAACCCTAACCCTAACACTAACTCTAACCCCTAAACCTAACCCTAACACTAACCCTAATGCTGACCCTAACCCTAACCCAACGCTAACCCTAACCCTAACCATAACCCTAACCCTAACCAAACCCTAACACTAACCCTATCCCTAATACTAAAACAACCCTAACCCTAAACCTAACCCTAAGCCAAACGTAACCCTAAACCTAACCATAACCATAACCCAATAATATTAATACCAGCCCAAACCCTAACCCTAACCCTAACTCTAAATCTAACCCTAACACAACCCTAACCCTAAACCTAAACCTAACCCTAACTCTAACGCTAGCCCTAACCCGAAAACTGACTCTGATTCTCACCCTAACGCTAACCCAAATTATCACCCTAACTCTAACTCAATCCTAACCCTAACCTAACCCTCACCTTCACCCTAACACCAAACCCAAGGCTAACCCTAACCCTAACCCTAACTCTAACCCAACACTAATCCTAACCCTAGCCCTAACCCTAAACCTAAACCTAACCTAACCCTAACCCTAAACCGAAAGCTACACGTAACCTGAGCCCTAACCCTAAATATTACCCTAAACCTTCAACACTAACCATAACCATCAAACCCTAAGCCTAACCCTAACCCTAGCCCTAACCCTAACCCTAACCCTTATCCCCACCCAAAGCCTAACCACAACTCTAACCCTAACCTTAAAATAACCCTAACCATAACCGTAACACTAACTCTAAACTTACACCTAATCCAACACTAACTAAATGTAACCCTTATCCTAACTCTAAGCCTAACCCTAATCTAACCCTAACGCAAACGTTAACACAAACCTTAACGCTAACCCTAACCCTAACCCTAACCCAACCTTAATTCAAAACCTAACCCAACCCTAAACCTAACCCTAACCCGAAACCGAACCCTACCCTATACCTAACCCTAACCCAAACACTAACCCTAACCCTAACACCTAAACCTAATGATGACCGTAAACCTAACCCTAACCCTAACCCAAACCAACATTACCTCTAATCCCAACCATAACCCTAACCCTAAGCCTAACCTGAACCCTAATTTAAACCTAACTGTAACCATAACACTAACCCTATCCCTAAAGAACCCTAACCAACACTAAACCAAACCCTAAGCCTAAGCCTAACCCTAACCCAACCCTAACCCTAACTCTAAACCTAACACCTAACCCTAACCCTAACACTAACCCTAACCCTAAACCCAACCCTAAACCCTCACACTAACTCACCTTAAACCTAACCCTAACCCTTATGCTAAGCCTAACCCAACCCTATACCTAAACATAACCCAAACCCTAACACTAACCCTAACACCTAAACTTAATGCTAACCATAAACTTAACCCTATCCCTAACCCAACCCAACCTTAACTCGTTTCCTACCCTATCCCAAACTCTAACCCTAAACCTAAACCTAAACCTAAACCTCAACCTAACCCTAACCCTAACCTAAACCTAAATGTAACCGTAACCCTAACCTTAAGCGTACCACTAACCAACCCTAACCATCACTAAACCTAACCCTAACAATAAGGCTAACCCTAACCGAACCCTAACCCTAAACCTATCCCTAACCCTAACACTAACCCAACCCTAACGCTATCCCTAACCCTAACCCTACCCTAACCCTAACCATAACCCTAAACCTAACCCTAAACTTAAACCCAAACCCAACCCCAACCCCAACCTGAACCACAACCCCAACAGCAACCCTAACCCTAACCCTAAACCTAAACTAACACGAACCCTAACCCTAAAAATAACCATAACCCTAATGATAAGAGTACCCTAACCCTAACACTAACCCTAACCCTGACCCTAACCCTAACCCAACGCTAACCCTAATCCTAAACCTGACCCTAACCCAAAGCCTAACCCTAACCCTAACCCAAACAATAAAACCTAACCCAACCCTAACCCTAACAGTAACACTAAACCTAATCCTATCTCTAATCCTAACCCCAGCTCTAAGCCTAACGCTAACCCTGACCCTAACCCTAAACCTAAGCAAACCCTAACCCTAACCCTAACACTAACTTTAACTCCTAATCATAACCCTAACTCGAACCCTAACCCAAACCCTAACACTTACCCTAAACCAACCCTAACCATAACACTAACCCAAACCGTAACCCTAACCCTAAGCCTTACCCTAACCCTAAGCCTAATGCTAACCCTAACCCTAACCAACCCTAACCATCACTAAATCTAACCCTAAACCTAAGGTTAACCCTAACTCAACCCTAACCCTAACACTAACCCTAAACCCTAACCCTAACCCTAACACTAAACCTAACCCTGACCCTAACCCTAACCCAACACTAACCCTAACCCTAACCATAACCCTAACCCTAACCAAACCCTAACACTAACCCTATCCCTAATACTAACACAACCCTAACCCTAAACCTAACCTTAAGCCAAACGTAACCCTAACACTAACCATAACCATAACCCAATAATATTAATCCTAGCCCGAACTCTAAACCTAACCCTAACTCTAAACCTAACCATAACACAACCCTAACCCGAAACCTAAACCTAACCCTAACTCTACGGCTAGCCCTAACCCTGAACCTGACCCTGATTCTCACGCTAACCCTAACCCTAATTCTCACACTAACTCTAACCCAATCCTAATCCTAACTTAACCCTCACCCTTACCTAACACTAACCCCAAGGCTAACCCTAACCCTAACTCTAACCCAAACCAACCTTAACTCTAATCCCAACCACAACCCTAACCCTAAGCCTAACCTGAACCCTAATTTAAACCTAAATGTAACCATAACACTAACCCTATCCCTAACGAACCCTAACCAACACTAAACCAAACCCTAAGCCTAAGCCTAACCCTAACCCAACCCTAACCCTAACTCTAAACCTAACACCTAACCCTAACCCTAACACTAACCCTAAACCCTCACCCTAACTCTAACCTTAAACCTAACCCAAACCCTAAACCTAACCCAACCCTATACCTAACTCTAACCCAAACCCTAATATTAACCCTAACACCTAAACCTAATGCTAACCATAAACTTAACCCTATCCCTAACCCAACCCAACCTTAAATCGTTTCCTACCCTAACCCAAACTCTAACCCTAAACCTAAACCTAAACCTAAACCTCAACCTACCCTAACCTTAACCTAAACCTAATTGTAACCGTAACCCTAACATTAAGCCTACCACTAACCAACCCTATCCATCACTAAACCTAACCCTAACACTAAGGCTAACCCTAACCGAATCCTAACCCTAAACCTATCCCTAACCGTAACACTAACCCAACCCTAACCCTATCCCTAACCCTAACCCTACCCTAACCCTAAAAATAACCCTAAACCTAACCCTATCCTTAAACCCAAACCCAACCCCAACCCCAACCTGAACCACAACCCCAACAGCAACCCTAACCCAACCCAACCCTAACCCTAAACCTAACCAAACACGAACCCTAACCCTAACCATAACCATAACCCTAATGATAAGAGTACCCTAACCCTAACACTAACCTTAACCCTGACCCTAACCCTAACCCAACGCTAAACCTAATCCTAACCATGACCCTAACCCAAAGCCTAACCCTAACCCTAACCCAAACAATAAAACCTAACCCAACCCTAACCCTAACAGTAACACTAAACCTAATCCTATCTCTAATCCTAACCCTAGCTCTAAGCCTAACGCGAACCATGACCCTAACCTTAACCCTAAGCAAACCCTTACCCTAACCCTAACCCTAACCCCTAATCGTAACCCTAACTCGAATACTAACCCTAACCCTAACACTTACCCTAAACCAACATTAACCATAACACTAACACAAACCGTAACCCTAACCCTAAGCCTTACCCTAACCCTAAGCCTAATGCTAACTGTAACCCTAACCAACCATAACCATCACTAAACCTAACCCTAACCCTAAGGTTAACCCTAACTCAACCCTAACCCTAACACTAACTCTAACCCCTAACCCTAACCCTAACACTAACCCTAACGCTGACCCTAACACTAACCCAACGCTAATCCTAACCCTAACCATAACCCTAACCCTAACCAAACCCTAACACTAACCCTATCCCTAATACTAACACAACCCTAAACCTAAACCTAACCCTAAGCCAAACGTAACCCTAGACCTAACCATAACCATAACCCAATAATATTAATACCAGCCCAAACCCTAACCCTAACCCTAACTCTAAATCTAACCCTAACACAACCCTAACCCTAAACCTAAACCTAACCCTAACTCTAACGCTAGCCCTAAGCCGAAAACTGACTCGGATTCTCACCCTAACGCTAACCCAAATTCTCACCCTAACTCTAACTCAATCCTAACCCTAACCTAACCCTCACCTTCACCCTAACACCAAACCCAAGGCTAACCCTAACCCTAACCCTAACTCTAACCCAACACTAATCCTAACCCTAGCCCTAACCCTAAACCTAAACCTAACCTAACCCTAACCCTAAACCGAAAGCTACACGTAACCTGAGCCATAACCGTAAATATTACCCTAAACCTCCAACACTAACCATAACCATCAAACCCTAAGCCTAACCCTAACCCTAGCCCTAACCCTAACCCTAACCCTTATCCCCACCCAAAGCCTAAACACAACTCTAACCCTAACCTTAAAATAACCCTAACCATAACCGTAACACTAACTCTAAACTTACACCTAATCCAACACTAACTAAATGTAACCCTGATCCTAACTCTAAGCCTAACCCTAATCTAACCCTAACACAAACGTTAACACAAACCTTAATGCTAACCCTAACCCTAAACCTAACCCAACCTTAATTCAAAACCTAACCCGACCCTAAACCTAACCCTAACCCGAAACCGAACCCTACCCTATACCTAACCCTAACCCAAACACTAACCCTAACCCTAACACCTAAACCTAATGATGACCGTAAACCTAACCCTAACCCTAACCCAAACCAACATTAACTCTAATCCCAACCATAACCCTAAACCTAAGCCTAACCTGAACCCTAATTTAAACCTAACTGTAATCATAACACTAACCCTATACCTAAAGAACCCTAAACAACACTAAACCAAACCCTAAGCCTAAGCCTAACCCTAACCCAACCCTAACCCTAACTCTAAACCTAACACCTAACCCTAACCCTAACACTAACCCTAACCCTAAACCCAACCCTAAACCCTCACCCTAACTCAGCTTAAACCTAACACTAACCCTTATGCTAAGCCTAACCCTAACCCTAAACCTAACCCAACCCTATACCTAACCATAACCCAAACCCTAACACTAACCCTAACACCTAAACCTAATGCTAACCATAAACTTAACCCTATCCCTAACCCAAACCAACCTTAACTCGTTTCCTACCCTATCCCAAACTCTAACCCTAAACCTAAACCTAAAACTAAACCTCAACCTAACCCTAACCCTAACCTAAACCTAAATGTAACCGTAACCCTAACCTTAAGCGTACCACTAACCAACCCTAACCATCACTAAACCTAACCCTAACACTAAGGCTAACCCTAACCGAACCCTAACCCTAAACCTATCCCTAACCCTAACACTAACCCAACCCTAACGCTATCCCTAACCCTAACCCTACCCTAACCCTAACCATAACCCTAAACCTAACCCTAAACTTAAACCCAAACCCAACCCCAACCTGAACCACAACCCCAACAGCAACCCTAACCCTAACCCTAAACCTAAACTAACACGAACCCTAACCCTAACCATAACCATAACCCTAATGATAAGAGTACCCTAACCCTAACACTAACCCTAACCCTGACCCTAACCCTAACCCAACGCTAACCCTAATCCTAAACCTGACCCTAACCCAAAGCCTAACCCTAACCCTAACCCAAACAATAAAACCTAACCCAACCCTAACCCTAACAGTAACACTAAACCTAATCCTATCTCTAATCCTAACCCCAGCTCTAAGCCTAACGCTAACCCTGACCCTAACCCTAAACCTAAGCAAACCCTAACCATAACCCTAACCCTAACTTTAACTCCTAATCGTAACCCTAACTCGAACCCTAACCCAAACCCTAACACTTACCCTAAACCAACCCTAACCATAACACTAAACCAAACCGTAACTCTAACCCTAAGCCTTACCCTAACCCTAAGCCTAATGCTAACCTTAACCCTAACCAACCCTAACCATCACTAAACCTAACCCTAAACCTAAGGTTAACCCTAACTCAACCCTAACCCTAACACTAACCCTAAACCCTAACCCTAACCCTAACACTAAACCTAACCCTGACCCTAACCCTAACCCAACGCTAACCCTAACCCTAACCATAACCCTAACCCTAACCAAACCCTAACACTAACCCTATCCCTAATACTAACACAACCCTAACCCTAAACCTAACCTTAAGACAAACGTAACCCTAACACTAACCATAACTATAACCGAATAATATTAATCCTAGCCCGAACCCTAACCCTAACCCTAACTCTAAACCTAACCATAACACAACCCTAACCCTAAACCTAAACCTAACCCTAACTCTACGGCTAGCCCTAACCCTGAACCTGACCCTGATTCTCACGCTAACCCTAACCTTAATTCTCACACTAACTCTAACCCAATCCTAATCCTAACTTAACCCTCACCCTTACCTAACACTAACCCCAAGGCTAACCCTAACCCTAACTCTAACCCAACACTAATCCTAACCCTAGCCCTAACCCTAAACCTAAACCTAACCTAACACTAACCCTAAACCGAACACTACACCTAACCTGAGCCCTAACCCTAAATTTTACCCTAAACCTCCAACACTAACCCTAACCCTAACCATAACCATAACCATAACACTAACTCGAAACTTACACCTAATCCAACACTAAACGTAACCCTAACCATTACTCTAAGCCTAACCCTAATCTAACCCTAACCCAAACGTTAACCATAACCTTAACGCTATCCCTAACCCTAACCCAAACCCAACCTTAATTCTAAACCTAACCCAACCCTAAACCGAACCCAACCCAAAACCGAACCCAACACTATACCTAACCCTAACCCAAACACTAACCCTAACCCTAACACCTAAACCTAATGATGACCATAAACCTAACTCTAACCCTAACCTGAACCAACATTAACTCTAATCCCAACCATAACCCTAACCCTAAGCCTAACCTGAACCCTAATGTAAACCTAACTGTAAGCCTAAGCATAACCCTATCCCTAACGAACCCTAACCAACACTAAACCTAACCCAACCCTAACCCTAACTCTAAACCTAACACCTAACCCTAACCCTAACACTAACCCTAACGCTAACTCGAAACTTACACCTAATCCAACACTAAAGGTAACCCTAACCCTAACTCTAAGCCTAACACTAATCTAACCCTAACACAAAAGTTAACCCTAACCTTAACGCTAACCCTAACCCTAACCCTAACCCTAACCCTAACCCAACCTTAATTCTAAACCTAACCCAACCCTAAACCTAACCCTAACCCGAAACCGAACCCAACCCTAACCCTAACCCTGACCCAAACACTAACCCTAACCCTAACACCTAAACATAATGATGACCATAAACGTAACCCTAACCATAACCCGAACCAACCTTAACTCTAATCCCAACCGTAACCCTAACCCTAAGCCTAACCCGAACCCTAATCTAAACCTAACTGTAAGCCTAACCATAACCCTATCCCTAACGAACCCTAACCAACACTAAACCAAACCCTAACCCTAAGCCTAACCCGAACCCTAATCTAAACCTAACTGTAAGCCTAACCATAACCCTATCCCTAACGAACCCTAACCAACACTAAACCAAACCCTAACCCTAAGCCTAACCCTAAACCATCCCTAAACCCTAACCCTAAACCTAAACTCTAACCATAACCCAACACTAACCCTAACCCTAACCCTTACGCTAAGCCTAACCCTAACCCTAACCCTAACCAAACCCTAACACTAAACCTATCCCTAATACTAACACAACCCTAACCCTAAACCTAACCCTAAGCCAAATGTAACCCTAAACCTAACCATAACAATAACCCAATAATATTAATCCTAGCCCAAACCCTAACCCTAACCCTAACTCTAAATCTAAACCTAACTCAACCCTAACCCTAAACCTAAACCTAACCCTAACTCTAACGCTAGCCCTAACCCTAAAACTGACTCTGATTCTCACCCTAACGCTAACCCAAATTCTCACCCTAACTCTAACTAAATCCTAACCCTAACCTAACCCTCACCCTCACCCTAACACCACCCCCAAGGCTAACCCTAACCCTAAACCTAACTCTAACCCAACACTCATCCTAACCCTAGCCCTAACCCTAAACCTAAACCTAACCTAACCCTAACCCTAAACCGAACGCTACACCTAACATGAGCCCTAACCCTAAATTTTACCCTAAACCTCCAACATTAACACTAACCCTCAAACCCTAAGCCTAACCCTAACCCTAGCCCTAACCCTAACCCTAACCCTAACCCTTACCCCCACCCAAAGCCTAACCACAACTCTAACCCTAAACTTAAAATAACCCTAACCATAACCGTAACACTAACTCTGAACTTACACCTAATCCAACACTAAATGTAACCCTTATCCTAACTCTAAGCCTAACCCTAATCTAACCCTAACCCAAACGTTAACCCTAACCTTAACGCTAACCCTAACCCTAACCCTAACCCAACCTTAATTCAAAACCTAACCCAACCCTAAACCTAACCCTAACCCAAAACCGAAATCTACCCTATACCTAACCCTAACCCAAACACTAACCCTACACCTAACACCTAAACCTAATGATGACCGTAAACCTAACCCTAACTCTAACCCAAACCAACCTTAACTCTAATCCCAACAACAACCCTAACCCTAAGCCTAACCTGAACCCTAATTTAAACCTAACTGTAACCATAACACTAACCCTATCCCTAACGAACCCTAACCAACACTAAACCAAACCCTAAGCCTAAGCCTAACCCTAACCCAACCCTAACCCTAACTCTAAACCTAACACCTAACCCTAACCCTAACACTAACCCTAAACCTAAAACCAACCCTAAACCCTCACCCTAACTCTAACCTTAAACCTAACCCTAACCTTTATGCTAAGCCTAACCCTAACCCTAAACCTAACCCAACCCTATACCTAACTCTAACCCAAACCCTAACATTAACCCTAGCACCTAAACCTAATGCTAACCATAAACTTAACCCTATCCCTAACCCAACCCAACCTTAACTCGTTTCCTACCCTAACCCAAACTCTAACCCTAAACCTAAACCTAAACCTAAACCTCAACCTACCCTAACCTTAACCTAAACCTAATTGTAACCGTAACCCTAACATTAAGCCTACCACTAACCAACCCTAACCATCACTAAACCTAACCCTAACACTAAGGCTAACCCTAACCGAATCCTAACCCTAAACCTATCCCTAACCGTAACACTAACCCAACCCTAACCCTATCCCTAACCCTAACCCTACCCTAACCCTAAAAATAACCCTTAACCTAACACTATCCTTAAACCCGAACCCAACCCCAACCCCAACCTGAACCACAACCCCAACAGCAACCCTAACCCAACCCTAACCCTAACCCTAAACCTAAACCAACACGAACCCTAACCCTAACCATAACCATAACCCTAATGATAAGAGTACCCTAACCCTAAAACTAACCTTAACCCTGACCCTAACCCTAACCCAACGCTAACCCTAATCCTAACCATGACCCTAACCCAAAGCCTAACCCTAACCCTAACCCAAACAATAAAACCTAACCCAACCCTAACCCTAACAGTAACACTAAACCTAATCCTATCTCTAATCCTAACCCTAGCTCTAAGCCTAACGCTAACCATGACCCTAACCTTAACCCTAAGCAAACCCTAACCCTAACCCTAACCCTAACCCCTAATCGTAACCCTAACTCGAACCCTAACCCTAACCCTAACACTTACCCTAAACCAACATTAACCATAACACTAACCCAAACCGTAACCCTAACCCTAAGCCTTACCCTAACCCTAAGCCTAATGCTAACCGTAACCCTAACCAACCCTAACCATCACTAAACCTAACCCTAACCCTAAGGTTAACCCTAACTCAACCCTAACCCTAACACTAACTCTAACCCCTAACCCTAACCCTAACACTAACCCTAACGCTGACCCTAACACTAACCCAACGCTAATCCTAACCCTAACCATAACCCTAACCCTAACCAAACCCTAACACTAACCCTATCCCTAATACTAACACAACCCTAACCCTAAACCTAACCCTAAGCCAAACGTAACCCTAAACCTAACCATAACCATAACCCAATAATATTAATACCAGCCCAAACCCTAACCCTAACCCTAACTCTAAATCTAACCCTAACACAACCCTAACCCTAAACCTAAACCTAACCCTAACTCTAACGCTAGCCCTAACCCGAAAACTGACTCTGATTCTCACCCTAACGCTAACCCAAATTATCACCCTAACTCTAACTCAATCCTAACCCTAACCTAACCCTCACCTTCACCCTAACACCAAACCCAAGTCTAACCCTAACCCTAACCCTAACTCTAACCCAACACTAATCCTAACCCTAGCCCTAACCCTAAACCTAAACCTAACCTAACCCTAACCCTAAACCGAAAGCTACACGTAACCTGAGCCCTAACCCTAAATATTACCCTAAACCTCCAACACTAACCATAACCATCAAACTCTAAGCCTAACCCTAACCCTTGCCCTAACCCTAACCCTAACCCTTATCCCCACACAAAGCCTAACCACAACTCTAACCCTAACCTTAAAATAACCCTAACCATAACCGTAACACTAACTCTAAACTTACACCTAATCCAACACTAACTAAATGTAACCCTTATCCTAACTCTAAGCCTAACCCTAATCTAATCCTAACGCAAACGTTAACACAAACCTTAACGCTAACCCTAACCCTAAACCTAACCCAACCTTAATTCAAAACCTAACCCAACCCTAAACCTAACCCTAACCCGAAACCGAACCCTACCCTATACCTAACCCTAACCCAAACACTAACCCTAACCCTAACACCTAAACCTAATGATGACCGTAAACCTAACCCTAACCCTAACCCAAACCAACCTTAACTCTAATCCCAACCATAACCCTAACCCTAAGCCTAACCTGAACCCTAATTTAAACTTAACTGTAACCATAACACTAACCCTATCCCTAAAGAACCCTAACCAACACTAAACCAAACCCTAAGCCTAAGCCTAACCCTAACCCAACACTAACCCTAACTCTAAACCTAACACCTAACCCTAACCCTAACACTAACCCTAACCCTAAACCAAACCCTAAACCCTCACCCTAACTCAACTTAAACCTAACTCTAACCCTTATGCTAAGCCTAACCCTAACCCTAAACCTAACCCAACCCTATACCTAACCATAACCCAAACCCTAACACTAACCCTAACACCTAAACCTAATGCTAACCATAAACTTAACCCTATCCCTAACCCAACCCAACCTTAACTCGTTTCCTACCCTATCCCAAACTCTAACCCTAAACCTAAACCTAAACCTAAACCTCAACCTAACCCTAACCCTAACCTAAACCTAAATGTAACCGTAACCCTAACCTTAAGCGTACCACTAACCAACCCTAACCATCACTAAACCTAACCCTAACACTAAGGCTAACCCTAACCGAACCCTAACCCTAAACCTATCCCTAACCCTAACACTAACCCAACCCTAAAGCTATCCCTAACCCTAACCCTACCCTAACCCTAACCATAAGCCTAAACCTAACCCTAAACTTAAACACAAACCCAACCCCAACCCCAACCTGAACCACAACCCCAACAGCAACCCTAAGCCTAACCCTAAACCTAAACTAACACGAACCCTAACCCTAACCATAACCATAACCCTAATGATAAGAGTACCCTAACCCTAACACTAACCCTAACCCTGACCCTAACCCTAACCCAACGCTAACCCTAATCCTAAACCTGACCCTAACCCAAAGCCTAACCCTAACCCTAACCCAAACAATAAAACCTAACCCAACCCTAACCCTAACAGTAACACTAAACCTAATCCTATCTCTAATCCTAACCCTAGCTCTAAGCCTAACGCTAACCCTGACCCTAACCCTAACCCTAAGCAAACCCTAACCCTAACCCTAACCCTAACCTTAACTCCTAATCGTAACCCTTACTCGAACCCTAACCCAAACCCTAACACTTACCCTAAACCAACCCTAACCATAACACTAACCCAAACCGTAACACTAACCCTAAGCCTTACCCTAACCCTAAGCCTAATGCTAACCCTAACCCTAACCAACCCTAACCATCACTAAACCTAACCCTAAACCTACGGTTAACCCTAACTCAACCCTAACCCTAACACTAACCCTAAACCCTAACCCTAACCCTAACACTAACCCTAACCCTGACCCTAACCCTAACCCAACGCTAACCCTAACCCTAAACATAACCCTAACCCTAACCAAACCCTAACACTAACCCTATCCCTAATACTAACACAACCCTAACCCTAAACCTAACCTTAAGCCAAACGTAACCCTAACACTAACCATAACCATATCCCAATAATATTAATCCTAGCCCGAACCCTAACCCTAACCCTAACCCTAAACCTAACCATAACACAACCCTAACCCTAAACCTAAACCTAACCCTAACTCTACGGCTAGCCCTAACCCTGAACCTGACCCTGATTCTCACGCTAACCCTAACCCTAATTCTCACACTAACTCTAACCCAATCCTAATCCTAACTTAACCCTCACCCTTACCTAACACTAACCCCAAGGCTAACCCTAACACTAACTCTAACCCAACACTAATCCTAACCCTAGCCCTAACCCTAAACCTAAACCTAACCTAACACTAACCCTAAACCGAACACTACACCTAACCTGAGCCCTAACCCTAAATTTTACCCTAAACCTCCAACACTAACCCTAACCCTAACCATAACCATAACCATAACACTAACTCTAAACTTACACCTAATCCAACACTAAACGTAACCCTAACCATTACTCTAAGCCTAACCCTAATCTAACCCTAACCCAAACGTTAACCATAACCTTAACGGTATCCCTAACCCTAACCCAAACCCAACCTTAATTCTAAACCTAACCCAACCCTAAACCTAACCCAACCCAAAACTAAACCCAACACTATACCTAACCCTAACCCAAACACTAACCCTAACCCTAACACCTAAACCTAATGATGACCATAAACCTAACTCTAACCCTAACCTGAACCAACATTAACTCTAATCCCAACCATAACCCTAACCCTAAGCCTAACCTGAACCCTAATGTAAACCTAACTGTAAGCCTAACCATAACCCTATCCCTAACGAACCCTAACCAACACTAAACCTAACCGAACCCTAACCCTAACTCTAAACCTAACACCTAACCCTAACCCTAACACTAACCCTAACCCTAACTCGAAACTTACACCTAATCCAACACTAATGGTAACCCTAACCCTAACTCTAAGCCTAACACTAATCTAACCCTAACACAAAAGTTAACCCTAACCTTAACGCTAACCCTAACCCTAACCCTAACCCAACCTTAATTCTAAACCTAACCCAACCCTAAACCTAACCCTAACCCGAAACCGAACCCAACCCTAACCCTAACCCTGACCCAAACACTAACCCTAACCCTAACACCTAAACATAATGATGACCATAAACCTAACCCTAACCATAACCCGAACCAACCTTAACTCTAATCCCAACCGTAACCCTAACCCTAAGCCTAACCCGAACCCTAATCTAAACCTAACTGTAAGCCTAACCATAACCCTATCCCTAACGAACCCTAACCAACACTAAACCAAACCCTAACCCTAAGCCTAACCCGAACCCTAATCTAAACCTAACTGTAAGCCTAACCATAACCCTATCCCTAACGAACCCTAACCAACACTAAACCAAACCCTAACCCTAAGCCTAACCCTAAACCATCCCTAAACCCTAACCCTAAACCTAAACTCTAACCATAACCCAACACTAACCATAACCCTAACCCTTACGCTAAGCCTAACCCTAACCCTAACCCTAACCAAAACCTAACACTAAACCTATCCCTAATACTAACACAACCCTAACCCTAAACCTAACCCTAAGCCAAATGTAACCCTAAACCTAACCATAACCATAACACAATAATATTAATCCTAGCCCAATCCCTAACCCTAACCCTAACTCTAAATCTAAACCTAACTCAACCCTAACCCTAAACCTAAACCTAACCCTAACTCTAACGCTAGCCCTAACCCTAAAACTGACTCTGATTCTCACCCTAACGCTAACCCAAATTCTCACCCTAACTCTAACTAAATCCTAACCCTAACCTAACCCTCACCCTCACCCTAACACCACCCCCAAGGCTAACCCTAACCCTAAACCTAACTCTAACCCAACACTCATCCTAACCCTAGCCCTAACCCTAAACCTAAACCTAACCTAACCCTAACCCTAAACCGAACGCTACACCTAACATGAGCCCTAACCCTAAATTTTACCCTAAACCTCCAACACTAACACTAACCCTCAAACCCTAAGCCTAACCCTAACCCTAGCCCTAACCCTAACCCTAACCCTTACCCCCACCCAAAGCCTAACCACAACTCTAACCCTAAACTTAAAATAACCCTAACCATAACCGTAACACTAACTCTGAACTTACACCTAATCCAACACTAAATGTAACCCTTATCCTAACTCTAAGCCTAACCCTAATCTAACCCTAACCCAAAAGTTAACCCTAACCTTAACGCTAACCCTAACCCTAACCCTAACCCAACCTTAATTCAAAACCTAACCCAACCCTAAACCTAACCCTAACCCAAAACCGAAATCTACCCTATACCTAACCCTAACCCAAACACTAACCCTACACCTAACACATAAACCTAATGATGACCGTAAACCTAACCGTAACTCTAACCCAAACCAACCTTAACTCTAATCCCAACCACAACCCTAAACCTAAGCCTAACCTAAACCCTAATTTAAAGCTAACTGTAACCATAACACTAACCCTATCCCTAACGAACCCTAACCAACACTAAACCAAACCCTAAGCCTAAGCCTAACCCTAACCCAACCCTAACCCAACCCTAACCCTAACTCTAAACCTAACACCTAACCCTAACCCTAACACTAACCCTAAACCTAAACCCAACCCTAAACCCTCACCCTAACTCTAACCTTAAACCTAACCCTAACCTTTATGCTAAGCCTAACCCTAACCCTAAACCTAACCCAACCCTATACCTAACTCTAACCCAAACCCTAACATTAACCCTAACACCTAAACCTAATGCTAACCATAAACTTAACCCTATCCCTAACCCAACCCAACCTTAACTCGTTTCCTATCCTAACCCAAACTCTAACCATAAACCTAAACCTAAACCTCAACCTACCCTAACCTTAACCTAAACCTAATTGTAACCGTAACCCTAACATTAAGCCTACCACTAACCAACCCTAACCATCACTAAACCTAACCCTAACACTAAGGCTAACCCTAACCGAATCCTAACCCTAAACCTATCCCTAACCGTAACACTAACCCAACCCTAACCCTATCCCTAACCCTAACCCTACCCTAACCCTAAAAATAACCCTAAACCTAACCCTATCCTTAAACCCAAACCCAACCCCAACCCCAACCTGAACCACAACCCCAAAAGCAACCCTAACCCAACCCAACCCTAACCCTAAACCTAACCCAACACGAACCCTAACCCTAACCATAACCATAACCCTAATGATAAGAGTACCCTAACCCTAACACTAACCTTAACCCTGACCCTAACCCTAACCCAACGCTAACCCTAATCCTAAGCATGACCCTAACCCAAAGCCTAACCCTAACCCTAACCCAAACAATAAAACCTAACCCAACCCTAACCCTAACAGTAACACTAAACCTAATCCTATCTCTAATCCTAACCCTAGCTCTAAGCCTAACGCTAACCATGACCCTAACCTTAACCCTAAGCAAACCCTAACACTAACCCTAACCCTAACCCCTAATCGTAACCCTAATTCGAAACTTAACCCTATCCCTAACACTTACCCTAAACCAACATTAACCATAACACTAACCCAAACCGTAACCCTAACCCTAAGCCTTACCCTAACCCTAAGCCTAATGCTAACCGTAACCCTAACCAACCCTAACCATCACTAAACCTAACCCTAACCCTAAGGTTAACCCTAACTCAACCCTAACCCTAACACTAACTCTAACCCCTAACCCTAACCCTAACACTAACCCTAACGCTGACCCTAACACTAACCCAACGCTAATCCTAACCCTAACCATAACCCTAACCCTAACCAAACCCTAACACTAACCCTATCCCTAATACTAACACAACCCTAACCCTAAACCTAACCCTAAGCCAAACGTAACCCTAAACCTAACCATAACCATAACCCAAGAATATTAATACCAGCCCAAACCCTAACCCTAACCCTAACTCTAAATCTAACCCTAACACAACCCTAACCCTAAACCTAAACCTAACCCTAACTCTAACGCTAGCCCTAACCCGAAAACTGACTCTGATTCTCACCCTAACGCTAACCCAAATTATCACCCTAACTCTAACTCAAT
This sequence comes from Cavia porcellus, assembly GCF_034190915.1. NCBI lineage: Eukaryota > Metazoa > Chordata > Mammalia > Rodentia > Caviidae > Cavia > Cavia porcellus. The sequence continues at coordinate 2,005,522 of NW_026947547.1, read as the reverse complement.
CCTAACCCTAACCTAACCCTCACCTTCAACCTAACACCAAACCCAAGGCTAACCCTAACCCTAACCCTAACTCTAACCCAACACTAATCCTAACCCTAGCCCTAACCCTAAACCTAAACCTAACCTAACCCTAACCCTAAACCGAAAGCTACACGTAACCTGAGCCCTAACCCTAAATATTACCCTAAACCTCCAACACTAACCATAACCATCAAACCCTAAGCCTAAACCTAACCCTAGCCCTAACCCTAACCCTAACCCTTATCCCCACACAAAGCCTAACCACAACTCTAACCCTAACCTTAAAATAACCCTAACCATAACCGTAACACTAACTCTAAACTTACACCTAATCCAACACTAACTAAATGTAACCCTTATCCTAACTCTAAGCCTAACCCTAATCTAACCCTAACGCAAACGTTAACACAAACCTTAACGCTAACCCTAACCCTAACCCTAACCCAACCTTAATTCAAAACCTAACCCAACCCTAAACCTAACCCTAACCCGAAACCAAACCCTACCCTATACCTAACCCTAACCCAAACACTGACCCTAACCCTAACACCTGAACCTAATGATGACCCTAAACCTAACTCTAACCCTAACCTGAAACAACATTAACTCTAATCCCAACCATAACCCTAACCCTAAGCCTAACCTGAACCCTAATCTAAACCTAACTGTAAGCCTCACCATAACCCTATCCCTAACGAACCCTAACCAACACTAAACCTAACCCTAACCCTAAGCCTAACCCTAACCCAACCCTAACCCTAACTCTAAACCTAACACCTAACCCTAACCCTAACACTAACCCTAACCCTAACTCTAAACTTACACCTAATCCAACACTAAACGTAACCCTAACCCTAACTCTAAGCCTAACACTAATCTAACCCTAACCCAAAAGTTAACCCTAACCTTAACGCTAACCCTAACCCTAACCCTAACCCAACCTTAATTCTAAACCTAACCCAACCCTAAACCTAACCCTAACCCGAAACCGAACTCAACCCTAACCCTAACCCTGACCCAAACACTAACCCTAACCCTAACACCTAAACATAATGATGACCATAAACCTAACCCTAACCATAACCCGAACCAACCTTAACTCTAATCCCAACCGTAACCCTAACGCTAAGCCTAACCCGAACCCTAATCTAAACCTAACTGTAAGCCTAACCATAACCCTATCCCTAACGAACCCTAACCAACACTAAAGCAAACCCTAACCCTAAGCCTAACCCGAACCCTAATCTAAACCTAACTGTAAGCCTAACCATAACCCTAACCCTAACGAACCCTAACCAACACTAAACCAAACCCTAACCTTAAGCCTAACCCTAAACCAACCCTAAACCCTAACCCTAAACCTAAACTCTAACCATAACCCAACACTAACCCTAACCCTAAACCTTATGCTAACCCTAACCCTAACCCTAACCCTAAGCAAACCCTAACACTAACCCTAACCCTAACCCCTAATCGTAACCCTAACTCGAACCCTAACCCTAACCCTAACACTTACCCTAAACCAACCCTAACCATAACACTAACCCAAACCGTAACCCTAACCCTAAGCCTTACCCTAACCCTAAGCCTAATGCTAACCGTAACCCTAACCAACCCTAACCATCACTAAACCTAACCCTAACCCTAAGGTTAACCCTAACTCAACCCTAACCCTAACACTAACTCTAACCCCTAACCCTAACCCTAACACTAAACCTAATGCTGACACTAACCCTAACCCAACGCTAACCCTAACCCTAACCATAACCCTAACCCTAACCAAACCCTAACACTAACCCTATCCCTAATACTAACACAACCCTAACCCTAAACCTAACCCTAAGCCAAACGTAAACCTAAACCTAACCATAACCATAACCCAATAATATTAATACCAGCCCAAACCCTAACCCTAACCCTAACTCTAAATCTAACCCTAACACAACCCTAACCCTAAACCTAAACCTAACCCTAACTCTAACGCTAGCCCTAACCCGAAAACTGACTCTGTTTCTCACCCTAACGCTAACCCAAATTATCACCCTAACTCTAACTCAATCCTTACACTAACCTAACCCTCACACTCACCCTAACACCACCCCCAAGGCTAACCCTAACCCTAACCGTAACTCTAACCCTAAGCCTTACCCTAACCCTAAGCCTAATGCTAACCCTAACCCTAACACTAAGCCTAATCAACCCTAACCAAACCTAACCCTAACCCTAGCCCTAAGCCTAGCACTTACCCTAACCCAAATCCCAAAGCCAACCCCAAACCGAAACACAACCACAAACCCTAACCTAACCCAACCCAAAACCTATCCCTAACCCTAACACTAAGCCAACCCTAACCCTATCCCTAACCCTAACCCTACACTAAACCTAACCCTAAACCTAACCCTATCCTTAAACCCAAACCCAACCCCAACCCCAACCTGAACCACAACCCCAACAGCAACCCTAACCCAACCCTAACACTAACCCTAAACCTAACCCAACACGAACCCTAACCCTAACCCTAACCCTAACCCTAATGATAAGAGTACCCTAACCCTAACACTAACCTTAACCCTGACCCTAACCCTAACCCAACGCTAACCCTAATCCTAACCATGACCCTAACCCAAAGCCTAACCCTAACCCTAACCCAAACAATAAAACCTAACCCAACCCTAACCCTAACAGTAACACTAAACCTAATCCTATCTCTAATCCTAACCCTAGCTCTAAGCCTAACGCTAACCATGACCCTAACCCTAACCCTAAGCAAACCCTAACACTAACCCTAACCCTAACCCCTAATCGTAACCCTAACTCGAACCCTAACCCTAACCCTAACACTTACCCTAAACCAACCCTAACCATAACACTAACCCAAACCCAAACCCTAACCCTAACTCTAAATCTAACCCTAACACAACCCTAACCCTAAACCTAAACCTAACCCTAACTCTAACGCTAGCCCTAACCCGAAAACTGACTCTGATTCTCACCCTAACGCTAACCCAAATTATCACCCTAACTCTAACTCAATCCTAACCCTAACCTAACCCTCACCTTCACCCTAACACCAAACCCAAGGCTAACCCTAACCCTAACCCTAACTCTAACCCAACACTAATCCTAACCCTAGCCCTAACCCTAAACCTAAACCTAACCTAACCCTAACCCTAAACCGAAAGCTACACGTAACCTGAGCCCTAACCCTAAATATTACCCTAAACCTCCAACACTAACCATAACCATCAAACCCTAAGCCTAACCCTAACCCTAGCCCTAACCCTAACCCTAACCCTTATCCCCACCCAAAGCCTAACCACAACTCTAACCCTAACCTTAAAATAACCCTAACCATAACCGTAACACTAACTCTAAACTTACACCTAATCCAACACTAACTAAATGTAACCCTTATCCTAACTCTAAGCCTAACCCTAATCTAACCCTAACGCAAATGTTAACACAAACCTTAACGCTAACCCTAACCCTAACCCTAACCCAAACTTAATTCAAAACCTAACCCAACCCTAAACCTAACCCTAACCCGAAACCGAACCCTACCCTATACCTAACCCTAACCCAAACACTAACCCTAACCCTAACACCTAAACCTAATGATGACCCTAAACCTAACCCTAACCCTAACCCAAACCAACCTTAACTCTAATCCCAACCATAACCCTAACCCTAAGCCTAACCTGAACCCTAATTTAAACCTAACTGTAACCATAACACTAACCCTATCCCTAAAGAACCCTAACCAACACTAAACCAAACCCTAAGCCTAAGCCTAACCCTAACCCAACCCTAACCCTAACTCTAAACCTAACACCTAACCCTAACCTTAACACTAACCCTAACCCTAAACCCAACCCTAAACCCTCACCCTAACTCACCTTAAACCTACCCCTAACCCTTATGCTAAGCCTAACCCTAACCCTAAACCTAACCCAACCCTATACCTAACCCTAACCCAAACCCTAACACTAACCCTAACACCTAAACCTAATGCTAACCATAAACTTAACCCTATCCCTAACCCAACCCAACCTTAACTCGTTCCCTACCCTAACCCAAACTCTAACCCTAAACCTAAACCTAAACCTAAACCTCAACCTAACCCTAACCCTAACCTAAACCTAAATGTAACCGTAACCCTAACCTTAAGCGTACCACTAACCAACCCTAACCATCACTAAACCTAACCCTAACACTAAGGCTAACCCTAACCGAACCCTAACCCTAAACCTATCCCTAACCCTAACACTAACAAAACCCTAACGCTATCCCTAACCCTAACCCTACCCTAACCATAACCATAACCCTAAACCTAACCCTAAACTTAAACCCAAACCCAACCCCAACCCCAACCTGAACCACAACCCCAACAGCAACCCTAACCCTAACCCTAAACCTAAACTAACACGAACCCTAACCCTAACCATAACCATAACCCTAATGATAAGAGTACCCTAACCCTAACTCTAACCCTAACCCTGACCCTAACCCTAACCCAACGCTAACCCTAATTCTAAACCTGACCCTAACCCAAAGCCTAACCCTAACCCTAACCCAAACAATAAAACCTAACCCAACCCTAACCCTAACAGTAACACTAAACCTAATCCTATCTCTAATCCTAACCCTAGCTCTAAGCCTAACGCTAACCCTGACCCTAACCCTAACCCTAAGCAAACCCTAACCCTAACCCTAACACTAACCTTAACTCCTAATCGTAACCCTAACTCGAACCCTAACCCAAACCCTAACACTTACCCTAAACCATCCCTAACCATAACACTAACCCAAACCGTAACCCTAACCCTAAGCCTTACCCTAACCCTAAGCCTAATGCTAACCCTAACCCTAACCAACCCTAATCATCACTAAACCTAACCCTAAACCTAAGGTTATCCCTAACTCAACCCTAACCCTAACACTAACCCTAACCCCTAACCCTAACACTAACACTAACCCTAACGCTGACCCTAACCCTAACCCAACGCTAACCCTAACCCTAACCATAACCCTAACCCTAACCAAACCCTAACACTAACCCTATCCCTAATACTAACACAACCCTAACCCTAAACCTAACCCTAAGCCAAATGTAACCCTAAACCTAACCATAACCATAACCCAGTAATATTAATACCAGCCCAAACCCTAACCCTAACCCTAACTCTAAATCTAACCCTAACACAACCCTAACCCTAAACCTAAACCTAACCCTAACTCTAACATTAGCCCTAACCCGAAAACTGACTCTGATTCTTACCCTAACGCTAACCCAAATTATCACCCTAACTCTAACTCAATCCTAACCCTAACCTAACACTCACCCTCACCCTAACACCACCCCCAAGGCTAACCCTAACCCTAACCGTAACTCTAACCTTAAGCCTTACACTAACCCTAAGCCTAATGCTAACCCTAACCCTAACACTAAGCCTAACCAACCCTAACCAAACCTAACCCTAACCCTAGCCCTAACCCTAGCACTTATCCTAACCCAAATCCCAACGCCAACCCCAAACCAAAACACAACCACAAACCCTAACCTAACCCAACCCAAAACCTATCCCTAACCCTAACACTAAGCCAACCCTAACCCTATCCCTAACCCTAACCCTACACTAAACCTAACCCTAAACCTAACCCTATCCTTAAACCCAAACCCAACCCCAACCCCAACCTGAACCACGACCCCAACAGCAACCCTAACCCAACCCTAACCCTAACCCTAAACCTAACCCAACACGAACCCTAACCCTAACCATAACCATAACCCTAATGATAAGAGTACCCTAACCCTAACACTAACCTTAACCCTGACCCTAACCCTAACCCAACGCTAACCCTAATCCTAACCATGACCCTAACCCAAAGCCTAACCGTAACCCTAACCCAAACAATAAAACCTAACCCAACCCTAACCCTAACACTAACACTAAACCTAATCCTATCTCTAATCCTAACCCTAGCTCTAAGCCTAACGCTAACCATGACCCTAACCCTAACCCTAAGCAAACCCTAACACTAACCCTAACCCTAACCCCTAATCGTAACCCTAACTCGAACCCTAACCCTAACCCTAACACTTACCCTAAACCAACCCTAACCATAACACTAACCCAAACCGTAAACCTAACCCTAAGCCTTACCCTAACCCTAAGCCTAATGCTAACCGTAACCCTAACCAACCCTAACCATCACTAAACCTAACCCTAACCCTAAGGTTAATCCTAACTCAACCCTAACCCTAACACTAACTCTAACCCCTAACCCTAACCCTAACACTAACCCTAACGCTGACCCTAACCCTAACCCAACATTAATCCTAACTCTAACCATAACCCTAACCCTAACCAAACCCTAACACTAACCCTATCCCTAATACAAACACAACCCTAACCCTAAACCTAACCCTAAGCCAAACGTAACCCTAAACCTAACCATAACCATAACCCAGTAATATTAATACCAGCCCAAACCCTAACCCTAACCCTAACTCTAAATCTAACCCTAACACAACCCTAACCCTAAATCTAAACCTAACCCTAACTCTAACGCTAGCCCTAACCCGAAAACTGACTCTGATTCTCACCCTAACACTAACCCAAATTATCACCCTAACTCTAACTCAATCCTAACCCTAACCTAACCCTCACCTTCAACCTAACACCAAACCCAAGGCTAACCCTAACCCTAACCCTAACTCTAACCCAACACTAATCCTAACCCTAGCCCTAACCCTAAACCTAAACCTAACCCTAACCCTAAACCGAAAGCTACACGTAACCTGAGCCCTAACCCTAAATATTACCCTAAACCTCCAACACTAACAATAACCATCAAACCCTAAGCCTAAACCTAACCCTAGCCCTAACCCTAACCCTAACCCTTATCCCCACCCAAAGCCTAACCACAACTCTAACCCTAACCTTAAAATAACCCTAACCATAACCGTAACACTAACTCTAAACTTACACCTAATCCAACACTAACTAAATGTAACCCTTATCCTAACTCTAAGCCTAACCCTAATCTAACCCTAACGCAAACGTTAACACAAACCTTAACGCTAACCCTAACCCTAACCCTAACCCAACCTTAATTCAAAACCTAACCCAACCCTAAACCTAACCCTAACCCGAAACCGAACCCTACCCTATACCTAACCCTAACCCAAACACTAACCCTAACCCTAACACCTAAACCTAATGATGACCCTAAACCTAACTCTAACCCTAACCTGAACCAACATTAACTCTAATCCCAACCATAACCCTAACCCTAAGCCTAACCTGAACCCTAATCTAAACCTAACTGTAAGCCTCACCATAACCCTATCCCTAACAAACCCTAACCAACACTAAACCTAACCCTAACCCTAAGCCTAACCCTAACCCAACCCTAACCCTAACTCTAAACCTAACACCTAACCCTAACCCTAACACTAACCCTAACCCTAACTCTAAACTTACACCTAATCCAACACTAAACGTAACCCTAACCCTAACTCTAAGCCTAACACTAATCTAACCCTAACCCAAAAGTTAACCCTAACCTTAACGCTAACCCTAACCCTAACCCTAACCCAACCTTAATTCTAAACCTAACCCAACCCTAAACCTAACCCTAACCCGAAACCGAACTCAACCCTAACCCTAACCCTGACCCAAACACTAACCCTAACCCTAACACCTAAACATAATGATGACCATAAACCTAACCCTAACCATAACCCGAACCAACCTTAACTCTAATCCCAACCGTAACCCTAACCCTAAGCCTAACCCGAACCCTAATCTAAACCTAACTGTAAGCCTAACCATAACCCTATCCCTAACGAACCCTAACCAACACTAAAGCAAACCCTAACCCTAAGCCTAACCCGAACCCTAATCTAAACCTAACTGTAAGCCTAACCATAACCCTAAACCTAACGAACCCTAACCAACACTAAACCAAACCCTAACCTTAAGCCTAACCCTAAACCAAGCCTAAACCCTAACCCTAAACCTAAACTCTAACCATAACCCAACACTAACCCTAACCCTAAACCTTATGCTAACCCTAACCCTAACCCTAACCGTAAGCAAACCCTAACACTAACCCTAACCCTAACCCCTAATCGTAACCCTAACTCGAACCCTAACCCTAACCCTAACACTTACCCTAAACCAACCCTAACCATAACACTAACCCAAACCGTAACCCTAACCCTAAGCCTTACCCTAACCCTAAGCCTAATGCTAACCGTAACCCTAACCACCCCTAACCATCACTAAACCTAACCCTAACCCTAAGGTTAACCCTAACTCAACCCTAACCCTAACACTAACTCTAACCCCTAACCCTAACCCTAACACTAAACCTAATGCTGACCCTAACCCTAACCCAACGCTAACCCTAACCCTAACCATAACCCTAACCCTAACCAAACCCTAACACTAACCCTATCCCTAATACTAACACAACCCTAACCCTAAACCTAACCCTAAGCCAAACGTAAACCTAAACCTAACCATAACCATAACCCAATAATATTAATACCAGCCCAAACCCTAACCCTAACCCTAACTCTAAATCTAACCCTAACACAACCCTAACCCTAAACCTAAACCTAACCCTAACTCTAACGCTAGCCCTAACCCGAAAACTGACTCTGTTTCTCACCCTAACGCTAACCCAAATTATCACCCTAACTCTAACTCAATCCTAACCCTAACCTAACCCTCACCCTCACCCTAACACCACCCCCAAGGCTAACCCTAACCCTAACCGTAACTCTAACCCTAAGCCTTACCCTAACCCTAAGCCTAATGCTAACCCTAACCCTAACACTAAGCCTAATCAACCCTAACCAAACCTAACCCTAACCCTAGCCCTAACCCTAGCACTTACCCTAACCCAAATCCCAACGCCAACCCCAAACCGAAACACAACCGCAAACCCTAACCTAACCCAACCCAAAACCTATCCCTAACCCTAACACTAAGCCAACCCTAACCCTATCCCTAACCCTAACCCTACACTAAACCTAACCCTAAACCTAACCCTATCCTTAAACCCAAACCCAACCCCAAACCCAACCTGAACCACAACCCCAACAGCAACCCTAACCCAACCCTAACCCTAACCCTAAACCTAACCCAACACGAACCCTAAGCCTAACCATAACCATAACCCTAATGATAAGAGTACCCTAACCCTAACACTAACCTTAACCCTGACCCTAACCCTAACCCAACGCTAACCCTAATCCTAACCATGACCCTAACCCAAAGCCTAACCCTAACCCTAACCCAAACAATAAAACCTAACCCAACCCTAACCCTAACAGTAACACTAAACCTAATCCTATCTCTAATCCTAACCCTAGCTCTAAGCCTAACGCTAACCATGACCCTAACCCTAACCCTAAGCAAACCCTAACACTAACCCTAACCCTAACCCCTAATCGTAACCCTAACTCGAACCCTAACCCTAACCCTAACACTTACCCTAAACCAACCCTAACCATAACACTAACCCAAACCCAAACCCTAACCCTAACTCTAAATCTAACCCTAACACAACCCTAACCCTAAACCTAAACCTAACCCTAACTCTAACGCTAGCCCTAACCCGAAAAATGACTCTGATTCTCACCCTAACGCTAACCCAAATTATCACCCTAACTCTAACTCAATCCTAACCCTAACCTAACCCTCACCTTCACCCTAACACCAAACCCAAGGCTAACCCTAACCCTAACCCTAACTCTAACCCAACACTAATCCTAACTCTAGCCCTAACCCTAAACCTAAACCTAACCTAACCCTAACCCTAAACCGAAAGCTACACGTAACCTGAGCCCTAACCCTAAATATTACCCTAAACCTCCAACACTAACCATAACCATCAAACCCTAAGCCTAACCCTAACCCTAGCCCTAACCCTAACCCTAACCCTTATCCCCACCCAAAGCCTAACCACAACTCTAACCCTAACCTTAAAATAACCCTAACCATAACCGTAACACTAACTCTAAACTTACACCTAATCCAACACTAACTAAATGTAACCCTTATCCTAACTCTAAGCCTATCCCTAATCTAACCCTAACGCAAATGTTAACACAAACCTTAACGCTAACCCTAACCCTAACCCTAATCCAAACTTAATTCAAAACCTAACCCAACCCTAAACCTAACCCTAACCCGAAACCGAACCCTACCCTATACCTAACCCTAACCCAAACACTAACCCTAACCCTAACACCTAAACCTAATGATGACCCTAAACCTAACCCTAACCCTAACCCAAACCAACCTTAACTCTAATCCCAACCATAACCCTAACCCTAAGCCTAACCTGAACCCTAATTTAAACCTAACTGTAACCGTAACACTAACCCTATCCCTAAAGAACCCTAACCAACACTAAACCAAACCCTAAGCCTAAGCCTAACCCTAACCCAACCCTAACCCTAACTCTAAACCTAACACCTAACCCTAACCTTAACACTAACCCTAACCCTAAACCCAACCCTAAACCCTCACCCTAACTCACCTTAAACCTACCCCTAACCCTTATGCTAAGCCTAACCCTAACCCTAAACCTAACCCAACCCTATACCTAACCCTAACCCAAACCCTAACACTAACCCTAACACCTAAACCTAATGCTAACCATAAACTTAACCCTATCCCTAACCCAACCCAACCTTAACTCGTTTCCTACCCTAACCCAAACTCTAACCCTAAACCTAAACCTAAACCTAAACCTCAACCTAACCCTAACCCTAAACTAAACTTAAATGTAACGGTAACCCTAACCTTAAGCCTACCACTAACCAACCCTAACCATCACTAAACCTAGCCCTAACACTAAGGCTAACCCTAAACCTATCCCTAACCCTAACACTAACCCAACCCTAACGCTATCCCTAAACCTAACCCTACCCTAACCCTAACCATAACCCTAAACCTAACCCTAAACTTAAACCCAAACCCAACCCCAACCCCAACCTGAACCACAACCCCAACAGCAACCCTAACCCTAACCCTAAACCTAAACTAACACGAACCCTAACCCTAACCATAACCATAACCCTAATGATAAGAGTACCCTAACCCTAACACTAACCCTAACCCTGACCCTAACCCTAACCCAACGCTAACCCTAATCCTAAACCTGACCCTAACCCAAAGCCTAACCCTAACCCTAACCCAAACAATAAAACCTAACCCAACCCTAACCCTAACAGTAACACTAAACCTAATCCTATCTCTAATCCTAACTCTAGCTCTAAGCCTAACGCTAACCCTGACCCTAACCCTAACCCTAAGCAAACCCTAACCCTAACCCTAACCTTAACTCCTAATCGTAACCCTAACTCGAACCCTAACCCAAACCCTAACACTTACCCTAAACCAACCCTAACCATAACACTACCCAAACCGTAACCCTAACCCTAAGCCTTACCCTAACCCTAAGCCTAATGCTAACCCTAACCCTAACCAACCCTAACCATCACTAAACATAACCCTAAACCTAAGGTTATCCCTAACTCAACCCTAACCCTAACACTAACCCTAACCCCTAACCCTAACCCTAACACTAACCCTAACCCTGACCCTAACCCTAACCCAACGCTAACCCTAACCCTAACCATAACCCTAACCCTAACCAAACCCTAACACTAACCCTATCCCTAATACTAACACAATCCTAACCCTAAACCTAACCTTAAGCCAAATGTAACCCTAACACTAACCATAACCATAACCCAATAATATTAATCCTAGCCCGAACCCTAACCCTAACCCTAACCCTAAACCTAACCATAACACAACCCTAACCCTAAACCTAAACCTAACCCTAACTCTACGGCTAGCCCTAACCCTGAACCTGACCCTGATTCTCACGCTAACCCTAACCCTAATTCTCACACTAACTCTAACCCAATCCTAATCCTAACTTAACCCTCACCCTTACCTAACACTAACCCCAAGGCTAACCCTAACCCTAACTCTAACCCAACACTAATCCTAACCCTAGCCCTAACCCTAAACCTAAACCTAACCTAACACTAACCCTAAACCGAACACTACACCTAACCTGAGCCCTAACCCTAAATTTTACCCTAAACCTCCAACACTAACCCTAACCCTAACCCTAACCATAACCATAACACTAACTCTAAACTTACACCTAATCCAACACTAAACGTAACCCTAACCATTACTCTAAGCCTAACCATAATCTAACCCTAACCCAAACGCTAACCATAACCTTAACGCTATCCCTAACCCTAACCCAAACCCAACCTTAATTCTAAACCTAACCCAACCCTAAACCTAACCCCAACCCAAAACCGAACCCAACACTATACCTAACCCTAACCCAAACACTAACCCTAACCCTAACACCTAAACCTAATGATGACCATAAACCTAACTCTAACCCTAACCTGAACCAACATTAACTCTAATCCCAACCATAACCCTATCCCTAAGCCTAACCTGAACCCTAATCTAAACCTAACTGTAAGCCTAACCATAACCCTATCCCTAAAGAACCCTAACCAACACTAAACCTAACCCTAAACCTAAGCCTAACCCTAACCCAACCCTAACCCTAACTCTAAACCTAACACCTAACCCTAACCCTAACACTAACCCTAACCCTAACTCTAAACTTACACCTAATCCAACACTAAACGTAACCCTAACCCTAACTCTAAGCCTAACACTAACCTAACCCTAACCCAAAAGTTAACCCTAACCTTAACGCTAACCCTAACCCTAACCCTAACCCAACCTTAATTCTAAACCTAACCCAACCCTAAACCTAACCCTAAACCGAAACCGAACCCAACCCTAACCCTAACCCTGACCCAAACACTAACCCTAACCCTAACACCTAAACATAATGATGACGATAAACCTAACCCTAACCATAACCCGAACCAACCTTAACTCTAATCCCAACCGTAACCCTAACCCTAAGCCTAACCCGAACCCTAATCTAAACCTAACTGTAAGCCTAACCATAACCCTATCCCTAACGAACCCTAACCAACACTAAAGCAAACCCTAACCCTAAGCCTAACCCGAACCCTAATCTAAACCTAACTGTAAGCCTAACCATAACCCTAACCCTAACGAACCCTAACCAACACTAAACCAAACCCTAACCCTAAGCCTAACCCTAAACCAAACCTAAACCCTAACCCTAAACCTAAACTCTAACCATAACTCAACACTAACCCTAACCCTAACCCTTTCGCTAAGCCTAACCCTAACCCTAACCCTAACCAAACACTAACACTAACCCTATCCCTAATACTAACACAACCCTAACCCTAAACCTAACCCTAAGCCAAATGCAACCCTAAACCTAACCATAACTATAACCCAATAATATTAATCCTAGCCCAAACCCTAACCCTAACCCTAACTCTAAATCTAAACCTAACTCAACCATAACCCTAAACCTAAACCTAACCCTAACTCTAACACTAGCCCTAACCCTAAAACTGATTCTGTTTCTCACCCTAACGCTAACCCAAATTCTCACCCTAACTCTAACTCAATCCTAACCCTAACCTAACCCTCACCCTCACCCTAACACCACCCCCAAGGCTAACCCTAACCCTAAACGTAACTCTAACCCTAAGCCTTACCCTAACCCTAAGCCTAATGCTAACCCTAACACTAACACTAAGCCTAACCAACCCTAACCAAACCTAACCCTAACCCTAGCCCTAACCCTAGCACTTACCCTAACCCAAATCCCAACGCCAACCCCAAACCGAAACACAACCGCAAACCCTAACCTAACCCAACCCAAAACCTATCCCTAACCCTAACACTAACCCAACCCTAACCCTATCCCTAACCCTAACCCTACACTAAACCTAACCCTAAACCTAACCCTATCCTTAAACCCAAACCAAACCCCAAACCCAACCTGAACCATAACCCCAACAGCAACCCTAACCCAACCCTAACCCTAACACTAAACCTAACCCAACACGAACCCTAACCCTAACCATAACCATAACCCTAATGATAAGAGTACCCTAACCCTAACACTAACCTTAACCCTGACCCTAACCCTAACCCAACGCTAACCCTAATCCTAACCATGACCCTAACCCAAAGCCTAACCCTAACCCTAACCCAAACAATAAAACCTAACCCAACCCTAACCCTAACAGTAACACTAAACCTAATCCTATCTCTAATCCTAACCCTAGCTCTAAGCCTAACGCTAACCATGACCCTAACCCTAACCCTAAGCAAACCCTAACACTAACCCTAACCCTAACCCCTAATCGTAACCCTAACTCGAACCCTAACCCTAACCCTAACACTTACCCTAAACCAACCCTAACCATAACACTAACCCAAACCGTAACCCTAACCCTAAGCCTTACCCTAACCCTAAGCCTAATGCTAACCGTAACCCTAACCAACCCTAACCATCACTAAACCTAACCCTAACCCTAAGGTTAACCCTAACTCAACCCTAACCCTAACACTAACTCTAACCCCTAACCCTAACCCTAACACTAACACTAACGCTGACCCTAACCCTAACCCAACGCTAATCCTAACCCTAACCATAACCCTAACCCTAACCAAACCCTAACACTAACCCTATCCCTAATACTAACACAACCCTAACCCTAAACATAACCCTAAGCCAAACGTAACCCTAAACCTAACCATAACCATAACCCAGTAATATTAATACCAGCCCAAACCCTAACCCTAACCCTAACTCTAAATCTAACCCTAACACAACCCTAACCCTAAACCTAAACCTAACCCTAACTCTAACGTTAGCCCTAACCCGAAAACTGACTCTGATTCTCACCCTAACGCTAACCCAAATTATCACCCTAACTCTAACTGAATCCTAACCCTAACCTAACCCTCACCTTCACCCTAACACCAAACCCAAGGCTAACCCTAACCCTAACCCTAACTCTAACCCAACACTAATCCTAACCCTAGCCCTAACCCTAAACCTAAACCTAACCTAACCCTAACCCTAAACCGAAAGCTACACGTAACCTGAGCCCTAACCCTAAATATTACCCTAAACCTCCAACACTAACCATAACCATCAAACCCTAAGCCTAACCTTAACCCTAGCCCTAACCCTAACCCTAACCCTTATCCCCACCCAAAGCCTAACCACAACTCTAACCCTAACATTAAAATAACCCTAACCATAACCGTAACACTAACTCTAAACTTACACCTAATCCAACACTAACTAAATGTAACCCTTATCCTAACTCTAAGCCTAACCCTAATCTAACCCTAACGCAAACGTTAACACAAACCTTAACGCTAACCCTAACCCTAACCCTAACCCAACCTTAATTCAAAACCTAACCCAACCCTAAACCTAACCCTAACCCGAAACCGAACCCTACCCTATACCTAACCCTAACCCAAACACTAACCCTAACCCTAACACCTAAACCTAATGATGACCCTAAACCTAACTCTAACCCTAACCTGAACCAACATTAACTCTAATCCCAACCATAACCCTAACCCTAAGCCTAACCTGAACCCTAATCTAAACCTAACTGTAAGCCTCACCATAACCCTATCCCTAACGAACCCTAACCAACACTGAACCTAACCCTAACCCTAAGCCTAACCCTAACCCAACCCTAACCCTAACTCTAAACCTAACACCTAACCCTAACCCTAACACTAACCCTAACCCTAACTCTAAACTTACACCTAATCCAACACTAAACGTAACCCTAACCCTAACTCTAAGCCTAACACTAATCTAACCCTAACCCAAAAGTTAACCCTAACCTTAACGCTAACCCTAACCCTAACCCTATCCCAACCTTAATTCTAAACCTAACCCAAACCTAAACCTAACCCTAACCTGAAACCGAACCCAACCCTAACCCTAACCCTGACCCAAACACTAACCCTAACCCTAACACCTAAACATAATGATGACCATAAACCTAACCCTAACCCTAACCCGAACCAACCTTAACTCTAATCCCAACCGTAACCCTAACCCTAAGCCTAACCCGAACCCTAATCTAAACCTAACTGTAAGCATAACCATAACCCTATCCCTAACTTTCCCTAACCAACACTAAAGCAAACCCTAACCCTAAGCCTAACCCGAACCCTAATCTAAACCTAACTGTAAGCCTAACCATAGCCCTAACCCTAACGAACCCTAACCAACACTAAACCAAACCCTAACCTTAAGCCTAACCCCAAACCAAACCTAAACCCTAACCCTAAACCTAAACTCTAACCAGAACCCAACACTAACCCTAACCCTAACCCTTTCGCTAAGCCTAACCCTAACCCTAACCCTAAGCCAACCCTAACACTAACCCTAACCCTAACCCCTAATCGTAACCCTAACTCGAACCCTAACCCTATCCCTAACACTTACCCTAAACCAACCCTAACCATAACACTAACCCAAACCGTAACCCTAACCCTAAGCCTTACCCTAACCCTAAGCCTAATGCTAACCGTAACCCTAACCAACCCTAACCATCACTAAACCTAACCCTAACCCTAAGGTTAACCCTAACTCAACCCTAACCCTAACACTAACTCTAACCCCTAACCCTAACCCTAACACTAACCCTAATGCTGACCCTAACCCTAACCCAACGCTAACCCTAACCCTAACCATAACCCTAACCCTAACCAAACCCTAACACTAACCCTATCCCTAATACTAACACAACCCTAACCCTAAACCTAACCCTAAGCCAAACGTAAACCTAAACCTAAGCATAACCATAACCCAATAATATTAATACCAGCCCAAACCCTAACCCTAACCCTAACTCTAAATCTAACCCTAACACAACCCTAACCCTAAACCTAAACCTAACCCTAACTCTAACGCTAGCCCTAACCCGAAAACTGACTCTGATTCTCACCCTAACGCTAACCCAAATTATCACCCTAACTCTAACTCAATCCTAACCCTAACCTAACCCTCACCCTCACCCTAACACCACCCCCAAGGCTAACCCTAACCCTAACCGTAACTCTAACCCTAAGCCTTACCCTAACCCTAAGCCTAATGCTAACACTAACCCTAACACTAAGCGTAACCAACCCTAACCAAACCTAACCCTAACCCTAGCCCTAACCCTAGCACTTACCCTAACCCAAATCCCAACGCCAACCCCAAACCGAAACACAACCGCAAACCCTAACCTAACCCAACCCAAAACCTATCCCTAACCCTAACACTAACCCAACCCTAAACCTATCCCTAACTCTAACCCTACACTAAACCTAACCTTAAACATAACCCTATCCTTAAACCCAAACCCAACCCCAACCCCAACCTGAACCACAACCCCAACAGCAACCCTAACCCAACCCTAACCCTAACCCTAAACCTAACCCAATACGAACCCTAACCCTAACCATAACCATAACCCTAATGATAAGAGTACCCTAACCCTAACACTAACCTTAACCCTGACCCTAACCCTAACCCAACGCTAACCCTAATCCTAACCATGACCCTAACCCAAGCCTAACCCTAACCCTAACCCAAACAATAAAACCTAACCCAACCCTAACCCTAACAGTAACACTAAACCTAATCCTCTCTCTAATCCTAACCCTAGCTCTAAGCCTAACGCTAACCATGACCCTAACCCTAACCCTAAGCAAACCCTAACACTAACCCTAACCCTAACCCCTAATCGTAACCCTAACTCGAACCCTAACCCTAACCCTAACACTTACCCTAAACCAACCCTAACCATAACACTAACCCAAACCATAACCCTAACCCTAAGCCTTACCCTAACCCTAAGCCTAATGCTAACCGTAACCTTAACCAACCCTAACCATCACTAAACCTAACCCTAACCCTAAGGTTAACCCTAACTCAACCCTAACCCTAACACTAACTCTAACCCCTAACCCTAACCCTAACACTAACCCTAATGCTGACACTAACCCTAACCCAACGCTAACCCTAACCCTAACCATAACCCTAACCCTAATCAAACACTAACACTAACGCTATCCCTAATACTAACACAACCCTAACCCTAAACCTAACCCTAAGCCAAACGTAACCCTAAACCTAACCATAACCATAACCCAGTAATATTAATACCAGCCCAAACCCTAACCCTAACCCTAACTCTAAATCTAACCCTAACACAACCCTAACCCTAAACCTAAACCTAACCCTAACTCTAACGCTAGCCCTAACCCGAAAACTGACTCTGATTCTCACCCTAACGCTAACCCAAATTATCACCCTAACTCTAACTCAATCCTAACCCTAACCTAACCCTCACCTTCACCCTAACACCAAACCCAAGGCTAACCCTAACCCTAACCCTAACTCTAACCCAACACTAATCCTAACCCTAGCCCTAACCCTAAACCTAAACCTAACCTAACCCTAACCCTAAACCGAAAGCTACACGTAACCTGAGCCCTAACCCTAAATATTACCCTAAACCTCCAACACTAACCATAACCATCAAACCCTAAGCCTAACCCTAACCCTAGCCCTAACCCTAACCCTAAACCTTATCCCCACCCAAAGCCTAACCACAACTCTAACCCTAACGTTAAAATAACCCTAACCATAACCGTAACACTAACTCTAAACTTACACCTAATCCAACACTAACTAAATGTAACCCTTATCCTAACTCTAAGCCTAACCCTAATCTAACCCTAACGCAAACGTTAACACAAACCTTAACGCTAACCCTAACCCTAACCCTAACCCAACCTTAATTCAAAACCTAACCCAACCCTAAACCTAACCCTAACCCGAAACCGAACCCTACCCTATACCTAACCCTAACCCAAACACTAACCCTAACCCTAACACCTAAACCTAATGATGACCCTAAACCTAACCCTAATCCTAAACCAAACCAACCTTAACTCTAATCCCAACCATAACCCTAACCCTAAGCCTAACCTGAACCCTAATTTAAACCTAACTGTAACCATAACACTAACCCCATCCCTAAAGAACCCTAACCAACACTAAACCAAACCCTAAGCCTAAGCCTAACCCTAACCCAACCCTAACCCTAACTCTAAACCTAACACCTAACCGTAACCTTAACACTAACCCTAACCCTAAACCCAACCCTAAACCCTCACCCTAACTCACCTTAAACCTACCCCTAACCCTTATGCTAAGCCTAACCCTAACCCTAAACCTAACCCAACCCTATACCTAACCCTAACCCAAACCCTAACACTAACCCTAACACCTAAACCTAATGCTAACCATAAACTTAACCCTATCCCTAACCCAACCCAACCTTAACTCGTTTCCTACCCTAACCCAAACTCTAACCCTAAACCTAAACCTAAACCTAAACCTCAACCTAACCCTAACCCTAAACTAAACCTAAATGTAACCGTAACCCTAACCTTAAGCCTACCACTAACCAACCCTAACCATCACTAAACCTAGCCCTAACACTAAGGCTAACCCTAACCCAACCCTAACCCTAAACCTATCCCTAACCCTAAAACTAACCCAACCCTAACGCTATCCCTAACCCTAACCCTACCCTAACCCTAACCATAATCCTAAACCTAACCCTAAACTTAAACCCAAACCCAACCCCAACCCCAACCTGAACCACAACCCCAACAGCAACCCTAACCCTAACCCTAAACCCAAACTAACACGAACCCTAACCCTAACCATAACCATAACCCTAATGATAAGAGTAACCTAACCCTAACACTAACCCTAACCCTGACCCTAACCCTAACCCAACGCTAACCCTAATCCTAAACCTGACCCTAACCCAAAGCCTAAGCCTAACCCTAACCCAAACAATAAAACCTAACCCAACCCTAACCCTAACAGTAACACTAAACCTAATCCTATCTCTAATCCTAACCCTAGCTCTAAGCCTAACGCTAACCCTGACCCTAACCCTAACCCTAAGCAAACCCTAACCCTAACCCTAACCCTAACCTTAACTCCTAATCGTAACCCTAACTCGAACCCTAACCCAAACCCTAACACTTACCCTAAACCAACCCTAACCATAACACTAACCCAAACCGTATCCCTAACCCTAAGCCTTACCCTAACCCTAAGCCTAATGCTAACCGTAACCCTAACCAACCCTAACCATCACTAAACCTAACCCTAACCCTAAGGTTAACCCTAACTCAACCCTAACCCTAACACTAACCCTAACCCCTAACCCTAACCCTAACACTAACCCTAACCCTGACCCTAACCCTAACCCAACGCTAACCCTAACCCTAACCATAACCCTAACCCTAACCAAACCCTAACACTAACCCTATCCCTAATACTAACACAACCCTAACCCTAAACCTAACCTTAAGCCAAACGTAACCCTAACACTAACCATAACCATAACCCAATAATATTAATCCTAGCCCGAACCCTAACCCTAACCCTAACCCTAAACCTAAACATAACACAACCCTAACCCTAAACCTAAACCTAACCCTAACTCTACGGCTAGCCCTAACCCTGAACCTGACCCTGATTCTCACGCTAACCCTAACCCTAATTCTCACACTTACTCTAACCCAATCCTAATCCTAACTTAACCCTCACCCTTACCTAACACTAACCCCAAGGATAACCCTAACCCTAACTCTAACCCAACACTAATCCTAACCCTAGCCCTAACCCTAAACCTAAACCTAACCTAACACTAACCCTAAACCGAACACTACACCTAACCTGAGCCCTAACCTTAATTTTACCCTAAACCTCCAACACTAACCCTAACCCTAACCATAACCATAACCATAACACTAAATCTAAACTTACACCTAATCCAACACTAAACGTAACCCTATCCATTACTCTAAGCCTAACCATAATCTAACCCTAACCCAAACGTTAACCATAACCTTAACATTATCCCTAACCCTAACCCAAACCCAACCTTAATTCTAAACCTAACCCAACCCTAAACTTAACCCCAACCCAAAACCGAACCCAACACTATGCCTAACCCTAACCCAAACACTAACCCTAACCCTAACACCTAAACCTAATGATGACCATAAACCTAACTCTAACCCTAACCTGAAGCAACATTAACTCTAATCCCAACCATAACCCTAACCCTAAGCCTAACCTGAACCCTAATCTAAACCTAACTGTAATCCTCACCATAACCCTATCCCTAAAGAACCCTAACCAACACTAAACCTAACCCTAACCCTAAGCCTAACCCTAACCCAACCCTAACCCTAACTCTAAACCTAACACCTAACCCTAACCCTAACACTAACCCTAACCCTAACTCTAAACTTACACCTAATCCAACACTAAACGTAACCCTAACCCTAACTCTAAGCCTAACAATAATCTAACCCTAACCCAAAAGTTAACCCTAACCTTAACGCTAACCCTAACCCTAACCCTAACCCAACCTTAATTCTAAACCTAACCCTAAACCGAAACCGAACCCAACCCTAACCCTAACCCTGACCCAAACACTAACCCTAACCCTAACACCTAAACATAATGATGACCATAAACCTAACCCTAACCATAACCCGAACCAACCTTAACTCTAATCCCAACCGTAACCCTAACCCTAAGCCTAACCCGAACCCTAATCTAAACCTAACTGTAAGCCTAACCATAACCCTATCCCTAACGAACCCTAACCAACACTAAACCAAACCCTAACACTAAGCCTAACCCGAACCCTAATCTAAACCTAACTGTAAGCCTAACCATAACCCTATCCCTAACGAACCCTAACCAACACTAAACCAAACCCTAACCCTAAGCCTAACCCGAACCCTAATCTAAACCTAACTGTAAGCCTAACCATAACCCTAACCCTAACGAACCCTAACCAACACTAAACCAAACCCTAACCCTAAGCCTAACGCTAAACCAACCCTAAACCCTAACCCTAAACCTAAACTCTAACCATAACCCAACACTAACCCTAACCCTAACCATTACGCTAAGCCTAACCCTAACCCTAACCCTAACCAAACCCTAACACTAACCCTATTCCTAATACTAACACAACCCTAACCCTAAACCTAACCCTAAGCCAAATGTAACCCTAAACCTAACCATAACCATAACCCAATAATATTAATCCTAGCCCAAACCCTAACCCTAACCCTAACTCTAAATCTAAACCTAACTCAACCATAACCCTAAACCTAAACCTAACCCTAACTCTAACACTAGCCCTAACCCTAAAACTGACTCTGTTTCTCACCCTAACGCTAACCCAAATTCTCACCCTAACTCTAACTCAATCCTAACCCTAACCTAACCCTCACCCTCACCCTAACACCACCCCCAAGGCTAACCCTAACCCTAACCGTAACTCTAACCCTAAGCCTTACCCTAACCCTGAGCCTAATGCTAACCCTAACCCTAACACTAAGCCTAACCAACCCTAACCAAACCTAACCCTAACCCTAACCCTAACCCTAGCACTTACCCTAACCCAAATCCCAACGCCAACCCCAAACCGAAACACAACCGCAAACCCTAACCTAACCCAACCCAAAACCTATCCCTAACCCTAACACTAACCCAACCCTAACCCTATCCCTAACCCTAACCCTACACTAAACCTAACACTAAACCTAACCCTATCCTTAAACCCAAACCCAACCCCAAACCCAACCTGAACCACAACCCCAACAGCAACCCTAACCCAACCCTAACCCTAACCCTAAACCTAACCCAACACGAACCCTAACCCTAACCATAACCATAACCCTAATGATAAGAGTACCCTAAATCTAACACTAACCTTAACCCTGACCCTAACCCTAACCCAACACTAACCCTAATCCTAACCATGACCCTAACCCAAAGCCTAACCCTAACCCTAACCCAAACAATAAAACCTAACCCAACCCTAACCCTAACAGTAACACTAAACCTAATCCTACCTCTAATCCTAACCCTAGCTCTAAGCCTAACGCTAACCATGACCCTAACCCTAACCCTAAGCAAACCCTAACACTAACCCTAACCCTAACCCCTAATCGTAACCCTAACTCGAACCCTAACTCTAACCCTAACACTTACCCTAAACCAACCCTAATCATAACACTAACCCAAACCGTAACCCTAACCCTAAGCCTTACCCTAACCCTAAGCCTAATGCTAACCGTAACCCTAACCAACCCTAACCATCACTAAACCTAACCCTAACCCTAAGGTTAACCCTAACTCAACCCTAACCCTAACACTAACTCTAACCCCTAACCCTAACCCTAACACTAACCCTAACGCTGACCCTAACCCTAACCCAACGCTAATCCTAACCCTAACCATAACCCTAACCCTAACCAAACCCTAACACTAACCCTATCCGTAATACTAACACAACCCTAACCCTAAACCTAACCCTAAGCCAAACGTAACCCTAAACCTATCCATAACCATAACCCAGTAATATTAATACCAGCCCAAACCCTAACCCTAACCCTAACTCTAAATCTAACCCTAACACAACCCTAACCCTAAACCTAAACCTAACCCTAACTCTAACGTTAGCCCTAACCCGAAAACTGACTCTGATTCTCACCCTAACGCTAACCCAAATTATCACCCTAACTCTAACTCAATCCTAACCCTAACCTAACCCTCACCTTCACCCTAACACCAAACCCAAGGCTAACCCTAACCCTAACCCTAACTCTAACCCAACACTAATCCTAACCCTAGCCCTAACCCTAAACCTAAACCTAACCTAACCCTAACCCTAAACCGAAAGCTACACGTAACCTGAGCCCTAACCCTAAATATTACCCTAAACCTCCAACACTAACCATAACCATCAAACCCTAAGCCTAACCCTAACCCTAGCCCTAACCCTAACCCTAACCCTTATCCCCACCCAAAGCCTAACCACAACTCTAACCCTAACCTTAAAGTAACCCTAACCATAACCGTAACACTAACTCTAAACTTACACCTAATCCAAAACTAACTAAATGTAACCCTTATCCTAACTCTAAGCCTAACCCTAATCTAACCCTAACGCAAACGTTAACACAAACCTTAACGCTAACCCTAACCCTAACCCTAACCCAACCTTAATTCAAAACCTAACCCAACCCTAAACCTAACCCTAACCCGAAACCGAACCCTACCCTATACCTAACCCTAAGCAAACACTAACCCTAACCCTAACACCTAAACCTAATGATGACCCTAAACCTAACTCTAACCCTAACCTGAACCAACATTAACTCTAATCCCAACCATAACCCTAACCCTAAGCCTAACCTGAACCCTAATCTAAACCTAACTGTAAGCCTCACCATAACCCTATCCCTAACGAACCCTAACCAACACTAAACCTAACCCTAACCCTAAGCCTAACCCTAACCCAACCCTAACCCTAACTCTAAACCTAACACCTAACCCTAACCCTAACACTAACCCTAACCCTAACTCTAAACTTACACCTAATCCAACACTAAACGTAACCCTAACTCTAACTGTAAGCCTAACACTAATCTAACCCTAACCCAAAAGTTAACCCTAACCTTAACGCTAACCCTAACGCTAACCCTATCCCAACCTTAATTCTAAACCTAACCCAAACCTAAACCTAACCCTAACCCGAAACCGAACCCAACCCTAACCCTAACCCTGACCCAAACACTAACCCTAACCCTAACACCTAAACATAATGATGACCATAAACCTAACCCTAACCATAACCCGAACCAACCTTAACTCTAATCCCAACCGTAACCCTAACCCTAAGCCTAAACCGAACCCTAATCTAAACCTAACTGTAAGCATAACCATAACCCTATCCCTAACGATCCCTAACCAACACTAAAGAAAACCCTAACCCTAAGCCTAACCCGAACCCTAATCTAAACCTAACTGTAAGCCTAACCATAACCCTAACCCTAACGAACCCTAACCAACACTAAACCAAACCCTAACCTTAAGCCTAACCCTAAACCAACCCTAAACCCTAACCCTAAACCTAAACTCTAACCATAACCCAACACTAACCCTAACCCTAACCCTTTTGCTAAGCCTAACCCTAACCCTAACCCTAAGCAAACCCTAACACTAACCCTAACCCTAACCCCTAATTGTAACCCTAACTCGAACCCTAACCCTATCCCTAACACTTACCCTAAACCAACCCTAACCATAACACTAACCCAAACCGTAACTCTAACCCTAAGCCTTACCCTAACCCTAAGCCTAATGCTAACCGTAACCCTAACCAACCCTAACCATCACTAAACCTAACCCTAACCCTAAGGTTAACCCTAACTCAACCCTAACCCTAACACTAACTCTAACCCCTAACCCTAACCCTAACACTAACCCTAATGCTGACCCTAACCCTAACCCAACGCTAACCCTAACCCTAACCATAACCCTAACCCTAACCAAACCCTAACACTAACCCTATCCCTAATACTAACACAACCCTAACCCTCAACCTAACCCTAAGCCAAACGTAAACCTAAACCTAAGCATAACCATAACCCAATAATATTAATACCAGCCCAAACCCTAACCCTAACCCTAACTCTAAATCTAACCCTAACACAACCCTAACCCTAAACCTAAACCTAACCCTAACTCTAACGCTAGCCCTAACCCAAAAACTGACTCTGATTCTCACCCTAACGCTAACCCAAATTATCACCCTAACTCTAACTCAATCCTAACCCTAACCTAACCCTCACCCTCACCCTAACACCACCCCCAAGGCTAACCTTAACCCTAACCGTAACTCTAACCCTAAGCCTTACCCTAACCCTAAGCCTAATGCTAACCCTAACCCTAACACTAAGCCTAACCAACCCTAACCAAACCTAACCCTAACCCTAGCCCTAACCCTAGCACTTACCCTAACCCAAATCCCAACGCCAACCCCAAACCGAAACACAACCGCAAACCCTAACCTAACCCAACCCAAAACCTATCCCTAACCCTAACACTAACCCAACCCTAACCCTATCCCTAACCCTAACCCTACCCTAAACCTAACCTTAAACCTAACCCTATCCTTAAACCAAAACCCAACCCCAACCCCAACCTGAACCACAACCCCAACAGCAACCCTAACCCAACCCTAACCCTAACCCTAAACCTAACCCAACACGAACCCTAACCCTAACCATAACCATAACCCTAATGATAAGAGTACCCTAACCCTAACACTAACCTTAACCCTGACCCTAACCCTAACCCAACGCTAACCCTAATCCTAACCATGACCCTAACCCAAAGCCTAACCCTAACCCTAACCCAAACAATAAAACCTAACCCAACCCTAACCCTAACAGTAACACTAAACCTAATCCTATCTCTAATCCTAACCCTAGCTCTAAGCCTAACGCTAACCATGACCCTAACCCTAACCCTAAGCAAACCCAAACACTAACCCGAACCCTAAGCCCTAATCGTAACCCTAACTCGAACCCTAACCCTAACCCTAACACTTACCCTAAACCAACCCTAACCATAACACTAACCCAAACCGTATCCCTAACCCTAAGCCTTACCCTAACCGTAAGCCTAATGCTAACCGTAACCCTAACCAACCCTAACCATCACTAAACCTAACCCTAACCCTAAGGTTAACCCTAACTCAACCCTAACCCTAACACTAACTCTAACCCCTAACCCTAACCCTAACACTAACCCTAATGCTGACCCTAACCCTAACCCAACGCTAACCCTAACCCTAACCATAACCCTAACCCTAACCAAACACTAACACTAACGCTATCCCTAATACTAACACAACCCTAACCCTAAACCTAACCCTAAGCCAAACGTAACCCTAAACCTAACCATAACCATAACCCAGTAATATTAATACCAGCCCAAACCCTAACCCTAACCCTAACTCTAAATCTAACCCTAACACACCCCTAACCCTAAACCTAAACC
The DNA here is from genome assembly GCF_034190915.1 of Cavia porcellus. Classification (NCBI taxonomy): domain Eukaryota; kingdom Metazoa; phylum Chordata; class Mammalia; order Rodentia; family Caviidae; genus Cavia; species Cavia porcellus. The sequence continues at coordinate 1,978,537 of NW_026947547.1, read as the reverse complement.
TAACCCTAACTCTAACGCTAGCCCTAACCCGAAAACTGACTCTGATTCTCACCCTAACGCTAACCCAAATTATCACCCTAACTCTAACTCAATCCTAACCCTAACCTAACCCTCACTTTCAACCTAACACCAAACCCAAGGCTAACCCTAACCCTAACCCTAACTCTAACCCAACACTAATCCTAACCCTAGCCCTAACCCTAAACCTAAACCTAACCTAACCCTAACCCTAAACCGAAAGCTACACGTAACCTGAGCCCTAACCCTAAATATTACCCTAAACCTCCAACACTAACCATAACCATCAAACCCTAAGCCTAACCCTAACCCTAGCCCTAACCCTAACCCTAACCCTTATCCCCACCCAAAGCCTAACCACAACTCTAACCCTAACGTTAAAATAACCCTAACCATAACCGTAACACTAACTCTAAACTTACACCTAATCCAACACTAACTAAATGTAACCCTTATCCTAACTCTAAGCCTAACCCTAATCTAACCCTAACGCAAACGTTAACACAAACCTTAACGCTAACCCTAACCCTAACCCTAACCCAACCTTAATTCAAATCCTAACCCAACCCTAAACCTAACCCTAACCCGAAACCGAACCCTACCCTATACCAAACCCTAACCCAAACACTAACCCTAACCCTAACACCTAAACCTAATGATGACCCTAAACCTAACCCTAACCCTAAACCAAACCAACCTTAACTCTAATCCCAACCATAACCCTAACCCTAAGCCTAACCTGAACCCTAATTTAAACCTAACTGTAACCATAACACTAACCCCATCCCTAAAGAACCCTAACCAACACTAAACCAAACCCTAAGCCTAAGCCTAACCCTAACCCAACCCTAACCCTAACTCTAAACCTAACACCTAACCCTAACCTTAACACTAACCCTAACCCTAAACCCAACCCTAAACCCTCACCCTAACTCACCTTAAACCTACCCCTAACCCTTATGCTAAGCCTAACCCTAACCCTAAATCTAACCCAACCCTATACCTAACCCTAACCCAAACCCTAACACTAACCCTAACACATAAACCTAATGCTAACCATAAACTTAACCCTATCCCTAACCCAACCCAACCTTAACTCGTTTCCTACCCTAACCCAAACTCTAACCCTAAACCTAAACCTAAACATAAACCTCAACCTAACCCTAACCCTAAACTAAACCTAAATGTAACAGTAACCCTAACCTTAAGCCTACCACTAACCAACCCTAACCATCACTAAACCTAGCCCTAACACTAAGGCTAACCCTAACCGAACCCTAACCCTAAACCTATCCCTAACCCTAACACTAACCCAACCCTAACGCTATCCCTAAACCTAACCCTACCCTAACCCTAACCATAACCCTAAACCTAACCCTAAACTTAAACCCAAACCCAACCTCAACCCCAACCTGAACCACAACCCCAACAGCAACCCTAACCCTAACCCTAAACCCAAACTAACACGAACCCTAACCCTAACCATAACCATAACCCTAATGATAAGAGTACCCTAACCCTAACACTAACCCTAACCCTGACCCTAACCCTAACCCAACGCTAACCCTAATCCTAAACCTGACCCTAACCCAAAGCCTAAGCCTAACCCTAACCCAAACAATAAAACCTAACCCAACCCTAACCCTAACAGTAACACTAAACCTAATCCTATCTCTAATCCTAACCCTAGCTCTAAGCCTAACGCTAACCCTGACCCTAACCCTAACCCTAAGCAAACCCTAACCCTAACCCTAACCCTAACCTTAACTCCTAATCGTAACCCTAACTCGAACCCTAACCCAAACCCTAACACTTACCCTAAACCAACCCTAACCATAACACTAACCCAAACCGTAACCCTAACACTAAGCCTTACCCTAACCCTAAGCCTAATGCTAACCCTAACCCTAACCAACCCTAACCATCACTAAACCTAACCCTAAACCTAAGGTTATCCCTAACTCAACCCTAACCCTAACACTAACCCTAACCCCTAACCCTAACCCTAACACTAACCCTAACCCTGACCCTAACCCTAACCCAACGCTAACCCTAACCCTAACCATAACCCTAACCCTAACCAAACCCTAACACTAACCCTATCCCTAATACTAACACAACCCTAACCCTAAACCTAACCTTAAGCCAAACGTAACCCTAACACTAACCATAACCATAACCCAATAATATTAATCCTAGCCCGAACCCTAACCCTAACCCTAACCCTAAACCTAACCATAACACAACCCTAACCCTAAACCTAAACCTAACCCTAACTCTACGGCTAGCCCTAACCCTGAACCTGACCCTGATTCTCACGCTAACCCTAACCCTAATTCTCACACTAACTCTAACCCAATCCTAATCCTAACTTAACCCTCACCCTTACCTAACACTAACCCCAAGGCTAACCCTAACCCTAACTCTAACCCAACACTAATCCTAACCCTAGCCCTAACCCTAAACCTAAACCTAACCTAACACTAACCCTAAACCGAACACTACACCTAACCTGAGCCCTAACCCTAAATTTTACCCTAAACCTCCAACACTAACCCTAACCCTAACCATAACCATAACCATAACACTAACTCTAAACTTACACCTAATCCAACACTAAACGTAACCCTAACCATTACTCTAAGCCTAACCATAATCTAACCCTAACCCAAACGTTAACCATAACCTTAACGCTATCCCTAACCCTAACCCAAACCCAACCTTAATTCTAAACCTAACCCAACCCTAAACCTAACCCCAACCCAAAACCGAACCAAACACTATACCTAACCCTAACCCAAACACTAACCCTAACCCTAACACCTAAACCTAATGATGACCATAAACCTAACTCTAACCCTAACCTGAACCAACATTAACTCTAATCCCAACCATAACCCTAACCCTAAGCCTAACCTGAACCCTAATCTAAACCTAACTGTAAGCCTCACCATAACCCTATCCCTAAAGAACCCTAACCAACACTAAACCTAACCCTAACCCTAAGCCTAACCCTAACCCTAACCCTAACCCTAACTCTAAACCTAACACCTAACCCTAACCCTAACACTAACCCTAACCCTAACTCTAAACTTACACCTAATCCAACACTAAACGTAACCCTAACCCTAACTCTAAGCCTAACACTAATCTAACCCTAACCCAAAAGTTAACCCTAACCTTAACGCTAACCCTAACCCTAACCCTAAACCAACCTTAATTCTAAACCTAACCCAACCCTAAACCTAACCCTAACCCGAAACCGAACCCAACCCTAACCCTAACCCTGACCCAAACACTAACCCTAACCCTAACACCTAAACATAATGATGACCATAAACCTAACCCTAACCATAACCCGAACCAACCTTAACTCTAATCCCAACCGTAACCCTAACCCTAAGCCTAACCCGAACCCTAATCTAAACCTAACTGTAAGCATAACCATAACCCTATCCCTAACGATCCCTAACCAACACTAAAGAAAACCCTAACCCTAAGCCTAACCCGAACCCTAATCTAAACCTAACTGTAAGCCTAACCATAACCCTAACCCTAACGAACCCTAACCAACACTAAACCAAACCCTAACCTTAAGCCTAACCCTAAACCAACCCTAAACCCTAACCCTAAACCTAAACTCTAACCATAACCCAACACTAACCCTAACCCTAACCCTTTCGCTAAGCCTAACCCTAACCCTAACCCTAAGCAAACCCTAACACTAACCCTAACCCTAACCCCTAATTGTAACCCTAACTCGAACCCTAACCCTATCCCTAACACTTACCCTAAACCAACCCTAACCATAACACTAACCCAAACCGTAACTCTAACCCTAAGCCTTACCCTAACCCTAAGCCTAATGCTAACCGTAACCCTAACCAACCCTAACCATCACTAAACCTAACCCTAACCCTAAGGTTAACCCTAACTCAACCCTAACCCTAACACTAACTCTAACCCCTAACCCTAACCCTAACACTAACCCTAATGCTGACCCTAACCCTAACCCAACGCTAACCCTAACCCTAACCATAACCCTAACCCTAACCAAACCCTAACACTAACCCTATCCCTAATACTAACACAACCCTAACCCTCAACCTAACCCTAAGCCAAACGTAAACCTAAACCTAAGCATAACCATAACCCAATAATATTAATACCAGCCCAAACCCTAACCCTAACCCTAACTCTAAATCTAACCCTAACACAACCCTAACCCTAAACCTAAACCTAACCCTAACTCTAACGCTAGCCCTAACCCAAAAACTGACTCTGATTCTCACCCTAACGCTAACCCAAATTATCACCCTAACTCTAACTCAATCCTAACCCTAACCTAACCCTCACCCTCACCCTAACACCACCCCCAAGGCTAACCTTAACTCTAAACGTAACTCTAACCCTAAGCCTTACCCTAACCCTAAGCCTAATGCTAACCCTAACCCTAACACTAAGCCTAACCAACCCTAACCAAACCTAACCCTAACCCTAGCCCTAACCCTAGCACTTACCCTAACCCAAATCCCAACGCCAACCCCAAACCGAAACACAACCGCAAACCCTAACCTAACCCAACCCAAAACCTATCCCTAACCCTAACACTAACCCAACCCTAACCCTATCCCTAACCCTAACCCTACCCTAAACCTAACCTTAAACCTAACCCTATCCTTAAACCCAAACCCAACCCCAACCCCAACATGAACCACAACCCCAACAGCAACCCTAACCCAACCCTAACCCTAACCCTAAACCTAACCCAACACGAACCCTAACCCTAACCATAACCATAACCCTAATGATAAGAGTACCCTAACCCTAACACTAACCTTAACCCTGACCCTAACCCTAACCCAACGCTAACCCTAATCCTAACCATGACCCTAACCCAAAGCCTAACCCTAACCCTAACCCAAACAATAAAACCTAACCCAACCCTAACCCTAACAGTAACACTAAACCTAATCCTATCTCTAATCCTAACCCTAGCTCTAAGCCTAACGCTAACCATGACCCTAACCCTAACCCTAAGCAAACCCTAACACTAACCCGAACCCTAAGCCCTAATCGTAACCCTAACTCGAACCCTAACCCTAACCCTAACACTTACCCTAAACCAACCCTAACCATAACACTAACCCAAACCGTATCCCTAACCCTAAGCCTTACCCTAACCCTAAGCCTAATGCTAACCGTAACCCTAACCAACCCTAACCATCACTAAACCTAACCCTAACCCTAAGGTTAACCCTAACTCAACCCTAACCCTAACACTAACTCTAACCCCTAACCCTAACCCTAACACTAACCCTAATGCTGACCCTAACCCTAACCCAACGCTAACCCTAACCCTAACCATAACCCTAACCCTAACCAAACACTAACACTAACGCTATCCCTAATACTAACACAACCCTAACCCTAAACCTAACCCTAAGCCAAACGTAACCCTAAACCTAACCATAACCATAACCCAGTAATATTAATACCAGCCCAAACCCTAACCCTAACCCTAACTCTAAATCTAACCCTAACACACCCCTAACCCTAAACCTAAACCTAACCCTAACTCTAACGCTAGCCCTAACCCGAAAACTGACTCTGATTCTCACCCTAACGCTAACCCAAATTATCACCCTAACTCTAACTCAATCCTAACCCTAACCTAACCCTCACCTTCAACCTAACACCAAACCCAAGGCTAACCCTAACCCTAACCCTAACTCTAACCCAACACTAATCCTAACCCTAGCCCTAACCCTAAACCTAAACCTAACCTAACCCTAACCCTAAACCGAAAGCTACACGTAACCTGAGCCCTAACCCTAAATATTACCCTAAACCTCCAACACTAACCATAACCATCAAACCCTAAGCCTAACCCTAACCCTAGCCCTAACCCTAACCCTAACCCTTATCCCCACCCAAAGCCTAACCACAACTCTAACCCTAACGTTAAAATAACCCTAACCATAACCGTAACACTAACTCTAAACTTACACCTAATCCAACACTAACTAAATGTAACCCTTATCCTAACTCTAAGCCTAACCCTAATCTAACCCTAACGCAAACGTTAACACAAACCTTAACGCTAACCCTAACCCTAACCCTAACCCAACCTTAATTCAAAACCTAACCCAACCCTAAACCTAACCCTAACCCGAAACCGAACCCTACCCTATACCAAACCCTAACCCAAACACTAACCCTAACCCTAACACCTAAACCTAATGATGACCCTAAACCTAACCCTAACCCTAAACCAAACCAACCTTAACTCTAATCCCAACCATAACCCTAACCCTAAGCCTAACCTGAACCCTAATTTAAACCTAACTGTAACCATAACACTAACCCCATCCCTAAAGAACCCTAACCAACACTAAACCAAACCCTAAGCCTAAGCCTAACCCTAACCCAACCCTAACCCTAACTCTAAACCTAACACCTAACCCTAACCTTAACACTAACCCTAACCCTAAACCCAACCCTAAACCCTCACCCTAACTCACCTTAAACCTACCCCTAACCCTTATGCTAAGCCTAACCCTAACCCTAAATCTAACCCAACCCTATACCTAACCCTAACCCAAACCGTAACACTAACCCTAACACCTAAACCTAATGCTAACCATAAACTTAACCCTATCCCTAACCCAACCCAACCTTAACTCGTTTCCTAACCTAACCCAAACTCTAACCCTAAACCTAAACCTAAACATAAACCTCAACCTAACCCTAACCCTAAACTAAACCTAAATGTAACCGTAACCCTAACCTTAAGCCTACCACTAACCAACCCTAACCATCACTAAACCTAGCCCTAACACTAAGGCTAACCCTAACCGAACCCTAACCCTAACACTAACCCAACCCTAACGCTATCCCTAAACCTAACCCTACCCTAACCCTAACCATAACCCTAAACCTAACCCTAAACTTAAACCCAAACCCAACCTCAACCCCAACCTGAACCACAACCCCAACAGCAACCCTAACCCTAACCCTAAACCCAAACTAACACGAACCCTAACCCTAACCATAACCATAACCCTAATGATAAGAGTACCCTAACCCTAACACTAACCCTAACCCTGACCCTAACCCTAACCCAACGCTAACCCTAATCCTAAACCTGACCCTAACCCAAAGCCTAAGCCTAACCCTAACCCAAACAATAAAACCTAACCCAACCCTAACCCTAACAGTAACACTAAACCTAATCCTATCTCTAATCCTAACCCTAGCTCTAAGCCTAACGCTAACCCTGACCCTAACCCTAACCCTAAGCAAACCCTAACCCTAACCCTAACCCTAACCTTAACTCCTAATCGTAACCCTAACTCGAACCCTAACCCAAACCCTAACACTTACCCTAAACCAACCCTAACCATAACACTAACCCAAACCGTAACCCTAACACTAAGCCTTACCCTAACACTAAGCCTAATGCTAACCCTAACCCTAACCAACCCTAACCATCACTAAACCTAACCCTAAACCTAAGGTTATCCCTAACTCAACCCTAACCCTAACACTAACCCTAACCCCAAACCCTAACCCTAACACTAACCCTAACCCTGACCCTAACCCTAACCCAACGCTAACCCTAACCCTAACCATAACCCTAACCCTAACCAAACCCTAACACTAACCCTATCCCTAATACTAACACAACCCTAACCCTAAACCTAACCTTAAGCCAAACGTAACCCTAACACTAACCATAACCATAACCCAATAATATTAATCCTAGCCCGAACCCTAACCCTAACCCTAACCCTAAACCTAACCATAACACAACCCTAACCCTAAACCTAAACCTAACCCTAACTCTACGGCTAGCCCTAACCCTGAACCTGACCCTGATTCTCACGCTAACCCTAACCCTAATTCTCACACTTACTCTAACCCAATCCTAATCCTAACTTAACCCTCACCCTTACCTAACACTAACCCCAAGGCTAACCCTAACCCTAACTCTAACCCAACACTAATCCTAACCCTAGCCCTAACCCTAAACCTAAACCTAACCTAACACTAACCCTAAACCGAACACTACACCTAACCTGAGCCCTAACCCTAAATTGTACCCTAAACCTCCAACACTAACCCTAACCCTAACCATAACCATAACCATAACACTAACTCTAAACTTACACCTAATCCAACACTAAACGTAACCCTAACCATTACTCTAAGCCTAACCATAATCTAACCCTAACCCAAACGTTAACCATAACCTTAACGCTATCCCTAACCCTAACCCAAACCCAACCTTAATTCTAAACCTAACCCAACCCTAAACCTAACCCCAACCCAAAACCGAACCAAACACTATACCTAACCCTAACCCAAACACTAACCCTAACCCTAACACCTAAACCTAATGATGACCATAAACCTAACTCTAACCCTAACCTGAACCAACATTAACTCTAATCCCAACCATAACCCTAACCCTAAGCCTAACCTGAACCCTAATCTAAACCTAACTGTAAGCCTCACCATAACCCTATCCCTAAAGAACCCTAACCAACACTAAACCTAACCCTAACCCTAAGCCTAACCCTAACCCTAACCCTAACCCTAACTCTAAACCTAACACCTAACCCTAACCCTAACACTAACCCTAACCCTAACTCTAAACTTACACCTAATCCAACACTAAACGTAACCCTAACCCTAACTCTAAGCCTAACACTAATCTAACCCTAACCCAAAAGTTAACCCTAACCTTAACGCTAACCCTAACCCTAACCCTAAACCAACCTTAATTCTAAACCTAACCCAACCCTAAACCTAACCCTAACCCGAAACCGAACCCAACCCTAACCCTAACCCTGACCCAAACACTAACCCTAACCCTAACACCTAAACATAATGATGACCATAAACCTAACCCTAACCATAACCCGAACCAACCTTAACTCTAATCCCAACCGTAACCCTAACCCTAAGCCTAACCCGAACCCTAATCTAAACCTAACTGTAAGCCTAACCATAACCCTATCCCTAACGAACCCTAACCAACACTAAAGCAAACCCTAACCCTAAGCCTAACCCGAACCCTAATCTAAACCTAACTGTAAGCCAAACCATAACCCTAACCCTAACGAACCCTAACCAACACTAAACCAAACCCTAACCTTAAGCCTAACCGTAAACCAACCCTAAACCCTAACCCTAAACCTAAACTCTAACCATAACCCAACACTAACCCTAACCCTAACCCTTACGCTAAGCCTAACCCTAACCCTAACCCTAAGCAAACCCTAACACTAACCCTAACCCTAACCCCTAATCGTAACCCTAACTCGAACACTAACCCTAACCCTAACACTTACCCTAAACCAACCCTAACCATAACACTAACCCAAACCGTAACCCTAACCCTAAGCCTTACCCTAACCCTAAGCCTAATGCTAACCGTAACCCTAACCAACCCTAACCATCACTAAACCTAACCCTAACCCTAAGGTTAACCCTAACTCAACCCTAACCCTAACACTAACCCTAACCCTACCCTAACCCTAACCATAACCATAAACCTAACCCTATCCTTAAACCCAAACCCAACCCCAACCCCAACCTGAACCACAACCCCAACAGCAACCCTAACCCAACCCTAACCCTAACCCTAAACCTAACCCAACACGAACCCTAACCCTAACCATAACCATAACCCTAATGATAAGATTACCCTAACCCTAACACTAACCTTAACCCTGACCCTAACCCTAACCCAACGCTAACTCTAATCCTAACCATGACCCTAACCCAAGGCCTAACCATAACCCTAAACCAAACAAAAAAACCTAACCCAACCCTAACCCTAACAGTAACACTAAACCTAATCCTATCTCTAATCCAAACCCTAGCTCTAAGCCTAACGCTAACCCTGACCCTAACCCTAACCCTAAGCAAACCCTAACCCTAACCCTAACCCCTAATCGTAAACCTAACTCGAACCCTAACCCTAACCCTAACACTTACCCTAAACCAACCCTAACCATAACACTAACCCTAAGCAAACCCTAACCATAACCCTAACCCCTAATCGTAAACCTAACTCGAACCCTAACCCTAACACTAACATTTACCCTAAACCAACCCTAACCATAAAACTAACCCAAACCGTAACCCTAACCCTAAGCCTTACCCTAACCCTAAGCCTAATGCTAACCGTAACCCTAACCAACCCTAACCATCACTAAACCTAACCCTAACCCTAAGGTTAACCCTAACTCAACCCTAACCCTAACACTAACCCTAACCCTTAACCCTAACACTAACACTAACCCTAACGCTGACCCTAACCCTAACCCAACGCTAACCCTAACCCTAACCATAACCCTAACCCTAACCAAACCCTAACACTAACCCTATCCCTAATACTAACACAACCCTAACCCTAAACCTAACCCTAAGCCAAACGTAACCCTAACCCTAACCATAACCATAACGCAATAATATTAATCCTAGCCCGAACCCTAACCCTAACCCTAACTCTAAACCTAACCATAACACAACCCTAACCTAAACCTAAACCTAACCCTAACTCTAATGCTAGCCCTAACCCTGAACCTGACCCTGATTCTCACGCTAACCCTAACCCTAATTCTCACCCTAACTCTAACCCAATCCTAATCCTAACCTAACCTTCACCCTTACCTAACACTAACCCCAAGGCTAACCATAACCCTAAATCTAACCCAACACTAATCCTAACCCTAGCCCTAACCCTAAACCTAAACCTAACCTAACCCTAACCCTAAACCGAACACTACACCTAACCTGAGCCCTAACCCTATATTTTACCCTAAACCTCCAACACAAACCCTAACCCTAACCCTAACCCTAACCTCTAAACCTAAACCTAACACTAGCCATAACCCTGAAACTAACCCTACCCCAACGCTAACCCTAACCGTAACCCTGACCCTAAACCAAAGCCTAAACCTAACCCTAAACCAAACAATAAAACCTAACCCAACCCTAACACTAACACTAACACTAAACCTAATCCTATCTCTAATCCTAACCCTAGCTCTAAGCCTAAAGCTAACCCTAACCCTGACCCATAAACCTAACCCTAACCCGAACCCTAACCCTAACCCTAACACTTACCCTAACCCAACCCTAACCCTAACCCTAACCCCTAATCCTAACCCTAACCCGAACCCTAAAACTAACCCTAACACTTACCCTAACACAACCCTAAAACTAACACTAACCCAAACTGTAACCCTAACCCTAAGCCTTACCCTAACCCTAAGCCTAATGCTAACCCTACCCTAGCACTAAGCCTAACCAACCCTAACCAAACCTAACCTAACCCTAACCCTAGCACTTATCCTAACCAAAACCCGAGCGCCAAACCCAAACCAAAACACAACCGCAAACCCTACACTAACCCAACCCTAAACCTATCCTTAACCCTAACACTAACGCAACCCTAACCCTTTCCCTAACCCTAACCCTACCCTAAAGCTAACCCTAAACCTAACCCTAACCTTAAAGCCAAACCCAATCCCAAACCCCAACCGGAACCACAACCCCAACAGCAACCCTAACCCAAACCAAACCCTAACCCTAAACCTAACCCAACACGAACCCTAACCCTAACCATATCCATAACCCTAATGATAAGAGTACCCGAACCCTAACACTAACCCTGACCGTGACCCTAACCCTAACCCAACGTTAACCCTAATCTTAACCCTGAACCTAACCCAAAGCCTAACCCTAACCCTAACCCAAACAATAAAACCTAACCCAACCCTAACCCTAACACTAACACTAAACCTAATCCTATCTCTAATCCTAACCCTAGCTCTAAGCCTAACGCTAACCCTGACCCTAACCCTAACCCAACCCTAACCCTAACCCTAACCCTAACTCCTAATCGTAACCCTAACTCGAACCTTAAACCTAACCCTAACACTTACCCTAAACCAACCCTAACCCTAACACTAACCCAAAGAGTAACCCTAATCCTAAGCCTTACCCTAACCCTAATCCTAATGCTAACCCTAACCCTAACCAGCCCTAACCGTCATTAAACCTAACCCTAACCCTAAGGTTAACCCTAACTCAACCCTAACCCTAACCCTAACCCTAACCCCTAACCATAACCCTAACACTAACCCTAACCCTGACCCTAACCCTAACCCAACACTAAACCTAACCCTAACCCTGACCCTAACCCAAAGCCTAACCCTAACCCTAACCTAAACAATAAAACCTAACCCAACCCTAAACCTAACAATAACACTAAACCTAATCCTATCTCTCATCCTAACCCTAGCTCTAAGCCTAACGCTAACCCTGACCCTAACCCTAACCCTAACCCTAACCCTAACCCTAACCCTAACTTTAAACTTACACCTAATACAACACTAAATGAAACCCTAACCCTAACTCTAAGACTAACACTAATCTAACCCTAACCCAAAAGTTAACCCTAACCTTAACGCTAACCCTAACCCTAACCCTAACCCAACCTTAATTCTAAACCTAACCCAACCCTAAACCTAACCCTAACCCAAAACCGAACCCAACCCTAACCCTAACCCTAACCCAAACACTAACCCTAACCCTAACACCTAAACATAATGATGACCATAAACCTAACCCTAACCATAACCCGAACCAACCTAAACTCTAATCCCAACCGTAAACCTAACCCTAAGCCTAACCCGAACCCTAATCTAAACCTAACTGTAAGCCTAACCATAACCCTATCCCTAACGAACCATAACCAACACTAAACCAAACCCTAACCCTAAGCCTAACCCTAAACCAACCCTAAACCCTAACCCTAAACCTAAATTTTAACCATAACCCAACACTAACCCTAACCCTAACCCTAACCCTTACGCTAAGCCTAAACCTAACCCTAACCCTAACCAAACACTAACACTAACCCTATCCCTAATACTAACACAACCCTAACCCTAAACCTAACCCTAAGCCAAACGTAACCCTAAACCTAACCATAACCATAACCCAATAATATTAATACCAGCCCAAACCCTAACCCTAACCCTAACTCTAAATCTAACCCTAACACAACCCTAACCCTAAACCTAAACCTAACCCTAACTCTAATGCTAGTCCTAACCCTAAAACTGACTCTGATTTTCACCCTAACGCTAACCCAAATTATCACCCTAACTCTAACTCAATCCTAACCCTAACCTAACCCTCACCCTCACCCTAACACCAACCCCAAGGCTAACCCTAACCCTAACCCTAACTCTAACCCAACACTAATCCTAACCCTAGCCCTAACCCTAAACCTAAACCTAACCTAACCTTAACCCTAAACTGAAAGCTACACGTAACCTGAGCCCTAACCCTAAATATTACCCTAAACCTCCAACACTAACAATAACCATCAAACCCTAAGCCTAAACCTAACCCTAGCCCTAACCCTAACCCTAACCCTTACCCCCACCCAAAGCCTAACCACAACTCTAACCCTAACCTTAAAATAACCCTAACCATAACCGTAACACTAACTCTAAACTTACACCTAATCCAACACTAACTAAATGTAACACTTATCCTAACTCTAAGCCTAACCCTAATCTAACCCTAACGCAAACGTTAACACAAACCTTAACGCTAACCCTAACCCTAACCCTAACCCAACCTTAATTCAAAACCTAACCCAACCCTAAACCTAACCCTAACCCGAAACCGAACCCTACCCTATACCTAACCCTAACCCAAACATTAACCCTAACCCTAACACCTATACCTAATGATGACCGTAAAACTAACCCTAACCCAAACCAACCTTAACTCTAATCCCAACCATAACCCTAACCCTAAGCCTAACTTGAACCCTAATTTAAACCTAACTGTAACCATAACACTAACCCTATCCCTAAAGAACCCTAACCAACACTAAACCAAACCCTAAGCCTAAGCCTAACCCTAACCAAACACTAACCCTAACTCTAAACCTAACACCTAACCCTAACCCTAACACTAACCCTAACCCTAAACCCAACCCTAAACCCTCACCCTAACTCTAACCTTAAACCTAACCCTAACCCTTATGCTAAGCCTAACCCTAACCCTAAACCTAACCCAACCCTATACCTAACCCTAACCCAAACCCTAACACTAACCCTAACACCTAAACCTAATGCTAACCATAAACTTAACCCTATCCCTAACCCAACCCAACCTTAACTCGTTTCCTACCCTAACCCAAACTCTAACCCTAAACCTAAACCTAAACCTAAACCTCAACCTAACCCTAACCCAAACCTAAACCTAAATGTAACCGTAAACCTAACCTTAAGCCTACCACTAACCAACCCTAACCATCACTAAACCTAACCCTAACACTAAGGCTAACCCTAACTGAACCCTAACCCTAAACCTATCCCTAACCCTAACACTAACCCAACCCTAACGCTATCCCTAGCCCTAACCCTACCCTAACCCTAACCATAACCCTAAACCTAACCCTAAACTTAAACCCAAACCCAACCCCAACCCCAACCTGAACCACAACCCCAACAGCAACCCTAACCCTAACCCTAAACCTAAACTAACACGAACCCTAACCCTAACCATAACCATAACCCTAATGATAAGAGTACCCTAACCCTAACACTAACCCTAAACCTGACCCTAACCCTAACCCAACGCTAACCCTAATCCTAAACCTGACCCTAACCGAAAGCCTAACCTTAACCCTAACCCAAACAATAAAACTAACCCAACCCTAACCCTAACAGTAACACTAAACCTAATCCTATCTCTAATCCTAACCCTAGCTCTAAGCCTAACGCTAACCCTGACCCTAACCCTAACCCTAAGCAAACCCGAAACCCTAACCCTAACTCCTAATCGTAACCCTAACTCGAACCCTAACCCTAACCATAACACTAACCCAAACCGTAACAATAACCCTAAGTCTTACCCTAACCCTAAGCCTAATGCTAACCCTAAGCCTAACCAACCCTAACCATCACTAAACTTAACCCTAAACCTAAGGTTAACCCTAACTCAAACCTAACCCTAACACTAACCCTAACCCCTAACCCTAACCCTAACACTAATCCTAACCCTGACCCTAACCCTAACCCAACGCTAACCCTAACCCTAACCATAACCCTAACCCTAACCAAACCCTTACACTAACCCTATCCCTAATACTAACACAACCCTAACCATAAACCTAACCTTAAGCCAAACGTAACCCTAACACTAACCATAACCATAACCCAATAATATTAATCCTAGCCCGAACCCTAACCCTAACCCTAACCCTAAACCTAACCATAACACAACCCTAACCCTAAACCTAAACCTAACCCTAACTCTACGGCTAGCCCTAACCCTGAACCTAACCCTGATTCTCACGCCAACCCTAACCCTAATTCTCACACTAACTCTAACCCAATCCTAATCCTAACTTAAACCTCACCCTTACCTAACACTAACCCCAAGGCTAACCCTAACCCTAACTCTAACCCAACACTAATCCTAACCCCAGCCCTAACGCTAAACCTAAACCTAACCTAACACTAACCCTAAACCGAACACTACACCTAACCTGAGCCCTAACCCTAAATTTTACCCTAAACCTCCAACACTAACCCTAACCCTAACCATAAGCATAACCATAACACTAACTCTAAACTTACACCTAATCCAACACTAAACGTAACTCTAACCCTTACTCTAAGCCTAACCCTAATCTAACCTTAAACCAAACGTTAACCATAACCTTAACGCTATCCCTAACCCTAACCCAAACCCAACCTTAATTCTAAACCTAACCCAACCCTAAACCTAACCCCAACCCAAAACCGAACCCAACACTATACCTAACCCAAACACTAACCCTAACCCTAACACCTAAACCTAATGATGACCATAAACCTAACTCTAACCCTAACCTGAACCAACATTAACTCTAATCCCAACCATAACCCTAACCCTAAGCCTAACCTGAACCCTAATATAAACCTAACTGTAAGCCTAACCATAACCCTATCCCTAACGAACCCTAACCAACACTAAACCTAACCCTAACCCTAAGACTAACCCTAACCCAACCCTAACCGTAACTCTAAAGCTAACACTGAACCCTAACCCTAACACTAACCCTAACCCTAAACCCAACCCTAAACCCTCACCCTAACTCTAACACTAAACTTAAAACTAACCCTTATGCTAAGCTTAACCCTAACCCTAAACCTAACCAAACCCTATACCTAACCCTAACTCAAACCCTAACACTAACCCTAACACCTAAACCTAATACTAATCATAAACTTAACCGTATCCCTAACCCAACCAAACCTTAACTCTATTCCTGCCCTAACTCAAACTCTAACCCTAAACCTAAACCTAAACCAAAACCTCAACCTAACCCTAAACCTAACCTAAACCTAAATAAAAAACGTAACCCTAACTTTAAGCCTACTCCTAACCAACCCTAACCATCACTAAACCTAACCCAAACCCAAGCCTAACCCTAACCCTAACCCTGACTCCTAAACCTAAACCTAACACTAACCCTAACGCTGACCCTAACCCTACCCCAACGCTAACCCTAACCCTAACCCTAAACCTAAACCAAAGCCTAAACCTAACCCTAAACCAAACAATAAAACCTAACCCAAACCTAACCCTAACACTAACACTAAACCTAATCCTATCTCTAATCCTAACCCTTGCTCTAAGCGTAACGCTAACAATAACCCTGACCCCTAAACATAACCCTAACCCGAACCCTAACCCTCACCCTAACACTTACCCTAACCCAACCCTAACCCTAACCCTAACCCTAACCCTAACCCCTAATCCTAACCCTAACCCGAACCCTAAAACTAACCCTACAACTTACCCTAACACAACCCTAACACTAACACTAACCCAAACCGTAACCCTAACCCTAAGCCTTAACCTAACCCTAAGCCTAACGCTAACCCTACCCTAGCACTAAGCCTAACCAACCCTAACCCAAGCACTTATCCTAACCAAAACCCCAGCGCCAACCCCAAACCAAAACACAACCGCAAACCATACACTAACCCAACCCTAAACCTATCCCTAACCCTAACACTAACGCAAACCTAACCCTATCCCTAACCCTAACCCTACCCTAAACCTAACCTTAAACCTAACCCTAACCTTAAAGCCAAACCCAATCCCAAACCCCAACGGGAACCACAACCCCAACAGCAACACTAACCCAACCCTAAACCTAACCCTAAACCTAACCCAACACGAACCCTAACCTTAACCATAACCATAACCCTAATGATAAGAGTACCCTAACCCTAACACTAACCCTAACCCTGACCCTAACCCTAACCCAATGCTAACCCTAATCCTAACCCTGAATCTAACCCAAAGCCTAACCCTAACCCTAACCCAAACAATAAAACCTAACCCAACCCTAACCCTAACACTAACACTAAACCTAATCCTATCTCTACTCCTAACCCTAGCTCTAAGCCTAATGCTAACCCTGACCCTAACCCTAACACAACCCTCACCCTAACCTTAACCCTAAGCCCTAATCGTAACCCTAACTCGAACCTTAAACCTAACCCTAACACTTATCCTAAACCAACCCTAACCCTAACACTAACACAAACAGTAACCCTAATCCTAAGCCTTACCCTAACCCTAAGCCTACTGCTAACCCTAACCCTAACCAACCCTAACCATCACTAAACCTAACCGTAACCCTAAGGTTAACCCTAACTCAACCCTAACCCTAACCCTAACACTAACCCTAACCCCTAACCCTAACCCTAACACTAACCCTAACACTGACCCTAACCCTAACCCAACGCTAAACCTAACCCTAACCCTGACCCTAACCCAAAGCCTACCCCTAACCCTAACCTAAACAATAAAACCTAACCCAACCCTAAACCTAACAATAACACTAAACCTAATCCTATCTCTCATCCTAACCCTAGCTCTAAGCCTAACGCTAACCCTGACCCTAACCCTAACCCTAACCCTAACCCTAACTCTAAACTTACACCTAATCCAACACTAAACGTAACCCTAACCCTAACTCTAAGCCTAAAACTAATCTAACCCTAACCCAAAAGTTAACCCTAACCTTAACGCTAACCCTAACCCTAACCCTAACCCAACCTTAATTCTAAACCTAACCCAACCCTAAACCTAACCCTAACCCGAAACCGAACCCAACCCTAACCCTAACCCTAACCCAAACACTAACCCTAACCCTAACACCTAAACATAATGATGACCATAAACCTAACAATAACCATAACCCGAATCAACCTTAACTCTAATCCCAAACGTAACCCTAACCCTAAGCCTAACCTGAACCCTAATCTAAACCTAACTGTAAGCCTAACCATAACCCTATCCCTAACGAACCCTAACCAACACTAAACCTAACCCTAACACTAAGCCTAACCCTAACCCAACACTAACCCTAACTCTAAACCTAACACCTAACCCTAACCCTAACCCTAACACTAACCCTAACCCTAACCCCAACCCTAAACCCTCACCCTAACTCTAACACTAAACCTAAACCTAACCCTTATGCTAAGCCTAACCCTAACCCTAAACCTAACCAAACCCTATACCTAACCCTAACACAAATCCTAACAACTAACCCTAACTCCTAAACCTAATGCTAACCATAAACTTAACCCTATCCCTAACCCAACACAACCTTAATTCTATTCCTACATTAACCCAAACTCTAACCCTAAACCTAAACCTAAACCTAACCCTCAACCTAACCCTAACACTAAACTAAACCTAAATGTAACCGTAACCCTAACCTTAAGCCTACACCTAACCAACCCTAACCATCACTAAACCTAACCCTAACCCTAAGGCTAACCCTAACCCAAACCTAACCCTAACCCTAACCCTAACCCTTAACCCTAAACCTAACACTAAACCCTAACCCGGACCCTAACCCTACCCCAACGTTAACCCTAACCCTAAACATGACCCTAACCCAAAGCCTAACCCTAACCCTAACACAAACAATAAAACCTAACACAACCCTAACCCTAACACTATCATTAAACATAATCCTATCTCTAATCCTAACCCTAGCTCTAAGACTAACGCTAACCCTGACCCTAACCCTAACCCTAACCCAACCCAAACCCTAACCCTAACCCTAACCGTAACCCCTAATCCTAACGCTAACTCGAACCCTGAACCTAACCCTAACACTTACCCTAACTCAACCCTAACCCTAACACTAACCCAAACCGTAACTCTAACCCTAAGCCTTACCCTAACCCTAAGCCTAATGCTAACCCTAACCCTAACACTAAGCCTAACCTACCCTAACCAAACCTAACCCTAAACCTAGCCCTAACCCTAGCACTTACCCTAACCCAAATCCCAACGCCAACCCAAACCGAAACACAACTACAAACCCTAACCTAACCCAACCCAAAACCTATCCCTAACCCTAACACTAACCCAACCCTAACCCTATCCCTAACACTAACCCTACACTAAACCTAACCCTAAACCTAACCCTAACCTTAAACCCAAACCCCGCCAACCCCAACCTGAACCACAACCCAAACAGCAACCCTAACCCAACCCTAACCCTAACCCTAAACCTAATCCAACACGAACCCTAACCCTAACCATAACCATAACCCTAATGATAAGAGTACCCTAACCCTAATGCTACACTTACCCTACCATAGGCCTAAACCTAACCCTAACCCTAACCCTAACCGTAACACAACACTGACAATAAACCTAACTCTATATGTAATCCTATCTCTAAACCTAATCCTAAGCCTAAGCCTATCCCTAAACCGAACCACCCGAAACCAACCCTAAATTAACCCTAAACTTAAAGCTAACCAAAAGCCTAACCCGAACCCTAACCTGAAACCCAACCCTAACCCTAAACGTAAGTCTAACCCTAACCCTAACCCTAAACCTAACCCTAACACTAACCCTACCCTACACATAAACCTAAGCCTAACACTTACCCTAACCAACCCTAACCAAATCTAAACAGTACCTTAACCCTAACCCTATCCCTAAACCTTGCCGTAAACCTATCGCCAACCACAAACACAAACCTAACCCCAACCACAACCCTAACCATAACCCGAAACATAACACTAACACTAATGAAACCCTAACCCTAACACTAAATCTAACCATAACCCTAACCTTAACCCTAACCCTCACCCTAACCTAACACAAAACCTAACACAAACGTAACCTTAACCCTAGCCGTAACCCTAACACTAACCCAAACCGAACCCTAACACTAACATTAACCCAAACATAACCCAAAACATAACCCTAACCCTAACCCTAAACCTAACCCTAACCCTAACCCTAACCCAAACCCAACCATAAACCTAACCATAACCCAAACCATAACCCAATAACAATAACCCTAACCCTAAGCCAACCCTAATTCTAAACTTAACCCAACACTAAACCTAACTCTAACCCGAAACAGAACCCAACCCTATACCTAACCCTAACCCAAACACTAACCCTAACCCTAACACCTAAACCTAATCCTGATCATAAACCTAACCCTAACCTTAACAAAAACCAAGCTTAACTCTAATCCCAAACCTAACCCTAAACCTAAGACTAACCCGAACCCTAATCTAAACCTAACCGTAACCCTATCCCTAACCCTATCCCTAACGAACCCTAACCAAAACTAAACCTAACCCTTACCCTAAGCCTAACCCTAACCCAACCCTAAAGCCTAACCCTAAACCTAAACTCTAACCATAACCCAACACTAACCCTAACCCTAGCCCTAACCCTGAACCATACCCTAAGCCAAAGCCTAACTCTAACCCTAACCCTAACCATAACCATAACCCAAACCCAACCCTAAAAGTACCTCTAACATTTAACCTAACCCTACCCCTAATAGTAGCCCTAACCCTAACCCTAACCCTAAACCTAACCCTAACACTTACCCTAAACCAACCCTAACCCTAAAACTAACCAAACAGTAACCCTAATCCTAAGCCTTACCCTAACCCTAAGCCTAAGGCTAACCCTAACTCTAACCAACCCTAACCATCACTAAACCTAACCCTAACCCTAAGGTTAACACTAACTCAACTCGAACCCTAACCCTAACCCTAACCCCTAACCCTAACCCTAACACTAACCCTAACACTGACCCTAACCCTAACCCAACGCTAAATTAACCCTAACCCTGACCCTAACCCAAAGCCTAACCCTAACCCTAACCTAAACAATAAAACCTACCCAACCCTAAACCTAAAAATAACACTAAACCTAATCCTATCTCTCATCCTAACCCTAGCTCTAAGCCTAACGCTAACCCTGACCCTAACCCTAACCCTAACCCTAACTCTAAACTTACACCTAATCCAACACTAAACGTAACCCTAACCCTAACTCTAAGCCTAACACTAATCTAACCCTAACCCAAAAGTTAACCCTAACCTTAACGCTAACCCTAACCCTAACCCTAACCCAACCTTAATTCTAAAACTAACCCAACCCTAAACCTAACCCTAACCCGAAACCGAACCCAACCCTAACCCTAACCCTAACCCAACACTAACCCTAACCCCAACACCTAAACATAATGATGACCATAAACCTAACCCTAACCATAACCCGAACCAACCTTAACTCTAATCCCAACCGTAACCCTAACCCTAAGCCTAACCTGAACCCTAATCTAAACCTAACTGTAAGCCTAACCATAACCCTATCCCTAACGAACCCTAACCAACACTAAACCTAACCCTAACCCAAAGCCTAACCCTAACCCTAACCCTAACCCAAACTCTAAACTTACACCTAATCCAACACTAAACGTAACCCTAACCCTAACTCTAAGCCTAACACTAATCTAACCCTAACCCAAAAGTTAACCCAAACCTTAATGCTAACCCTAACCCTAACCCTAACCCAACCTTAATTATAAACCTAACCCAACCCTAAACCTAACCCTAACCCGAAACCGAACCCAACACTAACCCTAACCCTAACCCAAACACTAACCCTAACCCTAACACCTAAACATAATGATGACCGTAAACCTAACCCTAACTATAACCCGAACCAACCTTAACTCTAATCCCAACCGTAACCCTAACCCTAAGCCTAACCTGAACCCTAATTAAAACCTAACTGTGAGCCTAACCATAACCCTATCCCTAACGAACCCTAACCAACACTAAACCAAACCCTAACCCTAAGCCTAACCCTAACCCAACACTAACCCTAACTCTAAACCTAACACCTAACCCTAACCCTAACACTAACCCTAACCCTAAACCCAACCCTAAAACCTCACCCTAAATCTAACACTAAACCTAAACCTAACCCTTATGCTAAGCCTAACCCTAACCCTAAACCTAACGAAACCCTATACCTAACCCTAACACAAAGCCTAACAACTAACCCTAACTCCTAAACCTAATGCTAACCATAAACTTAACCCTATCCCTAACCCAACCCAACCTTAATTCTATTCCTACATTAACCCAAACTCTAACCCTAAACCTAAACCTAAACCTAACCCTCAACCTAACCCTAACCTTAAACTAAACCTAAATGTAACCGTAACCCTAACCTTAAGCTTACCCCTAACCAACCCTAACCATCACTAAACCTAACCCTAACCCTAAGGCTAACCCTAACCCAAACCTAACCCTAACCCTAACCCTAACCCTTAACCCTAAACCTAACTCTAACCCTAACCCTGACCCTAACCCTACCCCAACGTTAACCCTAACCCTAAACCTGACCCTAACCCAAAGCCTAACCCTAACCCTAACCCAAACAATAAAACCTAACACAACCCTAACCCTAACACTATCACTAAACATAATCCTATCTCTAATCCTAACCCTAGCTCTAAGACTAACGCTAACCCTGACCCTAACCCTAACCCTAACCCAACCCTAACCCTAATCCTAACCCTAACCGTAACCCCTAATCCTAACG
This sequence comes from Cavia porcellus, assembly GCF_034190915.1. Taxonomy (NCBI): domain Eukaryota; kingdom Metazoa; phylum Chordata; class Mammalia; order Rodentia; family Caviidae; genus Cavia; species Cavia porcellus. Next base: position 1,955,515 of record NW_026947547.1, on the reverse strand, counting down.
CTAACTCGAACCCTAACCCTAAACCTAACACTTACCCTAACTCAACCCAAACCCTAACACTAATCCAAACCGTAACTCTAATCCTAAGCCTTACCCGAACCCTAAGCCTAATGCTAACCCTAACCCTAAAACTAAGCCTAACCTACCCTAACCAAACCTAACCCTAAACCTAGCCCTAACCCTAGCACTTACCCTAACCCAAATCCCAATGCCAACCCCAAACCGAAACACAACCGCAAACCCTAACCTAACCCAACCCAAAACCTATCCCTAACCCTAACACTAACCCAACCCTAACCATATCCCTAACCCTAACCCTACACTAAACCTAACCCTAAACCTAACCCTAACCTTAAACACAAACCCAACCCCAACCCCAACCTGAACCACAACCCAAACAGCAAACCTAATCCAACCCTAAACCTAACCCTAAACCTAACCCAACACGAACCCTAACCCTAACCATAACCATAACCCTAACGATAAGAGTACCCTAACCCTAACGCTACACTTACCCTACCATAGGCCTAAACCTAACCCTAACCCTAACCCTAACCGTAACACAACCCTGACACTAAACCTAACTCTAAATGTAACCCTAACTCTAAACCTAAGCCTAAGCCTAAGCCTATCACTAAACCTAACCACCCGAAACCAACCCTAAATTAACCCTAAACTTAAAGCTAACCAAAAGCTTAACCCTAACCCTAACCTGAAACCCAACACTAACCCTAAACGTAAATCTAACCCTAACCCTAACCCTAAAACTAACCCTAACACTAACCCTACCCTACACATAAACCTAAGCCTAACACTTACCTTAACCAACCCTAACCAAATCTAAACCGTACCCTAACCCTAAACCTATCCCTAAACCTTGCCGTAAACCTATCGCCAACCACAAACACAAACCTAACCCCAACCCCAACCCTAACCATAACCCGAACCATAACACTAACACTAATGAAACCCTAACCCTAACACTAACACTAACCATAACCCTAACCTTAACCCTAACCCTAACCCTAAACTAACACAAAACCTAACCCAAAAGTAACCCTAACCCCAGCTGTAACCCTAACGCTAACCCAAACCGAACCCTAATACTAACATTAACCCAAACATAACCCAAAACATAACCCTAACCCTAACCCTAAACTTAACCCTAACCCTAACCCTAACCCAAACCCAACCATAAACCTAACCATAACCCTAACCATAACCCAATAACACTAACCCTAACCCTAACCCAACCCTAATTCTAAACCTAACCCCAACCTAAACCTAACTCTAAACCGAAACCGAACCCAAACCTATACCTAACGCTAACCCAAACACTAACCCTAACCCTAACACCTAAACCTAATGCTGATCATAAACCTAACCCTAACCTTAACCCAAACCAACCTTAACTCTAATCCCAAACCTAACGCTAACCCTAAGACTAACCCTAACCCAACCCTAAACCCTAACCCTAAACCTAAACTCTAACCATAACCCAACACTAACCCTAACCCTAACCCTAACCCTGACCCATACCCTAAGCCAAAGCCTAACCCTAACCCTAACCATAACCATAACCATAACCCAAACCCAACCCTAAAAGTACCTCTAACATTTAACCTAACCCTACCCCTAATAGTAGCCCTAACCCTAACCCTAACCCTAAACCTAACCCTAACACTTACCCTAAACCAACCCTAACCCTAACACTAACCAAACTTTAACCCTAATCCTAAGCCTTACCCTAACCCTAAGCCTAAGGCTAACCCTAACTCTAACCAACCCTAACCATCACTAAACCTAACCCTAACCCTAAGGTTAACACTAAATCAACCCTAACCCTAACCCTAACCCTAACTCCAAACCCTAACCATAACACTAACCCTAACCCTGACCCTAACCCTAACCCAACGCTAAACCTAACCCTAACCCTGACCCTAACCCAAAGCCTAACCCTAACCCTAACCTAAACAATAAAACCTAACCCAACCCTAAACCTAACAATAACACTAAACCTAATCCTATCTCTCATCCTAAACCTAGCTCTAAGCCTAACGCTAACCCTAACCCTGACCCCTAAACCTAACCCTAACCCGAACCCTAAACCTCACCCTAACACTTACCCTAACCCAACCCTAAACCTAACCCTAACCCTAACCCCTAATCCTAACCCTAACCCGAACCATAAAACTAACCCTAACACTTTCCCTAACACAACCCTAACACTAACACTAACGCAAACCGTAACCGTAACCCTAAGCCTTACCCTAACCCTAAGCCTAACGCTAACCCTACCCTAGCACTAAGCCTAACGAACCCTAACCAAACCTAACCCTAACCCTAACCCTAGCACTTATCCTAACCAAAACCCCAGCGCCAACCCCAAACCAAAACACAACCGCAAACCCTACACTAACCCAAACCTAAACCTATCCCTAACCCTAACACTAACGCAACCCGAACCCTATCCCTAACCCTAACGCTACCCTAAACTTAACCCTAAACCTAACCCTAACCTTAAAGCCAAACCCAATCCCAAACCCCAACGGGAACCACAACCCCAACAGCAACCCTAACCCAACCCTAAACCTAAACCTAAACCTAACCCAACACGAACCCTAACCCTAACCATAACCATAACCCTAATGATAAGAGTACCCTAACCCTAACACTAACCCTAACCCTGACCCTAACCCTAACCCAATGCTAACCCTAATCCTAACCCTGAAACTAACCCAAAGCCTAACCCTAACCCTAACCCAAACAATAAAACCTAACACAACCTTAACCCTAACACTAACACTAAAACTAATCCTATCTCTAATCCTAACCCTAGCTCTAAGCCTAACGCTAACCCTGACCCTAACCCTAACACAACCCTAACCCTAACCCTAAACCTAAGCCCTAATCGTAACCCTAACTCGAACCTTAAACCTAACCCTAACACTTACCCTAAACCAACCCTAACCCTAACACTAACCCAAACAGTAACCCTAATCCTAAGCCTTACCCTAACCCTAAGCCTAATGCTAACCCTAACCCTAACCAACCCTAACCATCACTAAACCTAACCCTAACCCTAAGGTTAACCCTAACTCAACCCTAACCCTAACCCTAACCCTAACCCTAACCCCTAACCCTAACCCTAACACTAACCCTAACCCTGACCCTAACCCTAATCCAATTGTAAATTAACCCTAACCCTAACCCTAACCCAAAGCCTAACCCTAACCCTAACCTAAACAATAAAACCTAACCCAACCCTAAACCTAACAATAACACTAAACCTAATCCTATCTCTCATCCTAACCCTAGCTCTAAGCCTAACGCTAACCCTGACCCTAACCCTAACCCTAACCCTAACTCTAAACTTACACCTAATCCAACACTAAACGTAACCCTAACCCTAACTCTAAGCCTAACACTAATCTAACCCTAAACCAAAAGTTAACCCTAACCTTAACGCTAACCCTAACCCTAACCCTAACCCAACCTTAATTCTAAACCTAACCCAACCCTAAACCTAACCCTAACCCGAAACCGAACCCAAACCTAACCCTAACCCTAACCCAAACACTAACCCTAACCCTAACACCTAAACATAATGATGACCATAAACCTAACCCTAACCATAACCCGAACCAACCTTAACTCTAATCCCAACGGTAACCCTAACCCTAAGCCTAACCTGAACCCTAATCTAAACCTAACTGTAAGCCTAACCATAACCCTATCCCTAACGAACCCTAACCAACACTAAACCTAACCCTATCCCAAAGCCTAACCTTAACCCTAACCCAAACTCTAAACTTACACCTAATCCAACACTAAACGTAACCCTAACCCTAACTCTAAGCCTAACACTAATCTAACCCTAACCCAAAAGTTAACCCTAACCTTAATGCTAACCCTAACCCTAACCCTAACCCAACCTTAATTCTAAACCTAACCCAACCCTAAACCTAACCCTAACCCGAAACCGAACCCAACACTAACCCTAACCCTAACCCAAACACTAACCCTAACCCTAACACCTAAACCTAATCCTGATCATAAACCTAACCCTAACCTTAACCCAAACCAAGCTTAACTCTAATCCCAAACCTAACCCTAAACCTAAGACTAACCCGAACCCTAATCTAAACCTAACCGTAACACTATCCCTAACCCTATCCCTAACGAACCCAACCAAAAGTAAACCTAACACTTACCCTAAGCCTAACCCTAACCCAACCCTAAACCCTAACCCTAAACCTAAACTCTAACCATAACCCAACACTAACCCTAACACTAGCCCTAACCCTGACCCATACCCTAAGCCAAAGCCTAACCCTAACCCTAACCATAACCATAACCATAACCCAAACCCAACCCTAAAAGTACCTCTAACATTTAACCTAACCCTACCCCTAATAGTAGCCCTAACCCTAACCCTAACCCTAAACCTAAGCCTAACACTTACCCTAAACCAACCCTAACCCTAACACTAACCAAACAGTAACCCTAATCCTAAGCCTTACCCTAACCCTAAGCCTAAGGCTAACCCTAACTCTAACCAACCCTAACCACCACTAAACCTAACCCTAACCCTAAGGTTAACACTAACTCAACCCTAACCCTAACCCTAACCCTAACCCCTAACCCTAACCCTAACACTAACCCTAACCCTGACCCTAACCCTAACCCAACGCTAAACCTAACCCTAACCCTGACCCTAACCCAAAGCCTAACTGTAAGCCTAACCTAAACAATAAAACCTAACCCAACCCTAAACCTAACAATAACACTAAACCTAATCCTATCTCTCATCCTAAACCTAGCTCTAAGCCTAACGCTAACCCTAACCCTGACCCCTAAACCTAACCCTAACCCGAACCCTAAACCTCACCCTAACACTTACCCTAACCCAACCCTAAACCTAACCCTAACCCTAACCCCTAATCCTAACCCTAACCCGAACCATAAAACTAACCCTAACACTTTCCCTAACACAACCCTAACACTAACACTAACGCAAACCATAACCGTAACCCTAAGCCTTACCCTAACCCTAAGCCTAACGCTAACCCTACCCTAGCACTAAGTCTAACCAACCCTAACCAAACCTAACCCTAACCCTAACCCTAGCACTTATCCTAACCAAAACCCCAGCGCCAACCCCAAACCAAAACACAACCGCAAACCCTACACTAACCCAAACCTAAACCTATCCCTAACCCTAACACTAACGCAACCCGAACCCTATCCCTAACCCTAACGCTACCCTAAACTTAACCCTAAACCTAACCCTAACCTTAAAGCCAAACCCAATCCCAAACCCCAACGGGAACCACAACCCCAACAGCAACCCTAACCCAACCCTAAACCTAAACCTAAACCTAACCCAACACGAACCCTAACCCTAACCATAACCATAACCCTAATGATAAGAGTACCCTAACCCTAACACTAACCCTAACACTGACCCTAACCCTAACCCAATGCTAACCCTAATCCTAACCCTGAAACTAACCCAAAGCCTAACCCTAACCCTAACCCAAACAATAAAACCTAACACAACCTTAACCCTAACACTAACACTAAACCTAATCCTATCTCTAATCCTAACCCTAGCTCTAAGCCTAACGCTAACCCTGACCCTAACCCTAACACAACCCTAACCCTAACCCTAAACCTAAGCCCTAATCGTAACCCTAACTCGAACCTTAAACCTAACCCTAACACTTACCCTAAACCAACCCTAACCCTAACACTAACCCAAACAGTAACCCTAATCCTAAGCCTTACCCTAACCCTAAGCCTAATGCTAACCCTAACTCTAACCAACCCTAACCATCACTAAACCTAACCCTAACCCTAAGGTTAACCCTAACTCAACCCTAACCCTAACCCTAACCCTAACCCTAACCCCTAACCCTAAACCTAACACTAACCCTAACACTGACCCTAACCCTAACCCAACGCTAAATTAACCCTAACCCTGACCCTAACCCAAAGCCTAACCCTAACCCTAACCTAAACAATAAAACCTACCCCAACCCTAAACCTAAAAATAACACTAAACCTAATCCTATCTCTCATCCTAACCCTAGCTCTAAGCCTAACGCTAACCCTGACCCTAACCCTAACCCTAACCCTAACTCTAAACTTACACCTAATCCAACACTAAACGTAACCCTAACCCTAACTCTAAGCCTAACACTAATCTAACCCTAAACCAAAAGTTAACCCTAACCTTAACGCTAACCCTAACCCTAACCCTAACCCAACCTTAATTCTAAACCTAACCCAACCCTAAACCTAACCCTAAACCGAAACCAAACCCAACCCTAACCCTAACCCTAACCCAACACTAACCCTAACCACAACACCTAAACATAATGATGACCATAAACCTAACCCTAACCATAACCCGAACCAACCTTAACTCTAATCCCAACCGTAACCCTAACCCTAAGCCTAACCTGAACCCTAATCTAAACCTAACTGTAAGCCTAACCATAACCCTATCCCTAACGAACCCTAACCAACACTAAACCTAACCTTAACCCAAAGCCTAACCCTAACCCTAACCCTAACCCAAACTCTAAACTTACACCTAATCCAACACTAAACGTAACCCTAACCCTAACTCTAAGCCTAACACTAATCTAACCCTAACCCAAAAGTTAACCCAAACCTTAATGCTAACCCTAACCCTAACCCTAACCCAACCTTAATTCTAAACCTAACCCAACACTAAACCTAACCCTAACCCGAAACCGAACCCAACACTAACCCTAACCCTAACCCAAACACTAACCCTAACCCTAACACCTAAACATAATGATGACCGTAAACATAACCCTAACTATAACCCCAACCAACCTTAACTCTAATCCCAACCGTAACCCTAACCCTAAGCCTAACCTGAACCCTAATTTAAACCTAACTGTGAGCCTAACCATAACCCTATCCCTAACGAACCCTAACCAACACTAAACCTAACCCTAACCCTAAGCCTAACCCTAACCCAACACTAACCCTAACTCTAAACCTAACACCTAACCCTAACCCTAACACTAACCCTAACCCTAAACCCAACCCTAAACCCTCACCCTAAATCTAACACTAAACCTAAACCTAACCCTTATGCTAAGCCTAACCCTAACCCTAAACCTAACGAAACCCTATACCTAACCCTAACACAAAGCCTAACAACTAACCCTAACTCCTAAACCTAATGCTAACCATAAACTTAACCCTATCCCTAACCCAACCCAACCTTAATTCTATTCCTACATTAACCCAAACTCTAACCCTAAACCTTAACCTAAACCTAACCCTCAACCTAACCCTAACCTTAAACTAAACCTAAATGTAACCGTAACCCTAACCTTAAGCTTACCCCTAACCAACCCTAACCATCACTAAACCTAACCCTAACCCTAAGGCTAACCCTAACCCAAACCTAACCCTAACCCTAACCCTAACCCTTAACCCTAAACCTAACACTAACCCTAACCCTGACCCTAACCCTACCCCAACGTTAACCCTAACCCTAAACCTGACCCTAACCCAAAGCCTAACCCTAACCCTAACCCAAACAATAAAACCTAACACAACCCTAACCCTAACACTATCACTAAACATAATCCTATCTCTAATCCTAACCCTAGCTCTAAGACTAACGCTAACCCTGACCCTAACCCTAACCCTAACCCAACCCTAACCCTAATCCTAACCCTAACCGTAACCCCTAATCCTAATGCTAACTCGAACCCTAACCCTAAACCTAACACTTACCCTAACTCAACCCTAACCCTAACACTAATCCAAACCGTAACTCTAACCTTAAGCCTTACCCAAACCCTAAGCCTAATGCTAACCCTAACCCTAAAACTAAGCCTAACCAACCCTAACCAAACCTAACCCTAACCCTAGCCCTAACCCTAGCACTTACCCTAACCCAAATCCCAACGCCAACCCCAAACCGAAACACAACCGCAAACCCTAACCTAACCCAACCCAAAACCTATCCCTAACCCTAACACTAACCCAACCCTAACCATATCCCTAACCCTATCCCTACACTAAACCTAACCCTAAACCTAACCCTAACCTTAAACACAAACCCAACCCCAACCCCAACCTGAACCACAACCCAAACAGCAAACCTAATCCAACCCTAAACCTAACCCTAAACCTAACCCAACACGAACCCTAACCCTAACCATAACCATAACCCTAACGATAAGAGTACCCTAACCCTAACGCTACACTTACCCTACCATAGGCCTAAACCTAACCCTAACCCTAACCCTAACCGTAACACAACCCTGACACTAAACCTAACTCTAAATGTAACCCTAACTCTAAACCTAAGCCTAAGCCTAAGCCTATCACTAAACCTAACCACCCGAAACCAACCCTAAATTAACCCTAAACTTAAAGCTAACCAAAAGCTTAACCCTAACCCTAACCTGAAACCCAACACTAACCCTAAACGTAAATCTAACCCTAACCCTAACCCTAAAACTAACCCTAACACTAACCCTACCCTACACATAAACCTAAGCCTAACACTTACCTTAACCAACCCTAACCAAATCTAAACCGTACCCTAACCCTAAACCTATCCCTAAACCTTGCCGTAAACCTATCGCCAACCACAAACACAAACCTAACCCCAACCCCAACCCTAACCATAACCCGAACCATAACACTAACACTAATGAAACCCTAACCCTAACACTAACACTAACCATAACCCTAACCTTAACCCTAACTCTAACCCTAACCTAACACAAAACCTAACACAAAAGTAACCCTAACCCTAGCTGTAACCCTAACGCTAACCCAAACCGAACCCTAATACTAACATTAACCCAAACATAACCCAAAACATAACCCTAACCCTAACCCTAAACCTAACCCTAACCCTAACCCTAACCCAAACCCAACCATAAACCTAACCATAACCCTAACCATAACCCAATAACACTAACCCTAACCCTAACCCAACCCTAATTCTAAACCTAACCCCACCCTAAACCTAACTCTAAACCGAAACCGAACCCAACCCTATACCTAACGCTAACCCAAACACTAACCCTAACCCTAACACCTAAACCTAATGCTGATCATAAACCTAACCCTAACCTTAACCCAAACCAACCTTAACTCTAATCCCAAACCTAACGCTAACCCTAAGACTGACCCTAACCCAACCCTAAACCCTAAACCTAAACCTAAACTCTAACCATAACCCAACACTAACCCTAACCCTAACCCTAACCCTGACCCATACCCTAAGCCAAAGCCTAACCCTAACCCTAACCATAACCATAACCATAACCCAAACCCAACCCTAAAAGTACCTCTAACATTTAACCTAACCCTACCCCTAATAGTAGCCCTAACCCTAACCCTAACCCTAAACCTAACCCTAACACTTACCCTAAACCAACCCTAACCCTAACACTAACCAAACTTTAACCCTAATCCTAAGCCTTACCCTAACCCTAAGCCTAAGGCTAACCCTAACTCTAACCAACCCTAACCATCACTAAACCTAACCCTAACCCTAAGGTTAACACTAAATCAACCCTATCCCTAACCCTAACCCTAACTCCTAACCCTAACCCTAACACTAACCCTAACCCTGACCCTAACCCTAACCCAACGCTAAACCTAACCCTAACCCTGACCCTAACCCAAAGCCTAACCCTAACCCTAACCTAAACAATAAAACCTAACCCAACCCTAAACCTAACAATAACACTAAACCTAATCCTATCTCTCATCCTAAACCTAGCTCTAAGCCTAACGCTAACCCTAACCCTGACCCCTAAACCTAACCCTAACCCGAACCCTAAACCTCACCCTAACACTTACCCTAACCCAACCCTAAACCTAACCCTAACCCTAACCCCTAATCCTAACCCTAACCCGAACCATAAAACTAACCCTAACACTTTCCCTAACACAACCCTAACACTAACACTAACGCAAACCGTAACCATAACCCTAAGCCTTACCCTAACCCTAAGCCTAACGCTAATCCTACCCTAGCACTAAGCCTAACCAACCCTAACCAAACCTAACCCTAACCCTAACCATAGCACTTATCCTAACCAAAACCCCAGCGCCAACCCCAAACCAAAACACAACCGCAAACCCTACACTAACCCAAACCTAAACCTATCCCTAACCCTAACACTAACGCAACCCGAACCCTATCCCTAACCCTAACGCTACCCTAAACTTAACCCTAAACCTAACCCTAACCTTAAAGCCAAACCCAATCCCAAAGCCCAACGGGAACCACAACCCCAACAGCAACCCTAACCCAACCCTAAACCTAAACCTAAACCTAACCCAACACGAACCCTAACCCTAACCATAACCATAACCCTAATGATAAGAGTACCCTAACCCTAACACTAACCCTAACCCTGACCCTAACCCTAACCCAATGCTAACCCTAATCCTAACCCTGAAACTAACCCAAAGCCTAACCCTAACCCTAACCCAAACAATAAAACCTAACACAACCTTAACCCTAACACTAACACTAAACCTAATCCTATCTCTAATCCTAACCCTAGCTCTAAGCCTAACGCTAACCCTGACCCTAACCCTAACACAAACCTAACCCTAACCCTAACCCTAAGCCCTAATTGTAACCCTAACTCGAACCTTAAACCTAACCCTAACACTTACCCTAAACCAACCCTAACCCTAACACTAACCCAAACAGTAACCCTAATCCTAAGCCTTACCCTAACCCTAAGCCTAATGCTAACCCTAACCCTAACCAACCCTAACCATCACTAAACCTAACCCTAACCCTAAGGTTAACCCTAACTCAACCCTAACCCTAACCCTAACCCTCACCCTAACCCCTAACCCTAACCCTAACACTAACCCTAACACTGACCCTAACCCTAATCCAACGCTAAATTAACCCTAACCCTGACCCTAACCCAAAGCCTAACCCTAACCCTAACCTAAACAATAAAACCTAACCCAACCCTAAACCTAACAATAACACTAAACCTAATCCTATCTCTCATCCTAACCCTAGCTCTAAGCCTAACGCTAACCCTGACCCTAACCCTAACCCTAACCCTAACTCTAAACTTACACCTAATCCAACACTAAACGTAACCCTAACCCTAACTCTAAGCCTAACACTAATCTAACCCTAAACCAAAAGTTAACCCTAACCTTAACGCTAACCCTAACCCTAACCCAACCTTAATTCTAAACCTAACCCAACCCTAAACCTAACCCTAACCCGAAACCGAACCCAAACCTAACCCTAACCCTAACCCAAACACTAACCCTAACCCTAAAACCTAAACATAATGATGACCATAAACCTAACCCTAACCATAACCCGAACCAACCTTAACTCTAATCCCAACCGTAACCCTAACCCTAAGCCTAACCTGAACCCTAATCTAAACCTAACTGTAAGCCTAACCATAACCCTATCCCTAACGAACCCTAACCAACACTAAACCTAACCCTAACCCAAAGCCTAACCCTAACCCTAACCCTAACCCAAACTCTAAACTTACACCTAATCCAACACTAAACGTAACCCTAACCCTAACTCTAAGCCTAACACTAATCTAACCCTAACCCAAAAGTTAACCCTAACCTTAATGCTAACCCTAACCCTAACCCTAACCCAACCTTAATTCTAAACCTAACTCAACCCTAAACCTAACCCTAACCCGAAACCGAACCCAACACTAACCCTAACCCTAACCCAAACACTAACCCTAACCCTAACACCTAAAGCTAATCCTGATCATAAACCTAACCCTAACCTTAACCCAAACCAAGCTTAACTCTAATCCCAAACCTAAACCTAAACCTAAGACTAACCCGAACCCTAATCTAAACCTAACCGTAACCCTATCCCTAACCCTATCCCTAACGAACCCTAACCAAAACTAAACCTAACCCTTACCCTAAGCCTAACCCTAACCCAACCCTAAACCCTAACCCTAAACCTAAACTCTAACCATAACCCAACACTAACCCTAACCCTAGCCCTAACCCTGACCCATACCCTAAGCCAAAGCCTAACTCTAACCCTAACCATAACCATAACCATAACCCAAACCCAACCCTAAAAGTACCTCTAACATTTAACCTAACCCTACCCCTAATAGTAGCCCTAACCCTAACCCTAACCCTAAACCTAACCCTAACACTTACCCTAAACCAACCCTAACCCTAACACTAACCAAACAGTAACCCTAATCCTAAGCCTTACCCTAACCCTAAGCCTAAGGCTAACCCTAACTCTAACCAACCCTAACCACCACTAAACCTAACCCTAACCCTAAGGTTAACACTAACTCAACCCTAACCCTAACCCTAACCCTAACCCCTAACCCTAACCCTAACACTAACCCTAACCCTGACCCTAACCCTAACCCAACGCTAAACCTAACCCTAACCCTGACCCTAACCCAAAGCCTAACCCAAAGCCTAACCTAAACAATAAAACCTAACCCAACCCTAAACCTAACAATAACACTAAACCTAATCCTATCTCTCATCCTAAACCTAGCTCTAAGCCTAACGCTAACCCTAACCCTGACCCCTAAACCTAACCCTAACCCGAACCCTAAACCTCACCCTAACACTTACCCTAACCCAACCCTAAACCTAACCCTAACCCTAACCCCTAATCCTAACCCTAACCCGAACCATAAAACTAACCCTAACACTTTCCCTAACACAACCCTAACACTAACACTAACGCAAACCGTAACCGTAACCCTAAGCCTTACCCTAACCCTAAGCCTAACGCTAACCCTACCCTAGCACTAAGCCTAACCAACCCTAACCAAACCTAACCCTAACCCTAACCCTAGCACTTATCCTAACCAAAACCCCAGCGCCAACCCCAAACCAAAACACAACCGCAAACCCTACACTAACCCAAACCTAAACCTATCCCTAACCCTAACACTAACGCAACCCGAACCCTATCCCTAACCCTAACGCTACCCTAAACTTAACCCTAAACCTAACCCTAACCTTAAAGCCAAACCCAATCCCAAACCCCAACGGGAACCACAACCCCAACAGCAACCCTAACCCAACCCTAAACCTAAACCTAAACCTAACCCAACACGAACCCTAACCCTAAACCTAACCCTAACCTTAAAGCCAAACCCAATCCCAAACCCCAACGGGAACCACAACCCCAACAGCAACCCTAACCCAACCCTAAACCTAAACCTAAACCTAACCCAACACGAACCCTAACCCTAACAATAACCATAACCCTAATGATAAGAGTACCCTAACCCTAACACTAACCCTAACCCTGACCCTAACCCTAACCCAATGCTAACCCTAATCCTAACCCTGAAACTAACCCAAAGCCTAACCCTAACCCTAACCTAAACAATAAAACCTAACCCAACCCTAAACCTAACAATAACACTAAACCTAATCCTATCTCTCATCCTAACCCTAGCTCTAAGCCTAACGCTAACCCTGACCCTAACCCTAACCCTAACCCTAACTCTAAACTTACACCTAATCCAACACTAAACGTAACCCTAACCCTAACTCTAAGCCTAACACTAATCTAACCCTAAACCAAAAGTTAACCCTAACCTTAACGCTAACCCTAACCCTAACCCAACCTTAATTCTAAACCTAACCCAACCCTAAACCTAACCCTAACCCGAAACCGAACCCAAACCTAACCCTAACCCTAACCCAAACACTAACCCTAACCCTAACACCTAAACATAATGATGACCATAAACCTAACCCTAACCATAACCCGAACCAACCTTAACTCTAATCCCAACCGTAACCCTAACCCTAAGCCTAACCTGAACCCTAATCTAAACCTAACTGTAAGCCTAACCATAACCCTATCCCTAACGAACCCTAACCAACACTAAACCTAACCCTAACCCAAAGCCTAACCCTAACCCTAACCCTAACCCAAACTCTAAACTTACACCTAATCCAACACTAAACGTAACCCTAACCCTAACTCTAAGCCTAACACTAATCTAACCCTAACCCAAAAGTTAACCCTAACCTTAATGCTAACCCTAACTCTAACCCTAACCCAACCTTAATTCTAAACCTAACCCAACCCTAAACCTAACCCTAACCCGAAACCGAACCCAACACTAACCCTAACCCTAACCCAAACACTAACCCTAACCCTAACACCTAAACCTAATCCTGATCATAAACCTAACCCTAACCTTAACCCAAACCAAGCTTAACTCTAATCCCAAACCTAACCCTAAACCTAAGACTAACCCGAACCCTAATCTAAACCTAACCGTAACCCTATCCCTAACCCTATCCCTAACGAACCCTAACCAAAACTAAACCTAACCCTTACCCTAAGCCTAACCCTAACCCAACCCTAAACCCTAACCCTAAACCTAAACTCTAACCATAACCCAACACTAACCCTAACACTAGCCCTAACCCTGACCCATACCCTAAGCCAAAGCCTAACTCTAACCCTAACCATAACCATAACCATAACCCAAACCCAACCCTAAAAGTACCTCTAACATTTAACCTAACCCTACCCCTAATAGTAGCCCTAACCCTAACCCTAACCCTAAACCTAACCCTAACACTTACCCTAAACCAACCCTAACCCTAACACTAACCAAACAGTAACCCTAATCCTAAGCCTTACCCTAACCCTAAGCCTAAGGCTAACCCTAACTCTAACCAACCCTAACCACCACTAAACCTAACCCTAACCCTAAGGTTAACACTAACTCAACCCTAACCCTAACCCTAAACCTAACCCCTAACCCTAACCCTAACACTAACCCTAACCCTGACCCTAACCCTAACCCAACGCTAAACCTAACCCTAACCCTGACCCTAACCCAAAGCCTAACCCAAAGCCTAACCTAAACAATAAAACCTAACCCAACCCTAAACCTAACAATAACACTAAACCTAATCCTATCTCTCATCCTAAACCTAGCTCTAAGCCTAACGCTAACCCTAACCCTGACCCCTAAACCTAACCCTAACCCGAACCCTAAACCTCACCCTAACACTTACCCTAACCCAACCCTAAACCTAACCCTAACCCTAACCCCTAATCCTAACCCTAACCCGAACCATAAAACTAACCCTAACACTTTCCCTAACACAACCCTAACACTAACACTAACGCAAACCGTAACCGTAACCCTAAGCCTTACCCTAACCCTAAGCCTAACGCTAACCCTACCCTAGCACTAAGCCTAACCAACCCTAACCAAACCTAACCCTAACCCTAACCCTAGCACTTATCCTAACCAAAACCCCAGCGCCAACCCCAAACCAAAACACAACCGCAAACCCTACACTAACCCAAACCTAAACCTATCCCTAACCCTAACACTAACGCAACCCGAACCCTATCCCTAACCCTAACGCTACCCTAAACTTAACCCTAAACCTAACCCTAACCTTAAAGCCAAACCCAATCCCAAACCCCAACGGGAACCACAACCCCAACAGCAACCCTAACCCAACCCTAAACCTAAACCTAAACCTAACCCAACACGAACCCTAACCCTAACCATAACCATAACCCTAATGATAAGAGTACCCTAACCCTAACACTAACCCTAACCCTGACCCTAACCCTAACCCAATGCTAACCCTAATCCTAACCCTGAAACTAACCCAAAGCCTAACCCTAACCCTAACCCAAACAATAAAACCTAACACAACCTTAACCCTAACACTAACACTAAACCTAATCCTATCTCTAATCCTAACCCTAGCTCTAAGCCTAACGCTAACCCTGACCCTAACCCTAACACAACCCTAACCCTAACCCTAACCCTAAGCCCTAATCGTAACCCTAACTCGAACCTTAAACCTAACCCTAACACTTACCCTAAACCAACCCTAACCCTAACACTAACCCAAACAGTAACCCTAATCCTAAGCCTTACCCTAACCCTAAGCCTAATGCTAACCCTAACCCTAACCAACCCTAACCATCACTAAACCTAACCCTAACCCTAAGGTTAACCCTAACTCAACCCTAACCCTAACCCTAACCCTAACCCTAACCCCTAACCCTAACCCTAACACTAACCCTAACACTGACCCTAACCCTAATCCAACGCTAAATTAACCCTAACCCTGACCCTAACCCAAAGCCTAACCCTAACCCTAACCTAAACAATAAAACCTAACCCAACCCTAAACCTAACAATAACACTAAACCTAATCCTATCTCTCATCCTAACCCTAGCTCTAAGCCTAACGCTAACCCTGACCCTAACCCTAACCCTAACCCTAACTCTAAACTTACACCTAATCCAACACTAAACGTAACCCTAACCCTAACTCTAAGCCTAACACTAATCTAACCCTAAACCAAAAGTTAACCCTAACCTTAACGCTAACCCTAACCCTAACCTTAACCCAACTTTAATTCTAAACCTAACCCAACCCTAAACCTAACCCTAACCCGAAACCGAACCCAAACCTAACCCTAACCCTAACCCAAACACTAACCCTAACCCTAACACCTAAACATAATGATGACCATAAACCTAACCCTAACCATAACCCGAACCAACCTTAACTCTAATCCCAACCGTAACCCTAACCCTAAGCCTAACCTGAACCCTAATCTAAACCTAACTGTAAGCCTAACCATAACCCTATCCCTAACGAACCCTAACCAACACTAAACCTAACCCTAACCCAAAGCCTAACCCTAACCCTAACCCTAACCCAAACTCTAAACTTACACCTAATCCAACACTAAACGTAACCCTAACCCTAACTCTAAGCCTAACACTAATCTAACCCTAACCCAAAAGTTAACCCTAACCTTAATGCTAACCCTAACCCTAACCCTAACCCAACCTTAATTCTAAACCTAACCCAAACCTAAACCTAACCCTAACCCGAAACCGAACCCAACACTAACCCTAACCCTAACCCAAACACTAACCCTAACCCTAACACCTAAACCTAATCCTGATCATAAACCTAACCCTAACCTTAACCCAAACCAAGCTTAACTCTAATCCCAAACCTAACCCTAAACCTAAGACTAACCCGAACCCTAATCTAAACCTAACCGTAACCCTATCCCTAACCCTATCCCTAACGAACCCTAACCAAAACTAAACCTAACCCTTACCCTTAGCCTAACCCTAACCCAACCCTAAACCCTAACCCTAAACCTAAACTCTAACCATAACCCAACACTAACCCTAACACTAGCCCTAACCCTGACCCATACCCTAAGCCAAAGCCTAACTCTAACCCTAACCATAACCATAACCATAACCCAAACCCAACCCTAAAAGTACCTCTAACATTTAACCTAACCCTACCCCTAATAGTAGCCCTAAACCTAACCCTAACCCTAAACCTAACCCTAACACTTACCCTAAACCAACCCTAACCCTAACACTAACCAAACAGTAACCCTAATCCTAAGCCTTACCCTAACCCTAAGCCTAAGGCTAACCCTAACTCTAACCAACCCTAACCACCACTAAACCTAACCCTAACCCTAAGGTTAACACTAACTCAACCCTAACCCTAACCCTAACCCTAACCCCTAACCCTAACCCTAACACTAACCCTAACCCTGACCCTAACCCTAACCCAACGCTAAACCTAACCCTAACCCTGACCCTAACCCAAAGCCTAACCCTAAGCCTAACCTAAACAATAAAACCTAACCCAACCCTAAACCTAACAATAATACTAAACCTAATCCTATCTCTCATCCTAAACCTAGCTCTAAGCCTAACGCTAACCCTAACCCTGACCCCTAAACCTAACCCTAACCCGAACCCTAAACCTCACCCTAACACTTACCCTAACCCAACCCTAAACCTAACACTAACCCTAACCCCTAATCCTAACCCTAACCCGAACCATAAAATTAACCCTAACACTTTCCCTAACACAACCCTAACACTAACACTAACGCAAACCGTAACCGTAACCCTAAGCCTTACCCTAACCCTAAGCCTAACGCTAACCCTACCCTAGCACTAAGCCTAACCAACCCTAACCAAACCTAACCCTAACCCTAACCCTAGCACTTATCCTAACCAAAACCCCAGCGCCAACCCCAAACCAAAACACAACCGCAAACCCTACACTAACCCAAACCTAAACCTATCCCTAACCCTAACACTAACGCAACCCGAACCCTATCCCTAACCCTAACGCTACCCTAAACTTAACCCTAAACCTAACCCTAACCTTAAAGCCAAACCCAAACCCAAACCCCAACGGGAACCACAACCCCAACAGCAACCCTAACCCAACCCTAAACCTAAACCTAAACCTAACCCAACACGAACCCTAACCCTAACCATAACCATAACCCTAATGATAAGAGTACCCTAACCCTAACACTAACCCTAACCCTGACCCTAACCCTAACCCAATGCTAACCCTAATCCTAACCCTGAAACTAACCCAAAGCCTAACCCTAACCCTAACCCAAACAATAAAACCTAACACAACCTTAACCCTAACACTAACACTAAACCTAATCCTATCTCTAATCCTAACCCTAGCTCTAAGCCTAACGCTAACCCTGACCCTAACCCTAACACAACCCTAACCCTAACCCTAACCCTAAGCCCTAATCGTAACCCTAACTCGAACCTTAAACCTAACCCTAACACTTACCCTAAACCAACCCTAACCCTAACACTAACCCAAACAGTAACCCTAATCCTAAGCCTTACCCTAACCCTAAGCCTAATGCTAACCCTAACCCTAACGAACCCTAACCATCACTAAACCTAACCCTAACCCTAAGGGTAACCCTAACTCAACCCTAACCCTAACCCTAACCCTAACCCTAACCCCTAACCCTAACCCTAACACTAACCCTAACCCTGACCCTAACCCTAATCCAACGCTAAATTAACCCTAACCCTGACCCTAACCCAAAGCCTAACCCTAACCCTAACCTAAACAATAAAACCTAACCCAACCCTAAACCTAACAATAACACTAAACCTAATCCTATCTCTCATCCTAACCCTAGCTCTAAGCCTAACGCTAACCCTGACCCTAACCCTAACCCTAACCCTAACTCTAAACTTACACCTAATCCAACACTAAACGTAACCCTAACCCTAACTCTAAGCCTAACACTAATCTAACACTAAACCAAAAGTTAACCCTAACCTTAACGCTAACCCTAACCCTAACCCTAACCCAACTTTAATTCTAAACCTAACCCAACCCTAATCCGAACCCTAACCCGAAACCGAACCCAAACCTAACCCTAACCCTAACCCAAACACTAACCCTAACCCTAACACCTAAACATAATGATGACCATAAACCTAACCCTAACCATAACCTGAACCAACCTTAACACTAATCCCAACCGTAACCCTAACCCTAAGCCTAACATGAACCCTAATCTAAACCTAACTGTAAGCCTAACCATAACCCTATACCTAACGAACCCTAACCAACACTAAACCTAACCCTAACCCAAAGCCTAACCCTAACCCTAACCCTAACCCAAACTCTAAACTTACACCTAATCCAACACTAAACGTAACCCTAACCCTAACTCTAAGCCTAACACTAATCTAACCCTAACCCAAAAGTTAACCCTAACCTTAATGCTAACCCTAACCCTAACCCTAACCCAACCTTAATTCTAAACCTAACCCAACCCTAAACCTAACCCTAACCCGAAACCGAACCCAACACTAACCCTAACCCTAACCCAAACACTAACCCTAACCCTAACACCTAAACCTAATCCTGATCATAAACCTAACCCTAACCTTAACCCAAACCAAGCTTAACTCTAATCCCAAACCTAACCCTAAACCTAAGACTAACCCGAACCCTAATCTAAACCTAACCGTAACCCTATCCCTAACCCTATCCCTAACGAACCCTAACCAAAACTAAACCTAACCCTTACCCTAAGCCTAACCCTAACCCAACCCTAAACCCTAACCCTAAACCTAAACTCTAACCATAACCCAACACTAACCCTAACCCTAGCCCTAACCCTGACCCATACCCTTAGCCAAAGCCTAACTCTAACCCTAACCATAACCATAACCATAACCCAAACCCAACCCTAAAAGTACCTCTAACATTTAACCTAACCCTACCCCTAATAGTAGCCCTAACCCTAACCCTAACCCTAAACCTAACCCTAACACTTACCCTAAACCAACCCTAACCCTAACACTAACCAAACAGTAACCCTAATCCTAAGCCTTACCCTAACCCTAAGCCTAAGGCTAACCCTAACTCTAACCAACCCTAACCACCACTAAACCTAACCCTAACCCTAAGGTTAACACTAACTCAACCCTAACCCTAACCCTAACCCTAACCCCTAACCCTAACCCTAACACTAACCCTAAATCTGACCCTAACCCTAACCCAACGCTAAACCTAACCCTAACCCTGACCCTAACCCAAAGCCTAACCCTAAGCCTAACCTAAACAATAAAACCTAACCCAACCCTAAACCTAACAATAACACTAAACCTAATCCTATCTCTCATCCTAACCCTAGCTCTAAGCCTAACGCTAACCCTGACCCTAACCCTAACCCTAACCCTAACCCTAACCCTAACTTTAAACTTACACCTAATACAACACTAAACGTAACCCTATCCCTAACTCTAAGACTAACACTAATCTAACCCTAACCCAAAAGTTAACCCTAACCTTAACGCTAACCCTAACCCTAACCCTAACCCAACCTTAATTCTAAACCTAACCCAACCCTAAACCTAACCCTAACCCAAAACCGAACCCAACCCTAACCCTAACCCTAACCCAAACACTAACCCTAACCCTAACACCTAAACATAATGATGACCATAAACCTAACCCTAACCATAACCCGAACCAACCTAAACTCTAATCCCAACCGTAAACCTAACCCTAAGCCTAACCCGAACCCTAATCTAAACCTAACTGTAAGCCTAACCATAACCCTATCCCTAACGAACCATAACCAACACTAAACCAAACCCTAACCCTAAGCCTAACCCTAAACCAACCCTAAACCCTAACCCTAAACCTAAATTTTAACCATAACCCAACACTAACCCTAACCCTAACCCTAACCCTTACGCTAAGCCTAAACCTAACCCTAACCATAACCAAACACTAACACTAACCCTATCCCTAATACTAACACAACCCTAACCCTAAACCTAACCCTAAGCCAAACGTAACCCTAAACCTAACCATAACCATAACCCAATAATATTAATACCAGCCCAAACCCTAACCCTAACCCTAACTCTAAATCTAACCCTAACACAACCCTAACCCTAAACCTAAACCTAACCCTAACTCTAATGCTAGTCCTAACCCTAAAACTGACTCTGATTTTCACCCTAACGCTAACCCAAATTATCACCCTAACTCTAACTCAATCCTAACCCTAACCTAACCCTCACCCTCACCCTAACACCAACCCCAAGGCTAACCCTAACCCTAACCCTAACTCTAACCCAACACTAATCCTAACCCTAGCCCTAACCCTAAACCTAAACCTAACCTAACCTTAACCCTAAACTGAAAGCTACACGTAACCTGAGCCCTAAACCTAAATATTACCCTAAACCTCCAACACTAACAATAACCATCAAACCCTAAGCCTAAACCTAACCCTAGCCCTAACCCTAACCCTAACCCTTACCCCCACCCAAAGCCTAACCACAACTCTAACCCTAACCTTAAAATAACCCTAACCATAACCGTAACACTAACTCTAAACTTACACCTAATCCAACACTAACTAAATGTAACACTTATCCTAACTCTAAGCCTAACCCTAATCTAACCCTAACGCAAACGTTAACACAAACCTTAACGCTAACCCTAACCCTAACCCTAACCCAACCTTAATTCAAAACCTAACCCAACCCTAAACCTAACCCTAACCCGAAACCGAACCCTACCCTATACCTAACCCTAACCCAAACATTAACCCTAACCCTAACACCTATACCTAATGATGACCGTAAAACTAACCCTAACCCTAACCCAAACCAACCTTAACTCTAATCCCAACCATAACCCTAACCCTAAGCCTAACTTGAACCCTAATTTAAACCTAACTGTAACCATAACACTAACCCTATCCCTAAAGAACCCTAACCAACACTAAACCAAACCCTAAGCCTAAGCCTAACCCTAACCCAACACTAACCCTAACTCTAAACCTAACACCTAACCCTAACCCTAACACTAACCCTAACCCTAAACCCAACCCTAAACCCTCACCATAACTCTAACCTTAAACCTAACCCTAACCCTTATGCTAAGCCTAACCCTAACCCTAAACCTAACCCAACCCTATACCTAACCCTAACCCAAACCCTAACACTAACCCTAACACCTAAACCTAATGCTAACCATAAACTTAACCCTATCCCTAACCCAACCCAACCTTAACTCGTTTCCTACCCTAACCCAAACTCTAACCCTAAACCTAAACCTAAACCTAAACCTCAACCTAACCCTAACCCAAACCTAAACCTAAATGTAACCGTAACCCTAACCTTAAGCCTACCACTAACCAACCCTAACCATCACTAAACCTAACCCTAACACTAAGGCTAACCCTAACCGAACCCTAACCCTAAACCTATCCCTAACCCTAACACTAACCCAACCCTAACGCTATCCCTAGCCCTAACCCTACCCTAACCCTAACCATAACCATAACCCTAAACCTAACCCTAAACTTAAACCCAAACCCAACCCCAACCCCAACCTGAACCACAACCCCAACAGCAACCCTAACCCTAACCCTAAACCTAAACTAACACGAACCCTAACCCTAACCATAACCATAACCCTAATGATAAGAGTACCCTAACCCTAACACTAACCCTAAACCTGACCCTAACCCTAACCCAACGCTAACCCTAATCCTAAACCTGACCCTAACTGAAAGCCTAACCTTAACCCTAACCCAAACAATAAAACCTAACCCAACCCTAACCCTAACAGTAACACTAAACCTAATCCTATCTCTAATCCTAACCCTAGCTCTAAGCCTAACGCTAACCCTGACCCTAACCCTAACCCTAAGCAAACCCGAAACCCTAACCCTAACCCTAACCCTAACTCCTAATCGTAACCCTAACTCGAACCCTAACCCAAACCCTAACACTTACCGTAAACCAACCCTAACCATAACACTAACCCAAACCGTAACCCTAACCCTAAGCCTTACCCTAACCCTAAGCCTAATGCTAACCCTAAGCCTAACCAACCCTAACAATCACTAAACCTAACCCTAAACCTAAGGTTAACCCTAACTCAAACCTAACCCTAACACTAACCCTAACCCCTAACCCTAACCCTAACACTAATCCTAACCCTGACCCTAACCCTAACCCAACGCTAACCCTAACCCTAACCATAAACCTAACCCTAACCAAACCCTTACACTAACCCTATCCCTAATACTAACACAACCCTAACCCTAAACCTAACCTTAAGCCAAACGTAACCCTAACACTAACCATAACCATAACCCAATAATATTAATCCTAGCCCGAACCCTAACCCTAACCCTAACCCTAAACCTAACCATAACACAACCCTAACCCTAAACCTAAACCTAACCCTAACTCTACGGCTAGCCCTAACCCTGAACCTAACCCTGATTCTCACGCCAACCCTAACCCTAATTCTCACACTAACTCTAACCCAATCCTAATCCTAACTTAACCCTCACCCTTACCTAACACTAACCCCAAGGCTAACCCTAACCCTAACTCTAACCCAACACTAATCCTAACCCTAGCCCTAACGCTAAACCTAAACCTAACCTAACACTAACCCTAAACCGAACACTACACCTGACCTGAGCCCTAACCCTAAATTTTACCCTAAACCTCCAACACTAACCCTAACCCTAACCATAAGCATAACCATAACACTAACTCTAAACTTACACCTAATCCAACACTAAACGTAACTCTAACCCTTACTCTAAGCCTAACCCTAATCTAACCTTAAACCAAACGTTAACCATAACCTTAACGCTATCCCTAACCCTAACCCAAACCCAACCTTAATTCTAAACCTAACCCAACCCTAAACCTAACCCCAACCCAAAACCGAACCCAACACTATACCTAACCCAAACACTAACCCTAACCCTAACACCTAAACCTAATGATGACCATAAACCTAACTCTAACCCTAACCTGAACCAACATTAACTCTAATCCCAACCATAACCCTAACCCTAAGCCTAACCTGAACCCTAATCTAAACCTAACTGTAAGCCTAACCATAACCCTATCCCTAACGAACCCTAACCAACACTAAACCTAACCCTAACCCTAAGACTAACCCTAACCCAACCCTAACCGTAACTCTAAAGCTAACACTGAACCCTAACCCTAACACTAACCCTAACCCTAAACCCAACCCTAAACCCTCACCCTAACTCTAACACTAAACTTAAACCTAACCCTTATGCTAAGCTTAACCCTAACCCTAAACCTAACCAAACCCTATACCTAACCCTAACATAAACCCTAACACTAACCCTAACACCTAAACCTAATACTAATCATAAACTTAACCCTATCCCTAACCCAACCAAACCTTAACTCTATTCCTGCCCTAACTCAAACTCTAACCCTAAACCTAAACCAAAACCTCAACATAACCCTAAACCTAACCTAAACCTAAATAAAAAACGTAACCCTAACTTTAAGCCTACTCCTAACCAACCCTAACCATCACTAAACGTAAACCAAACCCAAGCCTAACCCTAACCCTAACCCTGACCCCTAAACCTAAACCTAACACTAACCCTAACCCTGACCCTAACCCTACCCCAACGCTAACCCTAACCCTAACCCTAAACCTAAACCAAAGCCTAAACCTAACCCTAAACCAAACAATAAAACCTAACCCAAACCTAACCCTAACACTAACACTAAACCTAATCCTATCTCTAATCCTAACCCTTGCTCTAAGCGTAACGCTAACAATAACCCTGACCCCTAAACATAACCCTAACCCGAACCCTAACCCTCACCCTAACACTTACCCTAACCCAACCCTAACCCTAACCCTAACCCTAACCCCTAATCCTAACCCTAACCCGAACCCTAAAACTAACCCTACCACTTACCCTAACACAACCCTAACACTAACACTAACCCAAACCGTAACCCTAACCCTAAGCCTTAACCTAACCCTAAGCCTAACGCTAACCCTACCCTAGCACTAAGCCTAACCAACCCTAACCCAAGCACTTATCCTAACCAAAACCCCAGCGCCAACCCCAAACCAAAACACAACCGAAAACCATACACTAACCCAACCCTAAACCTATCCCTAACCCTAACACTAACGCAAACCTAACCCTATCCCTAACCCTAACCCTACCCTAAACCTAACCTTAAACCTAACCCTAACCTTAAAGCCAAACCCAATCCCAAACCCCAACGGGAACCACAACCCCAACAGCAACACTAACCCAACCCTAAACCTAACCCTAAACCTAACCCAACACGAACCCTAACCTTAACCATAACCATAACCCTAATGATAAGAGTACCCTAACCCTAACACTAACCCTAACCCTGACCCTAACCCTAACCCAATGCTAACCCTAATCCTAACCCTGAACCTAACCCAAAGCCTAACCCTAACCCTAACCCAAACAATAAAACCTAACCCAACCCTAACCCTAACACTAACACTAAACCTAATCCTATCTCTACTCCTAACCCTAGCTCTAAGCCTAATGCTAACCCTGACCCTAACCCTAACACAACCCTCACCCTAAACTTAACCCTAAGCCCTAATTGTAACCCTAACTCGAACCTTAAACCTAACCCTAACACTTATCCTAAACCAACCCTAACCCTAACACTAACACAAACAGTAACCCTAATCCTAAGCCTTACCCTAACCCTAAGCCTACTGCTAACCCTAACCCTAACCAACCCTAACCATCACTAAACCTAACCGTAACCCTAAGGTTAACCCTAACTCAACCCTAACCCTAACCCTAACACTAACCCTAACCCCTAACCCTAACCCTAACACTAACTCTAACACTGACCCTAACCCTAACCCAACGCTAAACCTAACCCTAACCCTGACCCTAACACAAAGCCTACCCCTAACCCTAACCTAAACAATAAAACCTAACCCAACCCTAAACCTAACAATAACACTAAACCTAATCCTATCTCTCATCCTAACCCTAGCTCTAAGCCTAACGCTAACCCTGACCCTAACCCTAACCCTAACCCTAACCCTAACTCTAAACTTACACCTAATCCAACACTAAACGTAACCCTAACCCTAACTCTAAGCCTAACACTAATCTAACCCTAACCCAAAAGTTAACCCTAACCTTAACGCTAACCCTAACCCTAACCCTAACCCAACCTTAATTCTAAACCTAACCCAACCCTAAACCTAACCCTAACCCGAAACCGAACCCAACCCTAACCCTAACCCTAACCCAAACACTAACCCTAACCCTAACACCTAAACATAATGATGACCATAAACCTAACAATAACCATAACCCGAACCAACCTTAACTCTAATCCCAAACGTAACCCTAACCCTAAGCCTAACCTGAACCCTAATCTAAACCTAACTGTAAGCCTAACCATAACCCTATCCCTAACGAACCCTAACCAACACTAAACCTAACCCTAACACTAAGCCTAACCCTAACCCAACACTAACCCTAACTCTAAACCTAACACCTAACCCTAACCCTAACCCTAACACTAACCCTAACCCTAACCCTAACCCCAACCCTAAACCCTCACCCTAACTCTAACACTAAACCTAAACCTAACCCTTATGCTAAGCCTAACCCTAACCCTAAACCTAACCAAACCCTATACCTAACCCTAACACAAATCCTAACAACTAACCCTAACTCCTAAACCTAATGCTAACCATAAATTAACCCTATCTCTAACCCAACCCAACCTTAATTCTATTCCTACATTAACCCAAACTCTAACCCTAAACCTAAACCTAAACCTAACCCTCAACCTAACCCTAACACTAAACTAAACCTAAATGTAACCGTAACCCTAACCTTAAGCCTACACCTAACCAACCCTAACCATCACTAAACCTAACCCTAACCCTAAGGCTAACCCTAACCCAAACCTAACCCTAACCCTAACCCTAACCCTTAACCCTAAACCTAACACTAAACCCTAACCCGGACCCTAACCCTACCCCAACGTTAACCATAACCCTAAACATGACCCTAACCCAAAGCCTAACCCTAACCCTAACACAAACAATAAAACCTAACACAACCCTAACCCTAACACTATCATTAAACATAATCCTATCTCTAATCCTAACCCTAGCTCTAAGACTAACGCTAACCCTGACCCTAACCCTAACCCTAACCCAACCCAAACCCTAACCCTAACCCTAACCGTAACCCCTAATCCTAACGCTAACTCGAACCCTGAACCTAACCCTAACACTTACCCTAACTCAACCCTAACCCTAACACTAACCCAAACCGTAACTCTAACCCTAAGCCTTACCCTAACCCTAAGCCTAATGCTAACCCTAACCCTAACACTAAGCCTAACCTACCCTAACCAAACCTAACCCTAAACCTAGCCCTAACCCTAGCACTTACCCTAACCCAAATCCCAACGCCAACCCAAACCGAAACACAACTACAAACCCTAACCTAACCCAACCCAAAACCTATCCCTAACCCTAACACTAACCCAACCCTAACCCTATCCCTAACACTAACCCTACACTAAACCTAACCCTAAACCTAACCCTAACCTTAAACCCAAACCCCGCCAACCCCAACCTGAACCACAACCCAAACAGCAACCCTAACCCAACCCTAACCCTAACCCTAAACCTAATCCAACACGAACCCTAACCCTAACCATAACCATAACCCTAATGATAAGAGTACCCTAACCCTAATGCTACACTTACCCTACCATAGGCCTAAACCTAACCCTAACCCTAACCCTAACCGTAACACAACCCTGACACTAAACCTAACTCTATATGTAATCCTATCTCAAACCTAAGCCTAAGCCTAAGCCTATCCCTAAACCGAACCACCCGAAACCAACCCTAAATTAACCCTAAACTTAAAGCTAACCAAAAGCCTAACCCGAACCCTAACCTGAAACCCAACCCTAACCCTAAACGTAAGTCTAACCCTAACCCTAACCCTAAACCTAACCCTAACACTAACCCTACCCTACACATAAACCTAAGCCTAACACTTACCCTAACCAACCCTAACCAAATCTAAACAGTACCCTAACCCTAACCCTATCCCTACACCTTGCCGTAAACCTATCGCCAACCACAAACACAAACCTAACCCCAATCACAACCCTAACCATAACCCGAAACATAACACTAACACTAATGAAACCCTAACCCTAACACTAAATCTAACCATAACCCTAACCTTAACCCTAACCCTCACCCTAACCTAACACAAAACCTAACACAAACGTAACCCTAACCCTAGCCGTAACCCTAACACTAACCCAAACCGAACCCTAATACTAACATTAACCCAAACATAACCCAAAACATAACCCTAACCCTAACCCTAACCCTAAACCTAACCCTAACCCTAACCCAAACCCAACCATAAACCTAACCATAACCCTAACCATAACCCAATAACACTAACCCTAACCCTAAGCCAACCCTAATTCTAAACTTAACCCAACACTAAACCTAACTCTAACCCGAAACCGAACCCAACCCTATACCTAACCCTAACCCAAACACTAACCCTAACTCTAACACCTAAACCTAATCCTGATCATAAACCTAACCCTAACCTTAACCCAAACCAAGCTTAACTCTAATCCCAAACCTAACCCTAAACCTAAGACTAACCCGAACCCTAATCTAAACCTAACCGTAACCCTATCCCTAACCCTATCCCTAACGAACCCTAACCAAAACTAAACCTAACCCTTACCCTAAGCCTAACCCTAACCCAACCCTAAACCCTAACCCTAAACCTAAACTCTAACCATAACCCAACACTAACCCTAACCCTAGCCCTAACCCTGACCCATACCCTAAGCCAAAGCCTAACTCTAACCCTAACCATAACCATAACCATAACCCAAACCCAACCCTAAAAGTACCTCTAACATTTAACCTAACTCTACCCCTAATAGTAGCCCTAACCCTAACCCTAACCCTAAACCTAAACCTAACACTTACCCTAAACCAACCCTAACCCTAAAACTAACCAAACAGTAACCCTAATCCTAAGCCTTACCCTAACCCTAAGCCTAAGGCTAACCCGAACTCTAACCAACCCTAACCATCACTAAACCTAACCCTAACCCTAAGGTTAACACTAACTCAACCCTAACCCTAACCCTAACCCTAACCCCTAACCCTAACCCTAACACTAACCCTAACCCTGACCCTAACCCTAACCCAACGCTAAACCTAACCCTAACCCTGACCCTAACCCTAACCCTAACCCTAACTCTAAACTTACACCTAATCCAACACTAAACGTAACCCTAACCCTAACTCTAAGCCTAACACTAATCTAACCCTAACACAAAAGTTAACCCTAACCTTAACGCTAACCCTAAACCTAACCCTAACCCAACCTTAATTCTAAAACTAACCCAACCCTAAACCTAACCCTAACCCGAAACCGAACCCAACCCTAACCCTAACCCTAACCCAACACTAACCCTAACCCCAACACCTAAACATAATGATGACCATAAACCTAACCCTAACCATAACCCGAACCAACCTTAACTCTAATCCCAACCGTAACCCTAACCCTAAGCCTAACCTGAACCCTAATCTAAACCTAACTGTAAGCCTAACCATAACCCTATCCCTAACGAACCCTAACCAACACTAAACCTAACCCTAACCCAAAGCCTAACCCTAACCCTAACCCTAACCCAAACTCTAAACTTACACCTAATCCAACACTAAACGTAACCCTAACCCTAACTCTAAGCCTAACACTAATCTAACCCTAACCCAAAAGTTAACCCAAACCTTAATGCTAACCCTAACCCTAACCCTAACCCAACCTTAATTCTAAACCTAACCCAACCCTAAACCTAACCCTAACCCGAAACCGAACCCAACACTAACCCTAACCCTAACCCAAACACTAACCCTAACCCTAACACCTAAACATAATGATGACCGTAAACCTAACCCTAACTATAACCCGAAACAACCTTAACTCTAATCCCAACCGTAACCCTAACCCTAAGCCTAACCTGAACCCTAATTAAAACCTAACTGTGAGCCTAACCATAACCCTATCCCTAACGAACCCTAACCAACACTAAACCAAACCCTAACCCTAAGCCTAACCCTAACCCAACACTAACCCTAACTCTAAACCTAACACCTAACCCTAACCCTAACACTAACCCTAACCCTAAACCCAACCCTAAACCCTCACCCTAAATCTAACACTAAACCTAAACCTAACCCTTATGCTAAGCCTAACCCTAACCCTAAACCTAACGAAACCCTATACCTAACCCTAACACAAAGCCTAACAACTAACCCTAACTCCTAAACCTAATGCTAACCATAAACTTAACCCTATCCCTAACCCAACCCAACCTTAATTCTATTCCTACATTAACCCAAACTCTAACCCTAAACCTTAACCTAAACCTAACCCTCAACCTAACCCTAACCTTAAACTAAACCTAAATGTAACCGTAACCCTAACCTTAAGCTTACCCCTAACCAACCCTAACCATCACTAAACCTAACCCTAACCCTAAGGCTAACCCTAACCCAAACCTAACCCTAACCCTAACCCTAACCCTTAACCCTAAACCTAACACTAACCCTAACCCTGACCCTAACCCTACCCCAACGTTAACCCTAACCCTAAACCTGACCCTAACCCAAAGCCTAACCCTAACCCTAACCCAAACAATAAAACCTAACACAACCGTAACCCTAACACTATCACTAAACATAATCCTATCTCTAATCCTAACCCTAGCTCTAAGACTAACGCTAACCCTGACCCTAACCCTAACCCTAACCCAACCCTAACCCTAATCCTAACCCTAACCGTAACCCCTAATCCTAACGCTAACTCGAACCCTAACCCTAAACCAAACACTTACCCTAACTCAACCCTAACCCTAACACTAATCCAAACCGTAACTCTAACCCTAAGCCTTACCGGAACCCTAAGCCTAATGCTAACCCTAACCCTAAAACTAAGCCTAACCAACCCTAACCAAACCTAACCCTAACCCTAGCCCTAACCCTAGCACTTACCCTAACCCAAATCCCAATGCCAACCCCAAACCGAAACACAACCGCAAACCCTAACCTAACCCAACCCAAAACCTATCCCTAACCCTAACACTAACCCAACCCTAACCATATCCCTAACCCTAACCCTACACTAAACCTAACCCTAAACCTAACCCTAACCTTAAACACAAACCCAACCCCAACCCCAACCTGAACCACAACCCAAACAGCAAACCTAATCCAACCCTAAACCTAACCCTAAACCTAACCCAACACGAACCCTAACCCTAACCATAACCATAACCCTAACGATAAGAGTACCCTAACCCTAACGCTACACTTACCCTACCATAGGCCTAAACCTAACCCTAACCCTAACCCTAACCGTAACACAACCCTGACACTAAACCTAACTCTAAATGTAACCCTAACTCTAAACCTAAGCCTAAGCCTAAGCCTATCACTAAACCTAACCACCCGAAACCAACCCTAAATTAACCCTAAACTTAAAGCTAACCAAAAGCTTAACCCTAACCCTAACCTGAAACCCAACACTAACCCTAAACGTAAATCTAACCCTAACCCTAACCCTAAAACTAACCCTAACACTAACGCTACCCTACACATAAACCTAAGCCTAACACTTACCTTAACCAACCCTAACCAAATCTAAACCGTACCCTAACCCTAAACCTATCCCTAAACCTTGCCGTAAACCTATCGCCAACCACAAACACAAACCTAACCCCAACCCCAACCCTAACCATAACCCGAACCATAACACTAACACTAATGAAACCCTAACCCTAACACTAACACTAACCATAACCCTAACCTTAACCCTAACCCTAACCCTAAACTAACACAAAACCTAACCCAAAAGTAACCCTAACCCTAGCTGTAACCCTAACGCTAACCCAAACCGAACCCTAATACTAACATTAACCCAAACATAACCCAAAACATAACCCTAACCCTAACCCTAAACCTAACCCTAACCCTAACCCTAACCCAAACCCAACCATAAACCTAACCATAACCCTAACCATAACCCAATAACACTAACCCTAACCCTAACCCAACCCTAATTCTAAACCTAACCCCACCCTAAACCTAACTCTAAACCAAAACCGAACCCAACCCTATACCTAACGCAAACCCAAACACTAACCCTAACCCTAACACCTAAACCTAATGCTGATCATAAACCTAACCCTAACCTTAACCCAAACCAACCTTAACTCTAATCCCAAACCTAACCCTAACCCTAAGACTAACCCTAACCCAACCCTAAACCCTAACCCTAAACCTAAACTCTAACCATAACCCAACACTAACCCTAACCCTAACCCTATCCCTGACCCATACCCTAAGCCATAGCCTAACCCTAACCCTAACCATAACCATAACCATAACCCAAACCCAATCCTAAAAGTACCTCTAACATTTAACCTAACCCTACCCCTAATAGTAGCCCTAACCCTAACCCTAAACCTAAACCTAACCCTAACACTTACCCTAAAACAACCCTAACCCTAACACTAACCAAACTTTAACCCTAATCCTAAGCCTTACCCTAACCCTAAGCCTAAGGCTAACCCTAACTCTAACCAACCCTAACCATCACTAAACCTAACCCTAACCCTAAGGTTAACACTAAATCAACCCTAACCCTAACCCTAACCCTAACCCCTAACCCTAACCCTAACACTAACCCTAACCCTGACCCTAACCCTAACCCAACGCTAAACCTAACCCTAACCCTGACCCTAACCCAAAGCCTAACCCTAACCCTAACCTAAACAATAAAACCTAACCCAACCCTAAACATAACAATAACACTAAACCTAATCCTATCTCTCATCCTAAACCTAGCTCTAAGCCTAACGCTAACCCTAACCCTGACCCCTAAACCTAACCCTAACCCGAACCCTAAACCTCACCCTAACACTTACCCTAACCCAACCCTAAACCTAACCCTAACCCTAACCCCTAATCCTAACCCTAACCCGAACCATAAAACTAACCCTAACACTTTCCCTAACACAACCCTAACACTAACACTAACGCAAACCGTAACCGTAACCCTAAGCCTTACCCTAACCCTAAGCCTAACGCTAACCCTACCCTAGCACTAAGCCTAACCAACCCTAACCAAACCTAACCCTAACCCTAACCCTAGCACTTATCCTAACCAAAACCCCAGCGCCAACCCCAAACCAAAACACAACCGCAAACCCTACACTAACCCAAACCTAAACCTATCCCTAACCCTAACACTAACGCAACCCGAACCCTATCCCTAACCCTAACGCTACCCTAAACTTAACCCTAAACCTAACCCTAACCTTAAAGCCAAACCCAATCCCAAACCCCAACGGGAACCACAACCCCAACAGCAACCCTAACCCAACCCTAAACCTAAACCTAAACCTAACCCAACACGAACCCTAACCCTAACCCTAACCATAACCATAACCCTAATGATAAGAGTACCCTAACCCTAACACTAACCCTAACCCTGACCCTAACCCTAACCCTAACCCAATGCTAACCCTAATCCTAACCCTGAAACTAACACAAAGCCTAACCCTAACCCTAACCCAAACAATAAAACCTAACACAACCTTAACCCTAACACTAACACTAAACCTAATCCTATCTCTAATCCTAACCCTAGCTCTAAGCCTAACGCTAACCCTGACCCTAACCCTAACACAACCCTAACCCTAAGCCCTAATCGTAACCCTAACTCGAACCTTAAACCTAACCCTAACACTTACCCTAAACCAACCCTAACCCTAACACTAACCCAAACAGTAACCCTAATCCTAAGCCTTACCCTAACCCTAAGCCTAATGCTAACCCTAACCCTAACCAACCCTAACCATCACTAAACCTAACCCTAACCCTAAGGTTAACCCTAACTCAACCCTAACCCTAACCCTAACCCTAACCCTAACCCCTAACCCTAACCCTAACACTAACCCTAACCCTGACCCTAACCCTAATCCAACGCTAAATTAACCCTAACCCTGACCCTAACCCAAAGCCTAACCCTAACCCTAACCTAAACAATAAAACCTAACCCAACCCTAATCCTAACAATAACACTAAACCTAATCCTATCTCTCATCCTAACCCTAGCTCTAAGCCTAACGCTAACCCTGACCCTAACCCTAACCCTAACCCTAACTCTAAACTTACACCTAATCCAACACTAAACGTAACCCTAACCCTAACTCTAAGCCTAACACTAATCTAACCCTAAACCAAAAGTTAACCCTAACCTTAATGCTAACCCTAACCCTAACCCTAACCCAACCTTAATTCTAAACCTAACCCAACCCTAAACCTAACCCTAACCCGAAACCGAACCCAACACTAACCCTAACCCTAACCCAAACACTAACCCTAACCCTAACACCTAAACCTAATCCTGATCATAAACCTAACCCTAACCTTAACCCAAACCAAGCTTAACTCTAATCCCAAACCTAACCCTAAACCTAAGACTAACCCGAACCCTAATCTAAACCTAACCGTAACACTATCCCTAACCCTATCCCTAACGAACCCTAACCAAAACTAAACCTAACCCTTACCCTAAGCCTAACCCTAACCCAACCCTAAACCCTAACCCTAAACCTAACCTCTAACCATAACCCAACACTAACCCTAACCCTAGCCCTAACCCTGAACCATACCCTAAGCCAAAGCCTAACTCTAACCCTAAGCATAACCATAACCATAACCCAAACCCAACCCTTAAAGTACCTCTAACATTTAACCTAACCCTACCCCTAATAGTAGCCCTAACCCTAACCCTAACCCTAAACCTAACCCTAACACTTACCCTAAACCAACCCTAACCCTAACACTAACCAAACAGTAACCCTAATCCTAAGCCTTACCCTAACCCTAAGCCTAAGGCTAACCCTAACTCTAACCAACCCTAACCATCACTAAACCTAACCCTAACCCTAAGGTTAACACTAACTCAACCCTAACCCTAACCCTAACCCTAACCCCTAACCCTAACCCTAACACTAACCCTAACCCTGACCCTAACCCTAACCCAACGCTAAACCTAACCCTAACCCTGACCCTAACCCAAAGCCTAACCCTAAGCCTAACCTAAACAATAAAACCTAACCCAACCCTAAACCTAACAATAACACTAAACCTAATCCTATCTCTCATCCTAAACCTAGCTCTAAGCCTAACGCTAACCCTAACCCTGACCCCTAAACCTAACCCTAACCCGAACCCTAAACCTCACCCTAACACTTACCCTAACCCAACCCTAAACCTAACCCTAACCCTAACCCCTAATCCTAACCCTAACCCGAACCATAAAACTAACCCTAACACTTTCCCTAACACAACCCTAACACTAACACTAACGCAAACCGTAACCGTAACCCTAAGCCTTACCCTAACCCTAAGCCTAATGCTAACCCTACCCTAGCACTAAGCCTAACCAACCCTAACCAAACCTAACCCTAACCCTAACCCTAGCACTTATCCTAACCAAAACCCCAGCGCCAACCCCAAACCAAAACACAACCGCAAACCCTACACTAACCCAAACCTAAACCTATCCCTAACCCTAACACTAACGCAACCCGAACCCTATCCCTAACCCTAACGCTACCCTAAACTTAACCCTAAACCTAACCCTAACCTTAAAGCCAAACCCAAACCCAAACCCCAACGGGAACCACAACGCCAACAGCAACCCTAACCCAACCCTAAACCTAAACCTAAACCTAACCCAACACGAACCCTAACCCTAACCATAACCATAACCCTAATGATAAGAGTACCCTAACCCTAACACTAACCCTAACCCTGACCCTAACCCTAACCCAATGCTAACCCTAATCCTAACCCTGAAACTAACCCAAAGCCTAACCCTAACCCTAACCCAAACAATAAAACCTAACACAACCTTAACCCTAACACTAACACTAAACCTAATCCTATCTCTAATCCTAACCCTAGCTCTAAGCCTAACGCTAACCCTGACCCTAACCCTAACACAACCCTAACCCTAAGCCCTAATCGTAACCCTAACTCGAACCTTAAACCTAACCCTAACACTTACCCTAAACCAACCCTAACCCTAACACTAACCCAAACAGTAACCCTAATCCTAAGCCTTACCCTAACCCTAAGCCTAATGCTAACCCTAACCCTAACGAACCCTAACCATCACTAAACCTAACCCTAACCCTAAGGTTAACCCTAAATCAACCCTAACCCTAACCCTAACCCTAACCCTAACCCCTAACCCTAACCCTAACACTAACCCTAACCCTGACCCTAACCCTAATCCAACGCTAAATTAACCCTAACCCTGACCCTAACCCAAAGCCTAACCCTAACCCTAACCTAAACAATAAAACCTTACCCAACCCTAAACCTAACAATAACACTAAACCTAATCCTATCTCTCATCCTAACCCTAGCTCTAAGCCTAACGCTAACCCTGACCCTAACCCTAACCCTAACCCTAACTCTAAACTTACACCTAATCCAACACTAAACGTAACCCTAACCCTAACTCTAAGCCTAACACTAATCTAACACTAAACCAAAAGTTAACCCTAACCTTAACGCTAACCCTAACCCTAACCCTAACCCAACTTTAATTCTAAACCTAACCCAACCCTAAACCTAACCCTAACCCGAAACCGAACCCAAACCTAACCCTAACCCTAACCCAAACACTAACCCTAACCCTAACACCTAAACATAATGATGACCATAAACCTAACCCTAACCATAACCCGAACCAACCTTAACACTAATCCCAACCGTAACCCTAACCCTAAGCCTAACCTGAACCCTAATCTAAACCTAACTGTAAGCCTAACCATAACCCTATCCCTAACGAACCCTAACCAACACTAAACCTAACCCTAACCCAAAGCCTAACCCTAACCCTAACCCTAACCCAAACTCTAAACTTACACCTAATCCAACACTAAACGTAACCCTAACCCTAACTCTAAGCCTAACACTAATCTAACCCTAACCCAAAAGTTAACCCTAACCTTAATGCTAACCCTAACCCTAACCCTAACCCAACCTTAATTCTAAACCTAACCCAACCCTAAACCTAACCCTAACCCGAAACCGAACCCAACACTAACCCTAACCCTAACCCAAACACTAACCCTAACCCTAACACCTAAACCTAATCCTGATCATAAACCTAACCCTAACCTTAACCCAAACCAAGCTTAACTCTAATCCCAAACCTAACCCTAAACCTAAGACTAACCCGAACCCTAATCTAAACCTAACCGTAACCCTATCCCTAACCCTATCCCTAACGAACCCCAACCAAAACTAAACCTAACACTTACCCTAAGCCTAACCCTAACCCAACCCTAAACCCTAACCCTAAACCTAAACTCTAACCATAACCCAACACTAACCCTAACCCTAGCCCTAACCCTGACCCATACCCTTAGCCAAAGCCTAACTCTAACCCTAACCATAACCATAACCATAACCCAAACCCAACCCTAAAAGTACCTCTAACATTTAACCTAACCCTACCCCTAATAGTAGCCCTAACCCTAACCCTAACCCTAAACCTAACCCTAACACTTACCCTAAACCAACCCTAACCCTAACACTAACCAAACAGTAACCCTAATCCTAAGCCTTACCCTAACCCTAAGCCTAAGGCTAACCCTAACTCTAACCAACCCTAACCACCACTAAACCTAACCCTAACCCTAAGGTTAACACTAACTCAACCCTAAACCTAACCCTAACCCTAACCCCTAACCCTAACCCTAACACTAACCCTAAATCTGACCCTAACCCTAACCCAACGCTAAACCTAACCCTAACCCTGACCCTAACCCAAAGCCTAACCCTAAGCCTAACCTAAACAATAAAACCTAACCCAACCCTAAACCTAACAATAACACTAAACCTAATCCTATCTCTCATCCTAACCCTAGCTCTAAGCCTAACGCTAACCCTGACCCTAACCCTAACCCTAACCCTAACCCTAACCCTAACTTTAAACTTACACCTAATACAACACTAAACGTAACCCTATCCCTAACTCTAAGACTAACACTAATCTCACCCTAACCCAAAAGTTAACCCTAACCTTAACGCTAACCCTAACCCTAACCCTAACCCAACCCTAAACCTAACCCTAACCCAAAACCGAACCCAACCCTAACCCTAACCCTAACCCAAACACTAACCCTAACCCTAACACCTAAACATAATGATGACCATAAACCTAACCCTAACCATAACCCGAACCAACCTAAACTCTAATCCCAACCGTAAACCTAACCCTAAGCCTAACCCGAACCCTAATCTAAACCTAACTGTAAGCCTAACCATAACCCTATCCCTAACGAACCATAACCAACACTAAACCAAACCCTAACCCTAAGCCTAACCCTAAACCAACCCTAAACCCTAACCCTAAACCTAAATTTTAACCATAACCCAACACTAACCCTAACCCTAACCCTAACCCTTACGCTAAGCCTAAACCTAACCCTAACCATAACCAAACACTAACACTAACCCTATCCCTAATACTAACACAACCCTAACCCTAAACCTAACCCTAAGCCAAACGTAACCCTAAACCTAACCATAACCATAACCCAATAATATTAATACCAGCCCAAACCCTA
Organism: Cavia porcellus; assembly: GCF_034190915.1. Lineage (NCBI taxonomy): Eukaryota > Metazoa > Chordata > Mammalia > Rodentia > Caviidae > Cavia > Cavia porcellus. The sequence continues at coordinate 1,916,495 of NW_026947547.1, read as the reverse complement.
ACCCTAACCCTAACTCTAAATCTAACCCTAACACAACCCTAACCCTAAACCTAAACCTAACCCTAACTCTAATGCTAGTCCTAACCCTAAAACTGACTCTGATTTTCACCCTAACGCTAACCCAAATTATCACCCTAACTCTAACTCAATCCTAACCCTAACCTAACCCTCACCCTCACCCTAACACCAACCCCAAGGCTAACCCTAACCCTAACCCTAACTCTAACCCAACACTAATCCTAACCCTAGCCCTAACCCTAAACCTAAACCTAACCTAACCTTAACCCTAAACTGAAAGCTACACGTAACCTGAGCCCTAAACCTAAATATTACCCTAAACCTCCAACACTAACAATAACCATCAAACCCTAAGCCTAAACCTAACCCTAGCCCTAACCCTAACCCTAACCCTTACCCCCACCCAAAGCCTAACCACAACTCTAACCCTAACCTTAAAATAACCCTAACCATAACCGTAACACTAACTCTAAACTTACACCTAATCCAACACTAACTAAATGTAACACTTATCCTAACTCTAAGCCTAACCCTAATCTAACCCTAACGCAAACGTTAACACAAACCTTAACGCTAACCCTAACCCTAACCCTAACCCAACCTTAATTCAAAACCTAACCCAACCCTAAACCTAACCCTAACCCGAAACCGAACCCTACCCTATACCTAACCCTAACCCAAACATTAACCCTAACCCTAACACCTATACCTAATGATGACCGTAAAACTAACCCTAACCCTAACCCAAACCAACCTTAACTCTAATCCCAACCATAACCCTAACCCTAAGCCTAACTTGAACCCTAATTTAAACCTAACTGTAACCATAACACTAACCCTATCCCTAAAGAACCCTAACCAACACTAAACCAAACCCTAAGCCTAAGCCTAACCCTAACCCAACACTAACCCTAACTCTAAACCTAACACCTAACCCTAACCCTAACACTAACCCTAACCCTAAACCCAACCCTAAACCCTCACCATAACTCTAACCTTAAACCTAACCCTAACCCTTATGCTAAGCCTAACCCTAACCCTAAACCTAACCCAACCCTATACCTAACCCTAACCCAAACCCTAACACTAACCCTAACACCTAAACCTAATGCTAACCATAAACTTAACCCTATCCCTAACCCAACCCAACCTTAACTCGTTTCCTACCCTAACCCAAACTCTAACCCTAAACCTAAACCTAAACCTAAACCTAACCCTAACCCAAACCTAAACCTAAATGTAACCGTAACCCTAACCTTAAGCCTACCACTAACCAACCCTAACCATCACTAAACCTAACCCTAACACTAAGGCTAACCCTAACCGAACCCTAACCCTAAACCTATCCCTAACCCTAACACTAACCCAACCCTAACGCTATCCCTAGCCCTAACCCTACCCTAACCCTAACCATAACCCTAAACCTAACCCTAAACTTAAACCCAAACCCAACCCCAACCCCAACCTGAACCACAACCCCAACAGCAACCCTAACCCTAACCCTAAACCTAAACTAACACGAACCCTAACCCTAACCATAACCATAACCCTAATGATAAGAGTACCCTAACCCTAACACTAACCCTAAACCTGACCCTAACCCTAACCCAACGCTAACCCTAATCCTAAACCTGACCCTAACCGAAAGCCTAACCTTAACCCTAACCCAAACAATAAAACCTAACCCAACCCTAACCCTAACAGTAACACTAAACCTAATCCTATCTCTAATCCTAACCCTAGCTCTAAGCCTAACGCTAACCCTGACCCTAACCCTAACCCTAAGCAAACCCGAAACCCTAACCCTAACCCTAACCCTAACTCCTAATCGTAACCCTAACTCGAACCCTAACCCAAACCCTAACACTTACCGTAAACCAACCCTAACCATAACACTAACCCAAACCGTAACCCTAACCCTAAGCCTTACCCTAACCCTAAGCCTAATGCTAACCCTAAGCCTAACCAACCCTAACAATCACTAAACCTAACCCTAAACCTAAGGTTAACCCTAACTCAAACCTAACCCTAACACTAACCCTAACCCCTAACCCTAACCCTAACACTAATCCTAACCCTGACCCTAACCCTAACCCAACGCTAACCCTAACCCTAACCATAAACCTAACCCTAACCAAACCCTTACACTAACCCTATCCCTAATACTAACACAACCCTAACCCTAAACCTAACCTTAAGCCAAACGTAACCCTAACACTAACCATAACCATAACCCAATAATATTAATCCTAGCCCGAACCCTAACCCTAACCCTAACCCTAAACCTAACCATAACACAACCCTAACCCTAAACCTAAACCTAACCCTAACTCTACGGCTAGCCCTAACCCTGAACCTAACCCTGATTCTCACGCCAACCCTAACCCTAATTCTCACACTAACTCTAACCCAATCCTAATCCTAACTTAACCCTCACCCTTACCTAACACTAACCCCAAGGCTAACCCTAACCCTAACTCTAACCCAACACTAATCCTAACCCTAGCCCTAACGCTAAACCTAAACCTAACCTAACACTAACCCTAAACCGAACACTACACCTGACCTGAGCCCTAACCCTAAATTTTACCCTAAACCTCCAACACTAACCCTAACCCTAACCATAAGCATAACCATAACACTAACTCTAAACTTACACCTAATCCAACACTAAACGTAACTCTAACCCTTACTCTAAGCCTAACCCTAATCTAACCTTAAACCAAACGTTAACCATAACCTTAACGCTATCCCTAACCCTAACCCAAACCCAACCTTAATTCTAAACCTAACCCAACCCTAAACCTAACCCCAACCCAAAACCGAACCCAACACTATACCTAACCCAAACACTAACCCTAACCCTAACACCTAAACCTAATGATGACCATAAACCTAACTCTAACCCTAACCTGAACCAACATTAACTCTAATCCCAACCATAACCCTAACCCTAAGCCTAACCTGAACCCTAATCTAAACCTAACTGTAAGCCTAACCATAACCCTATCCCTAACGAACCCTAACCAACACTAAACCTAACCCTAACCCTAAGACTAACCCTAACCCAACCCTAACCGTAACTCTAAAGCTAACACTGAACCCTAACCCTAACACTAACCCTAACCCTAAACCCAACCCTAAACCCTCACCCTAACTCTAACACTAAACTTAAACCTAACCCTTATGCTAAGCTTAACCCTAACCCTAAACCTAACCAAACCCTATACCTAACCCTAACATAAACCCTAACACTAACCCTAACACCTAAACCTAATACTAATCATAAACTTAACCCTATCCCTAACCCAACCAAACCTTAACTCTATTCCTGCCCTAACTCAAACTCTAACCCTAAACCTAAACCAAAACCTCAACCTAACCCTAAACCTAACCTAAACCTAAATAAAAAACGTAACCCTAACTTTAAGCCTACTCCTAACCAACCCTAACCATCACTAAACGTAAACCAAACCCAAGCCTAACCCTAACCCTAACCCTGACCCCTAAACCTAAACCTAACACTAACCCTAACCCTGACCCTAACCCTACCCCAACGCTAACCCTAACCCTAACCCTAAACCTAAACCAAAGCCTAAACCTAACCCTAAACCAAACAATAAAACCTAACCCAAACCTAACCCTAACACTAACACTAAACCTAATCCTATCTCTAATCCTAACCCTTGCTCTAAGCGTAACGCTAACAATAAACCTGACCCCTAAACATAACCCTAACCCGAACCCTAACCCTCACCCTAACACTTACCCTAACCCAACCCTAACCCTAACCCTAACCCTAACCCTAACCCCTAATCCTAACCCTAACCCGAACCCTAAAACTAACCCTACAACTTACCCTAACACAACCCTAACACTAACACTAACCCAAACCGTAACCCTAACCCTAAGCCTTAACCTAACCCTAAGCCTAACGCTAACCCTACCCTAGCACTAAGCCTAACCAACCCTAACCCAAGCACTTATCCTAACCAAAACCCCAGCGCCAACCCCAAACCAAAACACAACCGCAAACCATACACTAACCCAACCCTAAACCTATCCCTAACCCTAACACTAACGCAAACCTAACCCTATCCCTAACCCTAACCCTACCCTAAACCTAACCTTAAACCTAACCCTAACCTTAAAGCCAAACCCAATCCCAAACCCCAACGGGAACCACAACCCCAACAGCAACACTAACCCAACCCTAAACCTAACCCTAAACCTAACCCAACACGAACCCTAACCTTAACCATAACCATAACCCTAATGATAAGAGTACCCTAACCCTAACACTAACCCTAACCCTGACCCTAACCCTAACCCAATGCTAACCCTAATCCTAACCCTGAACCTAACCCAAAGCCTAACCCTAACCCTAACCCAAACAATAAAACCTAACCCAACCCTAACCCTAACACTAACACTAAACCTAATCCTATCTCTACTCCTAACCCTAGCTCTAAGCCTAATGCTAACCCTGACCCTAAACCTAACACAACCCTCACCCTAAACTTAACCCTAAGCCCTAATTGTAACCCTAACTCGAACCTTAAACCTAACCCTAACACTTATCCTAAACCAACCCTAACCCTAACACTAACACAAACAGTAACCCTAATCCTAAGCCTTACCCTAACCCTAAGCCTACTGCTAACCCTAACCCTAACCAACCCTAACCATCACTAAACCTAACCGTAACCCTAAGGTTAACCCTAACTCAACCCTAACCCTAACCCTAACACTAACCCTAACCCCTAACCCTAACCCTAACACTAACTCTAACACTGACCCTAACCCTAACCCAACGCTAAACCTAACCCTAACCCTGACCCTAACACAAAGCCTACCCCTAACCCTAACCTAAACAATAAAACCTAACCCAACCCTAAACCTAACAATAACACTAAACCTAATCCTATCTCTCATCCTAACCCTAGCTCTAAGCCTAACGCTAACCCTGACCCTAACCCTAACCCTAACCCTAACTCTAAACTTACACCTAATCCAACACTAAACGTAACCCTAACCCTAACTCTAAGCCTAACACTAATCTAACCCTAACCCAAAAGTTAACCCTAACCTTAACGCTAACCCTAACCCTAACCCTAACCCAACCTTAATTCTAAACCTAACCCAACCCTAAACCTAACCCTAACCCGAAACCGAACCCAACCCTAACCCTAACCCTAACCCAAACACTAACCCTAACCCTAACACCTAAACATAATGATGACCATAAACCTAACAATAACCATAACCCGAACCAACCTTAACTCTAATGCCAAACGTAACCCTAACCCTAAGCCTAACCTGAACCCTAATCTAAACCTAACTGTAAGCCTAACCATAACCCTATCCCTAACGAACCCTAACCAACACTAAACCTAACCCTAACACTAAGCCTAACCCTAACCCAACACTAACCCTAACTCTAAACCTAACACCTAACCCTAACCCTAACCCTAACACTAACCCTAACCCTAACCCCAACCCTAAACCCTCACCCTAACTCTAACACTAAACCTAAACCTAACCCTTATGCTAAGCCTAACCCTAACCCTAAACCTAACCAAACCCTATACCTAACCCTAACACAAATCCTAACAACTAACCCTAACTCCTAAACCTAATGCTAACCATAAATTAACCCTATCTCTAACCCAACCCAACCTTAATTCTATTCCTACATTAACCCAAACTCTAACCCTAAACCTAAACCTAAACCTAACCCTCAACCTAACCCTAACACTAAACTAAACCTAAATGTAACCGTAACCCTAACCTTAAGCCTACACCTAACCAACCCTAACCATCACTAAACCTAACCCTAACCCTAAGGCTAACCCTAACCCAAACCTAACCCTAACCCTAACCCTAACCCTTAACCCTAAACCTAACACTAAACCCTAACCCGGACCCTAACCCTACCCCAACGTTAACCATAACCCTAAACATGACCCTAACCCAAAGCCTAACCCTAACCCTAACACAAACAATAAAACCTAACACAACCCTAACCCTAACACTATCATTAAACATAATCCTATCTCTAATCCTAACCCTAGCTCTAAGACTAACGCTAACCCTGACCCTAACCCTAACCCTAACCCAACCCAAACCCTAACCCTAACCCTAACCGTAACCCCTAATCCTAACGCTAACTCGAACCCTGAACCTAACCCTAACACTTACCCTAACACTAACCCAAACCGTAACTCTAACCCTAAGCCTTACCCTAACCCTAAGCCTAATGCTAACCCTAACCCTAACACTAAGCCTAACCTACCCTAACCAAACCTAACCCTAAACCTAGCCCTAACCCTAGCACTTACCCTAACCCAAATCCCAACGCCAACCCAAACCGAAACACAACTACAAACCCTAACCTAACCCAACCCAAAACCTATCCCTAACCCTAACACTAACCCAACCCTAACCCTATCCCTAACACTAACCCTACACTAAACCTAACCCTAAACCTAACCCTAACCTTAAACCCAAACCCCGCCAACCCCAACCTGAACCACAACCCAAACAGCAACCCTAACCCAACCCTAACCCTAACCCTAAACCTAATCCAACACGAACCCTAACCCTAACCATAACCATAACCCTAATGATAAGAGTACCCTAACCCTAATGCTACACTTACCCTACCATAGGCCTAAACCTAACCCTAACCCTAACCCTAACCGTAACACAACCCTGACACTAAACCTAACTCTATATGTAATCCTATCTCAAACCTAAGCCTAAGCCTAAGCCTATCCCTAAACCGAACCACCCGAAACCAACCCTAAATTAACCCTAAACTTAAAGCTAACCAAAAGCCTAACCCGAACCCTAACCTGAAACCCAACCCTAACCCTAAACGTAAGTCTAACCCTAACCCTAACCCTAAACCTAACCCTAACACTAACCCTACCCTACACATAAACCTAAGCCTAACACTTACCCTAACCAACCCTAACCAAATCTAAACAGTACCCTAACCCTAACCCTATCCCTACACCTTGCCGTAAACCTATCGCCAACCACAAACACAAACCTAACCCCAATCACAACCCTAACCATAACCCGAAACATAACACTAACACTAATGAAACCCTAACCCTAACACTAAATCTAACCATAACCCTAACCTTAACCCTAACCCTCACCCTAACCTAACACAAAACCTAACACAAACGTAACCCTAACCCTAGCCGTAACCCTAACACTAACCCAAACCGAACCCTAATACTAACATTAACCCAAACATAACCCAAAACATAACCCTAACCCTAACCCTAACCCTAAACCTAACCCTAACCCTAACCCAAACCCAACCATAAACCTAACCATAACCCTAACCATAACCCAATAACACTAACCCTAACCCTAAGCCAACCCTAATTCTAAACTTAACCCAACACTAAACCTAACTCTAACCCGAAACCGAACCCAACCCTATACCTAACCCTAACCCAAACACTAACCCTAACCCTAACACCTAAACCTAATCCTGATCATAAACCTAACCCTAACCTTAACCCAAACCAAGCTTAACTCTAATCCCAAACCTAACCCTAAACCTAAGACTAACCCGAACCCTAATCTAAACCTAACCGTAACCCTATCCCTAACCCTATCCCTAACGAACCCTAACCAAAACTAAACCTAACCCTTACCCTAAGCCTAACCCTAACCCAACCCTAAACCCTAACCCTAAACCTAAACTCTAACCATAACCCAACACTAACCCTAACCCTAGCCCTAACCCTGACCCATACCCTAAGCCAAAGCCTAACTCTAACCCTAACCATAACCATAACCATAACCCAAACCCAACCCTAAAAGTACCTCTAACATTTAACCTAACCCTACCCCTAATAGTAGCCCTAACCCTAACCCTAACCCTAAACCTAAACCTAACACTTACCCTAAACCAACCCTAACCCTAAAACTAACCAAACAGTAACCCTAATCCTAAGCCTTACCCTAACCCTAAGCCTAAGGCTAACCCGAACTCTAACCAACCCTAACCATCACTAAACCTAACCCTAACCCTAAGGTTAACACTAACTCAACCCTAACCCTAACCCTAACCCTAACCCCTAACCCTAACCCTAACACTAACCCTAACCCTGACCCTAACCCTAACCCAACGCTAAACCTAACCCTAACCCTGACCCTAACCCTAACCCTAACCCTAACTCTAAACTTACACCTAATCCAACACTAAACGTAACCCTAACCCTAACTCTAAGCCTAACACTAATCTAACCCTAACACAAAAGTTAACCCTAACCTTAACGCTAACCCTAAACCTAACCCTAACCCAACCTTAATTCTAAAACTAACCCAACCCTAAACCTAACCCTAACCCGAAACCGAACCCAACCCTAACCCTAACCCTAACCCAACACTAACCCTAACCCCAACACCTAAACATAATGATGACCATAAACCTAACCCTAACCATAACCCGAACCAACCTTAACTCTAATCCCAACCGTAACCCTAACCCTAAGCCTAACCTGAACCCTAATCTAAACCTAACTGTAAGCCTAACCATAACCCTATCCCTAACGAACCCTAACCAACACTAAACCTAACCCTAACCCAAAGCCTAACCCTAACCCTAACCCTAACCCAAACTCTAAACTTACACCTAATCCAACACTAAACGTAACCCTAACCCTAACTCTAAGCCTAACACTAATCTAACCCTAACCCAAAAGTTAACCCAAACCTTAATGCTAACCCTAACCCTAACCCTAACCCAACCTTAATTCTAAACCTAACCCAACCCTAAACCTAACCCTAACCCGAAACCGAACCCAACACTAACCCTAACCCTAACCCAAACACTAACCCTAACCCTAACACCTAAACATAATGATGACCGTAAACCTAACCCTAACTATAACCCGAAACAACCTTAACTCTAATCCCAACCGTAACCCTAACCCTAAGCCTAACCTGAACCCTAATTAAAACCTAACTGTGAGCCTAACCATAACCCTATCCCTAACGAACCCTAACCAACACTAAACCAAACCCTAACCCTAAGCCTAACCCTAACCCAACACTAACCCTAACTCTAAACCTAACACCTAACCCTAACCCTAACACTAACCCTAACCCTAAACCCAACCCTAAACCCTCACCCTAAATCTAACACTAAACCTAAACCTAACCCTTATGCTAAGCCTAACCCTAACCCTAAACCTAACGAAACCCTATACCTAACCCTAACACAAAGCCTAACAACTAACCCTAACTCCTAAACCTAATGCTAACCATAAACTTAACCCTATCCCTAACCCAACCCAACCTTAATTCTATTCCTACATTAACCCAAACTCTAACCCTAAACCTTAACCTAAACCTAACCCTCAACCTAACCCTAACCTTAAACTAAACCTAAATGTAACCGTAACCCTAACCTTAAGCTTACCCCTAACCAACCCTAACCATCACTAAACCTAACCCTAACCCTAAGGCTAACCCTAACCCAAACCTAACCCTAACCCTAACCCTAACCCTTAACCCTAAACCTAACACTAACCCTAACCCTGACCCTAACCCTACCCCAACGTTAACCCTAACCCTAAACCTGACCCTAACCCAAAGCCTAACCCTAACCCTAACCCAAACAATAAAACCTAACACAACCCTAACCCTAACACTATCACTAAACATAATCCTATCTCTAATCCTAACCCTAGCTCTAAGACTAACGCTAACCCTGACCCTAACCCTAACCCTAACCCAACCCTAACCCTAATCCTAACCCTAACCGTAACCCCTAATCCTAACGCTAACTCGAACCCTAACCCTAAACCAAACACTTACCCTAACTCAACCCTAACCCTAACACTAATCCAAACCGTAACTCTAACCCTAAGCCTTACCGGAACCCTAAGCCTAATGCTAACCCTAACCCTAAAACTAAGCCTAACCAACCCTAACCAAACCTAACCCTAACCCTAGCCCTAACCCTAGCACTTACCCTAACCCAAATCCCAATGCCAACCCCAAACCGAAACACAACCGCAAACCCTAACCTAACCCAACCCAAAACCTATCCCTAACCCTAACACTAACCCAACCCTAACCATATCCCTAACCCTAACCCTACACTAAACCTAACCCTAAACCTAACCCTAACCTTAAACACAAACCCAACCCCAACCCCAACCTGAACCACAACCCAAACAGCAAACCTAATCCAACCCTAAACCTAACCCTAAACCTAACCCAACACGAACCCTAACCCTAACCATAACCATAACCCTAACGATAAGAGTACCCTAACCCTAACGCTACACTTACCCTACCATAGGCCTAAACCTAACCCTAACCCTAACCCTAACCGTAACACAACCCTGACACTAAACCTAACTCTAAATGTAACCCTAACTCTAAACCTAAGCCTAAGCCTAAGCCTATCACTAAACCTAACCACCCGAAACCAACCCTAAATTAACCCTAAACTTAAAGCTAACGAAAAGCTTAACCCTAACCCTAACCTGAAACCCAACACTAACCCTAAACGTAAATCTAACCCTAACCCTAACCCTAAAACTAACCCTAACACTAACGCTACCCTACACATAAACCTAAGCCTAACACTTACCTTAACCAACCCTAACCAAATCTAAACCGTACCCTAACCCTAAACCTATCCCTAAACCTTGCCGTAAACCTATCGCCAACCACAAACACAAACCTAACCCCAACCCCAACCCTAACCATAACCCGAACCATAACACTAACACTAATGAAACCCTAACCCTAACACTAACACTAACCATAACCCTAACCTTAACCCTAACCCTAACCCTAAACTAACACAAAACCTAACCCAAAAGTAACCCTAACCCTAGCTGTAACCCTAACGCTAACCCAAACCGAACCCTAATACTAACATTAACCCAAACATAACCCAAAACATAACCCTAACCCTAACCCTAAACCTAACCCTAACCCTAACCCTAACCCAAACCCAACCATAAACCTAACCATAACCCTAACCATAACCCAATAACACTAACCCTAACCCTAACCCAACCCTAATTCTAAACCTAACCCCAGCCTAAACCTAACTCTAAACCAAAACCGAACCCAACCCTATACCTAACGCAAACCCAAACACTAACCCTAACCCTAACACCTAAACCTAATGCTGATCATAAACCTAACCCTAACCTTAACCCAAACCAACCTTAACTCTAATCCCAAACCTAACCCTAACCCTAAGACTAACCCTAACCCAACCCTAAACCCTAACCCTAAACCTAAACTCTAACCATAACCCAACACTAACCCTAAGCCTAACCCTATCCCTGACCCATACCCTAAGCCATAGCCTAACCCTAACCCTAACCATAACCATAACCATAACCCAAACCCAATCCTAAAAGTACCTCTAACATTTAACCTAACCCTACCCCTAATAGTAGCCCTAACCCTAACCCTAAACCTAAACCTAACCCTAACACTTACCCTAAAACAACCCTAACCCTAACACTAACCAAACTTTAACCCTAATCCTAAGCCTTACCCTAACCCTAAGCCTAAGGCTAACCCTAACTCTAACCAACCCTAACCATCACTAAACCTAACCCTAACCCTAAGGTTAACACTAAATCAACCCTAACCCTAACCCTAACCCTAACCCCTAACCCTAACCCTAACACTAACCCTAACCCTGACCCTAACCCTAACCCAACGCTAAACCTAACCCTAACCCTGACCCTAACCCAAAGCCTAACCCTAACCCTAACCTAAACAATAAAACCTAACCCAACCCTAAACATAACAATAACACTAAACCTAATCCTATCTCTCATCCTAAACCTAGCTCTAAGCCTAACGCTAACCCTAACCCTGACCCCTAAACCTAACCCTAACCCGAACCCTAAACCTCACCCTAACACTTACCCTAACCCAACCCTAAACCTAACCCTAACCCTAACCCCTAATCCTAACCCTAACCCGAACCATAAAACTAACCCTAACACTTTCCCTAACACAACCCTAACACTAACACTAACGCAAACCGTAACCGTAACCCTAAGCCTTACCCTAACCCTAAGCCTAACGCTAACCCTACCCTAGCACTAAGCCTAACCAACCCTAACCAAACCTAACCCTAACCCTAACCCTAGCACTTATCCTAACCAAAACCCCAGCGCCAACCCCAAACCAAAACACAACCGCAAACCCTACACTAACCCAAACCTAAACCTATCCCTAACCCTAACACTAACGCAACCCGAACCCTATCCCTAACCCTAACGCTACCCTAAACTTAACCCTAAACCTAACCCTAACCTTAAAGCCAAACCCAATCCCAAACCCCAACGGGAACCACAACCCCAACAGCAACCCTAACCCAACCCTAAACCTAAACCTAAACCTAACCCAACACGAACCCTAACCCTAACCCTAACCATAACCATAACCCTAATGATAAGAGTACCCTAACCCTAACACTAACCCTAACCCTGACCCTAACCCTAACCCTAACCCAATGCTAACCCTAATCCTAACCCTGAAACTAACACAAAGCCTAACCCTAACCCTAACCCAAACAATAAAACCTAACACAACCTTAACCCTAACACTAACACTAAACCTAATCCTATCTCTAATCCTAACCCTAGCTCTAAGCCTAACGCTAACCCTGACCCTAACCCTAACACAACCCTAACCCTAAGCCCTAATCGTAACCCTAACTCGAACCTTAAACCTAACCCTAACACTTACCCTAAACCAACCCTAACCCTAACACTAACCCAAACAGTAACCCTAATCCTAAGCCTTACCCTAACCCTAAGCCTAATGCTAACCCTAACCCTAACCAACCCTAACCATCACTAAACCTAACCCTAACCCTAAGGTTAACCCTAACTCAACCCTAACCCTAACCCTAACCCTAACCCTAACCCCTAACCCTAACCCTAACACTAACCCTAACCCTGACCCTAACCCTAATCCAACGCTAAATTAACCCTAACCCTGACCCTAACCCAAAGCCTAACCCTAACCCTAACCTAAACAATAAAACCTAACCCAACCCTAATCCTAACAATAACACTAAACCTAATCCTATCTCTCATCCTAACCCTAGCTCTAAGCCTAACGCTAACCCTGACCCTAACCCTAACCCTAACCCTAACTCTAAACTTACACCTAATCCAACACTAAACGTAACCCTAACCCTAACTCTAAGCCTAACACTAATCTAACCCTAAACCAAAAGTTAACCCTAACCTTAATGCTAACCCTAACCCTAACCCTAACCCAACCTTAATTCTAAACCTAACCCAACCCTAAACCTAACCCTAACCCGAAACCGAACCCAACACTAACCCTAACCCTAACCCAAACACTAACCCTAACCCTAACACCTAAACCTAATCCTGATCATAAACCTAACCCTAACCTTAACCCAAACCAAGCTTAACTCTAATCCCAAACCTAACCCTAAACCTAAGACTAACCCGAACCCTAATCTAAACCTAACCGTAACACTATCCCTAACCCTATCCCTAACGAACCCTAACCAAAACTAAACCTAACCCTTACCCTAAGCCTAACCCTAACCCAACCCTAAACCCTAACCCTAAACCTAACCTCTAACCATAACCCAACACTAACCCTAACCCTAGCCCTAACCCTGAACCATACCCTAAGCCAAAGCCTAACTCTAACCCTAAGCATAACCATAACCATAACCCAAACCCAACCCTTAAAGTACCTCTAACATTTAACCTAACCCTACCCCTAATAGTAGCCCTAACCCTAACCCTAACCCTAAACCTAACCCTAACACTTACCCTAAACCAACCCTAACCCTAACACTAACCAAACAGTAACCCTAATCCTAAGCCTTACCCTAACCCTAAGCCTAAGGCTAACCCTAACTCTAACCAACCCTAACCATCACTAAACCTAACCCTAACCCTAAGGTTAACACTAACTCAACCCTAACCCTAACCCTAACCCTAACCCCTAACCCTAACCCTAACACTAACCCTAACCCTGACCCTAACCCTAACCCAACGCTAAACCTAACCCTAACCCTGACCCTAACCCAAAGCCTAACCCTAAGCCTAACCTAAACAATAAAACCTAACCCAACCCTAAACCTAACAATAACACTAAACCTAATCCTATCTCTCATCCTAAACCTAGCTCTAAGCCTAACGCTAACCCTAACCCTGACCCCTAAACCTAACCCTAACCCGAACCCTAAACCTCACCCTAACACTTACCCTAACCCAACCCTAAACCTAACCCTAACCCTAACCCCTAATCCTAACCCTAACCCGAACCATAAAACTAACCCTAACACTTTCCCTAACACAACCCTAACACTAACACTAACGCAAACCGTAACCGTAACCCTAAGCCTTACCCTAACCCTAAGCCTAATGCTAACCCTACCCTAGCACTAAGCCTAACCAACCCTAACCAAACCTAACCCTAACCCTAACCCTAGCACTTATCCTAACCAAAACCCCAGCGCCAACCCCAAACCAAAACACAACCGCAAACCCTACACTAACCCAAACCTAAACCTATCCCTAACCCTAACACTAACGCAACCCGAACCCTATCCCTAACCCTAACGCTACCCTAAACTTAACCCTAAACCTAACCCTAACCTTAAAGCCAAACCCAAACCCAAACCCCAACGGGAACCACAACGCCAACAGCAACCCTAACCCAACCCTAAACCTAAACCTAAACCTAACCCAACACGAACCCTAACCCTAACCATAACCATAACCCTAATGATAAGAGTACCCTAACCCTAACACTAACCCTAACCCTGACCCTAACCCTAACCCAATGCTAACCCTAATCCTAACCCTGAAACTAACCCAAAGCCTAACCCTAACCCTAACCCAAACAATAAAACCTAACACAACCTTAACCCTAACACTAACACTAAACCTAATCCTATCTCTAATCCTAACCCTAGCTCTAAGCCTAACGCTAACCCTGACCCTAACCCTAACACAACCCTAACCCTAAGCCCTAATCGTAACCCTAACTCGAACCTTAAACCTAACCCTAACACTTACCCTAAACCAACCCTAACACTAACACTAACCCAAACAGTAACCCTAATCCTAAGCCTTACCCTAACCCTAAGCCTAATGCTAACCCTAACCCTAACGAACCCTAACCATCACTAAACCTAACCCTAACCCTAAGGTTAACCCTAACTCAACCCTAACCCTAACCCTAACCCTAACCCTAACCCCTAACCCTAACCCTAACACTAACCCTAACCCTGACCCTAACCCTAATCCAACGCTAAATTAACCCTAACCCTGACCCTAACCCAAAGCCTAACCCTAACCCTAACCTAAACAATAAAACCTAACCCAACCCTAAACCTAACAATAACACTAAACCTAATCCTATCTCTCATCCTAACCCTAGCTCTAAGCCTAACGCTAACCCTGACCCTAACCCTAACCCTAACCCTAACTCTAAACTTACACCTAATCCAACACTAAACGTAACCCTAACCCTAACTCTAAGCCTAACACTAATCTAACACTAAACCAAAAGTTAACCCTAACCTTAACGCTAACCCTAACCCTAACCCTAACCCAACTTTAATTCTAAACCTAACCCAACCCTAAACCTAACCCTAACCCGAAACCGAACCCAAACCTAACCCTAACCCTAACCCAAACACTAACCCTAACCTTAACACCTAAACATAATGATGACCATAAACCTAACCCTAACCATAACCCGAACCAACCTTAACACTAATCCCAACCGTAACCCTAACCCTAAGCCTAACCTGAACCCTAATCTAAACCTAACTGTAAGCCTAACCATAACCCTATCCCTAACGAACCCTAACCAACACTAAACCTAACCCTAACCCAAAGCCTAACCCTAACCCTAACCCTAACCCAAACTCTAAACTTACACCTAATCCAACACTAAACGTAACCCTAACCCTAACTCTAAGCCTAACACTAATCTAACCCTAACCCAAAAGTTAACCCTAACCTTAATGCTAACCCTAACCCTAACCCTAACCCAACCTTAATTCTAAACCTAACCCAACCCTAAACCTAACCCTAACCCGAAACCGAACCCAACACTAACCCTAACCCTAACCCAAACACTAACCCTAACCCTAACACCTAAACCTAATCCTGATCATAAACCTAACCCTAACCTTAACCCAAACCAAGCTTAACTCTAATCCCAAACCTAACCCTAAACCTAAGACTAACCCGAACCCTAATCTAAACCTAACCGTAACCCTATCCCTAACCCTATCCCTAACGAACCCCAACCAAAACTAAACCTAACACTTACCCTAAGCCTAACCCTAACCCAACCCTAAACCCTAACCCTAAACCTAAACTCTAACCATAACCCAACACTAACCCTAACCCTAGCCCTAACCCTGACCCATACCCTTAGCCAAAGCCTAACTCTAACCCTAACCATAACCATAACCATAACCCAAACCCAACCCTAAAAGTACCTCTAACATTTAACCTAACCCTACCCCTAATAGTAGCCCTAACCCTAACCCTAACCCTAAACCTAACCCTAACACTTACCCTAAACCAACCCTAACCCTAACACTAACCAAACAGTAACCCTAATCCTAAGCCTTACCCTAACCCTAAGCCTAAGGCTAACCCTAACTCTAACCAACCCTAACCACCACTAAACCTAACCCTAACCCTAAGGTTAACACTAACTCAACCCTAAACCTAACCCTAACCCTAACCCCTAACCCTAACCCTAACACTAACCCTAAATCTGACCCTAACCCTAACCCAACGCTAAACCTAACCCTAACCCTGACCCTAACCCAAAGCCTAACCCTAAGCCTAACCTAAACATTAAAACCTAACCCAACCCTAAACCTAACAATAACACTAAACCTAATCCTATCTCTCATCCTAACCCTAGCTCTAAGCCTAACGCTAACCCTGACCCTAACCCTAACCCTAACCCTAACCCTAACCCTAACTTTAAACTTACACCTAATACAACACTAAACGTAACCCTATCCCTAACTCTAAGACTAACACTAATCTCACCCTAACCCAAAAGTTAACCCTAACCTTAACGCTAACCCTAACCCTAACCCTAACCCAACCCTAAACCTAACCCTAACCCAAAACCGAACCCAACCCTAACCCTAACCCTAACCCAAACACTAACCCTAACCCTAACACCTAAACATAATGATGACCATAAACCTAACCCTAACCATAACCCGAACCAACCTAAACTCTAATCCCAACCGTAAACCTAACCCTAAGCCTAACCCGAACCCTAATCTAAACCTAACTGTAAGCCTAACCATAACCCTATCCCTAACGAACCATAACCAACACTAAACCAAACCCTAACCCTAAGCCTAACCCTAAACCAACCCTAAACCCTAACCCTAAACCTAAATTTTAACCATAACCCAACACTAACCCTAACCCTAACCCTAACCCTTACGCTAAGCCTAAACCTAACCCTAACCATAACCAAACACTAACACTAACCCTATCCCTAATACTAACACAACCCTAACCCTAAACCTAACCCTAAGCCAAACGTAACCCTAAACCTAACCATAACCATAACCCAATAATATTAATACCAGCCCAAACCCTAACCCTAACCCTAACTCTAAATCTAACCCTAACACAACCCTAACCCTAAACCTAAACCTAACCCTAACTCTAATGCTAGTCCTAACCCTAAAACTGACTCTGATTTTCACCCTAACGCTAACCCAAATTATCACCCTAACTCTAACTCAATCCTAACCCTAACCTAACCCTCACCCTCACCCTAACACCAACCCCAAGGCTAACCCTAACCCTAACCCTAACTCTAACCCAACACTAATCCTAACCCTAGCCCTAACCCTAAACCTAAACCTAACCTAACCTTAACCCTAAACTGAAAGCTACACGTAACCTGAGCCCTAAACCTAAATATTACCCTAAACCTCCAACACTAACAATAACCATCAAACCCTAAGCCTAAACCTAACCCTAGCCCTAACCCTAACCCTAACCCTTACCCCCACCCAAAGCCTAACCACAACTCTAACCCTAACCTTAAAATAACCCTAACCATAACCGTAACACTAACTCTAAACTTACACCTAATCCAACACTAACTAAATGTAACACTTATCCTAACTCTAAGCCTAACCCTAATCTAACCCTAACGCAAACGTTAACACAAACCTTAACGCTAACCCTAACCCTAACCCTAACCCAACCTTAATTCAAAACCTAACCCAACCCTAAACCTAACCCTAACCCGAAACCGAACCCTACCCTATACCTAACCCTAACCCAAACATTAACCCTAACCCTAACACCTATACCTAATGATGACCGTAAAACTAACCCTAACCCTAACCCAAACCAACCTTAACTCTAATCCCAACCATAACCCTAACCCTAAGCCTAACTTGAACCCTAATTTAAACCTAACTGTAACCATAACACTAACCCTATCCCTAAAGAACCCTAACCAACACTAAACCAAACCCTAAGCCTAAGCCTAACCCTAACCCAACACTAACCCTAACTCTAAACCTAACACCTAACCCTAACCCTAACACTAACCCTAACCCTAAACCCAACCCTAAACCCTCACCATAACTCTAACCTTAAACCTAACCCTAACCCTTATGCTAAGCCTAACCCTAACCCTAAACCTAACCCAACCCTATACCTAACCCTAACCCAAACCCTAACACTAACCCTAACACCTAAACCTAATGCTAACCATAAACTTAACCCTATCCCTAACCCAACCCAACCTTAACTCGTTTCCTACCCTAACCCAAACTCTAACCCTAAACCTAAACCTAAACCTAAACCTAACCCTAACCCAAACCTAAACCTAAATGTAACCGTAACCCTAACCTTAAGCCTACCACTAACCAACCCTAACCATCACTAAACCTAACCCTAACACTAAGGCTAACCCTAACCGAACCCTAACCCTAAACCTATCCCTAACCCTAACACTAACCCAACCCTAACGCTATCCCTAGCCCTAACCCTACCCTAACCCTAACCATAACCCTAAACCTAACCCTAAACTTAAACCCAAACCCAACCCCAACCCCAACCTGAACCACAACCCCAACAGCAACCCTAACCCTAACCCTAAACCTAAACTAACACGAACCCTAACCCTAACCATAACCATAACCCTAATGATAAGAGTACCCTAACCCTAACACTAACCCTAAACCTGACCCTAACCCTAACCCAACGCTAACCCTAATCCTAAACCTGACCCTAACCGAAAGCCTAACCTTAACCCTAACCCAAACAATAAAACCTAACCCAACCCTAACCCTAACAGTAACACTAAACCTAATCCTATCTCTAATCCTAACCCTAGCTCTAAGCCTAACGCTAACCCTGACCCTAACCCTAACCCTAAGCAAACCCGAAACCCTAACCCTAAACCTAACCCTAACTCCTAATCGTAACCCTAACTCGAACCCTAACCCAAACCCTAACACTTACCGTAAACCAACCCTAACCATAACACTAACCCAAACCGTAACCCTAACCCTAAGCCTTACCCTAACCCTAAGCCTAATGCTAACCCTAAGCCTAACCAACCCTAACAATCACTAAACCTAACCCTAAACCTAAGGTTAACCCTAACTCAAACCTAACCCTAACACTAACCCTAACCCCTAACCCTAACCCTAACACTAATCCTAACCCTGACCCTAACCCTAACCCAACGCTAACCCTAACCCTAACCATAAACCTAACCCTAACCAAACCCTTACACTAACCCTATCCCTAATACTAACACAACCCTAACCCTAAACCTAACCTTAAGCCAAACGTAACCCTAACACTAACCATAACCATAACCCAATAATATTAATCCTAGCCCGAACCCTAACCCTAACCCTAACCCTAAACCTAACCATAACACAACCCTAACCCTAAACCTAAACCTAACCCTAACTCTACGGCTAGCCCTAACCCTGAACCTAACCCTGATTCTCACGCCAACCCTAACCCTAATTCTCACACTAACTCTAACCCAATCCTAATCCTAACTTAACCCTCACCCTTACCTAACACTAACCCCAAGGCTAACCCTAACCCTAACTCTAACCCAACACTAATCCTAACCCTAGCCCTAACGCTAAACCTAAACCTAACCTAACACTAACCCTAAACCGAACACTACACCTGACCTGAGCCCTAACCCTAAATTTTACCCTAAACCTCCAACACTAACCCTAACCCTAACCATAAGCATAACCATAACACTAACTCTAAACTTACACCTAATCCAACACTAAACGTAACTCTAACCCTTACTCTAAGCCTAACCCTAATCTAACCTTAAACCAAACGTTAACCATAACCTTAACGCTATCCCTAACCCTAACCCAAACCCAACCTTAATTCTAAACCTAACCCAACCCTAAACCTAACCCCAACCCAAAACCGAACCCAACACTATACCTAACCCAAACACTAACCCTAACCCTAACACCTAAACCTAATGATGACCATAAACCTAACTCTAACCCTAACCTGAACCAACATTAACTCTAATCCCAACCATAACCCTAACCCTAAGCCTAACCTGAACCCTAATCTAAACCTAACTGTAAGCCTAACCATAACCCTATCCCTAACGAACCCTAACCAACACTAAACCTAACCCTAACCCTAAGACTAACCCTAACCCAACCCTAACCGTAACTCTAAAGCTAACACTGAACCCTAACCCTAACACTAACCCTAACCCTAAACCCAACCCTAAACCCTCACCCTAACTCTAACACTAAACTTAAACCTAACCCTTATGCTAAGCTTAACCCTAACCCTAAACCTAACCAAACCCTATACCTAACCCTAACATAAACCCTAACACTAACCCTAACACCTAAACCTAATACTAATCATAAACTTAACCCTATCCCTAACCCAACCAAACCTTAACTCTATTCCTGCCCTAACTCAAACTCTAACCCTAAACCTAAACCAAAACCTCAACCTAACCCTAAACCTAACCTAAACCTAAATAAAAAACGTAACCCTAACTTTAAGCCTACTCCTAACCAACCCTAACCATCACTAAACGTAAACCAAACCCAAGCCTAACCCTAACCCTAACCCTGACCCCTAAACCTAAACCTAACACTAACCCTAACCCTGACCCTAACCCTACCCCAACGCTAACCCTAACCCTAACCCTAAACCTAAACCAAAGCCTAAACCTAACCCTAAACCAAACAATAAAACCTAACCCAAACCTAACCCTAACACTAACACTAAACCTAATCCTATCTCTAATCCTAACCCTTGCTCTAAGCGTAACGCTAACAATAAACCTGACCCCTAAACATAACCCTAACCCGAACCCTAACCCTCACCCTAACACTTACCCTAACCCAACCCTAACCCTAACCCTAACCCTAACCCTAACCCCTAATCCTAACCCTAACCCGAACCCTAAAACTAACCCTACAACTTACCCTAACACAACCCTAACACTAACACTAACCCAAACCGTAACCCTAACCCTAAGCCTTAACCTAACCCTAAGCCTAACGCTAACCCTACCCTAGCACTAAGCCTAACCAACCCTAACCCAAGCACTTATCCTAACCAAAACCCCAGCGCCAACCCCAAACCAAAACACAACCGCAAACCATACACTAACCCAACCCTAAACCTATCCCTAACCCTAACACTAACGCAAACCTAACCCTATCCCTAACCCTAACCCTACCCTAAACCTAACCTTAAACCTAACCCTAACCTTAAAGCCAAACCCAATCCCAAACCCCAACGGGAACCACAACCCCAACAGCAACACTAACCCAACCCTAAACCTAACCCTAAACCTAACCCAACACGAACCCTAACCTTAACCATAACCATAACCCTAATGATAAGAGTACCCTAACCCTAACACTAACCCTAACCCTGACCCTAACCCTAACCCAATGCTAACCCTAATCCTAACCCTGAACCTAACCCAAAGCCTAACCCTAACCCTAACCCAAACAATAAAACCTAACCCAACCCTAACCCTAACACTAACACTAAACCTAATCCTATCTCTACTCCTAACCCTAGCTCTAAGCCTAATGCTAACCCTGACCCTAAACCTAACACAACCCTCACCCTAAACTTAACCCTAAGCCCTAATTGTAACCCTAACTCGAACCTTAAACCTAACCCTAACACTTATCCTAAACCAACCCTAACCCTAACACTAACACAAACAGTAACCCTAATCCTAAGCCTTACCCTAACCCTAAGCCTACTGCTAACCCTAACCCTAACCAACCCTAACCATCACTAAACCTAACCGTAACCCTAAGGTTAACCCTAACTCAACCCTAACCCTAACCCTAACACTAACCCTAACCCCTAACCCTAACCCTAACACTAACTCTAACACTGACCCTAACCCTAACCCAACGCTAAACCTAACCCTAACCCTGACCCTAACACAAAGCCTACCCCTAACCCTAACCTAAACAATAAAACCTAACCCAACCCTAAACCTAACAATAACACTAAACCTAATCCTATCTCTCATCCTAACCCTAGCTCTAAGCCTAACGCTAACCCTGACCCTAACCCTAACCCTAACCCTAACTCTAAACTTACACCTAATCCAACACTAAACGTAACCCTAACCCTAACTCTAAGCCTAACACTAATCTAACCCTAACCCAAAAGTTAACCCTAACCTTAACGCTAACCCTAACCCTAACCCTAACCCAACCTTAATTCTAAACCTAACCCAACCCTAAACCTAACCCTAACCCGAAACCGAACCCAACCCTAACCCTAACCCTAACCCAAACACTAACCCTAACCCTAACACCTAAACATAATGATGACCATAAACCTAACAATAACCATAACCCGAACCAACCTTAACTCTAATGCCAAACGTAACCCTAACCCTAAGCCTAACCTGAACCCTAATCTAAACCTAACTGTAAGCCTAACCATAACCCTATCCCTAACGAACCCTAACCAACACTAAACCTAACCCTAACACTAAGCCTAACCCTAACCCAACACTAACCCTAACTCTAAACCTAACACCTAACCCTAACCCTAACCCTAACACTAACCCTAACCCTAACCCTAACCCCAACCCTAAACCCTCACCCTAACTCTAACACTAAACCTAAACCTAACCCTTATGCTAAGCCTAACCCTAACCCTAAACCTAACCAAACCCTATACCTAACCCTAACACAAATCCTAACAACTAACCCTAACTCCTAAACCTAATGCTAACCATAAATTAACCCTATCTCTAACCCAACCCAACCTTAATTCTATTCCTACATTAACCCAAACTCTAACCCTAAACCTAAACCTAAACCTAACCCTCAACCTAACCCTAACACTAAACTAAACCTAAATGTAACCGTAACCCTAACCTTAAGCCTACACCTAACCAACCCTAACCATCACTAAACCTAACCCTAACCCTAAGGCTAACCCTAACCCAAACCTAACCCTAACCCTAACCCTAACCCTTAACCCTAAACCTAACACTAAACCCTAACCCGGACCCTAACCCTACCCCAACGTTAACCATAACCCTAAACATGACCCTAACCCAAAGCCTAACCCTAACCCTAACACAAACAATAAAACCTAACACAACCCTAACCCTAACACTATCATTAAACATAATCCTATCTCTAATCCTAACCCTAGCTCTAAGACTAACGCTAACCCTGACCCTAACCCTAACCCTAACCCAACCCAAACCCTAACCCTAACCCTAACCGTAACCCCTAATCCTAACGCTAACTCGAACCCTGAACCTAACCCTAACACTTACCCTAACTCAACCCTAACCCTAACACTAACCCAAACCGTAACTCTAACCCTAAGCCTTACCCTAACCCTAAGCCTAATGCTAACCCTAACCCTAACACTAAGCCTAACCTACCCTAACCAAACCTAACCCTAAACCTAGCCCTAACCCTAGCACTTACCCTAACCCAAATCCCAACGCCAACCCAAACCGAAACACAACTACAAACCCTAACCTAACCCAACCCAAAACCTATCCCTAACCCTAACACTAACCCAACCCTAACCCTATCCCTAAAACTAACCCTACACTAAACCTAACCCTAAACCTAACCCTAACCTTAAACCCAAACCCCGCCAAACCCAACCTGAACCACAACCCAAACAGCAACCCTAACCCAACCCTAACCCTAACCCTAAACCTAATCCAACACGAACCCTAACCCTAACCATAACCATAACCCTAATGATAAGAGTACCCTAACCCTAATGCTACACTTACCCTACCATAGGCCTAAACCTAACCCTAACCCTAACCCTAACCGTAACACAACCCTGACACTAAACCTAACTCTATATGTAATCCTATCTCAAACCTAAGCCTAAGCCTAAGCCTATCCCTAAACCGAACCACCCGAAACCAACCCTAAATTAACCCTAAACTTAAAGCTAACCAAAAGCCTAACCCGAACCCTAACCTGAAACCCAACCCTAACCCTAAACGTAAGTCTAACCCTAACCCTAACCCTAAACCTAACCCTAACACTAACCCTACCCTACACATAAACCTAAGCCTAACACTTACCCTAACCAACCCTAACCAAATCTAAACAGTACCCTAACCCTAACCCTATCCCTACACCTTGCCGTAAACCTATCGCCAACCACAAACACAAACCTAACCCCAATCACAACCCTAACCATAACCCGAAACATAACACTAACACTAATGAAACCCTAACCCTAACACTAAATCTAACCATAACCCTAACCTTAACCCTAACCCTCACCCTAACCTAACACAAAACCTAACACAAACGTAACCCTAACCCTAGCCGTAACCCTAACACTAACCCAAACCGAACCCTAATACTAACATTAACCCAAACATAACCCAAAACATAACCCTAACCCTAACCCTAACCCTAAACCTAACCCTAACCCTAACCCAAACCCAACCATAAACCTAACCATAACCCTAACCATAACCCAATAACACTAACCCTAACCCTAAGCCAACCCTAATTCTAAACTTAACCCAACACTAAACCTAACTCTAACCCGAAACCGAACCCAACCCTATACCTAACCCTAACCCAAACACTAACCCTAACCCTAACACCTAAACCTAATCCTGATCATAAACCTAACCCTAACCTTAACCCAAACCAAGCTTAACTCTAATCCCAAACCTAACCCTAAACCTAAGACTAACCCGAACCCTAATCTAAACCTAACCGTAACCCTATCCCTAACCCTATCCCTAACGAACCCTAACCAAAACTAAACCTAACCCTTACCCTAAGCCTAACCCTAACCCAACCCTAAACCCTAACCCTAAACCTAAACTCTAACCATAACCCAACACTAACCCTAACCCTAGCCCTAACCCTGACCCATACCCTAAGCCAAAGCCTAACTCTAACCCTAACCATAACCATAACCATAACCCAAACCCAACCCTAAAAGTACCTCTAACATTTAACCTAACCCTACCCCTAATAGTAGCCCTAACCCTAACCCTAACCCTAAACCTAAACCTAACACTTACCCTAAACCAACCCTAACCCTAAAACTAACCAAACAGTAACCCTAATCCTAAGCCTTACCCTAACCCTAAGCCTAAGGCTAACCCGAACTCTAACCAACCCTAACCATCACTAAACCTAACCCTAACCCTAAGGTTAACACTAACTCAACCCTAACCCTAACCCTAACCCTAACCCCTAACCCTAACCCTAACACTAACCCTAACCCTGACCCTAACCCTAACCCAACGCTAAACCTAACCCTAACCCTGACCCTAACCCTAACCCTAACCCTAACTCTAAACTTACACCTAATCCAACACTAAACGTAACCCTAACCCTAACTCTAAGCCTAACACTAATCTAACCCTAACACAAAAGTTAACCCTAACCTTAACGCTAACCCTAAACCTAACCCTAACCCAACCTTAATTCTAAAACTAACCCAACCCTAAACCTAACCCTAACCCGAAACCGAACCCAACCCTAACCCTAACCCTAACCCAACACTAACCCTAACCCCAACACCTAAACATAATGATGACCATAAACCTAACCCTAACCATAACCCGAACCAACCTTAACTCTAATCCCAACCGTAACCCTAACCCTAAGCCTAACCTGAACCCTAATCTAAACCTAACTGTAAGCCTAACCATAACCCTATCCCTAACGAACCCTAACCAACACTAAACCTAACCCTAACCCAAAGCCTAACCCTAACCCTAACCCTAACCCAAACTCTAAACTTACACCTAATCCAACACTAAACGTAACCCTAACCCTAACTCTAAGCCTAACACTAATCTAACCCTAACCCAAAAGTTAACCCAAACCTTAATGCTAACCCTAACCCTAACCCTAACCCAACCTTAATTCTAAACCTAACCCAACCCTAAACCTAACCCTAACCCGAAACCGAACCCAACACTAACCCTAACCCTAACCCAAACACTAACCCTAACCCTAACACCTAAACATAATGATGACCGTAAACCTAACCCTAACTATAACCCGAAACAACCTTAACTCTAATCCCAACCGTAACCCTAACCCTAAGCCTAACCTGAACCCTAATTAAAACCTAACTGTGAGCCTAACCATAACCCTATCCCTAACGAACCCTAACCAACACTAAACCAAACCCTAACCCTAAGCCTAACCCTAACCCAACACTAACCCTAACTCTAAACCTAACACCTAACCCTAACCCTAACACTAACCCTAACCCTAAACCCAACCCTAAACCCTCACCCTAAATCTAACACTAAACCTAAACCTAACCCTTATGCTAAGCCTAACCCTAACCCTAAACCTAACCAAACCCTATACCTAACCCTAACACAAAGCCTAACAACTAACCCTAACTCCTAAACCTAATGCTAACCATAAACTTAACCCTATCCCTAACCCAACCCAACCTTAATTCTATTCCTACATTAACCCAAACTCTAACCCTAAACCTTAACCTAAACCTAACCCTCAACCTAACCCTAACCTTAAACTAAACCTAAATGTAACCGTAACCCTAACCTTAAGCTTACCCCTAACCAACCCTAACCATCACTAAACCTAACCCTAACCCTAAGGCTAACCCTAACCCAAACCTAACCCTAACCCTAACCCTAACCCTTAACCCTAAACCTAACACTAACCCTAACCCTGACCCTAACCCTACCCCAACGTTAACCCTAACCCTAAACCTGACCCTAACCCAAAGCCTAACCCTAACCCTAACCCAAACAATAAAACCTAACACAACCCTAACCCTAACACTATCACTAAACATAATCCTATCTCTAATCCTAACCCTAGCTCTAAGACTAACGCTAACCCTGACCCTAACCCTAACCCTAACCCAACCCTAACCCTAATCCTAACCCTAACCGTAACCCCTAATCCTAACGCTAACTCGAACCCTAACCCTAAACCAAACACTTACCCTAACTCAACCCTAACCCTAACACTAATCCAAACCGTAACTCTAACCCTAAGCCTTACCGGAACCCTAAGCCTAATGCTAACCCTAACCCTAAAACTAAGCCTAACCAACCCTAACCAAACCTAACCCTAACCCTAGCCCTAACCCTAGCACTTACCCTAACCCAAATCCCAATGCCAACCCCAAACCGAAACACAACCGCAAACCCTAACCTAACCCAACCCAAAACCTATCCCTAACCCTAACACTAACCCAACCCTAACCATATCCCTAACCCTAACCCTACACTAAACCTAACCCTAAACCTAACCCTAACCTTAAACACAAACCCAACCCCAACCCCAACCTGAACCACAACCCAAACAGCAAACCTAATCCAACCCTAAACCTAACCCTAAACCTAACCCAACACGAACCCTAACCCTAACCATAACCATAACCCTAACGATAAGAGTACCCTAACCCTAACGCTACACTTACCCTACCATAGGCCTAAACCTAACCCTAACCCTAACCCTAACCGTAACACAACCCTGACACTAAACCTAACTCTAAATGTAACCCTAACTCTAAACCTAAGCCTAAGCCTAAGCCTATCACTAAACCTAACCACCCGAAACCAACCCTAAATTAACCCTAAACTTAAAGCTAACGAAAAGCTTAACCCTAACCCTAACCTGAAACCCAACACTAACCCTAAACGTAAATCTAACCCTAACCCTAACCCTAAAACTAACCCTAACACTAACGCTACCCTACACATAAACCTAAGCCTAACACTTACCTTAACCAACCCTAACCAAATCTAAACCGTACCCTAACCCTAAACCTATCCCTAAACCTTGCCGTAAACCTATCGCCAACCACAAACACAAACCTAACCCCAACCCCAACCCTAACCATAACCCGAACCATAACACTAACACTAATGAAACCCTAACCCTAACACTAACACTAACCATAACCCTAACCTTAACCCTAACCCTAACCCTAAACTAACACAAAACCTAACCCAAAAGTAACCCTAACCCTAGCTGTAACCCTAACGCTAACCCAAACCGAACCCTAATACTAACATTAACCCAAACATAACCCAAAACATAACCCTAACCCTAACCCTAAACCTAACCCTAACCCTAACCCTAACCCAAACCCAACCATAAACCTAACCATAACCCTAACCATAACCCAATAACACTAACCCTAACCCTAACCCAACCCTAATTCTAAACCTAACCCCAGCCTAAACCTAACTCTAAACCAAAACCGAACCCAACCCTATACCTAACGCAAACCCAAACACTAACCCTAACCCTAACACCTAAACCTAATGCTGATCATAAACCTAACCCTAACCTTAACCCAAACCAACCTTAACTCTAATCCCAAACCTAACCCTAACCCTAAGACTAACCCTAACCCAACCCTAAACCCTAACCCTAAACCTAAACTCTAACCATAACCCAACACTAACCCTAACCCTAACCCTAACCCTGACCCATACCCTAAGCCATAGCCTAACCCTAACCCTAACCATAACCATAACCATAACCCAAACCCAACCCTAAAAGTACCTCTAACATTTAACCTAACCCTACCCCTAATAGTAGCCCTAACCCTAACCCTAAACCTAAACCTAACCCTAACACTTACCCTAAAACAACCCTAACCCTAACACTAACCAAACTTTAACCCTAATCCTAAGCCTTACCCTAACCCTAAGCCTAAGGCTAACCCTAACTCTAACCAACCCTAACCATCACTAAACCTAACCCTAACCCTAAGGTTAACACTAAATCAACCCTAACCCTAACCCTAACCCTAACCCCTAACCCTAACCCTAACACTAACCCTAACCCTGACCCTAACCCTAACCCAACGCTAAACCTAACCCTAACCCTGACCCTAACCCAAAGCCTAACCCTAAGCCTAACCTAAACAATAAAACCTAACCCAACCCTAAACCTAACAATAACACTAAACCTAATCCTATCTCTCATCCTAAACCTAGCTCTAAGCCTAACGCTAACCCTAACCCTGACCCCTAAACCTAACCCTAACCCGAACCCTAAACCTCACCCTAACACTTACCCTAACCCAACCCTAAACCTAACCCTAACCCTAACCCCTAATCCCAACCCTAACCCGAACCATAAAACTAACCCTAACACTTTCCCTAACACAACCCTAACACTAACACTAACGCAAACCGTAACCGTAACCCTAAGCCTTACCCTAACCCTAAGCCTAACGCTAACCCTACCCTAGCACTAAGCCTAACCAACCCTAACCAAACCTAACCCTAACCCTAACCCTAGCACTTATCCTAACCAAAACCCCAGCGCCAACCCCAAACCAAAACACAACCCCAAACCCTACACTAACCCAAACCTAAACCTATCCCTAACCCTAACACTAACGCAACCCGAACCCTATCCCTAACCCTAAAGCTAACCTAAATTTAACC
Source organism: Cavia porcellus (assembly GCF_034190915.1). Lineage (NCBI taxonomy): Eukaryota > Metazoa > Chordata > Mammalia > Rodentia > Caviidae > Cavia > Cavia porcellus. The sequence continues at coordinate 1,886,447 of NW_026947547.1, read as the reverse complement.
CTAAACCTAACCCTAACCTTAAAGCCAAACCCAATCCCAAACCCCAACGGGAACCACAACCCCAACAGCAACCCTAACCCAACCCTAAACCTAAACCTAAACCTAACCCAACACGAACCCTAACCCTAACCATAACCATAACCCTAATGATAAGAGTACCCTAACCCTAACACTAACCCTAACCCTGACCCTAACCCTAACCCAATGCTAACCCTAATCCTAACCCTGAAACTAACCCAAAGCCTAACCCTAACCCTAACCCAAAAAATAAAACCTAACACAACCTTAACCCTAACACTAACACTAAACCTAATCCTATCTCTAATCCTAACCCTAGCTCTAAGCCTAACGCTAACCCTGACCCTAACCCTAACACAACCCTAACCCTAACCCTAACCCTAAGCCCTAATCGTAACCCTAACTCGAACCTTAAACCTAACCCTAACACTTACCCTAAACCAACCCTAACCCTAACACTAACCCAAACAGTAACTCTAATCCTAAGCCTTACCCTAACCCTAAGCCTAATGCTAACCCTAACCCTAACCAACCCTAACCATCACTAAACCTAACCCTAACCCTAAGGTTAACCCTAACTCAACCCTAACCCTAACCCTAACCCTAACCCCTAACCCTAACCCTAACACTAACCCTAACCCTGACCCTAACCCAAATCCAACGCTAAATTAACCCTTACCCTGACCCTAACCCAAAGCCTAACCCTAACCCTAACCTAAAAAATAAAACCTAACCCAACCCTAAACCTAACAATAACACTAAACCTAATCCTATCTCTCATCCTAACCCTAGCTCTAAGCCTAACGCTAACCCTGACCCTAAACCTAACCCTAACCCTAACTCTAAACTTACACCTAATCCAACACTAAACGTAACCCTAACCCTAACTCTAAGCCTAACACTAATCTAACCCTAAACCAAAAGTTAACCCTAACCTTAACGCTAACCCTAACCCTAACCCAACCTTAATTCTAAACCTAACCCAACCCTAAACCTAACCCTAACCCGAAACCGAACCCAAACCTAACCCTAACCCTAACCCAAACACTAACCCTAACCCTAACACCTAAACATAATGATGACCATAAACCTAACCCTAACCATAACCCGAACCAACCTTAACTCTAATCCCAATCGTAACCCTAACCCTAAGCCTAACCTGAACCCTAATCTAAACCTAACTGTAAGCCTAACCATAACCCTATCCCTAACGAACCCTAACCAACACTAAACCTAACCCTAACCCAAAGCCTAACCCTAACCCTAACCCTAACCCAAACTCTAAACTTACACCTAATCCAACACTAAACGTAACCCTAACCCTAACTCTAAGCCTAACACTAATCTAACCCTAACCCAAAAGTTAACCCTAACCTTAATGCTAACCCTAACCCTAACCCTAACCCAACCTTAATTCTAAACCTAACCCAACACTAAACCTAACCCTAACCCGAAACCGAACCCAACACGAACCCTAACCCTAACCGAAATACTAACCCTAACCATAACACCTAAACCTAATCCTGATCATAAACCTAACCCTAACCTTAACCCAAACCAAGCTTAACTCTAATCCCAAACCTAACCCTAAACCTAAGACTAACCCGAACCCTAATCTAAACCTAACCGTAACCATATCCCTAACCCTATCCCTAACGAACCCTAACCAAAACTAAACCTAACCCTTACCCTAAGCCTAACCCTAACCCAACCCTAAACCCTAACCCTAAACCTAAACTCTAACCATAACCCAACACTAACCCTAACCCTAGCCCTAACCCTGACCCATACCCTAAGCCAAAGCCTAACTCTAACCCTAACCATAACCATAACCATAACCCAAACGCAACCCTAAAAGTACCTCTAACATTTAACCTAACCCTACCCCTAATAGTAGCCCTAACCCTAACCCTAACCCTAAACCTAACCCTAACACTTACCCTAAACCAACCCTAACCCTAACACTAACCAAACAGTAACCCTAATCCTAAGCCTTACCCTAACCCTAAGCCTAATGCTAACCCTAACCATAACCAACCCTAACCATCACTAAACCTAACCCTAAACCTAAGGTTAACACTAACTCAACACTTACATAAACCCTAACCCTAACCCCTAACCCTAATCCTAACAATAACCCTAACCCTGACCCTAACCCTAACCCAACGCTAAACCTAACCCTAACCCTGACACTAACCCTAAGCCTAACCCTAACCCTAAACTAAACAATAAAACCTAACCCAACCCTAAACCTAACAATAACACTAAACCTAATCCTATCTCTCTTCCTAACCCTAGCTCTAAGCCTAACCCTAACCCTAACCCTGACCCCTAAACCTAACCCTAACTCGAACCCTAACCCTCACCCTAACACTTACCCTAACCCAACCCTAACCCTAACCCTAACCCTAACCCCTAATCCTAAACCTAACCCGAACCCTAAAACTAACCCTAACACTTACCCTAACACAACCCTAACACTAACACTTACCCAAACCGTAACCCTAACACTAAGCCTTACCCTAACCCTAAGCCTAACGCTAACCCTACCCTAGCACTAAGCCTAACCAACCCTAACCAAACCTAACCCTAACCCTAGCACTTATCCTAACCTAAACCCCAGCGCCAACCCCAAACCAAAACACAACCGCAAACCCTACACTAACCCAACCCTAAACCTATTCCTAACCCTAACACTAACACAACCCTAACCCTATCCCTAACCCTAACCCTACCCTAAACCTAACCCTAAACCTAACCCTAACCTTAAAGCCAAAGCCAATCCCAAACCCCAACAGGAAACACAACCCCAACAGCAACCCTAACCCAACCCTAAACATAACCCTAAACCTAACCCAACACGAACCCTAACCCTAACCATAACCATAACCCTAATGATAAGAGTACCCTAACCCTAACACTAACCCTAACCATGACCCTAACCCTAACCCAACGCTAAGCCTAATCCTAACCCTGAACCTATCCCAAAGCCTAAACCTAACTCTAACCCAAACTATAAAACCTAACCCAACCCTAACCCTAACACTAACACTAAACCTAATCCTATCTCTAATCCTAAACCTAGCTCTAAGCCTAACGCTAACCCTGACCCTAACCCTAACCCAACCCTAACCCTAACCCTAACCCTAAACCATAATCGTAACACTAACTCGAACATTAAACCTAACCCTAACACTTACCCTAAACCAACCCTAACCCTAACACTAACCCAAACAGTAACCCTAATCCTAAGCCTTACCCTAACCCTAAGCCTAATGCTAATCCTAAACCTAACCAACCCTAACCATCACTAAACCTAACCCTAACCCTAATGTTAACCCTAACTCAACCCTAACCCTAACCCTAACCCTAACCCTAACCCCTAACCCTAACCGTAACACTAACCCTAACCCTGAACCTAACCTTAACCCAACGCTAAACCTAACCCTAACCCTGACCCTAACCCAAAGCCTAACCCTAAACCTAACCTAAACAATAAAACCTAACGCAACCCTAAACCTAACAATAACACTAAACCTAACTAACCATAGCTCAAAGCCTAACGCTAACCCTGACCCTAACCCTAACCCTAACCCAACCCTAACCCTAAACCGAACCCTAACCCTAAACCCTAATCCTAACCCTAACTCGAACCCTAACCCTAACGCTAACACTTACCCTAACCCAATCCTAGCCCTAACCCTAACCCTAACCCTAACCCTAACCCTAAGCCTTACCCTAACCCTAAGCCTAATGCTAACCCTAACCCTAACACTAAGTCTAACCAACCCTAACCCTAACCCTAACCCTAAACCTAACCCTAACCCTAACCCTACCCTAACCCTAACCCTAACCCTTACCCTAACCATAACCATAACCCTAACGATAAGAGTACCCTAACCCTAACGTTACCCTTACCCTACCATAGGCCTAAACCTAACCCTAACCCTATCCCTAAACGTAACACAACCCTGGCACTAAACCTAAACCTAAATCTAACCCTAAACCTAAACCGAAGCCTAAGCCTAAGCCTAAACCTAACCCTAACCTGAAACCCAACCCTAACCTTAAACGTAAATCTAACCCTAACCGTAACTGTAACCCTAACACTAACCCTAACCCATCCCTAAACCTAACCGTAATACTAACCCTACCCTACCCATAAACGTAAGCCTCACACTTACCCTAACCAACCCTAACCAAATCTAAACTAAACCCTAACCCTAACCCTAATCCTAAACCTTGCCGTAAACCTATCGCCAACCACAACCACAACCCTAACCCCAACCCCAACCCTAACCATAACCCGAAGCAAAACACTAACACTAATGAAACCCTAACCCTAACACTAACTCTAAACCTACCCCTAACCTTAACCCTAACCCTAACCCTAACCTAACCAAAAACCTAACCAAAACATAGCCCTAACCCTAGCCATAACCCTAACACTAACCCAACCCGAACCCTAATACTAACCCTAACCCAACCCTAACCCAAAACATAACCCTAACCCTAACCCTAACCCTAACCCAAACCCAACCATAAAACTTCACACTTACCCTCCCCCAAACCCTTACGCTAAGCCTAATAATAACCGTAACCCTAAACAAACCCTAACACTAACCCTATCCCTAAAACTAACACAACCCTAACCCTGAACCTAACACTAAGCCAAACGTAACCCTAAACCTAACCATAACCATAACCCAATAATATTAATCCTAGCCCGAACCCTAACCCTAATTCTAAACCTAACCCTAACACAACCCTAACCCTAAACCTAACCCTAACCCTAACTCTAACGCTAGCCCTAACCCTGAACCTGACCCTGATTCTCACCCTAACCCTAAAACTAATTCTCACCCAAACTCTAACCCAATCCTAACTCTAACCTAACCCTCACCCTCACACTAACACTAACCCCAAGGCTAACCCTAACCCTAACTCTAACCCAACACTAATCCTAATCCTAGCCCTAACCCTAAACCTAAACCTAACCTAACCCTAACCCTAAACCGAACGCTACAACTAACCAGAGCCCTAACCCTAAGTTTTACCCTAAACCTCCAATACTAACACTAACCCTCAAACCCTAAGCCTAAACCAAACCCTAGCCCTAACCCTAACCCTAACCCTTACCCCCACCCAAAGCCTAACCACAACTCTAACCCTAACTTTAAACTAACCCAAACCATAACCGTAACAATAACTCTAAACTTACACCTAATCCAACACTAAACGTAACCCTAACCCTAACTCTAACCCTAACCCTAATCAAACCTTAACCCAAATGTTAACCCTAACCTTAACGCTAACCCTAACCCTAACCCTAACCTAAACTTAATTCAAAACCTAAACCAACCCTAAACCTAACCCTAACCCGAAACCGAACCCAACCCTATACCTAACCCTAACCCAAACACTAACCCTAACTCTAACACCTAAACCTAATGATGACAATAAACCTAACCCTAACCCTAACCCAAACCAATCTTAACTCTAATCCCAACCATAAACCTAACCCTAAGCCTAACCTGAACCCTAATCTAAACCTAACTGTAAGCCTAACCATAACCATATCCCTAACGAACCCTAACCAACACTAACCCTAATCCTAACCCTAAGCCTAAACCTAACATAACACTAACCCTAACTCTAAACCTAACACCTAACCCTAACCCTAACACTAACCCTAACCCTAACCCCAACCCTAAACCCTCAAACTAACTCTAACCCTAAACCTACACCTAACCCTTATGCTAAGCCTAACCCTAACCCTAAACCTAACCCAACCCTATACCTAACCCTAACCCAAACCCTAACCCTAACCCTAACACCTAAACCTAATGCTAACCATAAACTTAACCCTATCCCTAAACCAACCCAACCTTAACTCTATTCCTGCCCTAACCCAACTCTAACACTAAACATAAACCAAAACCTAAACCTCAACCTAAATCTAACCCTAACCTAAACCTAAATGTAACCATAACACTAACCTTAAGCCTACCGCTAACCAACCCTAACCATAACTGAACCTAACCCTAACCCTAAGGCTAACCCTAACCCAACCCTAACCCTAACCCTAACCCTAACCCTAACCCTAACCCCTAACCCTAACCCTAACCCTAAATCTAACCCTAACATTAAACCTAAATGTAACCGTAACCCTAACTTTAAGCCTACCCCTAACCAACCCTAACCATCACTAAACCTAACCTTAACCCTAAGGCTAACCATAACACAACCCTAACCCTAAACCTAACCCTAACACTAACCCTAAACCTGACCCTAACCCAAACCCAACACTAACCCTAAGCCTAACCCTGACCCTAATCCAAAGCCTAACCCTAACCCTAACCCAAACAATAAAAAGTAACCCCACCATAACCCTAACCCTAACACTAAACCTAATCCAATCTCTAATCCTAACCCTAGCTCTAAGCCTAACGCTAACCCTGACCCTAACCCTAACCCTAACCCTAACCCTAACCCTAACCCCTAACCCTAACCCGAACCGAACCCTAACCCTAACCCTAACACTTACCCTAACCCAACCCTAACCCTAACACTAACCCAAACCGTAACCCTAACCGAAGCCTTACCCTAACCCTAAGCCTAATGCTAACCCTAACCCTAACACTAAGCCAAACCAACCCTAACCAAACCACACCCTAACCCTAACCCTAACCCTAGCACTTATCCTAACCCAAACCCCAACACCGACCCCAAACCGAAACACAACCATAAACCCTACCCTAACCCAAACCTAAACCTATCCCTAACCCTAACACTAACCCAACCCTAAACCTATCCCTAACCCTAACCCTCCCCTAAACCTAACCCTAAACCTAACCCTAACCTTAAACCCAACCCCAACCCCAACCCCAACCTGAACCACAAACCCAACAGCAAACCTAACCCAACCCTAACCCTAACCCTAAACCTAACCCAACAAGAACCTTAACCATAACCATAACCATAACCCTAATGATAAGAGTACCCTAACCCTAACACTAACCCTAACCCTGACCCTAACCCTAATCCAACGCTAACCCTAATCCTAACCCGGAACCTTACCCAAAGCCGAACCCTAACCCTAAACCAAACAATAAAACCTAACCCAACCCTAACTCTAACACTAGCACTCAACCTAATCCTATCTCTAATCATAAGCTTAGCTCTAAGTCTAATGCTAACCCTGACCCTAACCCTAACCCTAACCCAATCCTAAACCTCACCCTAACCCTAACCCTAACCATAACCATAACCCTAACAATAAGACTACACTAACCCTAACGTTACCCTTACCCTACCATAGGCCTAAACCTAACCCTAACCCTATCCCTAACCGTAACACAACCCTGGCACTAAACGTAAACCTAAATCTAACCCTAAACCTAAACCGAAGCCTAAGCCTAAGCCTAAACCTAACCCTAACCTGAAACCCAACCCTAACCTTAAACGTAAATCTAACCCTAACCCTAACCGTAACTGTAACCCTAACACTAACCCTAACCCATCCCTAAACCTAACCGTAATACTAACCCTACCCTACCCATAAACGTAAGCCTCACACTTACCCTAACCAACCCTAACCAAATCTAAACTAAACCCTAACCCTAACCCTAACCCTAAACCTTGCCGTAAACCTATCGCCAACCACAACCACAACCCTAACCCCAACCCCAACCCTAACCATAACCCGAAGCAAAACACTAACACTAATGAAACCCTAACCCTAACACTAACTCTAAACGTACCCCTAAACTTAACCCTAACCCTAACCCTAACCTAACCAAAAACCTAACCAAAACATAGCCCTAACCCTAGCCGTAACCCTAACACTAACCCAACCCGAACCCTAATACTAACCCTAACCCAACCCTAACCCAAAACATAACCCTAACCCTAACCCTAACCCTAACCCAAACCCAACCATAAAACTTCACACTTACCCTCCCCCAAACCCTTACGCTAAGCCTAATAATAACCGTAACCCTAAACAAACCCTAACACTAACCCTATCCCTAAAACTAACAAAACCCTAACCCTGAACCTAACACTAAGCCAAACGTAACCCTAAACCTAACCATAACCATAACCCAATAATATTAATCCTAGCCCGAACCCTAACCCTAATTCTAAACCTAACCCTAACACAACCCTAACCCTAAACCTAAACCTAACCCTAACTCTAACGCTAGCCCTAACCCTGAACCTGACCCTGATTCTCACCCTAACCCTAAAACTAATTCTCACCCAAACTCTAACCCAATCCTAACTCTAACCTAACCCTCACCCTCACACTAACACTAACCCCAAGGCTAACCCTAACCCTAACTCTAACCCAACACTAATCCTAATCCTAGCCCTAACCCTAAACCTAAACCTAACCTAACCCTAACCCTAAACCGAACGCTACAACTAACCTGAGCCCTAACCCTAAATTTTACCCTAAACCTCCAATACTAACACTAACCCTCAAACCCTAAGCCTAAACCAAACCCTAGCCCTAACCCTAACCCTAACCCTTACCCCCACCCAAAGCCTAACCACAACTCTAACCCTAACCTTAAACTAACCCTAACCATAACCGTAACAATAACTCTAAACTTACACCTAATCCAACACTAAACGTAACCCTAACCCTAACTCTAACCCTAACCCTAATCAAACCTTAACCCAAACGTTAACCCTAACCTTAACGCTAACCCTAACCCTAACCCTAACCCAACCTTAATTCAAAACCTAAACCAACCCTAAACCTAACCCTAACCCAAAACCGAACCCAACCCTATACCTAACCCTAACCCAAACACTAACCCTAACTCTAACACCTAAACCTAATGATGACAATAAACCTAACCCTAACCCTAACCCAAACCAATCTTAACTCTAATCCCAACCATAAACCTAACCCTAAGCCTAACCTGAACCCTAATCTAAACCTAACTGTAAGCCTAACCATAACCATATCCCTAACGAACCCTAACCAACACTAACCCTAATCCTAACCCTAAGCCTAAACCTAACATAACACTAACCCTAACTCTAAACCTAACACCTAACCCTAACCCTAACACTAACCCTAACCCTAACCCCAACCCTAAACCCTCAAACTAACTCTAACCCTAAACCTACACCTAACCCTTATGCTAAGCCTAACCCTAACCCTAAACCTAACCCAACCCTATACCTAACCCTAACCCAAACCCTAACACTAATCCTAACACCTAAAGCTAATGCTAACCATAAACTTAACCCTATCCCTAACCCAACCAAACCTTAACTCTATTCCTGCCCTAACCCAACTCTAACACTAAACATAAACCAAAACATAAACCTCAACCTAACTCTAACCCTAACCTAAACCTAAATGTAACCGTAACACTAACCTTAAGCCTACCGCTAACCAACCCTAACCATCACTGAACCTAACCCTAACCCTAAGGCTAACCCTAACCCAACCCTAACTCTAACCCTAACCCCTAACCCTAACCCTAACCCTAAATCTAACCCTAACATTAAACCTAAATGTAACCGTAACCCTAACTTTAAGCCTACCCCTAACCAACCCTAACGATCACTAAACCTAACCTTAACCCTAAGGCTAACCATAACCCAACCCTAACCCTAACCCTAACCCTAACACTAACCCTAAACCTGACCCTAACCCAAACCCAACACTAACCCTAACCCTAACCCTGACCCTAATCCAAAGCCTAACACTAACCCTAACCCAAACAATAAAAAGTAACCCCACCATCTCCCTAACCCTAACACTAAACCTAATCCAATCTCTAATCCTAACCCTAGCTCTAAGCCTAACGCTAACCCTGACCCTAACCCTAACCCTAACCCAACCCTAAGCCTAACCCTAACCCTAACCCTAACCCCTAACCCTAACCCGAACCCGAACCCTAACCCTAACCCTAACACTTACCCTAACCCAACCCTAACCCTAACACTAACCCAAACCGTAACCCTAACCGAAGCCTTACCCTAACCCTAAGCCTAATGCTAACCCTAACCCTAACACTAAGCCAAACCAACCCTAACCAAACCACACCCTAACCCTAACCCTAACCCTAGCACTTATTCTAACCCAAACCCCAACACCGACCCCAAACCGAAACACAACCACAAACCCTACCCTAACCCAAACCTAAACCTATCCCTAACCCTAACACTAACCCAACCCTAAACCTATCCCTAACCCTAACCCTCCCCTAAACCTAACCCTAAACCTAACCCTAACCTTAAACCCAACCCCAACCCCAACCCCAACCTGAACCACAACCCCAACAGCAAACCTAACCCAACCCTAACCCTAACCCTAAACCTAACCCAACAAGAACCCTAACCATAACCATAACCATAACCCTAATGATAAGAGTACCCTAACCCTAACACTAACCCTAACCCTGACCCTAACCCTAACCCAACGCAAACCCTAATCCTATCCCGGAACCTTACCCAAAGCCGAACCCTAACCCTAAACCAAACAATAAAACCTAACCCAACCCTAACTCTAACACTAACACTAAACCTAATCCTATCTCTAATCATAAGCGTAGCTCTAAGTCTAACGCTAACCCTGACCCTAACCCTAACCCTAACCCAATCCTAAACCTCACCCTAACCCTAACCCTAACCCTAACCGTAACACAACCATAACCCTAACCCTAACCCTAACCCTAACGCTAACCCCTAATCGTAACCCTAACTCGAACCCTAACCCTAACCCTAACACTTACCCTAACCCAACCCTAACCATAACACTAACCCAAACCGTAACCATAACCCTAAGCCTTACCCTAACCCTAAGCCTAATGCTAACCCTAACCCTAACCATAACCATAACCCTAACGATAAGAGTACCCTAACCCTAACACAACCCTTACCCTACCATAAGCCTAAACCTAACCCTAACCCTACCCCTAACCGTAACACAACCCTGACACTGAACCTAACACTAAATCTAACCCTAACCCTTAATCTAAGCCTAAGCGTAAGCCTAAACCTAACCCTAACCAACTGAAACCAACCCTAAATTAACCCTAAACTTAAACCTAACCAAAAGCCTAAACCTAACCCTAACCTGAAACCCAAACCTAACCCTAAATGTAAATCTAACTCTAAACCTAACCCTAACTGTAACCCTAACACTAACCCTAACCCAACCCTAACCCTAACACTAACACTAACCCTACCCTACCCATAAACCTAAGACTAACACTTACCCTAACCAACCCTAACCAAATCTAAACCGTACCCTAACCCTAACCCTATCCCTAAACCTTGCCCTAAACCTATCACCAACCACAACTACAATCCTAACCCAACCCCAACCCTAACCATAACCCGAACCATAACACTAACACTAATGAAACCCTAACCCTAACACTAACTCTAACCCTACCCCTAACCTTAACCCTAACCATAACCCTAACCTAACCCAAAACCTAACCCAAACGTAGCGCTAACCCTAGCCTTAACCCTAACCCTAACCCAACCCGAACCGAAAACGTAACCCTAACCCTAACCCTAACCCAAACCCAACCACAATTCCTCACACTAACCCTAACCCTAACCCTTACGCTAAGCCTAACCATAACCCTAACCCTAACCAAAACCTAACACTAAACCTATCCCAAACTCTAACACAACCCTAACACTAAACCTAACCCTAAGACAAACGTAACCCTAACACTAACCATAACCCAATAATATTAATCCTAGCCCAAACCCTAACCCTAACACTAACTCTAAACCTAATCCTAACACAACCCTAACCCTAAATCTAAACCTAACCCTAACTCTAACGCTAGCCCTAACCCTGAACCTGACACTGATTCTCACCCTAACCCTAACCCTAACACTAACCCTACCCTAGCCATAAACCTAAGCCTAACACTTACCTTAAACAACCCTAACGAAATCTAAACCGAACCCTAACCCCAACCCTAACCCTAAACCTTGCCCTAAACCTATCGCCAACCACAACCACAACCCTAACCTTAAACCCAACCCTAACCATAACCCGAAGCATAACACTAACACTAATGAAACCGTAACCCTAACACTAACTCTAACCCTACCCCTAAACTTAACCCTAACCCTAACCATAACCTAACCCAAAACCTAACCCAAACGTAAGCTAACCCTAGCCCTAACCCTAACACTAACCCAACCCGAACCCTAATACTAACCCTAACCCAACCCTAACCCAAAACATAACCCTAACCCTAACCCTAACCCTAAACCAAATCCAACCATAAACCTAACCATAACCCTAACCATAACCCAATAACACTAACCCTAACCCTAACCATAACCATAACCCAACCCTTACACTAACCCTATCCCTAACACTAACACAATCCTAACCCTAAACCTAACCCTAACCCTAACTCAAACACTAGCGCTTACCCTGACTCTGAACCTGATCCTCACCCTAACCCTAACCTTATTCCTCACCCTAACTCTAAACCAATCCTAACTCTAACTTAACCCTCACCCTCACCCTAACGCTAACCCCAAGGCTAACCCTAAAGCTAACCCAAAACTAACCTTAACCCTATCCATAAGCATAACCCCTAACCCTAATCCTAACCGTAAACCTAACCCTAACCCTAACTCTAACCCAACACTAATCCTAACCCTAGCCCTAACCCTAAACCTAAACCTAACCTAACCCTAACCGTAAACCAACACTACACCTAACCCGAGCCCTAACCCTAAATTTTACCTTAACCCTCCAACACTAACCCTAACCCTCAAACCCTAACCATAGCCCTAACCCTAACCCTAACCCTTACACCCACTCAAGACTAACCCCAAATCTAACCCTAACCTTAAACTAACCCTAACCCTAACACTAACTCTGAGCCTACACCTAACCCAACACTAAACGTTACAGTAACCCTAACTCTAAGCCTAACCCTAATCTAACCCTAAACCAAACGCTAAACCTAACCTTAACACTAACACTAACCCTAACCCTAACCCTAAGCCAACCCTAATTCTAAACCTAACCCAACCCTTATCCTAACTCTAATCCGAAACCGAACCCAACCCTATACCTAACCCTAACCCAAACACTAACCCTAACCCTAACACATAAACCTAATGTTGACCATAAACCTAACCCTAACGCTAACCCAAAACAACCTTAACTCTAATCCCAACCCTAACCCTAACCCTAAGCCTAACCCGAACCCTAATCTAAACCTAACCGTAACACTAACCCTAACCCTATCTCTATAGAACCCTAACCAAAACTAAACCTAACCCTAACCCTAACCCTAACCCTAACCTTAACCCTAACCCAACCCTAAACCCTAACCCTAAACCTAAACTCTAACCATAACCCAACACTAACCCTAACGCTAACCCTAACCAAAACCATAACTCTAACCCAAACCCAACCCTAACAGTACCTCTAACACTTAACCTAACCCTACCCCTAATAGTATCCCAACCCTAACCCTAACCCTAAGGCAAACCCTAACACTAACCCTAACACTAATCGAACCCTAACCCTAAACCTAACCCTATCCCTATCCCTAACCCTAACCCCTAACCCTAAACCTAAGTATAAAATAATGCTAACCATAACCCTAACACTAGCCCAACCAACACTAACCCTAAACCTAACCCTAAACCTAAGCCTACCGGTAACTCTAACCCTAACACTTAACCTAACAAACACTAACCAAATCAAACCCTAACCCTAACCCTATCCCTAACTCTTGCCCTATCCCTAACCCCAACCCAATCCCTAATGCAACCCTAACCATAAACCTAAACCTAAACCTAACCCTAACCATAACCCTAACCCTAAACCTAACACTAACGCAACCCTAACCCTAACCCTTACCCTAAACCTAACCGTAACCATAACCCTAAACCTAACCCTAACCCTTAACCTAGCCCTAACCTCAAACCCAAATCCAATCCCAACCCCAACCCGAAACTCAACCCAAACTACAACCCTAACCTAACCCTAACACTAACCCTAAACCTAACCCGACAAGAACCCTAACCCTAACCCTAACCATAACCCTAATGATAACCGTAGCCTAACTCTAACGCTACCCTAACCCTCCCATAGCCCTAAAACTAACCCTAACCATAACCCTAAACGTAACACAACCCTAACAGTAAACCGAACCCTAAACCTAACGTTAACCCTAAACCTAAGCCTAAGCCTAAACCTAACCCTAACCGTGACCAACCCAAACCAAGCCTAAATTAACCCTAACCCTAAACCTAACCAAAAGCCTATCCCTAACCCTAATTTGAAACCAAATCCTAACCCTAAACCATCCTTAACGCAAACCCTAAACCAAACCCAACCCTAACGCTAAACCTAACCCTAACTGTGACCATAACACTAACTCTAACCCAACCATAACCCTAACCCTAACACTAACCCTAAGCCGAAACGTAAAGCTAACCCTAACACTTACCCTAAACAACCCTAACCAAATCTAAACCAAACCCTAACCCTAACCCTATCCCTAACCCTTGTTCTAAGACTAACGCCAACCCCAACCACAACCACAACCTTAACCGCATCCCCAAACCTGAAGCAACCTTAACCCTAATCCTAACCCTAACCCTAACCCTAAACCTAAACCTAACAATAACCCTAACCCTAACCCTAACCCTTACCCTAACACTCACCTTAACACTAACCCTAACCGTATACCTAACACAACACCACCCTAAGCAAACCCTAACCCTAACCCTAACACTAACTCTAACCCTACCACTAACCTTAACCCTAACCCTAACCTAACCCAAAACCTAACCCAAACGTACCCCGAACCCTAGCCCTAACCCTAACACTAACCCAACCCGAACCCTAATACTAACCCTAACCTAACCCTAACCCAAAACATAACCCTAACCCTAACCCTAACCCTAACCCTAACCCAAACCCAACCATAAAACCTCACACTAACCCTATACCTAAACCTTACGCTAAGCCTAACCATAACCCTAACCCTAACCCAAACCCTAACCCTAACCGAAACCAACCTAAAACAACCCTAACCTTAACCCTAACCCTAACCCTAAGATTAATCCTAACCCTAACCCTAAACAACCCTAACCCAACCCTAAACCTAACCCTAATAATAACCCAAAGCATAACCTTAACCTAACCCTAACCCTAACCCTAACCCTAAACTTAAAACTAACCCTAATACTAACCCAACGTTAACTCAAAACTAAACCTAAACCTAACCCTAAAGCTAACCCTAACCCAAACACTAACCCTAACCCTAACCCTAACCCTAACCTTAAACCTAACCCTTAACCTAGCCCTAACCTTAAACCCAAACCCAACCCCAAACCCAACCTGAACCACAACCCCAACAGCAACTCTAACCCAACCCTAACCCTAAACCTAAACTTAACCCAACACGAACCCTAACGCTAACCATAACCATAACCCTAACGATAAGAGTACTCTAACCCTAACGCTACCCTTACCTACCATAGGCCTAAACCTAACCCTAACCCTAACCCTAACCGTAAAACAACCCTGACACTAAACCTAACCCTAAGCCTAACCCTAACACTAACCAACCGAAACCAACCCTAAATTAACCCTAAACTTAAACCTAAACAAAAGCCTAACCCTAACCATAACCTGAAACCCAACCCAACCCTAAACGTAAATCTAACAGTAACTGTAAGCCTAACGCTAAACCTAACCCAACCCTAAACCTAAAAGTAACACTAACCCTACCCTACCCATAAACCTAAGCCTAACACTTAACCTAACGAAACCTAACCTAATCTAAACCGAACCCTAACCCTAACCCTGTCCCTAAACCTTGCCGTAAACCTATCGCCAACCACAACCACAACCCTAACCCCAACCCAACCCTAACCATAACACTAACACTAATGAAACCCTAACCCTAACACTAACTCTAACCCTACCCCTAACCTTAACCCTAACCCTAACACTAACCTAACCCAAAACCTAACCCAAACGTAACCCTAACCCTAGCCGTAACCCTAAAACTAACGCAAACCGAACCCTAATACTAACCCTACCCCAAACCTAACCCAAAACATAACCCTAACCCTCACCCTAACCCTAACCCAAAACCAACCATAAACGTAACCATAACCCTAACCATAACCCAATAACTCTAACACTAACCCAAACCCTAACCCTAAACCTAACCCAACCCCAACACTAACCCTACCCTACACATAAACCTAAGCCTAACACTTACCCTAACCAACCCTAACCAAATCTAAACCATACCCTAACCCTAACCCTATCCCTAAACCTTGCCATAAACCTATCGCCAACCACAAACACAAACCTAACCCCAACCCCAACCCTAACCATAACCCGAACCATAACACTAACACTAATGAAACCCTAACCCTAACACTAACTCTAACCATAACCCTAACCTTAACCCTAACCCTAACCCTAACCTAACACAAAACCTAACCCAAATGTAACCCTAACCCTAGTCGTAACCCTAACACTAACCCAAACCGAACCCTAATGCTAACATTAACCCAACCATAACCCAAAACATAACCCTAACCCTAACCCTAACCCTAAACCTAACCCTAACCCTAACCCAAACCCAACCATAAACCTAACCATAAACCTAACCATAACCCAATAACACTAACCCTAACCTTAACCCAACTCTAATTCTAAACCTAACCCAACTCTAAACCTAACTCTAACCTGAAACCGAACCCATCACTATACCTAACCCTAACCCAAACAATAACCCTAACCCTAACACTTAACCTAATGCTGATCATAAACCTAACCCTAACCTTAACCCAAACCAACCTTAACTCTAATCCCAAACCTAACCCTAACCCTAAGACTAACCCGAACCCTAATCTAAACCTAACCATAACCCTATCCCTAACCCTATCCCTAACGAACCCTAACCAAAACTAAACCTAACCCTAACCCTAAGCCTAACCCTAACCCAACCCTAAAACCTAACCCTAAACCTAAAATCTAACCATAACCCAACACTAACCCTAACCCTAACCCTAACCCTGACCCATACCCTAAGCCAAAGCCTAACCCTAACCCTAACCATAACCATAACCATAACGCAAACCCAACCCTAAAAGTATCTCTAACATTTAACCTAACCCTACACCTAATAGTAGCCCTAACCCTAACCCTAAACCTAACCCTAACCCAACGCTAACCGTAACCCTAACCCTGACCCTAACCCAAAGCTTAACCCTATCCCTAACCCAAACAATAAAACCTAACCCATCCCTAACCCTAACATTAACACTAAACCTAATCCTATCTCTAATGCTAACCCTAGGTCTAAGCCTAACGCTAACCCTGACCCTAACCCTAAACCAACCCTAACCCTAACCCTAACCCTAACCCCTAATCGTAACCCTAACTCGAAATTTAAACCTAACCCTAACACTTACCCTAAACCAACCCTAAGCCTAACACTAACCCAAAGAGTAACCCTAATCCTAAGCCTTACACTAACCGTAAGCCTAATGCTAACCCTAACCCTAACCAACCCTAACCATCACTAAACCTAACCCAAAACCTAAGGTTAACCCTAACTCAACCCTAACCCTAACTCTAACCCTAACCCCTAACACTAACCCTAACACTAACCCTAACCCTGACCCTAACCCTAACCCAACACTAAACCTAACCATAACCCTGACCTAACACAAAGCATAACCCTAACCCTAACCTAAACAATAAAACCTAACCCAACGCTAAACCTAACAATAACACTAAACCTAATCCTATCTCTCATCCTAACCCTACCTCTAAGCCTAACGCTAACCCTGACCCAAACCCTAACCCTAACCCTAACCCGAACCCTAACTCTAAACTTACACCTAATCCAACACTAAACGTAACCCTAACCCTAACTCTAAGACTAACACTAATCTAACCCTAACCCAAAACTTAACCCTAACCTTAACGCTAACCCTAACCCTAACCCAACCTTAATTCTAAACCTAACCCAACACTAAACCTAACCCTAACCCGAAACCGAACCCAACCCTAACCCTAACCCTAACCCAAACACTAACCCTAACCCTAACACCTAAACATAATGATGACCATAAACCTAACCCTAACCATAACCCGAACCAACCTTAACTCTAATCCCAACCGTAACCCTAACCGTAAGCCTAACCTGAAACCTAATCTAAACCTAACTGTAAGCCTAACCATAACCCTATCCCTAACGAACCCTAACCAACACTAAACCTAACCCTAACCCTAAGCCTAAGCCTAACCCAACACTAACCCTAACTCTAAACCTAACACCTAACCCTAACCCTAACACTAACCCTAACCGTAAACCAAACCCTAAACCCTCACCCTAACTCTAACACTAAACCTAAACCTAACCCTTATGCTAAGCCTAACCCTAACCCTAAGCCTAACGAAACCCTATACCTAACCCTAACACAAAGCCTAACAACTAACCCTAACTCCTAAACCTAATGCTAACCATAAACTTAACCCTATCCCTAACCAAACCCAACCTTAATTCTATTCCTACATTAACCCAAACTCTAACCCTAAACCTAAACCTAAACCTAACCCTCAACCTAACCCTAACCCTAAACTAAACCTAAATGTAGCCGTAACCCTAACCTTAAGCCTACCCCTAACCAACCCTAACCATCACTAAACCTAACCCTAACCCTAAGGCTAACCCTAACCCAAACCCAACTCTAACCCTAACCCTAACCCTTAACCCTAAACCTAACACTAACCCTAACCCTGACCCTAACCCTACCCCAACGTTAACCCTAACCCTAAACCTGACCCTAACCCAAAGCCTAACCCTAACCCTAACCCAAACGATAAAACCTAACACAACCCTAACCCTAACACTATCACTAAACATAATCCTATCTCTAATCCTAACCCTAGCTCTAAGACTAACGCTAACCCTAACCCTAACCCTAACCCAACCCTAACCCTAACCCTAACCCTAACCGTAACCCCTAATCCTAATGCTAACTCGAACCCTAACCCTAACCCTAACACTTACCCTAACTCAACCCTAACCCTAACACAAACACAAACCGTAACTCTAACCCTAAGCCTTACCCTAACCCTAAGCCTAATGCTAACCCTAACCCTAACACTAAGCCTAATCAACCCTAACCAAACCTTACCCTCACCCTAGCCCTAACCCTAGCACTTACCCTAACCCAAATCCCAACGCCAACGCCAAACCGAAACAAAACCGCAAACCCTAACCTAACCCAACCCAAAATCTATCCCTAACCCTAACAATAACCCAACCCTAACCCTATCCCTAACCCTATCCCTACACTAAACCTAACCCTAAACCTAACCCTAACCTTAAACCCAAACCCAACCCCAACCCCAACCTGAACCACAACCCAAACAGCAACCCTAACCAAACCCTAACCCTAGCCCTATACCTAACCCAACACGAACCGTAAAACTAACCATAACCATAACCCTAACGATAAGAGTACCCTAACCCTAACGCTACACTTACCCTACCATAGGACTAAACCTAACCCTAACCCTAAACCTAACCGTAACACAACCCTGACACTAAACCTAACTCTAAATGTAACCCTAACTCTAAACCTAAGCCTAAGCCTAAGCCTATCCCTAAACCTAACCACCCGAAACCAACCCTAAATTAACCCTAAACTTAAAGCTAACCAAAAGCCTAACCCTAACCCTAACCTGAAACCCAACCCTAACCCTAAACGTAAATCTAACCCTAACCCTAACCCTAAACGTAACCCTAACACTAACCCTACCCTACACATAAACCTAAGCCTAACACTTACCCTAACCAACCCTAACCAAATCTAAACAGTACCCTAACCCTAACCCTATCCCTAAACCTTGCCGTAAACCTATCGCCAACCACAAACACAAACCTAACCCCAACCACAACCCTAACCATAACCCGAACCATAACACTAACACTAATGAAACCCTAACTCTAACACTAACTCTAAACATAACCCTAACCTTAACCCTAACCCTAACCCTAACCTAACACAAAACCTAACCCAAACGTAACCCTAACCCTAGCCGTAACCCTAACACTAACCCAACCCGAACCCTAATACTAACATTAACCCAACCATAACCCAAAACATAACCCTAACCCTAAACCTAACCCTAACCCTGACCCTAACCCAAAGCCTAACCCTAACCCTAACCTAAACAATAAACCTAACCCAACCCTAAACCTAACAATAACACTAAATCTAATCTTATCTCTCATCCTAACCCTAGCTCTAAGCCTAACGCTAACTCTAACCCTGACCCCTAAACCTAACCCTAACCCAAACCCTAACCCGAACCCTAACACTTACCCTAACCCAACCCTAACACTAACCCTAACCCCTAATCCTAACACTAACCCGAACCCTAAAACTAACACTAACACTTACCCTAACACAACCCTAACACTAACACTAACCCAAACCGTAACCCTAACCCTAAGCCTTACCCTAAGCCTAAGCCTAACGCTAACCCTACCCTAGCACTAAGCCTAAACAACCCTAACCAAACCTAACCCTAACCCTAACCCTAGCACTTATCCTAACCAAAACCCCAGCGTCAAACCGAAACCAAAACACAACCGCAAACCCTACACTAACCCAACCCTAAACCTATCCCTAACCCTAACACTAACGCAAACCTAACCCTATCCCTAACCCTAACCCTACCCTAAACCTAACCCTTAACCTAACTCTAACCTTAAAGCCAAACCCAATCCCAAACCCCAACCGGAAACACAACCCCAAAAGTAACCCAAACACAACCCTAAACCTAACCCTAAACCTAACCCAACACGAACCCTCGCCCTAACCATAACCATAACCCTAATGATAAAAGTACCCTAACCCTAACACTAACCCTAACCCTGACCTTAACCGTAACCCAAAGCTAACAGTAATTCTAACCCTGAACCTAACCCAAAGCCTAACCCTAACCCTAACCCAAACAATAAAACCTAACCCAACCCTAACCCTAACACTAACACTAAAACTAATCCTATCTCTAATCCTAACCCTAGCTCTAAGCCTAACGCTAACCCTGACCCTAACCCTAACCCAACCCTAACCCTAACCCTAACCAGAACCCTAACTCCTAATCGTAACCCTAACTCGAACCTTAAACCTAACCCTAACACTTACCCTAAACCAACCCTAACCCTAACACTAACCCAAACAGTAACCTAATCCTAAGCCTTAGCCTAACCCTAAGCCTAATGCTAACACTAACCCTAACCAACCCTAACCATCACTGAACCTAACCCTAGCCCTAAGGTTAACCCTAACTCAACCCTAACCCTAACACTAAACCTAAACCTAACCCTAACCCTTAACCCTAAACCTAACCCTAACCCTAACCCTGACCCTAACCCTACCCCAACGTTAACCCTAACCCTAAACCTGACCCTAACCCAAAGCCTAACCCTAACCCTAACCCAAACAATAAAACCTAACACAACCCTAACCCTAACACTATCACTAAACATAATCCTATCTCTAATCCTAACCCTAGCTCTAAGACTAACGCTAAAACTGACCCTAACCCTAACCCTAACCCAACCCTAACCCTAACCCTAACCCTAACCGTAACCCCTAATCCTAACGCTAACTCGAACACTAACCCTAACCCTAACACTTACCCTAACTCAACCCTAACCCTAACACTAATCCAAACCGTAACTCTAACCCTAAGCCTTACCCTAACCCTAAGCCTAATGCTAACCCTAACCCTAAAACTAAGCCTAACCAACCCTAACCAAACCTAACCCTAACCCTAGCCCTAACCCTAGCACTTACCCTAACCAAAATCCCAATGCCAACCCCAAACTGAAA
The DNA here is from genome assembly GCF_034190915.1 of Cavia porcellus. Classification (NCBI taxonomy): domain Eukaryota; kingdom Metazoa; phylum Chordata; class Mammalia; order Rodentia; family Caviidae; genus Cavia; species Cavia porcellus. The sequence goes on along the minus strand of NW_026947547.1, from coordinate 1,864,514 downwards.
CACAACCGCAAACCCTAACCTAACCCAACCCAAAATCTATCCCTAACCCTAACACTAACCCAACCCTAACCCTATCCATAACCCTATCCCTACACTAAACCTAACCCTAAACCTAACCCTAACCTTAAACCCAAACCCAACCCCAACCACAACCTGAACCACAACCCAAACAGCAAACCTAACCCAACCCTAACCCTAACCCTAAAAATAACCCAACACGAACCCTAACCCTAACCATAACCATAACCCTAACGATAAGAGTACCCTAACCCTAACGCTACACTTACCCTACCATAGGCCTAAACCTAACCCTAACCCTAAGCCTAACCGTAACACAACCCTGAAACTAAACCTAACTCTAAATGTAACCCTAACTGTAAACCTAAGCCTAAGCCTAAGCCTATCCCTAAACCTAACCACCCGAAACCAACCGTAAATTAACCCTAAACTTAAAGCTAACCAAAAGCTTAACCCTAACCCTAACCTGAAACCCAACCCTAACCCTAAACGTAAATTTAACCCTAACCCTAACCCTAACACTTACCCTAACCCAACCCTAAACCTAACCCTAACCCTAACCCCTAATCCTAACCCTAACCCGAACCCTAAAACTAAGCCTAACACTTACCCTAACACAACCCTAACACTAACACTAACCCAAACCATAACCCTAACCCTAAGCCTTACCCTAACCCTAAGCCTAACGCTAACCCTACCCTAGCACTAAGCCTAACCAACCCTAACCAAACCTAACCCTAACCCTAACCCTAGCACTTATCCTAACCAAAACCCCAGCGCCAACCCCAAACCAAAACACAACCGCAAACCCTACACTAACCCAAACCTAAACCTATCCCTAACCCTAACACTAACGCAACCCTAACCCTATCCCTAACCCTAACCCTACCCTAAACCTAACCCTAAACCTAACCCTAACCTTAAAGCCAAACCCAATCCCAAACCCCAACCGGAACCACAACCCAAACAGCAACCCTAACCCAACCCTAAACCTAAACCTAAACCTAACCCAACACGAACTCTAACCCTAACCATAACCATAACGCTAATGATAAGAGTACCCTAACCCTAACACTAACCCTAAACCTGACCCTAACCCTAACCCAACGCTAACCCTAATCCTAACCCTGAACCTAACCCAAAGCCTAACCCTAACCCTAACCCAAACAATAAAACCTAACCCAACCCTGACCCTAACACTAACACTAAACCTAATCCTATCTCTAATCCTAACCCTAGCTCTAAGCCTAACGCTAACCCTGACCCTAACCCTAACCCAACACTAACCCTAACCCTAATCCTAACCCCTAATCATAACACTAACTCGAACCTTAAACCTAACCCTAACACTTACCCTAAACCAACCCTAACCCTAACACTAACCCAAACAGTAACCCTAATCCTAAGACTTACCCTAACCCTAAGCCTAATGCTAACCCTAACCCTAACCAACACTAACCATCACTAAACCTAACCCTAACCCTAAGGTTAACCCTAACTCAAACCTAACCCTAACCCAACGCTAAACCTAACCCTAACCCTGACCCTAACCCAAAGCCTAACCCTAACCCTAACCTAAACAATAAAAGCTAACCCAACCCTAAACCTAACAATAACACTATACCTAATCCTATCTCTCATCCTAACCCTAGCTCTAAGCCTAACGCTAACCCTGACCCTAACCCTAACCCTAACTCTAACCCTAACCCTAACCCTAAATCTAAACTTACACCTAATCCAACACTAAACGTAACCCTAACCCTAACTCTAAGCCTAACACTAATCTAACACTAACCCAAAAGTTAACCCTAACCTTAACGCTAACCCTAACCCTAACCCAACCTTAATTCTAAACCTAACCCAACCCTAAACCTAACCCTAACCCGAAACCGAACCCAAGCCTAACCCTAACCCTAACCCAAACACTAACCCTAACCCTAACACCTAAACATAATGATGACCATAAACCTAACACTAACCATAACCCTGACCTTAACCCTAACCCTAACCCTAACCTAACACAAAACCTAACCCAAAAGTAACCCTAACCATAGCCGTAACCCTAACACTAACCCAAACCGAACCCTAATACTAACATTAACCCAACCATAACCCAAAACATAACCCTAACCCTAACTCTAAACCTAACCCTAACCCTAACCCTAAAACAAACCCAACCATAAACCTAACCATAACCCTAACCATAACCCAATAACACTAACCCTAACCCTAACCCAACCCTAATTCTAAACCTAACCCCACTCTAAACCTAACTCTAACCCGAAACCGAACCCAACCCTATACCTAACGCTAACCCAAACACTAACCCTAACCCTAACACCTAAACCTAATGCTGATCATAAACCTAACCCTAACCTTAACCCAAACCAACCTTAACTCTAATCCCAAACCTAACCCTAACCCTAGAACTAACCCGAACCCTAATCTAAACCTAACCGTAACCCTATCCCTAACCCTATCCCTAACGAACACTAAACAAAACTAAACCTAACCCTAACCCTAAGCCTAAAACTAACCCAACCCTAAACCCTAACCCTAAACCTAAACTCTAACCATAACCCAACACTAACCCTAACCCTAACCCTAACCCTGACCCATACCGTTAGCCAAAGCCTAACCCTAACCCTAACCATAACCATAACCATAACCCAAACCCAACCCTAAAAGTACCTCTAACATTTAACCTAACCCTACCCCTAATAGTAGCCCTAACCCTAACCCTAACCCTAAACCTAACCCTAACCCAACGCTAACCGTAAACCTAACCCTGACCCTAACCCAAAGCTTAACCCTATCCCTAACCCAAACAATAAAACCTAACCCAACCCTAACCCTAACATTAACACTAAACCTAATCCTATCTCTAATGCTAAACCTAGGTCTAAGCCTAACGCTAACCCTGACCCTAACCCTAACCCAACCCTAAACCTAACCCTAACCCTAACCCTAACCCCTAATCGTAACCCTAACTCGAACCTTAAACCTATCCCTAACACTTACCCTAAACCAACCCTAACCCTAACAATAACCCAAACAGTAACCCTAATCCTAAGACTTACACTAACCCTAAGCCTAATGCTAAACCTAACCCTAACCAACCCTAACCATCACTAAACCTAACCCTAACCCTAAGGTTAACCCTAACTCAAACCTAAACCTAACCCTAACCCTATCCCTAACCCCTAACCCTAACCCTAAAACTAACCCTAACCCTGACCCTAACCCTAACCCAACGCTAAACCTAACCCTAACCCTGACCCTAACCCAAAGCCTAAACCTAACCCTAACCTAAACAATACAACCTAACCCAACCTTAAACCTAACAATAACACTAAACGTAATCCTATCTCTCATCCTAACCCTAGCTGTAAGCCTAACGCTAACACTAACACTGACCCCTAAACCTAACCCTAACACGAACCCTAACCCTCACCCTAACACTTACCCTAACCCAACCCTAACCCTAACCCTAACCCTAACCCCTAATCCTAACCCTAACCCGAACCCTAAAACTAAGCCTAACACTTACCCTAACACAACACTAACACTAACACTAAACCAAACCATAACCCTAACCCTAAGCCTTACCCTAACCCTAAGCCTTAACGCTAACCCTACCCTAGCACTAAGCCTAACCAACCCAAACCAAACCTAAACCTAACCCTAACCCTAGCACTTATCCTAACCAAAACCCCAGCGCCAACCCCAAACCAAAACACAACCGCAAACCCTACACTAACCCAACCCTAAACCTATCCCTAACCCTAACACTAACGCAACCCTAACCCTATCCCTAACCCTAACCCTACCCTAAACCTAACTCTAAACCTAACCCTAACCTTAAAGCCAAACCCAATTCCAAACCCCAACCGGAACCACAACCCAAACAGCAACCCTAACCCAACCCTAAACCTAACCCTAAACCTAACCCAACACGAACTCTAACCCTAAACATAACCATAACGCTAATGATAAGACTACCCTAACCCTAACCCTAACCCTAACCCTAACCCTAACCCTAACCAACCCTAATCATCACTAAACCTAACCCTAACCCTAAGGTTAACCCTAACTCAATCCTAACCCTAACCCAAACCCTAAACCTAACCCTAACACTAACCCTAACCCCTAACCCTAACCCTAACACTAACCCTAACCCTGACCCTAACCCTAACCCAACGCTAAACCTAACCCTAACCCTGAACCTAACCCAAAGCCTAACCCTAACCCTAACATAAACAATAAAAGCTAACCCAACCCTAAACCTAACAATAACACTAAACCTAATCCTATCTCTCATCCTAACCCTAGCTCTAAGCCTAACGCTAACCCTGACCCTAACCCTAACCCTAACTCTAACCCTAACCCTAACCCTAAATCTAAACTTACACCTAATCCAACACTAAACGTAACCCTAACCCTAACTCTAAGCCTAACACTAATCTAACCCTAACCCAAAAGTTAACCCTAACCTTAACGCTAACCCTAACCCTAACCCTAACCCAACCTTAATTCTAAACCTAACCCAACCCTAAACCTAACCCTAACCCGAAACCGAACCCAACCCTAACCCTAACCCTAACCCAAACACTAACCCTAACCATAACACCTAAACATAATGATGACCATAAACCTAACGCTAACCATAACCCGAACCAACATTAACTCTAATCCCAACCGTAACCCTAACCCTAAGCCTAACCTGAACCCTAATCTAAACTTAACTGTAAGCCTAACCATAACCCTATCCCTAACGAACCCTAACCAACACTAAACCTAACCCTAACCCTAAGCCTAACCGTAACCCAACACTAACCCTAACTCTAAACCTAACACCTAACCCTAACCCTAACACTAACACTAACCCTAACCCCAACCCTAAACCCTCACCCTAACTCTAACACCAAAACTAAACCTAACACTTATGCTAAGCCTAACCCTAACCCTAAACCTAACCAAACCCTATACCTAACCCTAACACAAAGCCTAACAACTAACCCTAACTCCTAAACTTAATGCTAACCATAAACTTAACCCTATCCCTAACCCAACCCAACCTTAATTCTATTCCTACATTAACCCAAACTCTAACCCTAAACCTAAACCTAACCCTCAACCTAACCCTAACCCTAACCTAAACCTAAATGTAACCGTAACCCTAACCTTAAGCTTACCCCTAACCAACCTAACCATCACTAAACCTAACCCTAACCCTAAGGCTAACCCTAACCCAAACCTAACCCTAACCCTAACCCTATCCCTTAACCCTAAACCTAACACTAAACCTAACCCTGACCCTAACCCTACCCCAACGTTAACCCTAACCCTAAACCTGACCCTAACCCAAAGCCTAACCCTAACCCTAACCCAAACAATAAAACCTAACACAACCCTAACCCTAACACTATCACTAAACATAATCCTATCTCTAATCCTAACCCTAGCTCTAAGACTAACGCTAACCCTGACCCTAACCCTAACCCTAACCCAACCCTAACCCTAACCCTAACCTTAACCGTAACCCCTAATCCTAATGCTAACTCGAACCCTAACCCTAACCCTAACACTTACCCTAACTCAACCCTAACCCTAACACTAACCCAAACCGTAACTCTAACCCTAAGCCTTACCCTAACCCTAAGCCTAATGCTAACCCTAACCCTAACACTAAGCCTAACCAACCCTAACCAAACCTAACCCTAACCCTAGCCCTAACCCTAGCACTTACCCTAACCCAAATCCCAACGCAAACCCCAAACTGAAACACAACAGCTAACCCTAACCTAACCCAACCCAAAACCTATCCCTAACCCTAACACTAACCCAACCCTAACCCTATCCCTAACCCTAACCCTACACTAAACCTAACCCTAAACCTAACCCTAACCTTAAACCCAAACCCAACCCCAACCCAACCTGAACCACAACCCAAACAGCAACCCTAACCCAACCCTAACCCTATCCCTAAACCTAACCCAACACGAACCCTAACCCTAACCATAACCATAACCCTAACGATAAGAGTACCCTAACCCTAACGCTACACTTACCCTACCATAGGCCTAAACCTAACCCTAACCCTAACCCTAACCGTAACACAACCCTGACACTAAACCTAACTCTAAACCTAAGCCTAAGCCTATCCCTAAACCTAACCACCCGAAACCAACCCTAAATTAACCTTAAACTTAAAGCTAACCAAAAGCCTAACCCTAACCCTAACCTGAAACCCAACACTAACCCTAAACGTAAATCTAACCCTAACCCTAAACCTAAACCTAACCCTAACACTAACCCTACCCTACACATAAACCTAAGCCTAACACTTACCCTAACCAACCCTAACCAAATCTAAACCGTACCCTACCCCTAACCCTATCCCTAAACCTTGCCATAAACCTATCGCCAACCACAAACACAAACCTAACCCCAACCCCAACCCTAACCATAACCCGAACCATAACACTAACACTAATGAAACCCTAACCCTAACACTAACTCTAACCATAACACTAATCTTAACCCTAACACTAACCCTAACCTAACACAAAACCAAACCCAGACGTAACCCTAACACTAGCCGTAACCCTAACACTAACCCAAACCGAACCCTAATACTAACATTAACCCAAAAATAACCCAAAACATAAACCTAAACCTAACCCTAACCCTAACCCTAACCCTAACCCAAACCCAAACCCAACCATAAACCTAACCATAACCCTAACCATAACCCAATAACACTAACCCTAACCCAACCCTAATTCTAAACCTAACCCCACCCTAAACCTAACTCTAACCCGAAACCAAACCCAACCCTATACCTAACCCTAACCCAAACACTAACCCTAACCCTAACACCTAAACCTAATGCTGATCATAAACCTATCCCTAACCTTAACCCAAACCAACCTTAACTCTAATCCCAAACCTAACCCTAACCCTAAGACTAACCCGAACCCTAATCTAAACCTAACCGTAACCATATCCCTAACCCTATCCCTAACGAACCCTAACCAAAACTAAACCTAACCCTAACCCTAAGCCTAACCCTAACCCAACCCTAAACCCTAACCCTAAACCTAAACTCTAACCATAACCCAACACTAACCCTAACCCTAACCCTAACCCTGACCCATACCCTAAGCCAAAGCCTAACCCTAACCCTAACCATAACCATAACCCAAACCCAACCCTAAAAGTACCTCTAACATTTAACCTAAACCTACCCCTAATAGTAGCCATAACCCTAACCCTAACCCTAAACCTAACCCTAACCCAACGCTAACCGGAACCCTAACCCTGACCCTAACCCAAAGCTTAACCCTATCCCTAACCCAAACAATAAAACCTAACCCAACCCTAACCCTAACATTAACACTAAACCTAATCCTATCTCTAATGCTAACCCTAGGTCTAAGCCTAACGCTAACCCTGACCCTAACCCTAACCCAACCCTAAACCTAACCCTAACCCTAACCCCTAATCGTAACCCTAACTCGAACCTTAAACCTAACCCTAACACTTACCCTAAACCAACCCTAAGCCTAACACTAACCCAAACAGTAACCCTAATCCTAAGCCTTACCCTAACCCTAAGCCTAATGCTAACCCTAACCCTAACCAACCCTAACCATCACTAAACCTAACCCTAACCCTAAGGTTAACCCTAACTCAACCCTAACCCTAACAGTAACCCAAACCCCTAACCCTAACCCTAACACTAACCCTAACCCTGACCCTAACCCTAACCCAACGCTAAACCTAACCCTAACCCTGACCCTAACCCAAAGCCTAAACCTAACCCTAACCTAAACAATAAAACCTAACCCAACCCTAAACCTAACAATAACACTAAACCTAATCCTATCTCTCATCCTAACCCTAGCTCTAAGCCTAACGCTAACCCTAACCCTGACCCCTAAACCTAACCCTAACCCGAACCCTAACCCTAACCCTAACACTTACCCTAACCCAACCCTAACCCTAACCCTAACCCTAACCCCTAATCCTAACCCTAACCTGAACCCTAAAACTAACCCTAACACTTACCCTAACACAACCCTAACACTAACACTAACCCAAACCGTAACCCTAACCCTTACCCTAACCCTAAGCCTAACACTAACCCTACCCTAGCACTAAGCCTAACCAACCCTAACCAAACCTAACCCTAACCCTAATCCTAGCACTTATCCTAACCAAAACCCCAGCGCCAACCCCAAACCAAAACACAACCGCAAACCCTACACTAACCCAACCCTAAACCTATCCCGAACCCTAACACTAACGCAACCCTAACCCTATCCCTAACCCTAACCCTACCCTAAACCTAACCCTAAACCTAACCCTAACCTTAAAGCCAAACCCAATCCCAAACTCCAACCGGAAACACAACCCCAACAACAACCCTAACCCAACCCTAAACCTAACCCTAAACCTAACCCAACACGAACCCTAACCCTAACCATAACCATAACCCTAATGATAAGAGTACCCTAACCCTAACACTAACCCTAACCCTAACCCTAACCCTAACCCAACGCTAACCCTAATCCGAACCCTGAACCTAACCCAAAGCCTAACCCTAACCCTAAACCAAACAATAAAACCTAACCCAACCCTAACCCTAACACTAACACTAAACCTAATCCTATCTCTAATCTTAACCCTAGCTCTAAGCCTAACGCTAACCCTGACCCTAACACTAACCCAACCCTAACCCTAACCCTAACCATAACCCTAACTCCTAATCATAACTCTAACTCGAACCTTAAACCTAACCCTAACACTTACCCTATACCAACCCTAACCCTAACACTAACCCAAACAGTAACCCTAATCCTAAGCCTTACCCTAACCCTAAGCCTAATGCTAACCCTAAACCTAACCAACCCTAACCATCACTAAACCTAAACCTAACCCTAAGGTTAACCCTAACTCAACCCTAACCCTAACCCTAACCCTAACCCTAACCCTAACCCCTAACGCTAACCCTAAAACTAACCCTAACCCTGACCCTAACCCTAACCCAACGCTAAACCTAAACCTAACCCTGACCCTAACACAAAGCCTAACCCTAACCCTAACCTAAACAATAAAACCTAACCCAACCCTAAACCTAATAATAACACTAAACCTAATCCTATCTCTCATCCTAACCCTAGCTCTAAGCCTAACGCTAACCCTGACCCTAACCCTAACCCTAACTCTAACCCTAACCCTAACCCTAACTCTAAACTTACACCTAATCCAACACTAAACATAACCCTAACCCTAACTCTAAGCCTAACACTAATCTAACCCTAACCCAAATGTTAACCCTAACCTTAACGCTAACTCTAACCCTAACCCTGACCCAACCTTAATTCTAAACCTAACCCAACCCTAAACCTAACCCTAACCCGAAACCGAACCCAACCCTAACCCTAACCCTAACACAAACACTACCCCTAACCCTAACACCTAAACCTAAAGATGACCATAAACCTAACGCTAAGCATAACCCGAACCAACCTTAACTCTAATCCCAATCGTATCCCTAACCCTAAGCCTAACCTGAACCCTAATGTAAACCTAACTGTAAGCCTAACCATAACCCTATCCCTAACGAACCAGAACCAACACTAAACCTAACCCTAACCCTAAGCCTAAACCTAACCCAACACTAAACCTAACACTAAACCTAACACCTAACCCTAACCCTAACCCTAACACTAACCCTAAACCTAACCCCAACCCTAAACCCTCACCCTAACTCTAACACTAAACCTAAACCTAACATTTATGGTATGCCTAACCCTAACCCTAAACCTAACCAAACCCTATACCTAACCCTAACACAAAGCCTAACAACTAACCCTAACTCCTAAACCTAATGCTAACCATAAACTTAACCCTATCCCTAACCCAACCCAACCTTAATTCTATTCCTACATTAAACCAAACTCTAACCCTAAACCTAAACCTAAACCTAACCCTCAACCTAACCCTAACCCTAAACTAAACCTAAATGTAACCGTAACCTAACCTTAAGCTTACTCCTAACCAACCCTAACCATCACTAAACCTAACCCTAACCCTAAGGCTAACCCTAACCCAAACCTAACCCTAACCCTAACCCTAACCCTTAACCCTAAACCTAACACTAACCCTAACCCTGACCCTAACCCTACCCCAACGTTAACCCTAACCCTAAACCTGACCCTAACCCAAAGCCTAACCCTAACCCTAACCCAAACAATAAAACCTAACACAACCCTAACCCTAACACTATCACTAAACATAATCCTATCTCTAATCCTAACCCTAGCTCTAAGACTAACGCTAACCCTGACCCTAACCCTAACCCTAACCCAACCCTAACCCTAACCCTAACCCTAACCCTAACCGTAATCCCTAATCCTAATGCTAACTCGAACCCTAATCCTAACCCTAACACTTACCCTAACTCAACCCTAACCCTAACACTAACCCAAACCGTAACTCTAACCCTAAGCCTTACCGTAACCCTAAGCTTAATGCTAACCCTAACCCTAACACTAAGCCTAACCAACCCTAACCAAACCTAACCCTAACCCTAGCCTTAACCCTAGCACTTACCCTAACCCAAATCCCAACGCAAACCCCAAACCGAAACACAACCGCAAACCCTAAACTAACCTAACCCAAAACCTATCCCTAACCCTAACACTAACCCAAACCTAACCCTATCCCTAACCCTAACCCTACACTAAACCTAACCCTAAACCTAACCCTAACCTTAAACACAAACCCAACCCCAACCCCAACCTGAACCACAACCCAAACAGCAAACCTAATCCAACCCTAAACCTAACCCTAAACCTAACCCAACACGAACCCTAACCCTAACCATAACCATAACCCTAACGATAAGAGTACCCTAACCCTAACGCTACACTTACCCTACCATAGGCCTAAACCTAACCCTAACCCTAACCCTAACCGTAACACAACCCTGACACTAAACCTAACTCTAAATGTAACCCGAGCTCTAAACCTAAGCCTAAGCCTAAGCCTATCCCTAAACCTAACCACCCGAAACCAACCCTAAATTAACCTTAAACTTAAAGCTAACCAAAAGCCTAACCCTAACCCTAACCTGAAACCCAACACTAACCCTAAACGTAAATCTAACCCTAACCCGAAACCTAAACCTAACCCTAACACTAACCCTACCCTACACATAAACCTAAGCCTAACACTTACCCTAACCAACCCTAACCAAATCTAAACCGTACCCTAACCCTAACCCTATCCCTAAACCTTGCCATAAACCTATCGCCAACCACAAACACAAACCTAACCCCAACCCCAACTCTAACCATAACCCGAACCATAACACTAACACTAATGAAACCCTAACCCTAACACTAACTCTAACCATAACCCTAACCTTAACCCTAACCCTAACCCTAACCTAACAAAAAACCTAACCCAAATATTACCCTAACCCTAGCCGTAACCCTAACACTAACCCAAACCGAACCCTAATAATAACATTAACCCAACCATAAACCAAAACATAACCCTAAACCTAACCCTAACCCTAAACCTAACCCTAACCCTAACCCAAACCCAACCATAAACCTAACCGTAACCCTAACCATAACCCAATAACACTAACCCTAACCCTAACCCAAACCTAATTCTAAACCTAACCCAACCCTAAACCTAACTCTAACCTGAAACCGAACCCAACCCTATACCTAACCCTAACCCAAACACTAACCCTGACCCTAACACCTAAACCTAATGCTGATCATAAACCTAACCCTAACCTTAACCCAAACCAACCTTAACTCTAATCCCAAACCTAACCCTAACCCTAAGACTAACCCGAAACCTAATCTAAACCTAACCGTAACCCTATCCCTAACCCTATCCCTAACGAACCCTAACCAAAACTAAACATAACCCTAACCCTAAGCCTAACCCTAAATCAACCCTAAACCCTAACCCTAAACCTAAACTCTAACCATAACCCAACACTAACCCTAACCCTAACCCTAACCCTGACCCATACCCTAAGCCAAAGCCTAACCCTAACCCTAACCATAACCATAACCATAACATAAACCCAACCCTAAAAGTACCTCTAACATTTAACCTAACCGTACCCCTAATAGTAGCCCTAACCCTAACCCTAACCCTAAACCTAACCCAACGCTAAGCGTAACCCTAACCCTGACCCTAACCCAAAGCTTAACCCTATCCCTAACCCAAACAATAAAACCTAACCCAACCCTAACCCTAATATTAACACTAAACCTAATCCTATCTCTAATGCTAAACCTAGGTCTAAGCCTAACACTAACCCTGACCCTAACCCTAACCCAACCCTAACCCTAACCCTAACCCTAACCCTAACCCTAACCCCTAATCGTAACCCTAACTCGAACGTTAAACCTAACCCTAACACTTACCCTAAACCAACCCTAACCCTAACACTAACCCAAACAGTAACCCTAATCCTAAGCCTTACACTAACCCTAAGCCTAATGCTAACCCTAACCCTAACCAACCCTAACCATCACTAAACCTAACCCTAACCCTAAGGTTAACACTAACTCAACACTTACCTAAACCCTAACCCTAACCCCTAACCCTAATCCTAACACTAACCCTAACCCTGACCCTAACCCTAACCCAACGCTAAACCTAACCCTAACCCTGACCCTAACCCAAAGGCTAACCCTAAACCTAACCTAAACAATAAAACCTAACGCAACCCTAAACCTAACAATAACACTAAATCTAATCCTATCTCTCATCCTAACCCTAGCTCTAGCCTAACGCTAACCCTGACCCTAACCCTAACCCTAACCCAACCCTAACCCTAAACCTAACCCTAAACCTAACCCCTAATCATAAACCTAACTCGAACCCTAACCCTAACCCTAACACTTACCCTAACCCACTCCTAACCCTAACCCTAACCCTAACCCTAACCCTAACCCTAAGCATTACCCTAACCCTAAGCCTAATGCTAACCCTAACCCTAACACTAAGTCTAACCAACCCTAACCCTAACCCTAACCCTAACCCTAACCCTAACCCTACCCTAACCCTAACCCTAACCCTAACCCTAACCATAACCATAACCCTAACGATAAGAGTACCCTAATCCTAACGTTACCCTTACCCTACCATAGGCCTAAACCTAACCCTAACACTATCCCTAACCGTAACACAACACTGGCACTAAACCTAAACCTAAATCTAACCCTAAACCTAAACCGAAGCCTAAGCCTAAGCCTAAACCTTACCCTAACCTGAAACCCAACCCTAACCTTAAACGTAAATCTAACCCTAACCCTAACCATAACTGTAACCCTAACACTAACCCTAACCCATCCCTAAACCTAACCGTAATACTAACCCTACCCTACCCATAAACGTAAGCCTCACACTTACCCTAACCAACCCTAACCAAATCTAAACTAAACCCTAACCCTAACCCTAACCCTAAACCTTGCCGTAAACCTATCGCCAACCACAACCACAACCCTAACCCCAACCCCAACCCTAACCATAACCCGAACCAAAACACTAACACTAATGAAACCCTAACCCAACACTAACTCTAAACCTACCCCTAACCTTAACCCTAACCCTAACCCTAACCTAACCAAAAACCTAACCAAAACATAGCCCTAACCCTAGCCGTAACCCTAACACTAACCCAACCCGAACCCTAATACTAACCCTAACCCAACCCTAACCCAAAACATTACCCTAACCCTAACCCTAACCCTAACCCAAACCCAACCATAAAACTTCACACTTACCCTCCCCCAAACCCTTACGCTAAGCCTAATAATAACCGTAACCCTAAACAAACCCTAACACTAACCCTATCCCTAAAACTAACACAACCCTAACCCTGAACCTAACACTAAGCCAAACGTAACCCTAAACCTAACCATAACCATAACCCAATAATATTAATCATAGCCCGAACCCTAACCCTAATTCTAAACCTAACCCTAACACAACCCTAACCCTAAACCTAAACCTAACCCTAACTCTAACGCTAGCCCTAACCCTGAACCTGACCCTGATTCTCACCCTAACCCTAAAACTAATTCTCACCCAAACTCTAACCCAATCCTAACTCTAACCTAACCCTCACCCTCACACTAACACTAACCCCAAGGCTAACCCTAACCCTAACTCTAACCCAACACTAATCCTAATCCTAGCCCTAACCCTAAACCTAAACCTAACCTAACCCTAACCCTAAACCGAACGCTACAACTAACCTGATCCCTAACCCTAAATTTTACCCTAAACCTCCAATACTAACACTAACCCTCAAACCCTAAGCCTAAACCAAACCCTAGCCCTAACCCTAACCCTAACCCTTACCCCCACCCAAAGCCTAACCACAACTCTAACCCTAACCTTAAACTAACCCTAACCATAACCATAACAATAACTCTAAACTTACACCTAATCCAACACTAAACGTAACCCTAACACTAACTCTAACCCTAACCCTAATCAAACCTTAACCCAAACGTTAAACCTAACCTTAACGCTAACCCTAACCCTAACCCTAACCCAACCTTAATTCAAAACCTAAACCAACCCTAAACCTAACCCTAAACCGAAACCGAACCCAACCCTATACCTAACCCTAACCCAAACACTAACCCTAACTCTAACACCTAAACCTAATGATGACAATAAACCTAACCCTAACCATAACCCAAACCAATCTTAACTCTAAACCCAACCATAAACCTAACCCTAAGCCTAACCTGAACCCTAATCTAAACCTAACTGTAAGCCTAACCATAACCATATCCCTAACGAACCCTAACCAACACTAACCCTAATCCTAACCCTAAGCCTAAACCTAACATAACACTAACCCTAACTCTAAACCTAACACCTAACCCTAACCCTAACAAAAACCCTAACCCTAACCCCAACCCTAAACCCTCAAACTAACTCTAACCCTAAACCTACACCTAACCCTTATGCTAAGCCTAACCCTAACCCTAAACCTAACCCAACCCTATACCTAACCATAACCCAAACCCTAACACTAACCCTAACACCTAAACCTAATGCTAACCATAAACTTAACCCTATCCCTAACCCAACCCAACCTTAACACTATTCCTGCCCTAACCCAACTCTAACACTAAACATAAACCAAAACCTAAACCTCAACCTAAATCTAACCCTAACCTAAACCTAAATGTAACCGTAACACTAACCTTAAGCCTACCGCTAACAAACCCTAACCATCACTGAACCTAACCCTAACCCTAAGGCTAACCCTAACCCAACCCTAACCCTAACCCTAACCCCTAACCCTAACCCTAACCCTAAATCTAACCCTAACCTAAACCTAAATGTAACCGTAACACTAACCTTAAGCCTACCGCTAACCAACCCTAACCATCACTGAACCTAACCCTAACCCTAAGGCTAACCCTAAACCTAACCCTAACCCTAACACTAACCCTAAACCTGACCCTAACCCAAACCCAACACTAACCCTAACCCTAACCCTGACCCTAATCCAAAACCTAACCCTAACCCTAACCCAAACAATAAAAAGTAACCCCACCATAACCCTAACCCTAACACTAAACCTAATCCAATCTCTAATCCTAACCCTAGCTCTAAGCCTAACGCTAACCCTGACCCTAACCCTAACCCTAACCCAACCCTAACCCTAACCCTAACCCTAACCCTAACCCCTAACCCTAACCCGAACCCGAACCCTAACCCTAACCCTAACACTTACCCTAACACAACCCTAACCCTAACACTAACCCAAACCGTAACACTAACCTAAGCCTTACCCTAACCCTAAGCCTAATGCTAACCCTAACCCTAACACTAAGCCAAACCAACCCTAACCAAACCACACCCTAACCTTTACCCTAACCCTAGCACTTATCCTAACCCAAACCCCAACACCGACCCCAAACCGAAACACAACCACAAACCCTACCCTAACCCAAACCTAAACCTATCCCTAACCCTAACACTAACCCAACCCTAAACCTATCCCTAACCCTAACCCTACCCTAAACCTAAACCTAAACCTAACCCTAACCTTAAACCCAACCCCAACCCCAACCCCAACCTGAACCACAACCCCAACAGCAAACCTAACCCAACCCTAACCCTAACCCTAAACCTAACCCAACAAGAACCCTAACCATAACCATAACCATAACCCTAATGATAAGAGTACCCTAACCCTAACACTAACCCTAACCCTGAACCTAACCCTAACCCAACGCTAACCCTAATCCTAACCCGGAACCTTACCCAAAGCCGAACCCTAACCCTAAACCAAACAATAAAACCTAACCCAACCCTAACTCTAACACTAACACTAAACCTAATCCTATCTCTAATCATAAGACAAGCTCTAAGTCTAACGCTAACCCTGACACTAACCCTAACCCTAACCCAATCCTAAACCTCACCCTAACCCTAACCCTAACCCTAACCGTAACACAACCATAACCCTAACCCTAACCCTAACCCTAACCCCTAATCGTAACCCTAACTCGAACCCTAACCCTAACCCTAACACTTACCCTAACCCAACCCTAACCATAACACTAACCCAAACCGTAACCCTAACCCTAAGCCTTACCCTAACCCTAAGCCTAATGCTAACCCTAACCCTAACCATAACCATAACCCTAACGATAAGAGTACCCTAACCCTAACACAACCCTTACCCTACCATAAGCCTAAACCTAACCCTAACCCTACCCCTAACGTTAACACAACCCTGACACTGAACTTAACTCTAAATCTAAACCTAACCCTTAATCTAAGCCTAAGCCTAAGCCTAAACCTAACCCTAACCAACTGAAACCAACCCTAAATTAACCCTAAACTTAAACCTAACCAAAAGCCTAAACCTAACCCTAACCTGAAACCCAAACCTAACCCTAAACGTAAATCTAACCCTAAACCTAACCCTAACTGTAACCCTAACACTAACCCTAACCCAACACTAACCCTAACACTAACACTAACCCTACCCTACCCATAAACCTAAGACTAACACTTACCCTAACCAACCCTAACCAAATCTAAACTGTACCCTAACCCAACCCTATCCCTAAACCTTGCCCTAAACCTATCACCAACCACAACCACAATCCTAACCCAACCCCAACCCTAACCATAACCCGAACCATAACACTAACACTAATGAAACCCTAACCCTAACACTAACTCTAACCCTACACCTAACCTTAACCCTAACCATAACCCTAACCTAACCAAAAACCTAACCCAAACGTAGCGCTAACCCTAGCCTTAACCCTAACCCTAACCCAACCCGAACCGAAAACATAACCCTAACCCTAACCCTAACCCTAACCCAAACCCAACCACAATTCCTCACACTAACCCTAACCCTAACCCTTACGCTAAGCCTAACCATAACCCTAACCCTAACCAAAACCTAACACTAAACCTATCCCAAACTCTAACACAACCCTAACTCTAAACCTAACCCTAAGACAAACGTAACCCTAACACTAACCATAACCCAATAATATTAATCCTAGCCCAAACCCTAACCCTAACACTAACTCTAACCCTAACCCTAACACAACCCTAACCCTAAACCTAAACCTAACCCTAACTCTAACGCTAGCCCTAACCCTGAACCTGACACTGATTCTCACCCTAACCCTAACCCTAACACTAACCCTACCCTAGCCATAAACCTAAGCCTAACACTTACCCTAAACAACCCTAACGAAATCTAAACCGAACCCTAACCCCAACCCTAACCCTAAACCTTGCCCTAAACCTATCGCCAACCACAACCACAACCCTAAACTTAAACCCAACCCTAACCATAACCCGAAGCATAACACTAACACTAATGAAACCCTAACCCTAACACTAACTCTAACCCTACCCCTAAACTTAACCCTAACCCTAACCATAACCTAACCCAAAACCTAACCCAAACGTAAGCTAACCCTAGCCCTAACCCTAACACTAACCCAACCCGAACCCTAATACTAACCCTAACCCAACCCTAACCCAAAACATAACCCTAACCCTAACCCTAACCCTAAACCAAATCCAACCATAAACCTAACCATAACCCTAACCATAACCCAATAACACTAACCCTAACCCTAACCATAACCATAACCCAACCCTTACACTAACCCTATTCCTAACACTAACACAATGCTAACCCTAAACCTAACCCTAATCCTAACTCAAACACTAGCGCTTACCCTGACTCTGAACCTGATCCTCACCCTAACCCTAACCTTATTCCTCACCCTAACTTAAACCAATCCTAACTCTAACTTAACCCTCACCCTCACCCTAACGCTAACCCCAAGGCTAACCCTAAAGCTAACCCAAAACTAACCTTAACCCTATCCATAAGCATAACCCCTAACCCTAATCCTAACCGTAAACCTAACCCTAACCCTAACTCTAACCCAACACTAATCCTAACCCTAGCCCTAACCCTAAACCTAAACCTAACCTAACCCTAACCGTAAACCAACACTACACCTAAC
Source organism: Cavia porcellus (assembly GCF_034190915.1). Classification (NCBI taxonomy): domain Eukaryota; kingdom Metazoa; phylum Chordata; class Mammalia; order Rodentia; family Caviidae; genus Cavia; species Cavia porcellus. The sequence continues at coordinate 1,845,906 of NW_026947547.1, read as the reverse complement.
CCGAGCCCTAACCCTAAATTTTACCTTAACCCTCCAACACTAACCCTAACCCTCAAACCCTAACCATAGCCCTAACCCTAACCCTAACCCTTACACCCACTCAAGACTAACCCCAAATCTAACCCTAACCTTAAACTAATCCTAACCCTAACACTAACTCTGAGCCTACACCTAACCCAACACTAAACGTAACAGTAACCCTAACTCTAAGCCTAACCCTAATCTAACCCTAAACCAAACGCTAAACCTAACCTTAACACTAACACTAACCCTAACCCTAACCCTAAGCCAACCCTAATTCTAAACCTAACCCAACCCTTATCCTAACTCTAATCCGAAACCGAACCCAACCCTATACCTAACCCTAACCCAAACACTAACCCTAACCCTAACACCTAAACCTAATGTTGACCATAAACCTAACCCTAACGCTAACCCAAAACAACCTTAACTCTAATCCCAACACTAACCCTAACCCTAAGCCTAACCCGAACCCTAATCTAAACCTAACCGTAACACTAACCCTAACCCTATCTCTATAGAACCCTAACCAAAACTAAACCTAACCCTAACCCTAACCCTAACCCTAACCCAACCCTAAACCCTAACCCTAAACCTAAACTCTAACCATAACCCAACACTAACCCTAACGCTAACCCTAACCAAAACCATAACTCTAACCCAAACCCAACCCTAACAGTACCTCTAACACTTAACCTAACCCTACCCCTAATAGTATCCCAACCCTACCCTAACCCTAACGCTAACCCTAACCCTAACCCAAACACTAATCGAACCCTAACCCTAAACCTAACCCTATCCCTATCCCTAACCCTAACCCCTAACCCTAAACCTAAGTATAAAATAATGCTAACCATAACTCTAACACTAGCCCAACCAACACTAACCCTAAACCTAACCCTAAACCTAAGCCTACCGGTAACTCTAACCCTTACACTTAACCTAACAAACACTAACCAAATCAAACCCTAACCCTAACCCTACCCCTAACCCTTGCCCTATCCCTAACCCCAACCCAATCCCTAATGCAACCCTAACCATAAACCTAAACCTAAACCTAACCCTAACCATAACCCTAACCCTAAACCTAACACTAACGCAACCCTAACCCTAACCCTTACCCTAAACCTAACCGTAACCATAACCCTAAACCTAACCCTAACACTTAACCTAGCCCTAACCTCAAACCCAAATCCAATCCCAACCCCAACCCGAAACTCAACCCAAACTACAACCCTAACCTAACCCTAACACTAACCCTAAACCTAACCCGACAAGAACCCTAACCCTAACCATAACCATAACCCTAATGATAACCGTAGCCTAACTCTATCGCTACCCTAACCCTCCCATAGCCCTAAAACTAACCCTAACCATAACCCTAACCGTAACACAACCCTAACAGTAAACCGTACCCTAAACCTAACGTTAACCCTAAACCTAAGCCTAAGCCTAAACCTAACCCTAACCGTGACCAACCCAAACCAAGCCTAAATTAACCCTAACCCTAAACCTAACCAAAAGCCTATCCCTAACCCTAATTTGAAACCAAATCCTAACCCTAAACCATCCTTAATCCAAATCCTAAACCAAACCCAACCCTAACGCTAAACCTAACCCTAACTGTGACCCTAACACTAACTCTAACCCAACCATAACCCTAACCCTAACACTAACCCTAAGCCGAAACGTAAAGCTAACCCTAACACTTACCCTAAACAACCCTAACCAAATCTAAACCAAACCCTAACCCTAACCCTATCCCTAACCCTTGTTCTAAAACTAACGCCAACCCCAACCACAACCACAACCTTAACCGCATCCCTACCCTGAAGCAACCTTAACCCTAATCCTAACCCTAACCCTAACCCTAAACCTAAACCTAACAATAACCCTAACCCTAACCCTAACCCTTACCCTAACACTCACCTTAACACTAACCCTAACCGTATACCTAACACAACACCACCCTAAGCCAACCCTAACCCTAACCATAACCCTAACCCTAAACCTAACCCTAACTCTAACCCTACCACTAAATTTAACCCTAACCCTAACCATAATCTAACACAAAACCTAACCCAAACGTACCCCTAACCCTAGCCCTAACCCTAACACTAACCCAACCCGAACCCTAATACTAACCCTAACCTAACCCTAACCCAAAACCTAACCCTAACCCTAACCCTAACCCTAACCCAAACCCAAATATAAAACCTCACACTAACCCTATACCTAACCCTTACGCTAAGCCTAACCATAACCCTAACCCTAACCCTAACCCTAACCCTAACCCTAACCGAAAGCAACCTAAAGCAACCCTAACATTAACCCTAACCCTAACCCTAAGATTAATCCTAACCCTAACCCTAAACAACCCTAACCCAACCCTAAACCTAACCCTAATAATAACCCAAAGCATAACCTTAACCTAACCCTAACCCTAACCCTAACCCTAAACTTAAAACTAACCCTAATACTAACCCAACGTTAACCCAAAACTAAACCTAAACCTAACCCTAAAGCTAACCCTAACCCAAACACTAACCCTAACCCTAACCCTAACCTTAAACCTAACCCTTAACCTAGCCCTAACCTTAAACCCAAACCCAACCCCAAACCCAACCTGAACCACAACCCCAACAGCAACCCTAACCCAACCCTAACCCTAACCCTAAACTTAACCCAACACGAACCCTAACCCTAACCATAACCATAACCCTAACGATAAGAGTACTCTAACCCTAACGCTACCCTTACCTACCATAGGCCTAAACCTAACCCTAACCCTAAGCCTAACCGTAACACAACCCTGACACTAAACCTAACCCTAAGCCTAACCCTAACCCTAACCAACAGAAACCAACCCTAAATTAACCCTAAACTTAAACCTAAACAAAAGCCTAACCCTAACCATAACCTGAAACCCAACCCTAAACCTAAACGTAAATATAACAGTAACTGTAAGCCTAACACTAACCCTAACCCAACCCTAACCCTAAAACTAACACTAACCCTACCCTACCCATAAACCTAAGCCTAACACTTAACCTAACGAAACCTAACCTAATCTAAACCGAACCCTAACCCTAACCCTGTCCCTAAACCTTGCCGTAAACCTATCGCCAACCACAACCACAACCCTAACCCCAACCCAATCCTAACCATAACACTAACACTAATGAAACCCTAACCCTAACACTAACTCTAACCCTACCCCTAACCTTAACCCTAACCCTAACACTAACCTAACCCAAAACCTAACCCAAACGTAACCCTAACCCTAGCCGTAACCCTAAAACTAACCCAAACCGAACCCTAATACTAACCCTACCCCAAACCTAACCCAAAACATAACCCTAACCCTCACCCTAACCCTAACCCAAAACCAACCATAAACGTAACCATAACCCTAACCATAACCCAATAACTCTAACACTAACCCAAACCCTAACCCTAACCCTAACCCAACCCTAACACTAACCCTATCCCTAACACTAACACAACCCTAACCCTAAACCTAATCCTAAGCCAAACGTAACCCTAACACTAACCATAACCATAACCCAATAATATTAATCCTAGCTCGAACCCGAACCCTAACCCTAACTCTAAACCTAACCCTAACACAACTCTAACCCTAAACCTAAAACTAACCCTAACTCTAAGGCTACCCCAAACCCTGAACCTGACCCTGATTCTCACCCTAACCCTAACCCTAATTCTCAACCTAACTCTAACCCAATCCTAACCCTAACCTAACCCTCACCCTCAAACTAACACTAACCCCAAGGCTAACCCTAACCCTAACTCTAACCCAACACTAATCCTAACACTAACCCTAACCCTAAACCTAAAACTAACCTAACCCTAACACTAAACCGAACGCTACACCTAACCTGAGACCTAACCCTAAATTTACACTAAACCTCTAACACTAACCCTAACCCTCAAACCCTAAGCCTAACCCTAACCCTAGCCCTAACCCTAACCCTAACCCTTACCCCCACCCAAGCCTAACCCGAACTCTAACACTAACCTAAAACTAACCCTAACCATAACCGTAACACTAACTCTAAACTTACACCTAATCCAACAATAACGTAACCCAAACCCTAACTCTAAGCCTCACAGTAATGGAACCCTAACCCAAATGTTAACCCTAACCTTGACGCTAACCCTAACCCTAACCCTAACCCAACCTTAATTCTAAACCTAACCCAACCCTAAACCTAACCTTAACCCGAAACCGAACCCAACCCTATACCTAACTCTAACCCAAACACTAACCCTAACCCTAACACCTAAACCTAATGATGACCATTAACCTAACCCTAACCCTAACCCAAACCAACCTTAACTCTAATCCCAGCACTAACCCTAACCCTAAGCCTAACCCGAACCCTAATCTAAACCTAACCATAACACTAACCCTAACCCTATCCCTAACGAACCCAAACCAACACTAAACTTAACCCTAACCCTAAGCCTAACCCTAAACCAACCCTAACCCTAACTCTAAACCTAACACCTAACCCTAACACTAACACTAACCCTACCCTAACCCAACCCTAAACCTATCCCTAACCCTAACACTAACTCAACCCTAACCCTATCCCTAACACTAACCCTACCCTAAACCTAACCCTAAAACTAACCCTAACCTTAAACCCAAACCCAACCACAACCAAACCTGAACCACAACCCAAACAGCAACCCTAACCCAACCCTAACCCTAACCCTAAACCTAACCCAACACGAACCCTAACCCTAACCATAACCATAACCCTAACGATAAGAGTACCCTAACCGTAACACTACCCTTACCCTACCATAGGCCTAAATCTAACCCTAACCCTAACCCTAACTGTAACACAACCCTGACACTAAACCTAACCCTAAATCTCACCCAAACCCTAAGGCTAAGCCTAAGCCTAACCATAACCCTAACCCTAACTCACCGAAACCAACTCTAAATTAACCCTAACCCTAACCCTAACCCTAACCCTAACCCTTAATCTAAGCCTAAGCCTAAGCCTAAACCTAACCCTAACCAACTGAAACCAACCCTAAATTAACCCTAAACTTAAACCTAACCAAAAGCCTAAACCTAACCCTAACCTGAAACCCAACCCTAACCCTAAACGTAAATCTAACCGTAACTGTAACCCTAACACTAACCCTAACCCAACCCTAACCCTAAAACTAACACTAACCCTACCCTACCCATAAACCTAAGCCTAACACTTAACCTAACAAAACCTAACCTAATCTAAACAGAACCCTAACCCTAACCCTATCCCTAAACCTTGCCCTAAACCTATCGCCAACCACAACCACAACCCTAACCCCAACCCCAACCCTAACCATAACACTAACACTAATGAAAACCTAACCCTAACACTAACTCTAACCCTACCCCTAACCTTAACCCTAACCCTAACACTAACCTAACCCAAAACCTAACCCAAACGTAACCCTAACCCTAGCCGTGACCCTAAAACTAACCCAAACCAAACCCTAATACTAACCCTAACCCAAACCTAACCCAAAACATAACCCTAGCCCTCACCCAAAACCAACCATAAACGTAACCATAACCCTAACCATAACCCAATAACTCTAACACTAACCCTAACCCTAACCCTAACCCTAACCCAACCCTAACACTAACCCTATCCCTAACACTAACACAACCCTAACCCTAAACCTAATCCTAAGCCAAACGTAACGCTAACACTAACCATAACCATAACCCAATAATATTAATCCTAGCCCGAACCCGAACCCTAACCCTAACTCTAAACCTAACCCTAACACAACTCTAACCCTAACCTAAGCCTAACCCAAAACCAAAACCAACACTACACCTAACCCTAAGGCTAACCCTAACCCTATCCCGAACAAACCATAACCAACACTAAACCTAAACTTAACCCTAAACCTAACCCTAACCCAACCCTAAACCTAACACTAACTAACACCTAACCCTAACCCTAACACTAACCCTAACCCTAAACACAAACCTAAACCCTCACCCTAACTCTAAGCCTAAACCTAACCCTAAACCTTATGCTAAGCCTAACCCTAACCCTAACCCTAACTCTAACCCTAACCCCTAACCCTAACCCTAACACTAACCCTAACCCTGACCCTAACCGTAACACAACACTAACCCTAACCCTAACCCTGACCCTAACCCAAAGCCTAACCCTAACCCTAACCCAGACAATAAAACCTAACCCACCCCTAACCATAACAATAACACTAAACCTAATCCTATCTCTAATCCTAACCCTAGCTCTAAGCCTAACACTAACCCTGAACCTAACCCTAACACTAACCCAACCCTAACCATAACCCTAAAACAAACCCTAACCCTAACCCCTAATCCTAACCCTACCTCGAACCCTAACCCTAACCCTAAGACTTACCCTAACCCAACCCTAACCCTAACACTAACCCAAACCGTAAAACTAACCCTAAGCCTGACCCTAACGCTAAGCCTAATGCTAACCCTAACCCTAACATTAAGCCTAACCATCCCTAACCAAACCTAACCCTAACCCTAACCCAAACCCTAACACTAACCCAAACCGTAACCCTAACCCTAAGCCTTACCCTAACCATAAGCCTAATGCTAACCCTAACCCTAACACTAAGCCTAAACAACCCTAACCAAACCTAACCCTAACCCTAACCCTAGCACTTATCCTAACCCAAACCCCAATGCCAACCCGAAACCGAAACACAACCGCAAACCCTACCTTAACCTAACCCTAAACCTATCCCTAACCCTAACACTAACCCAACCCTAACCCTATCCCTAACCCTAACCCTACCCTAAACCTAACCCTAAACCTAACCCTAACCTTAAACCCAAACCCAACCCAAACCCCAACCTGAACCACAACCCCAACAGCAACCCTAACCCAACCCTAACCCTAACCCTAAACCTAACCCAACACCAACCCTAACCCTAACCATAACCATAAACCTAATGATAAGAGTACCCTAACCCTAACGCTACCCTTACCCTACCATAGGCCTAAACCTAACCCTAACACCAAACCTAACTGTAACACAACCCTGACACTAAACCTAACTCTAAATGTAACCCTCACTCTAAACCTAAGCCTAAGCCTAACCAAAACCCTAACCAACCGAAACCAACCCTAAATTAACCCTAAACTTAAACCTAACCAAAAGCCTAACCCAAACCATAACCTGAAACCCAACCCTAAACCTAAATGTAAATCTAACCCTAACCCTAACCCTAAATGTAATCCTAACACTAACCCTAACCCAACCCTAACCCGAACCGTAATACTAATCCTACCCTACCCATAAACCTAAGCCTAACACTTACTCTAACCAAACATAACCAAATCTAAACCAAAACCTAACCCTAACCCTATCCCTAAACATTGACCTAAACCTATCGCCAAACACAACCACAACACTAACCCCAAACCCAACCCTAACCATAACCCTTACCATAACACTAACACTAATGAAACCCTAACCCTAACACTAACTCTAACCCTACCCCTAACCTTAAACCTAAACCTAACCTAACCCTAACCCTAAACCAAACGCTACACCTAACCTGAGCCCTAACCCTAAATTTTACCCTAAACATCCAACACTAACCCTAACCCTCAAACCCTAAGCCTAACCCTAACCCTAGCCCTAACTCTAACCCTAACCCTTACCACCACCGAAAGCCTAACCCCAACTCTAACCCTAACCTTAAACTAACCCTAACCATAACCGTAAAACTAACTCTAAACTTACACGTAATCCAACACTAAACGTAACCCTAACCTTAACTCTAAGCCTAGCCCTAATCTAACCCTAACCCAAACGTTAACCATAACCTTAACGCTAACCCTCACCCTAACCCTAACCCAAACTTAATTCTAAACCTAACCCAACCCTTAACCTAACCCTAACCAGAAACCGAACCCAACCCTATACCTAACCCTAACCCAAACACTAACCCTAACCCTAACACCTAAACCTAATGATGACCATTAACCTAACCCTAACCCTAACCCAAACCAAACTTAACTCTAATCCCAACCATAACCCTAACCCTAAGCCTAACCCGAACCCTAATCTAAACATAACCGTGACCCTAACTCTAACGCTATCCCTAACGAACCCTAACCAACATTAAACTTAACCCTAACCCTAACCCTAACCCTAACCCTAACACTAACACTAAACCAAACACCTAACCATAACCCTAACACTAACCCAACCCTAACCCTGTCACTAAACCTAACCCTACGCTAAACCTAACCCTAAACCTAACCCTAACCTTAAACTCAAACCCAACCCCAACCCCAACCTGAACGACAACCCCAACAGCAACCCTAACCCAACCCTAACCCTAACCCTAAACATAACCCAACACGAACCTTAACCCTAACCATAACCATAACCCTAACGATAAGAGTACCCTAACCGTAACGGTACCTTTCCCCTACCATAGGCCTAAATCTAACCCTAACCCTAACCCTAACTGTAACACAACCCTGACACTAAACCTAACCCTAAATCTAACCCTAACCCTAAGGCTAAGCCTAGGCCTAACCATAACCCTAACCCTAACCAACCGAAACCACCCCTAAATTAACCCTAAACTTAAACCTAACCAAAAGCTTAACACTAACCCAAATCTGAAACCCAACCCTAACCCTAAACGTAATTCTAACCCTAACCCTATCCCTAACTGTAACCCTAACACTAAACCTAACCCAACCCTAACCCTAACACTAACACTAACCCTACCCTACCCATAAACCTAAGCCTAACACTTACCCTAACCAACCCTAACCAAATCTAATCCAAACCCTAACCCAAACCCAATCCCTAAAACTTGCCCTAAACCTATCGCCCACCACAACCACAACCCTAACCCCAAACCCAACCCTAACCATAACCCGAACCATAACACTAACACTAATGAAAACCTAACCCTAACACTAACTCTAACACTACCCCTAACCTTAACCCTAACCCTAACCATAACCTAACCCAAAACCTAACCCAAACGTAACCCTAACCCTAGCCCTAACCCTAACACTAACCCAACCCGAACCCTAATACTAAACCTAACGCAACACTAATCCAAAACATAAACCTAAACCTAACCCTAACCCAAACCCAACCATAAACCTAACCATAACCCTAACCATAACCCAATAACACTAACCGTAACCCTAACCCGAACCCTGATCCAACCCTAACACTAACCCTATCCCTAAAACTAACACAACCCTAACCCTAAACCTAACCCTAACCCTAACTCTAACAATAGCCCTAACCCTGACTCTGACCCTGATCCTCACACGAACCCTAACCCTAATCCTCACCCTAACTCTAAACCAATCCTAACCCTAAACTAACCCTCACACTCTCCCTAACACTAACCCCAAGGCTAACCCTAACCCTAACCCAAAAGTAACCCTAACCCTATCCATAAGCATAACCCCTAACCCTAATCCTAACAGTAAACCTAACCCTAACCCTAACTCTAACCCAACACTAATCCTAACCCTAGCCATAACCCTAAACCTAAACCTAACCTAACCCTAAACCTAAAACAACGCTACACCTAACCCGAGCCCTAACCCTAAATTTTACCCTAACCCACCAACAGTAACCCGAACCCTCAAACTCTAACCCTAGCCCTACCCTAACCCTAACCCATACACCCACTCAAGACTAACCCAAACTCAAACCCTAACCTTAAACTAACCCTAAACCTAACATTAACTCTAAGCCTACACCTAACCCAAAACTAAACGTAACCCTATCCCTAACTCTAAGCCTAACACTAACCTAACCCTAAACCAAACGCTAAACCTAACCTTAACGCTAAACCTAACCTTAACCCTAACCCTAACCCAACCCTAATTCTAAAGCTAACCCAACCCTAAACCTAACTCTAATCCGAAACCGAAACCAACCCTATACCTAACCCTAACCCAAACACTAACCCTAACCCTAACACCTAAACCTAATGCTGACCATAAACTTAACCCTAACCTTAACCCAAACCAACCTTAACTCTAATCCCAACCCTAACCCTAAACCTAAGCCTAACCCAAACCCTGATCTAAACCTAACCGTAACAGTAACCCTAACCCTATCTCTATAGAACCCTAACCAAAACTAAACCTAACCCTAACCCTAAGCCAAACCCTAACCCAACCCTAAACCTAAACTCTAACCATAACCCAACACTAACCCTAACGCTAACCCTAACCAAAACCATAACTCTAACCCAAACCCAACCCTAACAGTACCTCTAACACTTAACCTAACCCTACACCTAATAGTATCCCTTTCCCTAACCCTAATCCTAACCCTAACCCTGTCCCTATCCCTAACCCTAACCCCTAACCCTAACACTAACCCTATCCCTATCCATAACCCAAACCCCTAACCCTAAACCTAAGTATAAAATAATGCTAACCATAACCCTAACACTAGCCCAAACCAACACTAACCCTAAACCTAACCTTAAACCTAAGCCTACCGTTAACCCTAGCCCTAACACTTAACCTAACAAACACTAACCAAATCTAACCCTAACCCTAACCCTATCCCTAACCCTTGCCCTATCCCTAACCCCATCCCCAACCAAAACCACAACCCTAACCCCAACCCCATCCCTAATGCAACCCTAACCATAAACCTAAACCTAAACCTAAACCTAACCATAACCCTAACCCTAAACCTAACACTAACGCAACCCTAACCCTAACCCTTACCCTAAACCTAACCCTAACCATAACCCTAAACCTAAACCTAACCCTTAACCTAGCCCTAACCTCAAACACAAATCCAATCCCAACCCCAACCCGAAACTCAACCCCAACAACATCCCTAACCTAACCCTAACACTAACCCTAAAACTAAGGCAACAAGGACCCTAACCCTAACCCTAACCATAACCCTAATGATAACCGTAGCCTAACTCTAACGCTACCCTAACCCTCCCATAGCCCTAAAACTAACCCTAACACTAACCCTAACCGTAACACAACCCTAACAGTAAACCGAACCCTAAACCTAAGGTTAACCATAAACCTAAGCCTAAGCCTAACCCTAACCCTAACCATGACCAACCCAAACCAACCCTAAATTAACCCTAGCCCTAAACCTAACCAAAAGCCTATCCCTAACCTTAATTTGAAACCAAATCCTAACCCTAAACCATCCTTAACCCAAACTCTAAACCAAACCCAACCCTAACCCTAAACCTAACCCTAACTGTGACCCTAACACTAACTCTAACCCAACCGTAACCCTAACCCTAACACTAACCCTAAGCCGACCCATAAACCTAACCCTAACACTTACCCTAAACAACCCTAACCAAATCTAAACCAAACCCTAACCCTAATCCTATCCCTACCACTTGTTCTAAATCTAACACCAACTCCAACCACAACCACAACTTTAACCACATCCCCAAACCTGAAGCAACATTAACCCTAATCCTAACCCTAACCCTAACCCCAAACCTAAACCTAACAATAACCCTAATGCTTACCCTAACCCTTACTCTAACACTCACCATAACAATAACCCTAACCGTATACCTAACACAACACCAACCTAAGCCAACCCTAACCCTAACCATAACCATAACCTTAACCCAACATTTACCCTAAATTTAACCCTAACCCTAACTCAAGATCTAAACCCTGAACCTAACCCTAACCTTGACCCTAAACCTAACAATAACCCTAACACTAACCCTAAACCTGACCCTAACATTCACCATAACACTAACCCTAACCGTATACCTAACTCAACCCAACCCTAAACCTAAACCTAACCCTAAGCTAATCCTAACCCTAACACGACTCTAGCCCAAACACTATCCATAAACCTAACGTTTAGCATAAACCTAACACTAACCCTAAACCTACCCTACACTAACCCTAACCCTAAAACTAACGCAAACCAACGCTAACCCTAACCCTAATCCTAAGCTTAACCCTAACCCAACCTTAAACCTAACCTTAATTCTAACCCAAACCATAACCAGAACGTAACCCAAACCCTAACTCTAACCCTAACCTTAAACCTAACCCTAAACCTAATCCTAACCCAACCTTAACCCTAACCTAAACGTAACCGAAAAATAAACCTAACCCTAACCATAAGCTAAGCCTAACCCAAACACTCCCCCTAATCCTAACCCTAACCCTAACACTAAACCTAAACCTAACCCTAAACCTATCTCTAAACCTAACTGTAAACCTAAACCTAACCCTAACCCTTAACCTAGCCCTAACCTCAAATCCAAAACGAACCCAAACCCAACCTGAACCGCAACCCCAACACCAACCCTAACCCAACCATAACCCTAACCCTAAACCTAACCCAACCCTAACCCTAACCCTAACCCAAATCTAAACCTACCCCAAAACCTAACCCTAAACCTAACCCTAACCCTAACCCTAACCTTAACCCAACATTTACCCTAACCCTCACCCTAACCCTAACCCTAACCGTAACCCTTACCCACACCCTAACCCCAATGCCAACTCTAACCCCTACCCTAAACTAACCCTAACCCTAAACGTAAGACTAACCCTAAACCTACACCTAACCCAACACTAAACGTAACCCTAACCCTAACCTTAACCTAACCCTAACCCTAAACCTAACCCTAAACCTAACACTAAGCCTAACGCTAACCCTAACCCTGACGCTAACACAAACCATAACACTAACTCTAACCGTAACCTTACCCAACCCAACCCTAAAATTAACCCTAACCCTAAGTCTAACCTTAACCATTTACCCTAAACATAACCCTAAGCCTAACCGTACACCTAACCAAACATTAAACGTAACCCTAACCCTAACCATAACCCTAATCCTAACCCTAACCCTCAACCTAACACTAACCCTAACCCTAACCCTGAACCTAACACTATAACACTAACCCTAAACGTAAACCTAAATCAACCCAAACCTAAACCTAAACCTAAACCTAACCCTAAAGTTAAAAAAACATATACCCTAAACTTAAACTTAACCCTATTTCTAGCCCTAAACCCTAACCCTGACCCTAACCCTAAACCTAAACCAACACTAAACCTAACCCTAACCCTAACCAAAACCCTAACCCTAACACAACCATAGCCCTAATACTATCCCTTACCCTAACGCTAAACATAATCCTAACAAAAACCCTAAACCTAACCCAACACGAAACCTAACCCTAACCCTAACCGAAACCAACCTAAAACAACCCTAACCTTAACACTAACCCTAAGATTAATCCTAACCCTAACCCTAAACAACCCTAACCCAACCATAAACCTAACCCTAATAATAACCCAAAGCATAACCTTAACCTAACCCTAACCCTAACCCTAACCCGAAACTTAAAACTAACCCTAATACTAACCCAACGTTAACCCAAAACTAAACCTAACCCTAAACCTAAAGCTAACCCTAACCCAAACACTAACCCTAACCCTAACCCTAACCCTAACCTTAAACCTAACCCTTAACTAGCCCTAACCTTAAACCCAAACCCAACCCCAAATCCAACCTGAACGCAACCAAAACAGCAACCCTAACCCAACCCTAACCCTAACCCTAAACATAACCCAACACGAACCTTAACCCTAACCATAACCATAACCCTAACGATAATAGTACTCTAACCCTAACGCTACCCTTACCCTACCATAGGCCTAAACATAACCCGAATCCTAACCCTAACCGTAACACAACCCTGACAGTAAACCTAATCCTAAATCTAACCTAAGCCTAAACCTAAACCTAAGCCTAAGCCTAACCCTAAACCTAACCAACTGAAACCAACCCTAAATAAACCCTAAACTGAAACCTAACCAAAACCCTAACCCTAACCCTAAACTGAAACCCAACCCTAAACCTAAACGTAAATCTAACACTAACTGTAACCCTAACACTAACCCTAACCCAACCCTAACCCTAACATAACACTAACCCTACCCTACCCATAAACCTAAGCCTAACACTTAACCTAACAAAAGCTAACCTAATCTAAACTGAACCCTAACCCTAACCCTATCCCTAAACCTTGCCGTAAACCTAACGCCAACCACAACCACAACCCTAACCCCAACCCCAAACATAACCATAACCCGAACCATAACACTAACACTAATGAAACCCTAACCCTAACACTAACTCTAACCCTCCCCTAACCTTAACCCTAACCCTAACCCTAACCTAACCCAAAACCTAATCCAAACGTAACCGTAACCCTAGCCGTAACCCTAAAACTAACCCAAACCGAACCCTAATACTAACCCTAACGCAAACCTAACCCAAAACATAACCCTAACCCTCACCCTAACCCTAACCAAACCCAACCATAAACGTAACCATAACCCTAACCATAACCCAATAACTCTAACACTAACCCTAACCCTAACCCTAACCCTAACCAAACCCTAACACTAACCCTATCCCTAACACTAACACAACCCTAACCCTAAACCTAACCCTAAGCCAAACGTAACCCTAACCCTAACCATAACCATAACCCAATAATATTAATCCTAGCCCGAACCCTAACCCTAACCCTAACTCTAAACCTAACCCTGACACAACCCTAACCCTAAACCTAAACCTAACCCTAACTGTAACGGTAGCCGTAACCCTCAACCTGACCCTGATTCTCACCCTAACACTAACCCTAATCCTCACTCTAACTCTAAACCAATCCTAATCCTAAACTAACCCTCACCCTCACCCTAATGCTAACCCCAAGGCTAACCCTAACCCTAATCCAAAACTAACCCTAACCGTATCCATAAGCACAACCCCTAACCCTAATCCTAACCATAAACCTAACCCTAACCCTAACTCTAACCCAACACTAATCCTAACCCTAGCCCTAACCCCAAACCTAAACCTAACCTAACCCTAACCCTGTACCAACGCAAAACCTAACCGGCGCCCTAACGTTAAATTTTACACTAACCCTCCAACCGTAACCCTAACCCTCAAACCCTAACCCTAGCCCTAACCCTAACCCTAACGCTTAAACCCAGTCAAGCATAACCCCAACTCTAACCCTAACCTTAAACTAACCCTAACCTTAACCGTAACACTAACTCTAAACTTACACCTAATCCAACCTAAATGTAACCCTAACCCTAACTCTAAGCCTAACCCTAATCCAACCCTAACCCAAACGTTAATCCAAACCTTAACGCTAACCCTAACCCTAACCCTTAAGCTAAGCCTAACCGTAACCCTAACCCTAACCATAACCCTAACACAACCCTAACCCTAAAGCTAAAACTAACCCTAACTCTAATGGTAGCCCTAACCCTGAACCTGACCCTGATTCTCACTCTAACCCTAACCCTAATTCTCACCCAAACTCTAACCCAATCCTAACCCTAACCTAACCCTCACCCTCACCCTAACACTAACCCCTAGGCTAACCCTAACCCTAACTCTAACCCAACACTAATCCTAACCCTAGCCCTAACCCTAAACCTAAACCTCACCTAACCCTAAACCTAAACCAAATGCTACACCTAACCTGAGACCTAACCCTAAATTTTACTCTAAACCTCCAACACTAACCCTAACCCTCAAACCCTAAGCCTAACCCTAACCCTAGCCCTAACCCTAACCCTTACCCCCACCCAAAGCCTAACCCCAACTCTAACCCTAACCTTAAACTAACCCGAACCATAACCGTAACACTAAGTCTAAACTTACACCTAATCCAACACTAAACGTAACCCTAACCCTAACTCTAATCTAACCCTAACCCAAACGTTAACCCTAACCTTAACGCTAACCCTAACCCTAACCCTAACCCAACCTTAATGCTGAAACTAACCCAACCCTAAACCTAAGCCTAACCCAAAACCGAACCCAACCCTATAACTAACCCTAACCCAAACACTAACCCTAACCATATCCCTAACGAACCATTACCAACACTAAACCTAAACTTAACCCTAAGCCTAACCCTAACCCAACCCTAAACCTAACTCTAAACTTAACACCTATCCCTAACCCTAACACTAACCCTAACCCTAAACCAAACCGAAAACCCTCACCCTAACTCTAAGCCTAAACCTAACCCTAAACCTTATGCTAAGCCTAACTCTAACCCTAAACCTAACGCAACCCTATACCTAAACCTAACCCAAACCCTAACATTAACATTAACACCTAAACCTAATGCTAATCATAAACTTAACCCTAACCCTAACCCAACCCAAACTTAACTCTAATCCTACCCTAAACCAAACCTTAACCCTAAACCTAAAACTAACCCTAACCCTCAACCTAACCATAACCCTAACCTAAACCTAAATGTAACTGTAACCCTAACATTAACACTAACATTAACCAGCCCTAACCATCGCTAAACCTAACCCTAACCCTAAGGCTAACCCTAAACCAACCCTAACCCTAACCCTAAACCTAACCCCTAACCGTAACCCTAACCCTAACCCTAAACCTAACCCTAAACCAACGCTAACCCTAACCCTAATACTGACCCTAACGCAAACCTAACCCGAACCCTAACCCAAACAATAAATCCTAACCCAACCCTAACCCTAACACTAACACTAAACCTAATCCTATCTCTAATCCTAACCCTAGCCCTAAGCCTAACGCTAACCCTGACCCTAACCCTAACCCTAACCCAACCCTAACAGTAACCCTAACCTTAACTCTAACCCCTAATCCTAAACCTAACTCTAACCCTAACCCTAACCATAACCCTTACCCTAACCCAACCCTAACTCAAACACTAACCCAAACCGTAACCCTAACCCTAAGCCTAACCCTAACCCTAAGCCTCATGCTAACCATAACCCTAACCCTAAGCCTAACCAACCCTAACCAAACCTAACCCTAACCCTAAGCCTAACCCTAGCACTTACCCTAACCCAAACCCCAATGCCAACCCCAGACCGAAACACAACCGCAAACCCTACCCTAACCCAACCCTAAACCTATCCCTAACCCTAACACGAATCCAACCCTAACCCTATACCTAACCCTACCCTAACCCTAACCCTAACCGTAAACCTAACCCTAACCCTAAACCTAACCAAACACGAACCGTAACCCTAACCATAACGATAACCCTAACGATAAGAGTACCCTAACCCTAACGCTACCCTTACCCTACAATAAGCCTAAACTAATCCTAACCCTAACCCTAACTGTAACACAACCCTGAAACTAAACCTAACCCTAAATCTAACACTAACCCTAAACCTAGGCCTAAGCCTAAGCCTAACCCTAAACCTAGCAAACTGAAACCAACCCTAAATTAACCCTAAACTTAAACCTAACCAAAAGCCTAACTCTAACCCTAACCTGAAACCCAACCCTAACCCTAAACATAAATCTAACCCTAATCCTAACCCTAACTGTAAACCTAACACTAACCCTAACTCAACCCTAACCCTAACCGTAATACTAACCCTACCCTACCCATAAACCTAAGCCTAACACTTACCCTAACCAACCCTAACCAAATCTAAACCGAACCCTAACCCTAACCCTAACCCTTGCCCTAAACCTATCGCCAACCACAACCACAACCCTAACCCCAAACCCAACCCTAACAATAACCCGAACCATAACACTAACACTAATGAAACCCTAACGCGAACACTAACTCTAAACCTACCCCTAACATTAACCCTAACCCTAACCCTAACCTAACACAAAACCTAACCCAAACCTACCCCTAACCCTAGCCCTAACCCTAACACTAACCCAATCCGAACCCTAATACTAAACCTAACCCAACCCTAACCCAAAACATAACCCTAACCCTAACCCTAACCCTAACCCTAACCCAAACCCAACCATAAAACCTCACACTAACCCTAACCCTAACCCTTACGCTAAGCCTAAACATAACCCTAACCCTAACCAAACCCTAACACTAACCCTATCCCTAACACTAACACAACCCTAACCCTAAACCTAACCCTAAGCCAAACGTAACCCTAACCCTAACCATAACCATAACCCAATAATATTAATCCTAGCCCGAACCCTAACCCTAACACTAACCCTAAACCTAACCCTAACTGTAACGGTAGCCCTAAGCCTCAACCTGACCCTGATTCTCACCCTAACACTAACCCTAATTCTCACCCTAACTCTAACCCAATCCTAACGCTAACCTAACCCTCACCGTCACCCTAACACTAACCCCAAGGCTAACCCTAACACTAACTCTAACCCAACACAAATCCTAACCCTAGCCCTAACCCTAAACCTAAACCTAACGTAACCCTAACACTAAACCAAATGCTACACCTAACCTGAGCCCTAACCCTAAATTTTACCCTAAACCTACAACACTAACCCTAACGCTCAAACCCTAAGCCTAACCCTAACCCTAGCCCTAACCCTAACCCTAACCCTTAGCCCCACCCAAAGCCTAACCCCAACTCTAACCCTAACCTTAAACTAACCCGAACCATAACCGTAACACTAACTCTAAACTTACACCTAATCCAACACTAAACGTAACGCTAACCCTAACTCTAAGCCTAACCCTAATCTAACCCTAACCCAAATGTTAACCCTAACCTTAACGCTAACCCTAACCCTAACCCTAACCCAACCTTAATGCTAAAACTAACCCAACCCTAAACCTAACCCTAACCCGAAACCGAAGCCAACCCTATACCTTACCCTAACCCAAACACTAACCCTAACCCTAACACCTAAACATAATGATGACCATAAACCTAAACCAAACCCTAATCCAAACCAACCTTAACTCTAATCCCAACCATAAGCCTAACCCTAAGCCTAACCTGAACCCTAATCTTAACCTAACTGTAACCCTAACCCTAACACTATCCCTAACGAACCCTTACCAACACTAAACCTAACCCTAACCCTAAGCCTAACCTAACCCAACCATAACCCTAACTCTAAACATAACACCTTACCCTAACCCTAACACTAACCCTAACCCTAACAACAACCCTAACCCTCACCCTAACTCTAACCCTAAACCTAAACCTAACCCTTATGCTAAGCCTAACCCTAACCCTTAACCTAACCCAACCCTATACCTAACCGTAACCCATACCCTAACACTAACCCTAACACGTAAACCTAATGCTAACCATAAACTTAACCCTATCCCTAACCCAACTCAACCTTAACTCTATTCCTACCCTAACCCAAACTCTAACCCTAAACCGAACCCTAAACCTAACCCTCAACCTAACCCTAACCCTAACATTAAACCTAACCCTAACCTAAACTTAAATGTAACCGTAACCCTAACCTTAAGCCTACCCCTAACCAACCCTAAACATCACTAAACCTAACCCTAACCCTAAGGCTAACGATAACACAATCCTAACCCTAACCCTAACCCTTACCCCTAAACCTAACCCTAACACTAACCCTAACCCTGACCCTAACCCTAACCCAACGCTAACCCTAACCCTAACCCTGACCCTAACCCAAAGCCTAACCCTAACGCTAACACAAACAATAAAACCTAACCCAACCCTAACCCTAACACTAACACTAAAACTAATCCTATCTCTAATCCTAACCCTAGCTCTAAGGCTAACGCTAACCCTGACCCTAACCCTAACCCTAACCCGAACCCTAACCCCTAATCCTAACCCTAACTCGAACCCTAACCCTAACCCTAACACTTACCCTAACCCAACCCTAACCTAACACTAACCCAAACCGTAACCCTAACCCTAAGCCTTACCATAACCCTAAGCCTAATGCTAACCCTAACCCTAACACTAAGCCTAACCAACCCTAACCAAACCTAGCCCTAACCCTAACCCTAGCACTTACCCTAACCCAAACCCCAACGCCAACCCCAAACCGAAACACAACCGCAAACCCTACCCTAACCCAACCCTAAACCTATCCCTAACCCTAACACTAACCCAAACCTCACCCTATCCCTATCCCTAACCCTACCCTAAACCTAACCCTAAACCTAACCCTACCCTTAAACCCAAACCCAAACCCAACCTGAACCACAACCCCAACAGCAACCCAAACCCAACCATAACCCTAACCCTAAACCTAACCCAACATGAACCCTAACCCTAACCATAACCATAACACTAACGTTAAGAGTACTTTAACCCTAACGCTATCCTTACCCTCCCATAGGCCTAACCTTAACCCTAACCCTAACCGTAACACAACCCTGACACTAAACCTAACTCCAAATGTAACCCTAACTCTAAACCTAAGCCTAAGCCTAACCCTAACCCTAACCCTAACCAACCGAAACCAACCCTATATTAACCCTAAACTTAAATCTAGCCAAAAGCCTAACCCTAACCCTAACCTGAAACCCAACCCTAACCCTAAACGTAAATCTTACCCTAAACCTAACCCTAACTGTAACCCTAACACTAACCCTAACCCAACCCTAACCCTAACCCTAACACTAACCCTACCCTACCCATAAACCTAAGCCTAACACTTACCCTAACCAACCCTAACCAAATCTAAACCGTTCCCTAAAACTTACCCTATCCGTAAACCTTGCCGTAAACCTATTGCCAACCAGAACCACAACCGTAACCCCAACCCCAACCATAACCATAACCCGAACCATAACACTAACACTAATGAAACCCTAAACCTAACACTAACTCTAATCCTACGCCTAACCCTAACCCTAACCCTAAACATAACGTAACCCAAAACCTAACCCAAACGTAACCCTAACCCTAACACTAACCCAACCCCAACCGTAATACTAACCCTAACCCAACCTAACCCAAAACATAACGCTAACAATAACACTAACCCTAACCCAAACCCAACATAAACCTAACCATAACCCTAACCATAACCCAATAACACTAACCCTAACCCTAACCATAACCATAACCCAACTCTAACACTAACCCTCTCACTAACACTAACACATCCCTAACCCTAAACCTAACCCTAACCCTAACTCTAACACTAGCCCTAACCCTGACTCTGACCCTGATCCTCACCCTAACCCTAACCCTAATCCTCACCCTAACTCTAAACAAATCCTAACCCTAACGTAAACCACACCCTCACCCTAACGCTAACCCCACGGCTAACCTTAACCCTAATCAAAACTAACTTTAACCATATTCATAAGCATAACCCCTAACCCTAATCCTAATCGTAAACCTAACCCTAACCCTAACTCTAACCCAACAGTAATCCTAACCCTAGCCCTAACACTAAACCTAAACCTAACCTAACCCTAAACCTAAACCAACACTACACCTAACCCAAGGCCTAACCCTAAATTTTACCCAAACCATCCAACACTAACCCTAACCCTCAAACCCTAACCCTAGCCCTAAGCCTAACCCTAACCCTTACACCCACTCAAGCTTAACCCGATCTCTAACCCTAACCTTAAACTAACCGTAACCCTAACACTAACTCTAAGCCAACAGCTAACCGAACCCTAAACATAACCCTAACCTAAACTCTAACCCTAACCCAAACCTAAATCTAAACCTAACCCAACCCTAAACCTAACTCTAACCTGAAACCGAACCCAAAACTATACCTAACCCTAACCCAAACACTAACCATAAGCCTAACACCTAAACCTAATGCTGACCATAAACCTAACCCTAACCTTAACCCAAACCAATCTTAACTCTAATCCCATCCCTAACACTATCCCTAAGCCTAACCCGAAACCTAATCTAAACCTAACTGTAACCCTAACCCTAACCCTATCCCTAACGAACCCTAACCACAAATAAACCTAACCCTAACCCTAAGCCTAACCCTAACCCTAACCCAATCCTAAACCCTAACCCTAAAACTAAACTCTAACCATAACCCAACACTAAACCTAACCCTAACCCTTACGCTAAGCCTAACCATAACCCTAACCCTAACCAAACCCTAACCCTAACCCTAACCATAACCCCAAACCAAAACAAACACCCTAACTCTAAACCTAAACCTAAAACTAACTCTTATGCTAGGCCTAACCCTAACCCTAACCCTAACCCTCACCCTAACCCTAACCCTAATGCCTAACCCTAACTCTAACCATAACCATAACCATAACCATAACCATAACCATAACCATAACTCAAAGCCAAACCTAACATTACCTCTAACATTTAACCTAACCCTACCCCTAATAGTATCCCTAACCCTAACCCTAATCCTAAACCTAACCCAACGCTAACCCTAAACCTAACCCTGACCCTAACCCAAAGCGTAACCCTATCCCTAACCCAAACTATAAATCCTAACCCAACCCTAACCCTAACACTAACACTAAACCTAATCCTATCTCTAATCCTAAACCTAGCACGAAGCCTAACGCTAACCCTGACCCTAACCCTAACCCTAACCCAACCCAAACCCTAAACCTAACCCCTAATCCTAACCCTAACTGTAACCCTAACCCTAACACTAACACTAACCCTAACCCTAAGCCTAACCCTAACCCTAACCCTAATGCTAACCATAACCCTAACCCTTAGCCTAACCAACCCTAACCAAACCTAACCCTAACCCTAGCACTTACCCTAATCCAAACCCCAACGCCAACTCCAAACCAAAACACAACCGCAAACCCTACCCTAACCCAACCCTAAACCTATCCCTAACCCTAACACTAAACCAACCCTAACCCTACCCCTAACCCTAACCATCCCCTAACACTAACCCTAACCCTAAACCTAACCCTAACCTTAAAGCCAAACCCAAACCTAGCCCCAACATGAACCACAACCCCAACAGCAACAGTAACCCAACCCTAACCCTAAACCTAAACCTAACCCAATCGAACCCTAACCCTAACCATAACCATAACCCTAACGTTAAGAGTACCCTAACCTTAACGCTACCCTTACCCTACCATAACCCGAAAACTAACCCTAACGCTAACCCTAACCGTAACACAACTCTGACACTAAACCTAACCCTAAATCTAAACCTAACCCTAAACCTAAGCCTAAGCCTAAGCCTAAACCTAACCCTAACGAACCGAAACCAACCCTAAATTAACCCTCAAATTAAACCTAACCAAAAGCCTAACCCTAACCGTAACCTGAAACCCAACCCTAACCCTAAACGTAAATCTAACCCTAACCCTAACCCTAACTGTAACCCTAACACCCTAACCCAACCCTAACCCTAACCATAATACTAACCCTACCCGACCAATAAACCTAAGCCTAACACTTACCCTAACCAACCCTAACCAAATCTAAACGGAAGCCTAACACTAACCCTAACCCTAAACCTTGCCCTAAACCTATCGCCAACCACAACCACAACCCTAACCCCAACCCCAACCCTAACCATAACCCGAACCATAACACTAAAACTAATGAAACCCTAACCCTAACACTAACTCTAACCATATCCCTAACCTTAACCCTAACCCTAACCCTAACCTAACCCAAAACCTAACCCAAACTTAACCCTAACCCTAGCCCTAACCCTAACACTAACCCAAACCGAACCCTAATACTAACCCTAACACTAACCCTAACCCTAACCCTAACCCTTACATTAACCCTAACCCTAACACTAACCTAACCCAAAACCTAACCCAAATGTTACCCTAAACCTAGCCGTAACCCTAACACTGACCCAACCCGAACCCTAATACTAACCCTAACCCAACCCTAACCCAAAACATAACTCTAAAACAATCCCAACCATAAAACCTAACCCTAACCCTAACCCTAACCCTAAACCTAAAACTAACGCTAACCCTCAACCTAACCCTAACCCTAACCTAAACCTAAATGTAACCGTAACCCTAACTTTAAGCCTACCCCTAACCAACCCTAACCATCACTAAACCTAACCCTAAACCTAAGCCTAACGCTAACCCAAACCTAAACCCTAGCCCTAAACATAAACTCTAACCATAACCCAACACTAACCCTAACCCTAACCCTTACGCTAAGCCTAACCATAACCCTAACCCTAAACAAACACTAACACTAACCCTATCCCTAATACTAACACAAACGTAACCCTAAACCTAACCCTAAGCCAAAGGTAACCCTAACCCTAACCATAACCATAACCCAATAATATTAATCCTAGCCCCAACCCTAACCCTAACCCTAACTCTAAAACTAACCCTAACACAACCCTAACCCTAAACCTAAACCTAACCCTAACTCTAACGCTAGCCCTAACCCTGAACCTGACCCTGATTCTGACCCTAACCCTAACCCTAATTCTCACCCTAACTCTAACCCAATCCTAACCCTAACCTA
This sequence comes from Cavia porcellus, assembly GCF_034190915.1. Taxonomy (NCBI): domain Eukaryota; kingdom Metazoa; phylum Chordata; class Mammalia; order Rodentia; family Caviidae; genus Cavia; species Cavia porcellus. Next base: position 1,821,580 of record NW_026947547.1, on the reverse strand, counting down.
ACCCTCACCCTCACCCTAACACTAAGCCAAAGCTAACCCTAACCCTAACTCTAACCCAACACTAATCCTAACCCTATCCCTAACCCTAAACCTAAACCTAACCTAACCCTAACCATAACCCGAACGCTACACCTAACCTGAGCCCTAACCCTAAATTTTACCCTAAACCTCCAACACTAACCCTAACCCTCAAACCCTAAGCCTAAGCCTAACCTTGGCCCTAACCCTATCCCAAACCCTTAGCCCCACCCAAAGCCTAACCCCAACTCAAACCCTAACCTTAAACTAACCCTAACGATAACCGTAACACTAATTCTAAACTTACACCTAAGCCAACAATAAACATAACCCTAACCCTAACTCTAAGGCTAACCCTAATCTAACTCTAACCCAAACGTTAACCCTAACCTTAATGCTAACTCTAACCCTAATCCTAACCCAAACTTAATTCTAAACCTAACCCAATCCGAAACCTAACCCTAACCCGAAACCGAACCCAACCCTATACCTAACCCTAACCCAAACACTAACACTAACCCTAACACCTAAACCTAATGATGACCATAAACCTAACTCTAACCCTAACCTGAACCAATCTTAACTCTAATCCCAACAATAATCCTAACCCTAAGGCGAACCTGAACCCTAATCTAAACCTAACTGTAAGCCTAACCATAACCCTATCCCTAACGAACCCTAACCAACACTAAACCTAACCCTAACCCTAAGCCTAACCCTAACCCAACCCTAACCCTAACTCTAAACCTAACACCTAACCCTAAACCTAACACTAACCCTAAACCTAACCCCAACCCTAAACCCTCACCCTAACTCTAACCCTAAACCTAAACCTAACCCTTATGGTAAGCCTAACCCTAACCCTAAACCTAACCCAACCCTATACCTAACCCAAACCCAAACCCTAACACTAACCCTAACACCTAAAACTAATGCTAACCATAAACTTAACCCTATAACTAACCCAATCCAACCTTAACTCTATTCCTGCCCTAACCCATACTCTAAACCTAAACCTAAACTTAAACCTAAACCTCAACCTATACCTAACCCTAAACTAAACCTAAATGTAACCTTAACCGTAACCTTAAGCCTACCCCTAGCAAACACTAACCATCACTAAACCTAACCCTTACCCTAAGGCTGACCCTAACCCAACCCTAACCCTAACCTTAACCCTAACACCTAACCCTAACCCTAACACTAACCCTAACCCTAACCCGGACACTAACTCTAACCCAACGCTAACGCTAACCCTAACCCTGACCCTAACCCAAATCCTAACCCTAACCCTAACCCAAACAATAAAACCTAACCCAACCCTAACCCTAACACTAACACTAAACCTAATCCTATCTCTAAACCTAAACCTAGCTCTAAGCCTAAAGCTAACCCTGACCCTAAAATAACCCTAACCCAACCCTAACCCTAACCCTAACCCTAACCCCTAAACCTAACCCTAACTCGAACCCTAACCCTAACCCTAACACTTATCCTAACCCCACCCTAAAGCTAACACTAACCCAAACTGTAACCCTAACCCATTCTTACCCTAACCCTAAGCCTAATGCTAACCCTAACACTAACACTAAGCCTAACCAACCCTAACCAAACCTAACCCTAACCCTATCCCTAGCACTTACCCTAACCCAAACCCCAACGCCAACCCCAAACCGAAACACAACCGCAAAACCTACCCTAACCCAACCCTAAACCTATCCCTAACCCTAATACTAACCCAACCCTAACCCTATCCCTAACACTAACCCTAACCTACACCTAACCCTAAACCTAACCCTAACCTTAAACCCAAACCCAACCCCAACCCCAATCTGAACCACAACCCCAACAGCAACACTAACCCAACCCTAACACTAACCCTAAACTTAACCCAACACGAGCCCTAACCCTAATCATAACCATAACCCTAATGATAAGAGTACCCTAACCCTAACACTGCCCTTACCCTACCATAGGCCTAAACCTAACCCTAACCCTAACCCTAACCGTAACACAACCCTGACACTAAACCTAACTCAAAATGTAACCATAACTCTAAACCTAAGCCTAAGCCTAAGCCTTACCCTAACCATAACCAACGGAAACCAACACTAAATTAACCCTAAACTTAAGTCTAACCAAAAGTCTAACCCTAACCCTAACCTGAAACCCAACCCTAACCATAAACGTAAATCTAAACCTAACCCTAACCCTAACTGTAAGCCTAACACTAACCCTATCCCAATCATAAAACTAACCCTAACACTAAACCTACCCTACCCATAAACCTAAGACTACCACTTACCGTAACCAACCCTAACCAAATCTAAACCGTACCCTAACCCTAACCCTATCTCTAAACCTTGCCGTAAACCTATCGCCAACCACAACCACGACCCTAACCGAAACCCCAACCCTAACCATAACCATAACCATAACGTAACCCAAAACTTAACCCAAACTTAACCCTAACCCTAGCCCTAACCCTAACACTAACCCAACCCGAATCCTAATACTAACCCCTAACCCAAACATAACCCAAAACATAACCCTAACCCTAACCCTAACCTTAACCCTAACCCAAACCCAACCATAAACCGAACCATAACCCTATCCATAACCCAATAACACTAACCCTAACCCTAACCCTAACCCTAACCCTAACCCTAACCCTAACACAACCCTAACACTAACCCTATCCCTAACACTAACACAACCCTTACCCTAAACCTAACACTAACCCTAACTCTAACACTAGCCCTAACCCTGACTCTGAACTTGATCCTCACCCTAACCCTAACCCTAATCCTCACCCTAACTCTAAACCAATCCTAACCCTAACCTAACCCTCACCCTCACCCTAACGCTAACCCCAAGGCTAACCCCAACCCTAATCCAAAACTAACCTTAACCCTATCCATAAGCATAACCCCTAACCCTAATCCTAAGAGTAAACCTAACCCTAACCCTAACTCTAACCCAACACTAATCCTAACCCTAGCACTAACCCTAAACCTAAACCTATCCTAACTCTAACCCTACACCAACGCTACACATAACCCGAGCCCTAACCCTAAATTTTACCCTAACCCTCCAACACTAACCCTAACCCTCAACCCCTAACCCTAGTCCTAACCATAACCCTAACCCTTACACTCACTCAAGCCTAACCCCAACTCTAACCCTAACCTTAAACTAACCCTAACCCTAACACTAACACTAAGCCAACACCTAACCGAACACTAAATGTAACCCTAACCCTAACTCTAAGCCTTACCCTAATCTAACCCTAACCCAAATGCTATACCTAACCTTAATGCTAACACTAACCCTAACCCTAACCCTAACACAACCCTAATTCTAAACCTAACACAGCCCTAAATCTAACTCTAACCTGAAACCGAACCCAACCCTATACCTAACCCTAACCCAAACTCTAACCCTAACCCTAACACCTAAACCTTATGCTGACCATAAACCTAACCCTAACCTTAAACCAAACCAACCTTAACTCTAATCCCAAACCTCACCCTAACCCTGAGTCTAACCCGAACCCTAATCTAAACCTAACTGTTACCCTAACCCTAACCCTATCCCTAACGAACCCTAACCAAAACTAAACCTAAACCTAACCCTAAGCCTAACCCTAACACAAACCTAAACCTTAGCCCTAAACCTAAACTCACCATAACCCAACACTAACCCTGACCCTAACCTTTACCCTAAGCCTAACCATAACCCTAACCCTAAACAAACACCAACACTAAACCTATCCCTAATACTAACACAAACCCTAACCCTAAACCTAACCCTAAGCCAAAAGTAACCCTAACCCTAACCATAACAATAACCCAATAATATTAATCCTAGCCCGAACCCTAACCCTAACCCTAACTCTAAACCTAACACGAACACAACCCTAACCCTAAACCTAAACCTAACCATAACTCTAACGCTAGCCCTAACCCTGAACCTGACCCTGATTCTCACCCTAACCCTAACCCTAATCCTCACTCTAACTCTAAACCAATCCTAATCCTAACCTAACCCTCACCCTCACCCTAATACTAACCCCAAGGCTAACCCTAACCCTAATCCAAAACTAACCCTAACCGTATCCATAAGCACAACCCCTAACCCTAATCCTAACCTTAAACCTAACCCTAACCCTAACTCTAACCCAACACTAATCCTAACCCTAGCCCTAACCCCAAACCTAAACCTAACCAAACCCTAACCCTATACCAACGCAAAACCTAACCGGCGCCCTAACCTTAAATTTTACCCTAACCCTCCAACCGTAACCCTAACCCTCAAACCCTAACCCTAGCCCTAACCCTAACCCTAATCCTTACACCCAGTCAAGCCTAACCCAACTCTAACCCTAACCTTAAACTAACCCTAACCCTAACATTAACTCTAAGCCAACACCTAACCGAACACTAAACGTAACCCTAAACCTAACTCTAAGCCTAACCTTATCTAACCCTAACCCAAACGCTAAACCTAACCTTAATGCTAAACCTAACCCTAGGCCAACCCTAATTCTAAACCTGACCCAAACCTAAACCTAACTCTAACCCGAAACCGAACCCAACCCTATACCTAACCCTAACCAAAACACTAACCCTAACCCTAACACCTAAACCTAATGCTGACCATAAACCTAACCCTAACCTTAACCCAAACCAACCTTAACTCTAATCCCAACCCTAACCCTAACTCTAACCCTAACCCTAAGTCTAACCCGAATCCTAATCTAAACCTAACCGTAACCCTAACCCTAACCCTATCCCTAACGAACCCTAACCAAAACTAAACCTAACACTAACCCTAAGTCTAACCCTAACCCAACCCTAAACCCTAGCCCTAAACCTAAACTCTAACCATAACCCACACTAACCATAACCCTAACCCTTACGCTAAGCCTAACCATAACCCTAACCCTAACCAAACCCTAACACTAACTCTAGTCCCAATACTAACACAACCCTAACCCTAAACCTAACCCTAAGCCAAACGTAACCCTAACCCTAACAATAACCATAACCCAATAATATTAATCCTAGCCCGAACCCTAACCCTAACCCTAACTCTAAACCTACACCTAACACAACCCTAAACCTAAACCTAAACCTAACCCTAACTCTAACGCTAGCCCTAACCCTGAACCTGACCCTGATTCTGACCCTAACCCTAACCCTAATTCTCACCCTAACTCTAACCCAATGCTAACTCTATCCTAACCCTCACCCTCACCCTAACACTAACCCCAAGGCTAACCCTAAGCCTAACTCTAACCCAACACTAATCCTAATCCTAGCCCTAACCCTGAACCTAAACCTAACCTAACCCTAACCCTAAACCGAACGCTACACCTAACCTGAGCCCTAAACCTAAATTTTACCCTAAACCTCCAACACTAACCCTAACACTAAAACCCTAAGCCTAACCCTATCCCTAGACCTAACCCTAACCCTAACCCTTACACCCACCCAAAGCCTAACCACAATTCGAACCCTAACCTTAAACTAACCCTAACCATAACCATAACACTAACTCTAAACTTACACCTAATCCAACACTAAGCGTAACCCTAACCCTAACTCTAAGCCTAACCCTAATCTAACCCTAACAATAACCCTAACCCAAACTTAATTCTAAACCTAACACAACCCTAAAACTAACCCTAACCCGAAACCGAACCCAACCCTATACCTAACCCTAACCCAAACACTAAACCTAACCCTAACACCTAAACCTAATGATGACCATAAACCTAACCCTAACCATAACCCGAACCCTCCTTAACTCTACTTCCAACCGTAACCCTAACCCTAAGCCTAATCTGAACCCTAATCTAAGCCTAACTGTAAGCCTAACCATAACCCTATCCCTAACGAACCCTAACCAACAGTAAACCTAACCCTAACCCTAAGCCTAACCCTAACCCAAACCTAAGCCTAACTCGAAACCTAACACCTAACCCTAACCCTAACACTAACCCTAACCCTAACCACAACCCTAAACCCTCACCCTAACTCTAACCCTAAACCTAAACCTAACCCTTATGCTAAGCCTAACCATAACCCTAAACCTAACCAAACCCTATACCTAACCCTAACCCAAACCCTAAGACTAACCCTAACACCTAAACCTAATGCTAACCATGAACTTAACCCTATCCCTAACCCAACCCAACCTTAACTCTATTCCTACCCTAACCCAAACTCTAACCCTAAACCTAAACCTAAACCTAACCCTCAACCTAACCCTAACCCTAACCTAAACCTAAATGTAACTGTAACCCTAACCTTAAGCCTACCACTAACCAACCCTACCAATCACTAAACCTAACCCTAACCCTAAGGCTAACTCTAACCCAACCCTAACCCTAACCCTAACCCTAACCCCTAACTCTAACACTAACCCTAACCATGACCCTAACCTTAACCCAATGCTAACCCTAACCCTAAACCTAACCCTAACCCTAACCCTAACGCTCACCCTGACCCTAACCTTAACCCTCACCCAACCCTAACCCTAACCCTAACCCTAACCCTAACCCTTAATCCTAACCCTAACTCGAACACTAAACCTAACCCTAACACTTAACCTAAACCAACCCTAACCCTAACACTAACCCAAACCGTAACCCTAACCCTAAGCCGTACCCTAACCCTAAGCCTAATGCTAACACTAACCCTAACCAACCCGACCATCACTAAACCTAACCCTAACCCTAAGGTTAACTCTAACCCAACCCTAACCCTAACCCTAAACCTAACCCCTAACCCTTAACCTAACACTAACCCTAACCCTGACCATAACCCTAACGCAACGTTAACCCTAACCCTAAACCTGACCCTAACCCAAAGCCTAACCCTAACCCAAACAATAAAACCTAACCAACCCTAACCCTAACACTAACACTAAACCTAATCCTATCTCTAATCCTAACCCTAGCTCTAAGCCTAACGCTAACCCTGAGCCTACCCCTAACCCTAACTCAACCCTAACCCTAACCCTAACCCTAACATAAGCCCTAAACCTAACCCCTAATCCTAACCCTAATTCGAACGCTAACCCTAACCCTAACACTTACCCTAACCCAACCCTAACCCTAACACTAACCCAAAACGTAACCCTAAACCTAAGCCTTACCCTAAGCCTAAGCCTAATGCTAATCCTAACCCTAACACTAAGCCTAACCAACCCTAACCAAACCTAACCCTAACCCTAACCCTAACACTAGCACTTACCCTAACCCAAACACCAACGCCAAACCCAAACCGAAAGACAACTGCAAACCCTAAACTAACTCAAACCTAAACCTATCCCTAACGCTAACACTAACCCAACCCTAACCCTATCCCTAACACTAACCCTACCCTAAACCTAACCCTAAGCCTAAACCTAACCTTAAACCCAAACCCAACCCCAACCCCAACCTGAACCACAACCCCAACAGCAACCCTAACCCAACCCTAACCCTAACCCTAAACCTAACCCAACACGAACCCTAACCCTAACCATAACCATAACCCTAACGATAAGAGTACCCTAACCCTAACGCTACCCTTACCCACCATAGGCCTAAACCTAACCCTAACCCTAACCCTAACCGTAACACAACCCTGACACTAAACCTAACTCTAAATGTAACCCTAACTCTAAACCTAAGCCTAAGCCTAACCCTAACCCTAACCAACCGACACCAACCCTAAATTAACCCTAAACTTAAATCTAACCAAAAGCCTAACCCTAACCCTAACCTGAAACCCAACCCTAACCCTAAACGTAAATCTAACCCTAACCCTAACCCTAACTGTAACCCTAACACTAACCCTAACACAGCTCTAACCCTAAAGCTAACACTAACCCTACCCTACCCATCAACCTAAGCCTAACACTTACCCTAACCAACCCTAATCAAATCTAAACCGTACCCTAAACCTAAGCCTATCCCTAAACCTTGCCGTAAACCTATAGCCAAGCACAACCACAACCCTAACCCCAACCCCAACCCTAACCATAACCCGAACCATAACACTAACACTAATGAAACCCTAACCCTAATACTAACTTTAACCCTACCCGTAACCTTAACCCTAACCCTAACCATAACATAACCCAAAACCTAACACAAACGTAACAATAACCCTAGCTCTAACCTTAACACTAACCCAACCCGAACACTAATAAAAACCCTAAACCAACCCTAACAGAAAACATAACCCTAAACCTAACCCTAACCATAACCCTTACCCTAACCCAAACCCAACCATAAACCTAACCATAACCTTAACCATAACCCAATAACATTGACCCTAACCCTCAACCTAACCCAACCCTAACACTAACCCTATCCCTAACACTAACACAACCCTAACCCTAAACCTAAACCTAACCCTAACTCTAACACTAGCCCTAACCCTGACTCTAACCCTGTTCCTCACCCTGACCCTAACCCTAATCCTCACCCTAACTCTAAACCAATCCTAACCCTAACCTAACCCTCACCGTCACCCTAACGCTAACCCCAAGGCTAACACTAACCATAATCCAAAACTAATTTTAAGCCTATCCATAAGCATAAACCCTAACCCTAATCCTAACCGTAAACCTAACCCTAACCCTAACTCTAACCCAACACTAATCCTAACCCTAGCATGAACCCTAAACCTAAACCTAAACCTAACCCTCAACCTAACCCTAAACCTAACCTAAACCTAAATGTAACCATAACACTAACATTAAGCCTAGCCCTAACCAACCCTAACCATCACTGAAACTAAACCTAACCCTAAGGCTGACCCTAACCCAACCCTAACCCTAAACCTAACCCTAATCCTAACCCTAACCCTAACCCTAACCCAACGCACACCCTAACCCTAACCCTGACCCTAAGCTAAAGACTAACCCTAACCCTAACCCACACAATAAAACCTAACCCAACCCTAACCCTAACACTAACACTAAATCTAATCCTATCTCTACTCCTAAACCTAGCTCTAACGCTCACGCTAACCCTGACCCTAACATAACCCTAACCCAACCCTAAACCTAACCCTAACCCTAAACCTAACCCCTAATCCTAACCCTAACTCGAACCCGAACCCTAACCCTAACACTTACCCTAACCCCACCTAACCCTAACACTAACACAAACCGTAACCCTAACCCTAAGTCTTACCCTAACCCTAAGCCTAATGCTAACCCTAACCCTAACACTAACAAACGCTAAACAAACCTAACCCTAACCATAACTCTAACCCTAGCACTTACCCTAACCCAAACCCCAAAGCCAACCCCAAACCGAAACACAATCGCAAACCCTACCCTAACCCAACCCTAAACCTATCACTAACCCTAACACTAACCCAACCCTAACCCTATCCCTAACACTAACCCTACCCTAAACCTAACCCTAAACCTAACCCTATCCTTAAACCCAAACCCAACCCCAACCCCAAACTGAAACACAACCCCAACAGCAACCCTAACCCAACCCTAACCCTAACCCTAAACCTAACCCAACACGAACCCTAACCCTAACCATAACCATAACCCTAACGATAAGAGTACCCTAATCCTAATGCTACCCTTACCCTACCATAGGCCTAAACCTAACCCTAACCCTAACCCTAACGCTAACCCAAACCCAACCATAAACCTAAACATAACACTAACCATAACCCAATAACACTAACCCTAAAACTAACCCTAAACCTAACCCAAGCCTAACACTAACCCTATCCCTAACACTAACACAGCCCTAACCCTAAACCTAACCCTAACCCTGACTCTAACACTAGCCCTAACCCTGACTCTGAACCTGATCCTCACCCTAACCCTAACACTAATCCTCACCCTAACTCTAAACCAATCCTAACACTAACCTAACCCTCACCCTCATCCTAACGCTAACCCCAAGGCTAACCCTAACCCTAATCCAAATCTAACCTTAACCCTATCCATAAGCTTAACCCCTAACCGAATCCTAACCGTAAACCTAACCCTAACCCTAACTCTAACCCAACACTAATCCTAACCCTAGCCCGAACCCTAAACGTAAACCTAACCTAACCCTAACCCTAAATCAACGCTACACATAACCCGAGCCCTAACCCTAAATTTTACCCTAACCCTCCAACACTAACCCTAACCCTCAAACCCTAACCCTAGCCCTAACCATAACCCTAACACTTACACCCACTCAAGCCTAACCCAAACTCTAACCCTAACCTTAAACTAACCCAAACCCTAACACTAACTCTAAGCCAACACCTAACCGAACACTAAACGTAACCCTAACCCTAACTCTAAGCCTAACCCTAATCAAACCCTAACCCAAACGCTAAACCTAACCTTAATGCTAACACTAACCCTAACCCTAACCCAACCCTAATTCTAAACCAAACCAACCGTAAACCTAACTCTAACCTGAAACCGAACCCAACCCTATACCTAACCCTAAACCAAACACTAACCCTAACCCTAACACCTAAACCTAATGCTGACCATAAACCTAAGCCTAACCTTAACCCAAACCAACCTTAACTCTAATCCCAACCCTAACCCTAACCCTAAGCCTAACCCGAACCCTAATCTAAACCTAACCGTAACCCTAACCTTAACCCTATCCCTACAGAACCCTAACCAAAACTGAACCTAACCCTAACCCTAAGCCTAACCCTAACCCAACCTTAAACCCTAACCCTAAACCTAAACTCTAACCATAACCCAACACTAACCCTAACCATAACCCTGACCCATACCCTAAGCCAAAGCCTTACCCTAAGCCTAACCCTAATCATAACTATAAGCCTACCCGACCCCTAAGAGTACCTCTAACATTTAATCTAGCCCTACCCCTAATAGTATCCCTATCCCTAACCCTAACACTAACCCAAACCGTAACCCTAACCCTAAGCCTAACCCTAACCCTACGCCTAATGCTAAAGCTAACCCTAACCTTAAGCCTAACCAACCCTAACCAAACATAACCTTAACCCTAACCCTAGCATTTACCATAAAAAAACCCCTACGCCAAACCCAAACCGAAACACAACCGCAAACCCTACCCTAACCCAACCCTAAACCTATCCCTAACCCTAACATTAACACAACCCTAACCCTATCCCTAAAGCTAACCCTACCCTAACCCTAACCCTAACCCTAAACATAACCCTTTCCTTAAACCCAAACCCAACCCCAAGCCCAACCTGAACCACAACCCCAACAGCAACCCTAACCCAACCCTAACCCTAACCCTAAACGTAACCCAACACGAACCCTAACCATAACCATAAACCTAACGATAAGAGTACCCTAACCCTAACGCTACACTTACCCTACCATAGGCCTAAACCTAACCCTAACCCTAACCATAAACGTACCACAACCCTGACACTAAACCTAACTCTAATTGTGACCCGAACTCTAAACCTAAGCCTAAGCCTAAGCCTAACCATAACCCTAACCAATCGAAACCAACACTAAATTAACCCTACACTTAAATCTAACCAAAAGGCTAACCCTAACCCTAACCTGAAACCCAACCCTAACCCTAAACGTAAATCTAACCCTAACCCTAACCCTAAGTGTAACCCAAACACTAACCCTAACCCAATCCTAAACCTAACCCTAACACTAACCCTACACTACCCATAAACCTAAGCCTAACACTTACCCTAACCAACCCTAACCAAATCTAAACCGAACCCTAACCCTAACCCTATTCCTAAACCTTGCCCTAAACCTATCACCAACCACAACCACAACCCTAACCCCAACCCCAACACTAACCATAACCTGAACCATAAAACTAACAAAATGAAACCCTAACCCTAACACTAATTCTAACCCTACCCCTAACCTTAATACTAACCCTAACCTTACCCGAAACCTAACCCAAAGATAACCCTGACCCTAGACCTAACCCTAACACTAACCTTAACCCTGACCCTAACCCTAACACAACGCTAACCCTAATCCTAACCCTGACCCTAAACCAAAGCCTAACCCTAACCCTAACCCAAACAATAAAACCTAACCCAACCCTAACCCTAACACTAACACTAAACCTAATCTTATCTCGAATCCTAAACCTAGCTGTAATCCTAACGCTCACCCTTATCCTAACCCTAACCCTAACCTAACCTTAACCCTAACCCTAAGCCCAACCCTAAGCCCTAATCCTAACCCTACCTCGAACCCTAACCTTAATCCTAACACTTACCCTAAACCAACCCTAACCCTAACACTAACCCGAACCGTAACCCTAACCCTAAGCCTTACCCTAACCCGAAGCCTAATGCTAACCCTAACCCTAACCAACCCTAACCATCACTAAAACTAACCCTAACCCTAAGGTTCACCCTAACCCAACCCTAACATTAACCCTAACCCTAACCCCTAACCCTAAACCTAACACTAACCCTAACCCTGACCCTAACCCTAAACCAACGCTAAACCTAACACTAACCCTGATCCTAACCCAAAGCCTAAAACTAAGCATAAACCAAACAATAAAACCTAACCCAACCCTAACCCTAACACTAACACTAAACCTAATCCTATCTCTAATCCTAACCCTAGCTCTAAGCCTAACGCTAAACATGACCCTAACCCTAACCCTAACCCAACCCTAACCCTAAACCTAACCTTAACACAAACCCTAAGCCTAACCCCTAATCCTAAACCTAACTCTAACCCTAACACTAACACTAACACTTACCCTAACCCAACCCTAACCCTAACACTAAACCAAACCGTAACCCTAACCCTAAGCCTTAAACTAACCCTAAGCCTAATGCTAACCTTAACCCTAACACTAAACCTAAACTCTAACCATAACCCAACACTAACCCTATCCCTAACGCTGACCCATACCCTAAGCCAAAGCCTAACCCTAACCATAACCATAACCATAACCATAACCCAACCCGAACCATAACAGTACCTCTAACATTTAACTTAACCCTACCCCTAATAGTATCCCTAACCCTAACCATAACCCTAACCCAACCCTAAACCCTAACCCTAAACCTAAACACTAACCATAACCCAACACTAACCCTAACCCTAACCCTGACCCATACCCTAAGCCAAAGCCTAATCCTAACCCTAACCCTAACCATAACCATAACCCAAACACAACCCTAACAGTAGCTCTAACATTTAACCTAACCCTACACCTAATAGTATCCCTAATCCTAACCCTAACCCTAACCCTAACCCAACGCTAACACTAAGCCTAACCCTGACCCTATCCCAAAGCCTAAACTTGTCCCTAACCCAAACAATAAAACCTAACCCAACACTAACCCTAACACTAACACTAAACCTAATCCTATCTCTAATCCTAAACCTAGCCCTAAGCCTAATGCTAACCCTGACCCTAACCCTAACCCTAACCCAACCCTAAAGCTAACACTAACCCCTAATCCTAACACTAACGCAACCCTAAACCTATCCCTAACCCTAACCCTACCCTAAACCTAACCCTAAACCTAACCCTAACCTTAAAGCCAAACCCAATCCCAAACCCCAACCGGAACCACAACCCCAACAGCAACCCTAACCCAACCCTAAACCTAACCCTAAACCTAACCCAACACGAACCCTAACCCTAACCATAACCATAACCCTAATGATAAGAGTACCCTAAACCTAACACTAACTCTAACCCTGACCCTAACCCTAACCCAATGCTAACCCTAATCCTAACCCTGAACCTAACCAAAGCCTAACCCTAACCCTAACCCAAACAATAAAACCTAACCCAACCCTAACCCTAACACTAACACTAAACCTAATCCTATCTCTAATCCTAACACTAGCTCTAAGCCTAACGCTAACCCTGACTCTAACCCTAACCCAACCCTAACGCTAACACTAACCCTAACCCCTAATCGTAACCCTAACTCGAACCTTAAACCTAACCCTAACACTTACCCTAAACCAACCCTAACCCTCACACTAACCCAAACAGTAACCCTAATCCTAAGCCTTACCCTAAACCTAAGCCTAATGCTAACCCTAACCCTAACCAACCCTAACCATCACTAAACCTAACCCTAACCCTAAGGTTAACCCTAACTCAACCCTAACCCTAACCCTAACCCTAAACCTAACTCTAAACTTACACCTAATCCAACACTAAACGTAACCCTAACCCTAACTCTAAGCCTAACACTAATCTAACCCTAACCCAAAAGTTAACCCTAACCTTAACGCTAACCCTAAACCTAACCCAACCTTAATTCTAAACCTAACCCAACCCTAAACCTAGCTCTAACCCGAAACCGAACCCAACCCTAACCCTAACCCTAACCCAAACACTAACCCTAACCCTAACACCTAAACATAATGATGACCATAAATCTAACCCTAACCATAACCCGTACCAACCTTAACTCTAATCCCAAACCTAACCCTAACCCTGAGTCTAACCCGAACCCTAATCTAAACCTAACTGTTACCCTAACCCTAACCCTATCCCTAACGAACCCTAACCAAAACTAAACCTAAACCTAACCCTAAGCCTAACCCTAACACAAACCTAAACCTTAGCCCTAAACCTAAACTCACCATAACCCAACACTAACCCTGACCCTAACCTTTACCCTAAGCCTAACCATAACCCTAACCCTAAACAAACACCAACACTAAAACTATCCCTAATACTAACACAAACCCTAACCCTAAACCTAACCCTCAGCCAAAAGTAACCCTAACCCTAACCATAACAATAACCCAATAATATTAATCCTAGCCCGAACCCTAACCCTAACCCTAACTCTAAACCTAACACGAACACAACCCTAACCCTAAACCTAAACCTAACCCTAACTCTAACGCTAGCCCTAACCCTGAACCTGACCCTGATTCTCACCCTAACCCTAACCCTAATCCTCACTCTAACTCTAAACCAATCCTAATCCTAACCAAAACCCTCACCCTCACCCTAATGCTAACCCCAAGGCTAACCCTAACCCTAATCCAAAACTAACCCTAACCGTATCCATAAGCACAACCCCTAACCCTAATCCTAACCTTAAACCTAACCCTAACCCTAACTCTAACCCAACACTAATCCTAACCCTAGCCCTAACCCCAAACCTAAACCTAACCTAACCCTAACCCTATACCAACGCAAAACCTAACAGGCGCCCTAACCTTAAATTTTACCCTAACCCTCCAACCGTAACCCTAACCCTCAAACCCTAACCCTAGCCCTAACCCTAACCCTAACCCTTACACCCAGTCAAGCCTAACCCCAACTCTAACCCTAACCTTAAACTAACCCTAACCCTAACATTAACTCTAAGCCAACACCTAACCGAACACTAAACGTAACCCTAAACCTAACTCTAAGCCTAACCTTATCTAACCCTAACACAAACGCTAAACCTAACCTTAATGCTAAACCTAACCCTAGGCCAGCCCTAATTCTAAACCTGACCCAAACCTAAACCTAACTCTAACCCGAAACCGAACCCAACCCTATACCTAACCCTAACCAAAACACTAACCCTAACCCTAACACCTAAACCTAATGCTGACCATAAACCTAACACTAACCTTAACCCAAACCAACCTTAACTCTAATCCCAACCCTAACCCTAACTCTAACCCTAACCCTAAGTCTAACCCGAATCCTAATCTAAACCTAACCGTAACCCTAACCCTAACCCTATCCCTAACGAACCCTAACCAAAACTAAACCTAACCCTAACCCTAAGTCTAACCCTAACCCAACCCTAAACCCTAGCCCTAAACCTAAACTCTAACCATAACCCACACTAACCATAACCCTAACCCTTACGCTAAGCCTAACCATAACCCTAACCCTAACCAAACCCTAACACTAACTCTAGTCCCAATACTAACACAACCCTAACCCTAAACCTAACCCTAAGCCAAACGTAACCCTAACCCTAACAATAACCATAACCCAATAATATTAATCCTAGCCCGAACCCTAACCCTAACCCTAACTCTAAACCTACACCTAACACAACCCTAAACCTAAACCTAAACCTAACCCTAACTCTAACGCTAGCCCTAAACCTGAACCTGACCCTGATTCTCACCCTATCCCTAACCCTAATTCTCACCCTAACTCTAACCCAATGCTAACTCTATCCTAACCCTCACCCTCACCCTAACACTAACCCCAAGGCTAACCCTAAGCCTAACTCTAACCCAACACTAATCCTAATCCTAGCCCTAACCCTGAACCTAAACCTAACCTAACCCTAACCCTAAACCGAACGCTACACTTAACCTGAGCCCTAAACCTAAATTTTACCCTAAACCTCCAACACTAACCCTAACACTAAAACCCTAAGCCTAACCCTATCCCTAGACCTAACCCTAACCCTAACCCTTACACCCACCCAAAGCCTAACCCCAATTCGAACCCTAACCTTAAACTAACCCTAACCATAACCATAACACTAACTCTAAACTTACATCTAATCCAACACTAAGAGTAACCCTAACCCTAACTCTAAGCCTAACCCTAATCTAACCCTAACACTAACCCTAACCCAACCTTAATTCTAAACCTAACACAACCCTAAACCTAACCCTAACCCGAAACCGAACCAAACCCTATACCTAACCCTAACCCAAACACTAAACCTAACCCTAACACCTAAACCTAACGATGACCATAAACCTAACCCTAACCATAACCCGAACCAACCTTAACTCTAATCCCAACCGTAACCCTAACCCTAAGCCTAATCTGAACCCTAATCTAAGCCTAACTGTAAGCCTAACCATAACCCTATCCCTAACGAACCCTAACCAACAGTAAACCTAACCCTAACCCTAAGCCTAACCCTAACCCAAACCTAAGCCTAACTCGAAACCTAACACCTAACCCTAACCCTAACACTAACCCTAACCCTAACCACAACCCTAAACCCTCACCCTAACTCTAACCCTAAACCTAAACCTAACCCTTATGCTAAGCCTAACCATAACCCTAAACCTAACCCAACCCTATACCTAACCCTAACCCAAACCCTAAGAGTAACCCTAACACCTAAACCTAATGCTAACCATGAACTTAACCCTATCCCTAACCCAACCCAACCTTAACTCTATTCCTACCCTAACCCAAACTCTAACCCTAAACCTAAACCTAAACCTAACCCTCAACCTAACCCTAACCCTAACCTAAACCTAAATGTAACTGTAACCCTAACCTTAAGCCTACCACTAACCAACCCTACCAATCACTAAACCTAATCCTAACCCTAAGGCTAACTCTAACCCAACCCTAACCCTAACCCTAACCGTAACCCCTAACTTTAACACTAACCCTAACCATGACCCTAACCCTAACCCAATGCTAACCCTAACCCTAACCCTAACCCTAACCCTAACGCTCACCCTGACCCTAACCCTAACCCTCACCCAACCCTAACCCTAACCCTAACTCTTAATCCTAACCCTAACTCGAACACTAAACCTAACCCTAACACTTAACCTAAACCAACCCTATCCCTAACACTAACCCAAACCGTAACCCTAACCCTAAGCCGTACCCTAACCCTAAGCCTAATGCTAACACTAACCCTAACCAACCTGACCATCACTAAACCTAACCCTATCCCTAAGGTTAACTCTAACCCAACCCTAACCCTAAACCTAAACCTAACCCCTAACCCTTAACCTAACACTAACCCTAACCCTGACCATAACCCTAACGCAACGTTAACCCTAACCCTAAACCTGACCCTAACCCAAAGCCTAACCCTAACCCTAACCCAAACAATAAAACCTAACCAAGCCTAACCCTAACACTAACACTAAACCTAATCCTATCTCTAATCCTAACCCTAGCTCTAAGCCTAACGCTAACCCTGAGCCTACCCCTAACCCTAACTCAACCCTAACCGTAACCCTAACCCTAACATAAGCCCTAAACCTAACCCCTAATCCTAACCCTAATTCGAACGCTAACCCTAACCCTAACACTTACCCTAACCCAACCCTAACCCTAACACTAACCCAAAACGTAACCCTAAACCTAAGCCTTACCCTAAGCCTAAGCCTAATGCTAATCCTAACCCTAACACTAAGCCTAACCAACCCTAACCAAACCTAACCCTAAACCTAACCCTAACACTAGCACTTACCCTAACCCAAACACCAACGCCAAACCCAAACCGAAAGACAACCGCAAACCCTACCCTAACCCAAACCTAAACCTATCCCTAATGCTAACACTAACCCAACCCTAACCCTATCCCTAACACTAACCCTACCCTAAACCTAACCCTAAGCCTAAACCTAACCTTAAACCCAAACCCAACCCCAACCCCAACCTGAACCACAACCCCAAAAGCAACCCTAACCCAACCCTAACCCTAACCCTAAACCTAACCCAACACGAACCCTAACCCTAACCATAACCATAACCCTAACGATAAGAGTACCCTAACCCTAACGCTACCCTTACCCACCATAGGCCTAAACCTAACCCTAACCCTAACCCTAACCGTAACCCAACCCTGACACTAAACCTAACTCTAAATGTAACCCTAACTCTAAACCTAAGCCTAAGCCTAACCCTAACCCTAACCAACCGACACCAACCCTAAATTAACCCTAAACTTAAATCTAACCAAAAGCCTAACCCTAACCCTAACCTGAAACCCAACCCTAACCCTAAACGTAAATCTAACCCTAACCCTAAACCTAACTGTAACCCTAACACTAACCCTAACACAACTCTAACCCTAAACCTAACACTAACCCTACCCTACCCATCAACCTAAGCCTAACACTTACCCTAACCAACCCTAATCAAATCTAAACCGTACCCTAAACCTAAGCCTATCCCTAAACCTTGCCGTAAACCTATCGCCAAGCACAACCACAACCCTAACCCCAACCCCAACCCTAACCATAACCCGAACCATAACACTAACACTAATGAAACCCTAACCCTAATACTAACTTTAACCCTACCCGTAACCTTAACCCTAACCCTAACCATAACATAACCCAAAACCTAACACAAACGTAACAATAACCCTAGCTCTAACCTTAACACTAACCCAACCCGAACACTAATAAAAACCCTAAACCAACCCTAACAGAAAACATAACCCTAAACCTAACCCTAACCATAACCCTTACCCTAACCCAAACCCAACCATAAACCTAACCATAACCCTAACCATAACCCAATAACATTGACCCTAACCCTAAACCTAACCCAACCCTAACACTAACCCTATCCCTAACACTAACACAACCCTAACCCTAAACCTAAACCTAACCCTAACTCTAACACTAGCCCTAACCCTGACTCTAACCCTGTTCCTCACCCTGACCCTAACCCTAATCCTCACCCTAACTCTAAACCAATCCTAACCCTAACCTAACCCTCACCGTCACCCTAACGCTAACCCCAAGGCTAACACTAACCATAATCCAAAACTAATTTTAAGCCTATCCATAAGCATAAACCCTAACCCTAATCCTAACCGTAAACCTAACCCTAACCCTAACTCTAACCCAACACTAATCCTAACCCTAGCATGAACCCTAAACCTAAACCTAAACCTAACCCTCAACCTAACCCTAAACCTAACCTAAACCTAAATGTAACCATAACCCTAACATTAAGCCTAGCCCTAACCAACCCTAACCATCACTGAAAATAAACCTAACCCTAAGGCTGACCCTAACCCAACCCTAACCCTAAACCTAACCCTAATCCTAACCCTAACCCTAACCCTAACCCAACGCACACCCTAACCCTAACCCTGACCCTAAGCCAAAGACTAACCCTAACCCTAACCCACACAATAAAACCTAACCCAACCCTAACCCTAACACTAACACTAAATCTAATCCTATCTCTAATCCTAAACCTAGCTCTAACGCTCACGCTAACCCTGACCCTAACATAACCCTAACCCAACCCTAAACCTAACCCTAACCCTAAACCTAACCCCTAATCCTAACCCTAACTCGAACCCGAACCCTAACCCTAACACTTACCCTAACCCCACCTAACCCTAACACTAACACAAACCGTAACCCTAACCCTAAGTCTTACCCTAACCCTAAGCCTAATGCTAACCCTAACCCTAACACTAACAAACGCTAAACAAACCTAACCCTAACCATAACTCTAACCCTAGCACTTACCCTAACCCAAACCCCAAAGCCAACCCCAAACCGAAACACAATCGCAAACCCTACCCTAACCCAACCCTAAACCTATCACTAACCCTAACACTAACCCAACCCTAACCCTATCCCTAACACTAACCCTACCCTAACCCTATCCCTAACACTAACCCTACCCTAAACCTAACCCTAAACCTAACCCTAAACTTAAACCCAAACCCAACCCCAACCCCAAACTGAAACACAACCCCAACAGCAACCCTAACCCAACCCTAACCCTAACCCTAAACCTAACCCAACACGAACCCTAATCCTAACCATAACCACAACCCTAACGATAAGAGTACCCTAATCCTAATGCTACCCTTACCCTACCATAGGCCTAAACCTAACCCTAACCCTAACCCTAACGCTAACCCAAACCCAACCATAAACCTAAACATAACACTAACCATAACCCAATAACACTAACCCTAAAACTAACCCTAAACCTAACCCAAGCCTAACACTAACCCTATCCCTAACACTAACACAACCCTAACCCTAAACCTAACCCTAACCCTGACTCTAACACTAGCCCTAACCCTGACTCTGAACCTGATCCTCACCCTAACCCTAACCCTAATCCTCACCCTAACTCTAAACCAATCCTAACACTAACCTAACCCTCACCCTCATCCTAACGCTAACCCCAAGGCTAACCCTAACCCTAATCCAAATCTAACCTTAACCCTATCCATAAGCTTAACCCCTAACCGAATCCTAACCGTAAACCTAACCCTAACCCTAACTCTAACCCAACACTAATCCTAACCCTAGCCCGAACCCTAAACCTAAACCTAACCTAACCCTAACCCTAAATCAACGCTACACCTAACGCGAGCCCTAACCCTAAATTTTACCCTAACCCTCCAACACTAACCCTAACCCTCAAACCCTAACCCTAGCCCTAACCCTAACCGTAACCCTTACACCCACTCAAGCCTAACCCAAACTCTAACCCTAACCTTAAACTAAACCTAACCCTAACTCTAAGCAAACACCTAACCGAACACTAAACGTAACCCTAACCCTAACTCTAAGCCTAACCCTAATCAAACCCTAACCCAAACGCTAAACCTAACCTTAATGCTAACACTAACCCTAACCCTAACCCAACCCTAATTCTAAACCAAACCAACCGTAAACCTAACTCTAACCTGAAACCGAACCCAACCCTATACCTAATCCTAAACCAAACACTAACCCTAACCCTAACAACTAAACCTAATGCTGACCATAAACCTAAGCCTAACCTTAACCCAAACCAACCTTAACTCTAATCCCAACCCTAACCCTAACACTAAGCCTAACCCGAACCCTAATCTAAACCTAACCGTAAGCCTAACCTTAACCCTATCCCTAAAGAACCCTAACCAAAACTGAACCTAACCCTAACCCTAAGCCTAACCCTAACCCAACCCTAAACCCTAACCCTAAACCTAAACTCTAACCATAACCCAACACTAACCCTAACCATAACCCTGACCCATACCCTAAGCCAAAGCCTTACCCTAAGCCTAACCCTAATCCTAACTATAAGCCTACCCGACCCCTAAGAGTACCTCTAACACATAACCTAACCCTACCCCTAATAGTATCCCTATCCCTAACCCTAACCCTAACCCAACCCAAAACCCTAACCCTAAACCTAAACACTAACCATAACCCAACACTAACCCTAACCCTAACCCTGACCCATACCGTAAGCCAAAGCCTAACCCTAACCCTAGCCCTAACACTAACCATAACCATAACACTAACCATAACCCAAACACAACCCTAACAGTACCTCTTACATTTAACCTAACCCTACACCTAATAGTATCCCTAATCCTAACACTAACACTAACCCTAACCCAACGCTAACACTAAGCCTAACCCTGACCCTAACCCAAAGCCTAAACCTAACCCTAACCCAAACAATAAAACCTAACCCAACCCTAACCCTAACACTAACAATAAACCTAATCCTATCTCTAATCCTAAACCTAGCCCTAAGCCTAATGCTAACCCTGACCCTAACCCTAACCCTAACCCAAACCTAAACCTAAGCCTAACCCATAATCCTAACACTAACTCAAACCCTAACCCTAACTCTAACCCTAACCCTTACTCTAACCCAACCTTAACAGTAACACTAACCCAAACCGTAACCCTAACCCTAAGCCTAACCCTAACCCTACGCCTAATGCTAAAGCTAACCCTAAACTTAAACCTAACCAACCCTAACCAAACCTAACCTTAACCCTAACCCTAGCATTTACCCTAAAAAAAACCCCTACGCCAAACCCAAACCGAAACACAACCGCAAACCCTACCCTAACCCAACCCTAAACCTATCCCTAACCCTAACATTAACACAACCCTAACCCTATCCCTAAAGCTAACCCTACCCTAACCCTAACCCTAACCCTAAACATAACCCTTTCCTTAAACCCAAACCCAACCCCAACCCCAACCTGAACCACAACCCCAACAGCAACCCTAACCCAACCCTAACCCTAACCCTAAACCTAACCCAACACGAACCCTAACCATAACCATAAACCTAACGATAAGAGTACCCTAACCCTAACGCTAACCTTACCCTACCATAGGCCTAAACCTAACCCTAACCCTAACCCTAAACGTACCACAACCCTGACACTAAACCTAACTCTAATTGTGACCCGAACTCTAAACCTAAGCCTAAGCCTAAGCCTAACCATAACCCTAACCAATCGAAACCAACACTAAATTAACCCTACACTTAAATCTAACCAAAAGGCTAACCCTAACCCTAACCTGAAACCCAACCCTAACCCTAAACGTAAATCTAACCCTAACCCTAACCCTAAGTGTAACCCAAACACTAACCCTAACCCAATCCTAAACCTAACCCTAACACTAACCCTACACTACCAATAAACCTAAGCCTAACACTTACCCTAACCAACCCTAACCAAATCTAAACCGAACCCTAAACCTAACCCTATTCCTAAACCTTGCCCTAAACCTATAACCAACCACAACCACAACCCTAACCCCAACCCCAACACTAACCATAACCTGAACCATAAAACTAACAAAATGAAACCCTAACCCTAACACTAACTCTAACCCTACCCCTAACCTTAATACTAACCCTAACCTTACCCCAAACCTAACCCAAAGATAACCCTGACCCTAGACCTAACCCTAACACTAACCTTAACCCTGACCCTAACCCTAACACAACGCTAACCCTAATCCTAACCCTGACCCTAAACCAAAGCCTAACCCTAACCCTAACCCAAACAATAAAACCTAACCCAACCCTAACCCTAACACTAACACTAAACCTAATCTTATCTCGAATCCTAAACCTAGCTGTAATCCTAACGCTCACCCTTATCCTAACCCTAACCCTAACCTAACCCTAACCCTAACCCTAAGCCCAACCCTAAGCCCTAATCCTAACCCTACCTCGAACCCTAACCCTAATCCTAACACTTACCCTAAACCAACCCTAACCCTAACACTAACCCGAACCGTAACCCTAAACCTAAGCCTTACCCTAACCCGAAGCCTAATGCTAACCCTAACCCTAACCAACCCTAACCATCACTAAAACTAACCCTAACACTAAGGTTCACCCTAACCCAACCCTAACATTAACCCTAACCCTAACCCCTAACCCTAAACCTAACACTAACCCTAACCCTGAACCTAAACCTAAACCAACGCTAAACCTAACACTAACCCTGATCCTAACCCAAAGCCTAAAACTAAGCATAACCCAAACAATAAAACCTAACCCAACCCTAACCCTAACACTAACACTAAACCTAATCCTATCTCTAATCCTAACCCTAGCTCTAAGCCTAACGCTAAACATGACCCTAACCCTAACCCTAACCCAACCCTAACCCTAAACCTAACCTTAACACAAACCCTAAGCCTAACCCCTAATCCTAAACCTAACTTGAACCCTAACACTAACACTAACACTTACCCTAACCCAACCCTAAACCTAACCCTAAACCTAACAAAACACGAACCCTAACCCTAACCATAACCATAACCCTAATGATAAGAGTACCCTAAACCTAACACTAACTCTAACCCTGACCCTAACCCTAACCCAACGCTAACCCAAATCCTAACCCTGAACCTAACCCAAAGCCTAACCCTAACCCTAACCCAAACAATAAAACCTAACCCAACCCTAACCCTAACACTAACACTAAACCTAATCATATCTCTAATCCTAACCCTAGCTCTAAGCCTAACGCTAACCCTGACCCTAACCCTAACCAACCCTAACGCTAACCCTAACCCTAACCCCTAATCGTAACCCTAACTCGAACATTAAACCTAACCCTAACACTTACCCTAAACCAACCCTAACCCTCACACTAACACAAACAGTAACCCTAAACCTAAGCCTTACCCTAACCCTAAGCCTAATGCTAACCCTAACCCTAACCAACCCTAACCATCACTAAACCTAACCCTAACCCTAAGGTTAACCCTAACTCAAACCTAACCCTAACCCTAACCCTAACCCTAACCCTAAACCTAACTCTAAACTTACACCTAATCCAACACTAAACGTAACTCTAAGCCTAACACTAATCTAACCCTAACCCAAAAGTTAACCCTAACCTTAACGCTAACCCTAAGCCTAACCCAACCTTAATTCTAAACCTAACCCAACCCTAAACCTAACCCTAACCTGAAACCGAACCCAACCCTAACCCTAACCCTAACCCAAACACTAACCCTAAACCTAACACCTAAACATAATGATGACCATTAATCTAACCCTAACCATAACCCGTACCAACCTTAACTCTAATCCCAACCGTAACCCTAACGCTAAGCCTAATCTGAACACTAATCTAAGCCTAACTGTAAGCCTAACCATAACCCTATCCCTAACGAACCCTAACCAACACTAAACCTAACCCTAACGCTAACCCTAACCCTAACCCAACCTTAATTCTAAACCTAACCCAACCCTAAACCTAACCCTAACTTGAAACCGAACCCAACCCTAACCCTAACCCTAACCCAAACACTAACCCTAACCCTAACACCTAAACATAATGATGACCATTAATCTAACCCTAACCATAACCCGTACCAACCTTAACTCTAATCCCAACCGTAAACCTAACCCTAAGCCTAATCTGAACCCTAATCTAAGCCTAACTGTAAGCCTAACCATAACCCTATCCCTAACGAACCCTAACCAACACTAAACCTAACCCTAACCCTAAGCCTAACCCTAACCCAACACTAACCCTAACTCTAAACCTAACACCTAAACCTAACCCTAAAACTAACCCTAACCCTAACCCCAACCCTAAACCCTCACACTAACTCTAACACTAAACCTAAACCTAACCCTTATGCTAAGCCTAACCCTAACCCTAAACCTAACCAAACCCTATACCTAACACTAACACAAAGCCTAACAACTAACCCTAACTCCTAAACCTAATGCTAACCATAAAATTAACCCTATCCCTAACCCAACCCAACCTTAATTCTATTCCTACATTAACCCAAACTCTAACCCTAAACCTAAACCTAAACCTAACCCTCAACCTAACCCTAACCCTAAACTAAACCTAAATGTAACCGTAACCCTAACCTTAAGCCTACCCCTAACCAACCCTAACCATCACTAAACCTAACCCTAACCCTAAGGCTAACCCTAACCCAAACCTAACCCTAACCCTAACCCTAACCCTAACCCTAACATTAAGCCTACCCCTACCAACCCTAACCATCACTAAACCTAACCCTAACCCTAAGGCTAACCCTAACCCAAACCTAACCCTAATCCTAACCCTAAACCTAACCCTAACCCTTAACCCTAAACCTAACACTAACCCTAACCCTGACCCTAACCCTACCCCAACGTTAACCCTAACCCTAAACCTGACCCTAACCCAAAGCCTAACACTAACCCTAACCCAAACAATAAAACCTAACACAACCCTAACCCTAACACTATCACTAAACATAATCCTATCTCTAATCCCAACCCTAGCTCTAAGACTAACGCTAAACCTGACCCTAACCCTAACCCTAACCCAACCCTAACCCTAACCCTAACCATAACCCCTAATCCTAACGCTAACTCGAATCCTAACCCTAACCCTAACACTTACCCTAACTCAACCCTAACCCTAACACTAACCCAAACCGTAACTCTAACCCTAAGCCTTACCCTAACCCTAAGCCTAATGCTAACCCTAACCCTAACACTAAGCCTAACCAACCCTAACCAAACCTAACCCTAACCCTAGCCCTAACCCTAGCACTTACCCTAACCCAAATCCCAACGCCAACCACAAACCGAAACACAACCGCAAACCCTAACCTAACCCAACCCAAAACCTATCCCTAACCCTAACACTAACCCAACCCTAACCCTATCCCTAACCCTAACCCTACACTAAACCTAACCCTAAACCTAACCCTAACCTTAAACCCAAACCCAACCCCAACCCCAACCTGAACCACAACCCAAACAGCAACCCTAACCCAACCCTAACCCTAACCCTAAACCTAACCCAACACGAACCCTAAACCTAACCATAACCATAACCCTAACGATAAGAGTACCCTAACACTAACGCTACACTTACCCTACCATAGGCCTAAACCTAACCCTAACCCTAACCCTAACAGTAACACAACCCTGACACTAAACCTAACTATAAATGTAACCCTAACTCTAAACCTAAGCCTAAGCCTAAGCCTATCCCTAAACCTAACCACCCGAAACCAACCCTAAATTAACCCTAAACTTAAAGCTAACCAAAAGCCTAACCCTAACCCTAACCTGAAACCCAACCGTAACACTAAACGTAAATCTAACCCTAATCCTAACCCAAAACCTAACCCTAACACTAACCCTACCCTACACATAAACCTAAGCCTAACACTTACCCTAACCAACCCTAACCAAATCTAAACCGTACCCTAACCCTAACCCTATCCCTAAACCTTGCCGTAAACCTATCGCCAACCACAAACACAAACCTAACCCCAACCACAACCCTAACAATAACCCGAACCATAACACTAACACTAATGAAACCCTAACCCTAACACTAACTCTAACCATAACCCTAACCTTAACCCTAACCCTAACCCTAACCTAACACAAAACCTAACCCAAACGTAACCCTAACCCTAGCCGTAACCCTAACACTAACCCAAACCGAACCCTAATACTAACATTAACCCAATCATAACCCAAAACATAACCCTAAACCTAACCCTAACCCTAACCCTAACCCAACCATAAACCTAACCATAACCATAACCATAACCCAATAACACTAACCCTAACCCTAACCCAACCCTAATTCTAAACCTAACCCCACCCTAAACCTAACTCTAACCCGAAACCGAACCCAACCCTATACCTAACCCTAACCCAAACACTAACCCTAACCCTAACACCTAAACCTAATGCTGATCATAAACCTAACTCTAACCTTAACCCAAACCAACCTTAACTCTAATCCCAAAACTAACCCTAACCCTAAGACTAACCCGAACCCTAATCTAAACCTAACCGTAACCCTATCCCTAAACCTATCCCTAACGAACCCTAACCAAAACTAAACCTAACCCTAACCCTAAGCCTAACCCTAACCCAACACTAAACCTAACCCTAACCCTAACCCTGACCCATACCCTAAGCCAAAGCCTAACCCTAACCCTAACCCTAACCATAACCATAACCATAACCCAAACCCAACCCTAAAAGTACCTCTAACATTTAACCTAACCCTACCCCTAATAGTATCCCTAACCCTAACCCTAAACCTAACCCAACGCTAACCCTAACCCTAACCCTGACCCTAACCCAAAGCTTAACCCTATCCCTAACCCAAACAATAAAACCTAACCCAACACTAACCCTAACATTAACACTAAACCTAATCCTATCTCTAATGCTAAACCTAGGTCTAAGCCTAACGCTAACCCTAACCCTAACCCTAACCAAACCCTAACCCTAACCCAAACCCTAACCCCTAATCGTAACCCTAACTCGAACCTTAAACCTAACCCTAACACTTACCCTAAACCAACCCTAAGCCTAACACTAACCCAAACAGTAACCCTAATCCTAAGCCTTACCCTAACCCTAAGCCTAATGCTAACCCTAACCCTAACCAACCCTAACCATCACTAAACCTAACCCTAACCCTAAGGTTAATCCTAACTCAACCCTAACCCTAACCCTAACCCTAACCCCTAACACTAACCCTAACACTAATCCTAACCCTGACCCTAACCCTAACCCAACGCTAAACCTAACCCTAACCCTGACCCTAACCCAAAGCCTAACCCTAACCCTAACCTAAACAAAAAAACCTAACCCAACCCTAAACCTAACAATAACACTAAACCTAATCCTATGTCTCATCCTAACCCTAGCTCTAAGCGTAACGCTAACCCTGACCCAAACGCTAACCCTAACCCTAACCCTAACCCTAACTCTAAACTTACACCTAATCCAACACTAAACGTAACCCTAACCCTAACTCTAAGACTAACACTAATCTAACCCTAACCCAAAAGATAACCCTAACCTTAATGCTAACCCTAACCCTAACCCTAACCCAACCTTAATTATAAACCTAACCCAACCCTAATCCTAACCCTAACCCGAAACCGAACCCAACCCTAACCCTAACCCTAACCCAAACACTAACCCTAACCCTAACACCTAAACATAATAATGACCATAAACCTAACCCTAACCATAACCCGAACCAACCTTAACTCTAATCCCAACAGTAACCCTAACCCTAAGCCTAACCTGAACCCTAATCTAAACCTAACTGTGAGCCTAACAATAACCCTATCCCTAACGAACCCTAACCAACACTAAACCTAACCCTAACACTAAGCCTAACCCTAACCCAACACTAACCCTAACTCTAAACCTAACACCTAACCCTAACCCTAACCCTAACACTAACCCTAACCCTAACCCCAACCCTAAACCCTCACCCTAACTCTAACACTAAACCTAAACTTAACCCTTATGCTAAGCCTAACCCTAACCCTAAACCTAACCAAACCCTATATCTAACGCTAACACAAAGCCTAACAACTAACCCTAACTCCTAAACCTAATGCAAACCATAAACTTAACCCTATCCCTAACCCAACCTAACCTTAATTCTATTCCTACATTAACCCAAACTCTAACCATAAACCTAAACCTAAACCTAACCCTCAACCTAACCCTAACCCTAAACTAAACCTAAAGGTAACCGTAACCCTAACCTTAACCCTACCCCTAACCAACCCTAACCATCACTAAACCTAACCCTAACCCTAAGGCTAACCCTAACCTAACCCTAATCCTAACCCTAACCCTAACCCTAACCCTTAACCCTAAACCTAACACTAACCCTAACCCTGACCCTAACCCTACCCCAACGTTAACCCTAACCCTAAACCTGACCCTAACCCAAAGCCTAACCCTAACCCTAACCCAAGCAATAAAACCTAACACAACCCTAACCCTAACACTATCACTAAACATAATCCTATCTCTAATCCTAACCCTAGCTCTAAGACTGACGCTAACCCTGACCCTAACCCTAACCCTAACCAAACCCTAACCCTAACCCTAACCATAACCCCTAATCCTAACGCTAACTCGAACCCTAACCCTAACCCTAACACTTACCCTAACTCAACCCTAACCCTAACACTAACCCAAAAAGTAACTCTAACCCTAAGCCTTACCCTAACCCTAAGCCTAATGCTAACCCTAACCCTAACACTAAGCCTAACCAACCCTAACCAAACCTAACCCTAACCCTAGCCCTAACCCTAGCACTTACCCTAACCCAAATCCCAACGTCAACACCAAACCGAAACACAACCGCAAACCCTAACCTAACCCAACCCAAAACCTATCCCTAACCCTAACACTAACCCAACCCTAACCCTATCCCTAACCCTAACCCTACACTAAACCTAACCCTAAACCTAACCCTAACCTTAAACCCAAACCCAACCCCAACCCCAACCTGAACCACAACCCAAACAGCAACCCTAACCCAATCCTAACACTAACCCTAAACCTAAACCAACACGAAACCTAACCCTAACCATAACCATAACCCTAACGAGTACCCTAACCCTAACGCTACACTTACCCTACCATAGGCCTAACCCTAACCCTAACCCTAACCCTAGCACTAACACTAAACCTAATCCCATCTCTAATCCTAAACCTAGCCCTAAGCCTAATGCTAACCCTGACCCTAACTCTAACCCTAACCCAAAACTAAAGCTAACCCTAACCCCTAATCCTAACACTAACACAACCCTAACCCTATCCCTAACCCTAACCCTACCCTAAACCTAACCCTAAACCTAACCCTAACCTTAAAGCCAAACCCAATCCTAAACCCCAACCGGAACCACAACCCCAACAGCAACCATAACCCAACCCTAAACCTAACCAAACACGAACCCTAACCCTAACCATAAGCATAACCCTAATGATAAGAGTACCCTAAACTTAACACTAACCCTAACACTGACCCTAACCCTAACCCAACGCTAACCCAAATCCTAACCCTGAACCTAACCCAAAGCCTAACCCTAACCCTAACCCAAACAATAAAACCTAACCCAACCCTAACCCTAACACTAACACTAAACCTAATCATATCTCTAATCCTAAACCTAGCTCTAAGCCTAAGGCTAACCCTGACCCTAACCCTAACCCAACCCTAACCCTAACCCTAACCCTAACCCCTAATCGTAACCCTAACTCGAAACTTAATCCTAACCCTAACACTTACCCTTAACCAACCCTAACCCTAACACTAACCCAAAGAGTAACCCTAATCCTAAGCCTTACCCTAACCCTAAGCCTAATGCTAACCCTAACCCTAACCAACCCTAACCATCACTAAACCTAACCCTAACCCTAAGGTTAACCCTAACTCAACCCTAACCCTAACCCTAACCCTAACCCTAACCCTAACCCTAACTCTAAACTTACACCTAATCCAACACTAAACGTAACCCTAACCATAAATCTAAGCCTAACACTAATCTAACCCTAACACAGAAGTTAACCCTAACCTTAACGCTAACCCTAACCCTAACCCTAACCCAACCTTAATTCTAAACATAACCCAACCCTAAACCTAACCCTAACCCGAAACCGAAACCAACCCTAACCCTAACCCTAACCCAAACACTAACC
Organism: Cavia porcellus; assembly: GCF_034190915.1. NCBI lineage: Eukaryota > Metazoa > Chordata > Mammalia > Rodentia > Caviidae > Cavia > Cavia porcellus. The sequence goes on along the minus strand of NW_026947547.1, from coordinate 1,790,112 downwards.
CTAACCCTAACACCTAAACATAATGATGACCATAAAACTAACCCTAACCATAAACCGAACCAACCTTAACTCTAATCCCAACCGTAACCCTAACCCTAAGCCTAATCTGAACCCTATTCTAAGCCTAACTGTAAGCCTAACCATAACCCTATCCCTAACGAACCCTAACCAACACTAAACCTAACCCTAACCCTAAGCCTAACCCTAACCCAACACTAACCCTAACTCTAAACCTAACACCTAACCCTAACCCTAAAACTAACCCTAACCCTAAACCCAACCCTAAACCCTCACACTAACTCTAACACTAAACCTAAACCTAACACTTATGCTAAGCCTAACCCTAACACTAAACCTAACCAAACCCTATACCTAACCCTAACACAAAGCCTAAAAACTAACCCTAACTCCTAAACCTAATGCTAACCTTAAACTTAACCCTATCCCTAACCCAACCCAACCTTAATTCTATTCCTACATTAACCCAAACTCTAACCCTAAACCTAAACCTAAACCTAACCCTCAACCTAACCCTAACCCTAAACTAAACCTAAATGTAACCGTAACCCTAACCTTAAGCCTACCCCTAACCAACCCTAACGATCACTAAACCTAACCCTAACCCTAAGGCTAACCCTAACCCAAACCTAACCCTAACCCTAACCCTTAACCCTAAACCTAACACTAACCCTAACCCTGACCCTAACCCTACCCCAACGTTAACCCTAACCCTAAACCTGACCCTAACCCAAAGCCTAACCCTAACCCTAACCCAAACAATAAAACCTAACACAACCCTAACCCTAACACTATCACTAAACATAATCCTATCTCTAATCCTAAACCTAGCTCTGAGACTAACGCTAACCCAGACCCTAACCCTAACCCTAACCCAACCCTAACCCTAACACTAACGCTAACCGTAACCCCTAATCCTAACGCTAACTCGAACCCTAACCCTAACCCTAACACTTACCCTAACTCAACCCTAACCCTAACACTAACCCAAACCGTAACTCTAACCCTAAGCCTTATCCTAACCCTAAGCCTAATGCTAACCCTAACCCTAACACTAAGCCTAACCAATCCTAACCAAACCTAACCCTAACCCTAGCCCTAACCCTAGCACTTACCCTAACCCAAATCCCAACGCCAACCCCAAACCGAAACACAACCGCAAACCCTAACCTAACCCAACCCAAAACCTATCCCTTACCCTAACACTAACCCAACCATAACTCTATCCCTAACCCTAACACTACACTAAACCTAACCCTAAACCTAACCCTAACCTTAAACCCAAACCCAACCCCAACCCCAACCTGAACCACAACCCAAACAGCAACCCTAACCCAACCCTAACCCTAACCCTAAACCTAACCCAACACGAACCCTAACCCTAACCATAACCATAACCCTAACGATAAGAGTACCCTAACCCTAACGCTACACTTGCCCTACCATAGGCCTAAACCTAACCCTAACCCTAACCCTAACCGTAACACAACCCTGACACTAAACCTAACTCTAAATGTAACCCTAACTCTAAACCTAAGCCTAAGCCTAAGCCTATCCCTAAACCTAACCACCCGAAACCAAGCCTAAATTTACCCTAAACTTAAAGCTAACCAAAAGCCTAACCCTAACCCTAACCTGAAACCCAACCCTAACCCTAAACGTAAATCTAAACCTAACCCTAAACCTAAACCTAACCCTAACACTAACCCTACCCTACACATAAACCTAAGCCTAACACTTACCCTAACCAATCCTAACCAAATCTAAACCGTACCCTAACCCTAACCCTATCCCTAAACCTTGCCATAAACCTATCGCCAACCACAAACACAAACCTAACCCCAACCCTAAACCTAACCATAACCCGAACCATAACACTAACACTAATGAAACCCTAACCCTAACACTAACTCTAACCATAACCCTAAACTTAACCCTAACCCTAACCTAACACAAAACCTAACCCAAACGTAACCCTAACCCGAGCCGTAACCCTAACACTAACCCAAACCGAACCCTAACCCTAACCCTAACACTTACCCTAACTCAACCCTAACCCTAACACTAACCCAAACCGTAACTCTAACCCTAAGCCTTACCCTAACCCTAAGCCTAATGCTAACCCTAACCCTAACACTAACCCTAACCCAACCCTAACCAAACCTAACCCTAACCCTAACCCTAGCACTTATCCTAACCAAAACCCCAGCGCCAACCCCAAACCAAAACTCAACCGCAAATCCTACACTAACCCAACCCTAAACCTATCCCTAACCCTAAAACTAACCCAAACCCAACCATAAACCTAACCATAACCCTAACCATAACCCAATAACACTAGCCCTAACCCTAACCAAACCCTAATTCTAAACCTAACCCCACCCTAAACCTAACTCTAACCCGAAACCGAACCCAACCCTATACCTAACCCTAACCCAAACACTAACCCTAACCATAACACCTAAACCTAATGCTGATCATAAACCTAACCCTAACCTTAACCCAAACCAAACTTAACTCTAATCCCAAACCTAACCCTAATCCTAAGACTAACCCGAACCCTAATCTAAACCTAACCGTAACACTATCCCTAACCCTATCCCTAACGAACCCTAACCAAAACTAAACCTAATCCTAACCCTAAGCCTAACCCTAACCCAACCCTAAACCCTAACCCTAAACCTAAACTCTAACCATAACCCAACACTAACCCTAACTCTAACCCTAACCCTGAGCCATAGCCTAAGCCAAAGCCTAACCCTAACCCTAACCATAACCATAACCCAAACCTAACCCTAAAAGTACCTCTAACATTTAACCTAACCCTACCCCTAATAGTAGCCCTAACCCTAACCCTAACCCTAAACCTAACCCTAACCCAACGCTAACCATAACCCTAACCCTGACCCTAACCCAAAGCTTAACCCTATCCCTAACCTAAACAATAAAACCTAACCCAACCCTAACCCTAACATTAACACTAAACCTAAACCTATCTCTAATGCTAACCCTAGGTCTAAGCCTAACGCTAACCCTGACCCTAACCCTAACCCAACCCTAACACTAACCCTAACAGTAACCCCTAATCGTAACCCTAACTCGAACCTTAAACCTAACCCTAACACTTACCTTAAACCAACCCTAAGCCTAACACTAACCCAAACAGTAACACTAATCCTAAGCCTTACCCTAACCCTAAGCCTAATGCTAACCCTAACCCTAACCAACCGTAACCATCACTAAACCTAACCCTAACCCTAAGGTTAACCCTAACTCAACCCTAACCCTAACCCTAACCCTAACCCCTAACACTAACCCTAACACTAACCCTAACCCTGACCCTAACCCTAACCCAACGCTAAACCTAACCCTAACCCTGACCCTAACCCAAAGCCTAACCCTAACCCTAACCTAAACAATAAAACCTAACCCAACCCTAAACCTAACAATAACACTAAACCTAATCCTATCTCTCATCCTAACCCAAGCTCTAAGAATAACGCTAACCCTGACCCAAAAGCTAACCCTAACCCTAACCATAACCATAACTCTAAACTTACACTTAATCCAACACTAAATGTAACCCTAACCCTAACTCTAAGACTAACACTAATCTAACCCTAACCCAAAAGTTAACCCTAAACTTAACGCTAACCCTAACCCTAACCCTAACCTAACTCTAACCCGAAACCGAACCCAACCCTATACCTAACTCTAACCCAAACACTAACCCTAACCATAACACCTAAACCTAATGCTGATCATAAACCTAACCCTAACCTTAACCCAAACCAACCTTAACTCTAATCCCAAACCTAACCCTAACCCTAAGACTAACCCGAACCCTAATCTAAACCTAACCGTAACCCTATCCCTAACCCTATCCCTAACGAACCCTAACCAAAACTAAACCTAACCCTAATCCTGACCCTAACCCTAACCCAACGCTAAACCTAAACCTAACCCTGACCCTAACCCAAAGCCTAAACCTAACCCTAACCTATACAATAAAACCTAACCCAACCCTAAACCTAACAATCACACTAAACCTAATCCTATCTCTCATCCTAACCCTAGCTCTAAGCCTAACGCTAACCCTAACTCTGACCCCTAAACCTAACCCTAACCCAAACCCTAACCCTCACCCTAACACTTACCCTAACCCAACCCTAACCCCTAATCCTAACCCTAACCCGAACCCTAAAACTAACCCTAACACTTACCCTAACACAACCCTAACACTAACACTAACCCAAACCGTAACCCTAACCCTAAGCCTTACCCTAAGCCTAAGCCTAACGCTAACCCTACCCTAGCACTAAGCCTAACCACCCCTAACCAAACCTAAACCTAACCCTAACCCTAGCACTTATCCTAACCAAAACACCAGCGCCAACCCCAAACCAAAACTCAACCGCAAACCCTACACTAGCCCACCCTAAACCTATCCCTAACCATAACAATAACGCAACCCTAACCCTATCCCTAACCCTAACCCTACCCTAACCTAACCCAAAACCTAACCCTAACCTTAAAGCCATACCCAATCCCAAACTCCAACCGGAAACATACCTCAACAGCAACCCTAACCCTACACTAAACCTAACCCTAAACCTAACCCAACACGAACCATAACCCTAACCATAACCATAACCCTAATGATAAGAGTACCCTAACCCTAACACTAACCTTAACCCTGACCCTAACCCTAACCCAACGGTAACCCTAATCCTAACCCTGAACCTAACCCAAAGCCTAACCCTAACCCTAACCCTAACCCTAACCCCTAACCCTAACCCTAACACTAACCCTAACCCTGACCCTAACCCTAACCCAACGCTAAACCTAACCCTAACCCTGACCCTAACCCAAAGCCTAACCCTAACCCTAACCTAAACAATAAAACCTAACCCAACCCTAAACCTAACAATAACACTAAACCTAATCCTATCTCTCATCCTAACCCTAGCTCTAAGCCTAACGCTAACCCTAACCCTGACCCCTAAACCTAACCCTATCCCGAACCCTAACCCTCACCCTAACACTTACCCTAACCCAACCCTAACCCTAACCCTAACCATAACCCCTAATCCTAACCCTAACCCGAACCCTAAAACTAACCCTAACACTTACCCTAACACAACCCTAACACTAACACTAACCCAAACCGTAACCCTAACCCTAAGCCTTACACTAACCCTAAGCCTAACGCTAATCCTACCCTAGCACTAAGCCTAACCAACCCTAACCAAACCTAACCCTAACCCTAACCCTAGCACTTATCCTAACCAAAACCCCAGCGCCAACCCCAAACCAAAACACAACCGCAAACCCTACACTAACCCAACCCTAAACCTATCCCTAACCCTAACACTAACGCAACCCTAACCCTATCCCTAACCCTAACCCTACCCTAAACCTAACCCAAAACCTAACCCTAACCTTAAAGCCAAACCCAATCCCAAACCCCAACCGGAACCACAACCCCAACAGCAACCATAACACAACCTTAAACCTAATCCTAAACCTAACCCAACACGAACACTAACCCTAACCATAACCATAACCCTAATGATAAGAGTACCCTAACCCTAACACTAACCCTAACCCTGACCCTAACCCTAACACAACGCTAACCCTAATCCTAACCCTGAACCTAACCCAAAGCCTAACCCTAACCCTAACCCAAACAATAAAACCTAACCCAACCCTAACCCTAACACTAACACTAAACCTAATCCTATCTCTAATCCTAACCCTAGCTCTAAGCCTAACGCTAACCCTGACCCTAATCCTAAACCAAACCTAACCTTAACCCTAACCCTAACCCCTAATCGTAACACTAACTCGAACCTTAAACCTAACCCTAACACTTACACTAAACCAACCCTAAGCCTAACACTAACCCAAACAGTAACCCTAATCCTAAGCCTTACCCTAACCCTAAGCCTAATGCTAACCCTAACCCTAACCAACCCTAACCATCACTAAACCTAACCCTAACCCTAAGGTTAACCCTAACTCAACCCTAATCCTAACCCTAACCCTAACCCTAACCATAATCCTAAAACCTAACCCTAACCCTAACACTAATCCTAACACTGACCCTAACCCTAATCCAACGCTAAACCTAACCCTAACCCTGACCCTAACCCAAAGCCTAACCCTAACCCTAACCTAAACAATAAAACCTAACCCAACCCTAAACCTAACAATAACACTAAACCTAATCCTATCTCTCATCCGAACCCTAGCTCTAAGACTAACACTAACCCTGACCCTAACCCTAACCCTAACTCTAACCCTAACCCTAACCCTAACCCTAATTCTAAACTTACACCTAATCCAACACTAAACGTAACCCTAACCCTAACTCTAAGCCTAACACTAATCTAACCCTAACCCAAAAGTTAACCCTATCCTTAACGCTAACCCTAACCCTAACCCTAACCCAACCTTAATTCTAAACCTAACCCAACCCTAAACCGAACCCTAACCCGAAACCGAACCCAACCCTAACCCTAACCCAAACACTAACCCTAACCCTAACAGCTAAACATAATGATGACCATAAACCTAACGCTAACCATAACCCGAACCAACCTTAACTCTAATCCCAACCATAACCCTAACCCTAAGCCTAACCTGAACCCTAATCTAAACCTAACTGTAAGCCTAACCATAACCCTATCCCTAACGAACCCTAACCAACACTAAACCTAACCCTAACCCTAAGCCTAACCCTAACCCAACACTAACCCTAACACTAAACCTAACACCTAACCCTAACCCTAAACCTAACCCTAACCCTAACCCCAACCCTAAACCCTCACACTAACTCTAACACTAAACCTAAACCTAACACTTATGCTAAGCCTAACCCTAACCCTAAACCTAACCAAACCCTATACCTAACCCTAACACAAAGCCTATCAACTAACCCTAACTCCTAAACCTAATGCTAACCATAAACTTAACCCTATCACTAACCCAACCCAACCTTAATTCTATTCCTACATTAAGACAAACTCTAACCCTAAACCTAAAACTAAACCTAACCCTCAACCTAACCCTAACCCTAAACTAAACCTAAATGTAACCGTAACCCTAACCTTAAGCTTAACCCTAACCAACCCTAACCATCACTAAACCTAACCCTAACCCTAAGGCTAACCCTAACCCAAACCTAACCCTAACCCTAACCCTAACCCTAACCCTTAACCCTAAACATAACACTAACCCTAACCCTGACCCTAACCCTACCCCAACGTTAACCCTAACCCTAAACCTGACCCTAACCCAAAGCCTAACCCTAACCCTAACCCAAACAATAAAACCTAACACAACCCTAACCCTAACACTATCACTAAACATAATCCTAACTCTAATCTTAACCCTAGCTCTAAGACTAACGCTAACCCTGACCCTAACCCTAACCCTAACCCAACCCTAACCCAACCCTAACCCTAACCCTAACCCTAACCGTAATCCCTAATCCTAATGCTAACTCGAACCCTAACCCTAACCCTAACACTTACCCTAACTCAACCCTAACCCTAACACTAACCCAAACCGTAACTCTAACCCTAAGCCTTACCCTAACCCTAAGCCTAATGCTAACCCTAACCCTAACACTAAGCCTAACCAACCCTAACCAAACCTAACCCTAACCCTAGCCCTAACCCTAGCACTTACCCTTATTCAAATCCCAACGCCAAACCCAAACCGAAACACAACCGCAAACCCTAACCTAACCCAACCCAAAACCTATCCCTAACCCTAACACTAACCCAACACTAACCCTATCCCTAACCCTAACCCTACACTAAACCTAACCCTAAACCTAACCCTAACCTTAAACCCAAACCCAACCCCAACCCCAACCTGAACAACAACCCAAACAGCAACCCTAACCCAACCCTAACCCTAACCCTAAACTTAACCCAACACGAACTCTAACCCTAACCATAACCATAACCCTAACGGTAAGAGTACCCTAACCCTAACGCTACACTTACCCTACCATAGGCCTAAACCTAACCCTAACCCTAACCCTAACCGTAACACAACCCTGACACTAAACCTAACTCTAAATGTAACCCTAACTCTAAACCTAAGCCTAATCCTAAGCCTATCCCTAAACCTAACCACCCGAAACCAACCCTAAATTTACCCTAAACTTAAAGATAACCAAAAGCCTAAACCTAACCCTAACCTGAAACCCAACCGTAACCCTAAATGTAAATCTAACCCTAACCCTAAACCTAAACCTTACCCTAACACTAACCCTACCCTACACATAAACCTAAGCCTAACACTTACCCTCACCAACCCTAACCAAATCTAAACCGTACCCTAACCCTAACCCTATCCCTAAACCTTGCCATAAACCTATCGCCAACCACAAACACAAACCTAACCCCAACCCTAAACCTAACCATAACCCGAACCATAACACTAACACTAATGAAACCCTAATCCTAACACTAACTCTAAACATAATCCTAACCTTAACCCTAACCCTAACCCTAACCTAACACAAAACCTAACCCAAACGTAACCCTAACCCTAGCCGTAACCCTAACACTAACCCAAACCGAACCCTAACACTAACATTAACCCAACCATAACCCAAAACATAACCCTAACCCTAACCCTAACCCTAACCCAAACCCAACCATAAACCTAACCATAACACTAACCATAACCCAATAACACTAACCCTAACCCTAACCCAACCCTAATTCTAAACCTAACCCCACCCTAAACCTAACTCTAACCCGAAACCGAACCCAACTCTATATGTAACCCTACCCCAAACACTAACCCTAACCATAACACCTAAACCTAATGCTGATCATAAACCTAACACTAACCTTAACCCAAACCAAACTTAACTCTAATCCCAAACCTAACCCTAACCCTAAGACTAATCCGATCCCTAATCTAAACCTAACCGTAACCCTATCCCTAACCCTATCCCTAACGAACCCTAACCAAAACTAAACCTAAACCTAACCCTAAGCCTAACCCTAAATCAACCCTAAACCCTAACCCTAAACCTAAACTCTAACCATAACCCAACACTAACCCTAACCCTAACCCTAACCCTGAGCCATACCCTAAGCCAAAGCCTAACCCTAACCCTAACCATAACCATAACCATAACCCAAACCCAACCCTAAAAGTACCTCTAACATTTAACTTAACCCTACCCCTAATAGTAGTCCTAACCCTAACCCTAACCCTAAACCTAACCCTAACCCAACCCTAACCCTAACCCTAACCCTAACCCTAACCCCTAATCCTAACCCTAACTCGAACCTTAAACCTAACCCTAACACTTACCCTAAACCAACCCTAACCCTAACACTAACCCAAACAGTAACCCTAATCCTAAGCCTTACACTAACCCTAAGCCTAATGCTAACCCTAACCATAACCAACCCTAACCATCACTAAACCTAACCCTAACCCTAAGGTTAACACTAACTCAAACCTAACCCTAACCCTAACCCCTAACCCTAACCCTAACACTAACCCTAACCCTGACCCTAACCCTAACCCAACGCTAAACCTAACCCTAAACCTGACCCTAACCCAAAGCCTAACCCTAACCCTAACCTAAACAATAAAACCTAACCCAACCCTAAACCTATCAATAACACTAAACCTAATCCTATCTCTCATCCTAACCCTAGCTCTAAGCCTAACGCTAACCCTAACCCTGACCCCTAAACCTAACCCTATCCCGAACCCTAACCCTCACCCTAACACTTACCCTAACCCAACCCTAACCCTAACCCTAACCATAACCCCTAATCCTAACCCTAACCCGAACCCTAAAACTAACCCTAACACTTACCCTAACACAACCCTAACACTAACACTAACCCAAACCGTAACCCTAACCCTAAGCCTTACACTAACCCTAAGCCTAACGCTAATCCTACCCTAGCACTAAGCCTAACCAACCCTAACCAAACCTAACCCTAACCCTAACCCTAGCACTTATCCTAACCAAAACCCCAGTGCCAACCCCAAACCAAAACACAACCGCAAACCCTACACTAACCCAACCCTAAACATATCCCTAACCCTAACACTAACGCAACCCTAACCCTATCCCTAACCCTAACCCTACCCTAAACCTAACCCAAAACCTAACCCTAACCTTAAAGCCAAACCCAATCCCAAACCCCAACCGGAACCAAAACCCCAACAGCAACCATAACACAACCTTAAACCTAATCCTAAACCTAACCCAACACGAACACTAACCCTAACCATAACCATAACCCTAATGATAAGAGTACCCTAACCCTAACACTAACCCTAACCCTGACCCTAACCCTAACACAACGCTAACCCTAATCCTAACCCTGAACCTAACCCAAAGCCTAACCCTAACCCTAACCCAAACAATAAAACCTAACCCAACCCTAACCCTAACACTAACACTAAATCTAATCCTATCTCTAATCCTAACCCTAGCTCTAAGCCTAACGCTAACCCTGACCCAAAAGCTAACCCTAACCCTAACCCTAACCCTAACTCTAAACTTACACTTAATCCAACACTAAACGTAACCCTAACCCTAACTCTAAGCCTAACACTAATCTAACCCTAACCAAAAAGTTAACCCTAAACTTAACGCTAACACTAACCCTAACCCTAACCCAACCTTAATTCTAAACCTAACCCAACCCTAAACCTAACCCTAACCCGAAACCGAACCCAACCCTAACCCTAACCCAAACACTAACCCTAACCCTAACACCTAAACATAATGATGACCATAAACCTAACGCTAACCATAACCCGAACCAACCTTAACTCTAATCCCAACAGTAACCCTAACCCTAAGCCTAACCTGAACCCTAATCTAAACCTAACTGTAAGCCTAACCATAACCCTATCCCTAACGAACCCTAACCAACACTAAACCTAACCCTAACCCTAAGCCTAACCCTAACCCAACACTAACCCTAACACTAAACCTAACCCTAACCCTAACCCTAACCCTAACCCTAACCCTAACCCCAACCCTAAACTCTCACCCTAACTCTAACACTAAACCTAAACCTAACACTTATGCTAAGCCTAACCCTAACCCTAAACCTAACCAAACCCTATACCTAACCCTAACACAAAGCCTAACAACTAACCCTAACTCCTAAACTTAATGCTAACCATAAACTTAACCCTATCCCTAACCCAACCAACCTTAATTCTATTCCTACATTAACCCAAACTCTAACCCTAAACCTAAACCTAAACCTAACCCTCAACCTAACCCTAACCCTAAACTAAACCTAAATGTAACCGTAACCCTAACCTTAGGCTTACCCCTAACCAACCCTAACCATCACTAAACCTAACCCTAACCCTAAGGCTAACCCTAACCCAAACCTAACCCTAACCCTAACCCTAACCCTTAACCCTAAACCTAACACTAACCCTAACCCTGACCCTAACCCTACCCCAACGTTAACCCTAACCCTAAACCTGACCCTAACCCAAAGCCTAACCCTAACCCTAACCCAAACAATAAAACCTAACACAACCCTAACCCTAACACTATCACTAAACATAATCCTATCTCTAATCCTAACCCTAGCTCTAAGACTAACGCTAACCCTGACCCTAACCCTAACCCTAACCCAACCCTAACCCTAACCCTAACCCTAACCGTAACCCCTAATCCTAATGCTAACTCGAACCCTAACCCTAACCCTAACACTTACCCTAACTCAACCCTAACCCTAACACTAACCCAAACCGTAACTCTAACCCTAAGCCTTACCCTAACCCTAAGCCTAATGCTAACCCTAACCCTAACACTAAGCCTAACCAACGCTAACCAAACCTAACCCTAACCCTAGCCCTAACCCTAGCACTTACCCTAACCCAAATCCCAACGCCAACCCCAAACCGAAACACAACCGCAAACCCTAACCTAACCCAACCCAAAACCTATCCCTAACCCTAACACTAACCCAACCCTAACCCTATCCCTAACCCTAACCCTACACTAAACCTAACCCTAAACCTAACCCTAACCTTAAACCCAAACCCAACCCCAACCCCAACCTGAACCACAACCCAAACAGCAACCCTAACCCAACCCTAACCCTGACCCTAAACCTAACCCAACACGAACCCTAACCCTAACCAAAACCATAACCCTAACGGTAAGAGTACCCTAACCCTAACGCTACACTTACCCTACCATAGGCCTAAACCTAACCCTAACCCTAAACCTAAACCTAACACAACCCTGACACTAAACCTAACTCTAAATGTAACCCTAACTCTAAACCTAAGCCTAAGCCTAAGCCTATCACTAAACCTAACCACCCGAAACCAACCCTAAATTAACCCTAAACTTAAAGCTAACCAAAAGCCTAACCCTAACCCTAACCTGAAACCCAACCCTAATCCTAAAAGTAAATCTAACCCTAATCCTAACCCTAAACCTAACCCTAACACTAACCCTACCCTACACATAAACCTAAGCCTAACACTTACCCTAACCAACCCTAACCAAATCTAAACCGTACCCTAACCCTAACCCTATCCCTAAACCTTGCCGTAAACCTATCGCCAACCACAAACACAAACCTAACCCCAACCCCAACCCTAACCATAACCCGAACCATAACACTAACACTAATGAAACCCTAACCCTAACACTAACTCTAACCATAACCCTAACCTTAACCCTAACCCTAACACTAACCTAACACAAAACCTAACCCAAACGTAACCCTAACCCTAGCCGTAACCCTAACACTAACCCAAACCGAACCCTAATACTAACATTAACCCAACCGTAACCCAAAACATAACCCTAACCCTAACCCTAACCCTAACCCAAACCCAACCATAAACCTAACCATAACCCTAACCATAACCCAATAACACTAACCCTAACCCTAACCCAACCCTAATTCTAAACCTAACCCCACCCTAAACCTAACTCTAACCCGAAACCGAACCCAACCCTATACCTAACCCTAACCCAAACACTAACCCTAACCCTAACACCTAAACCTAATGCTGATCATAAACCTAACCCTAACCTTAACCCAAACCAAACTTAACTCTAATCCCAAAACTAACCCTAACCCTAAGACTAACCCGAACCCTGACCCATACCCTAAGCCAAAGCCTAACCCTAACCCTAACCATAACCATAACCATAAACCAAACCCAACCCTAAAAGTACCTCTAACATTTAACCTAACCCTACCCCTAATAGTATCCCTAACCCTAACCCTAAACCTAACCCAACGCTAACCGTAACCCTAACCCTGACCCTAACCCAAAGTTTAACCCTATCCCTAACCCAAACAATAAAACCTAACCCAACCCTAACCCTAACATTAACACTAAACCTAATACTATCTCTAATGCTAAACCTAGGTCTAAGCCTAACGCTAACCCTAACCCTAACCCTAACCCAACCCTAACCCTAACCCTAACCCTAACCCCTAATCGTAACCCTAACTCGAACCTTAAACATAACCCTAACACTTACCCTAAACCAACCCTAAGCCTAACACTAACCCAAACAGTAACCCTAATCCTAAGACTTACCCTAACCCTAAGCCTAATGCTAACCCTAACCCTAACCAACCCTACCCATCAATAAACCTAACCCTAACCCTAAGGTTAACCCTAACTCAACCCTAACCCTAACCCTAACCCTAACCCCTTACCCTAAACCTAAAACTAACCCTAACCCTGACCCTAACCCTAACCCAACGCTAAACCTAACCCTAACCCTGACCCTAACCCAAAGCCTAAACCTAACCCTAACCTAAACAATAAAACCTAACCCAACCCTAAACCTAACAATAACACTAAACCTAATCCTATCTCTCATCATAACCCTAGCTCTAAGCCTAATGCTAACCCTAACCCTGACCCCTAAACCTAACCCTAACCCGAACCCTAACCCTCACCCTAACACTTACCCTAACCCAACCCTAACCCTAACCCTAACCCTAACCCCTAATCCTAACCCTAACCCGAACCCTAAAACTAACCCTAACACTTACCCTAACACAACCCTAACACTAACACTAACCCAAACCGTAACCCTAACCCTAAGCCTTACCCTAACCCTAAGCCTAACGCTAACCCTACCCTAGCACTAAGCCTAATCAACCCTAACCAAACCTAACCCTAACCCTAACCCTAGCACTTATCCTAACCAAAACCCCAGCGCCAACCCCAAACCAAAACTCAACCGCAAATCCTACACTAACCCAACCCTAAACCTATCCCTAACCCTAAAACTAACCCAAACCCAACCATAAACCTAACCATAACCCTAACCATAACCCAATAACACTAGCCCTAACCCTAACCAAACCCTAATTCTAAACCTAACCCCACCCTGATCCTAACTCTAACCCGAAACCGAACCCAACCCTATACCTAACCCTAACCCAAACACTAACCCTAACCATAACACCTAAACCTAATGCTGATCATAAACCTAACCCTAACCTTAACCCAAACCAAACTTAACTCTAATCCCAAACCTAACCCTAACCCTAAGACTAACCCGAACCCTAATCTAAACCTAACCGTAACACTATCCCTAACCCTATCCCTAACGAACCCTAACCAAAACTAAACCTAATCCTAACCCTAAGCCTAACCCTAACCCAACCCTAAACCCTAACCCTAAACCTAAACTCTAACCATAACCCAACACTAACCCTAACCCTAACCCTAACCCTGAGCCATAGCCTAAGCCAAAGCCTAACCCTAACCCTAACCATAACCATAACCCAAACCCAACCCTAAATGTACCTCTAACATTTAACCTAACCCTACCCCTAATAGTAGCCCTAACCCTAACCCTAACCCTAAACCTAACCCTAACCCAACGCTAACCATAACCCTAACCCTGACCCTAACCCAAAGCTTAACCCTATCCCTAACCTAAACAATAAAACCTAACCCAACCCTAACCCTAACATTAACACTAAACCTAATCCTATCTCTAATGCTAACCCTAGGTCTAAGCCTAACGCTAACCCTGACCCTACCCCTAACCCAACCCTAACACTAACCCTAACAGTAACCCCTAATCGTAACCCTAACTCGAACCTTAAACCTAACCCTAACACTTACCCTAAAACAACCCTAAGCCTAACACTAACCCAAAGAGTAACACTAAACCTAAGCCTTACCCTAACCCTAAGCCTAATGCTAACCCTAACCCTAACCAACCGTAACCATCACTAAACCTAACCCTAACCATAAGGTTAACCCTAACTCAACGCTAACCCTAACCCTAACCCTAACCCCTAACACTAACCCTAACACTAACCCTAACCCTGACCCTAACCCTAACCCAACGCTAAACCTAACCCTAACCCTGACCCTAACCCAAAGCCTAAGCCTAACCCTAACCTAAACAATAAAACCTAACCCAACCCTAAACCTAACAATAACACTAAACCTAATCCTATCTCTCATCCTAACCCAAGCTCTAAGCCTAACGCTAACCCTGACCCAAAAGCTAACCCTAACCCTAACCCTAACCCTAACTCTAAACTTACACTTAATCCAACACTAAACGTAACCCTAACCCTAACTCTAAGACTAACACTAATCTAACCCTAACCCAAAAGTTAACCCTAAACTTAACGCTAAACCTAACCCTAACCCTAACCTAACTCTAACCCGAAACCGAACCCAACCCTATACCTAACTCTAACCCAAACACTAACCCTAACCATAACACCTAAACCTAATGCTGATCATAAACCTAACCCTAACTTTAACCCAAACCAACCTTAACTCTAATCCCAAACCTAACCCTAACCCTAAGACTAACCCGAACCCTAATCTAAACCTAACCGTAACCCTATCCCTAACCCTATCCCTAACGAACCCTAACCAAAACTAAACCTAACCCTAACCCTGACCCTAACCCTAACCCAACGCTAAACCTAAACCTAACCCTGACCCTAACCCAAAGCCTAAACCTAACCCTAACCTATACAATAAAACCTAACCCAACCCTAAACCTAACAATCACACTAAACCTAATCCTATCTCTCATCCTAACCCTAGCTCTAAGCCTAACGCTAACCCTAACTCTGACCCCTAAACCTAACCCTAACCCAAACCCTAACCCTCACCCTAACACTTACCCTAACCCAACCCTAACCCTAACCCCTAATCCTAACCCTAACCCGAACCCTAAAACTAACCCTAACACTTACCCTAACACAACCCTAACACTAACACTAACCCAAACCGTAACCCTAACCCTAAGCCTTACCCTAAGCCTAAGCCTAACGCTAACCCTACCCTAGCACTAAGCCTAACCACCCCTAACCAAACCTAACCCTAACCCTAACCCTAGCACTTATCCTAACCAAAACTCCAGCGCCAACCCCAAACCAAAACTCAACCGCAAACCCTACACTAGCCCAACCATAAACCTATCCCTAACCATAACAATAACGCAACCCTAACCCTATCCCTAACCCTAACCCTACCCTAAACCTAACCCAAAATCTAACCCTAACCTTAAAGCCAAACCCAATCCCAAACTCCAACCGGAAACATACCTCAACAGCAACCCTAACCCTACACTAAACCTAACCCTAAACCTAACCCAACACGAACCATAACCCTAACCATAACCATAACCCTAATGATAAGAGTACCCTAACCCTAACACTAACCCTAACCCTGACCCTAACCCTAACCCAACGCTAACTCTAATCCTAACCCTGAACCTAACCCAAAGCCTAACCCTAACCCTAACCCAAACAATAAAACCTAACCAAACCCTAACCCTAACACTAACACTAAACCTAATCCTATCTCTAATTCTAACCCTAGCTCTAAGCCTAATGCTAATCCTGACCTAACCCTAAACCAACCCTAACGCTAACCCTAACCCTAACCCCTAATCGTAACACTAACTCGAACCTTAAACCTAACCCTAACACTTACCCTAAACCAACCCTAACCCTAACACTAACCCAAACAGTAACCCTAATCCTAAGCCTTACCCTAACCCTAAGCCTAATACTAACCCTAACCCTAACCAACCCTAACCATCACTAAACCTAACCCTAACCCTATGGTTAACCCTAACTCAACCCTAATCCTAACCCTAACCCTAACCCTAACCCTAACCCCTAACCCTAACCCTAACACTAACCCTAACCCTGACCCTAACCCTAACCCAACGCTAAACCTAACCCTAACCCTGACCCTAACCCAAAGCCTAACCCTAACCCTAACCTAAACAATAAAACCTAACCCAACACTAAACCTAACAATAAAAATAAACCTAATCCTATCTCTCATCCTAACCCTAGCTCTAAGCCTAACGCTAACCCTGACCCTAATCCTAACCCTAACTCTAACCCTAACCCTAACCCTAACTCTAAACTTACACCTAATCCAACACTAAACGTAACCCTAACCCTAACTCTAAGCCTAACACTAATCTAACCCTAACCCAAAAGTTAACCCTAACCTTAACGTTAACCCTAACCCTAACCCTAGCCCAACCTTAATTCTAAACCTAACCCAACCCTAAACCTAACCCTAACCAGAAACCGAACCCAACCCTAACCCTAACCCTAACCCAAACACTAACACTAACCCTAACACCTAAACATAATGATGACCATAAACCTAACGCTAACCATAACCCGAACCAACCTTAACTCTAATCCCAACCGTAACCCTAACCCTAAGCCTAACCTGAACCCTAATCTAAACCTAACTGTAAGCCTAACCATAACCCTATCCCTAACGAACCCTAACCAACACTAAACCTAACCCTAACACTAAGCCTAACCCTAACCCAACACTAACCCTAACACTAAACCTAACACCTAACCCTAACCCTAACCCTAACCCTAACCCTAACCCCAACCCTAAACCCTCACCCTAACTCTAACACTAAACCTAAACCTAACCCTTATGCTAAGCCTAACCCTAACCCTAAACCTAACCAAACCCTATACCTAACCCTAACACAAAGCCTAACAACTAACCCTAACTCCTAAAGTTAATGCTAACCATAAACTTAACCCTATCCCTAACCCAACCCAACCTTAATTCTATTCCTACATTAACCCAAACTCTAACCCTAAACCTAAACCTAAACCTAACCCTCAACCTAACCCTAACCCTAAACTAAACCTAAATGTAACCGTAACCCTAACCTTAAGCTTACCCCTAATCATCTAAACACTAACCCTAACCATCACTAAACCTAACCCTAACCCTAAGGCTAACCCTAACCCAAACCTAACCCTAACCCTAACCCTAACCTTTAACCCTAAACCTAACACTAATACTAACCCTGACCCTAACCCTACCCCAACGTTAACCCTAACCCTAAACCTGACCCTAACCCAAAGCCTAACCCTAACCCTAACCCAAACAATAAAACCTAACACAACCCTAACCCTAACACTATCACTAAACATAATCCTATCTCTAATCCTAACCCTAGCTCTAAGACTAATGCTAACCCTGACCCTAACCCTACCCCTAACACAACCCTAACCCTAACCCTAACCCTAACCGTAACCCCTAATCCTAATGCTAACACGAACCCTAACCCTAACCCTAACACTTACCCTAACTCAACCCTAACCCTAACACTAACCCAAACCGTAACTCTAACCCTAAGCCTAATGCTAACGCTAACCCTAACACTAAGCCTAACCAACCCTAACCAAACCTAAACCTAACCCTAGCCCTAACCCTAGCACTTACCCTTACCCAAATCCCAACGCCAACCCCAAACCGAAACACAACCGCAAACCCTAACCTAACCCAACCCAAAACCTATCCCTAACCCTAACACTAACCCAACCCTAACCCTATCCTTAACCCTAACCCTACACTAAACCTAACCCTAAACCTAACCCTAACCTTAAACCCAAACCGAACCCCAACCCCAACCTGAACCACAACCCAAACAGCAACCCTAACCCAAACCTTACCCTGACCCTAAACCTAACCCAACACGAACCCTAACCCTAACCATAACCATAACCCTAACGGTAAGAGTACCCTAACCCTAACGCTACACTTACCCTACCATAGGCCTAAACCTAACCCTAACCCTAAACCTAAACCTAACACAACCCTGACACTAAACCTAACTCTAAATGTAACCCTAACTCTAAACCTAAGCCTAATCCTAAGCCTATCCCTAAACCTAACCACCCGAAACCAACCCTAAATTAACCCTAAACTTAAAGCTAACCAAAAGCCTAACCCTAACCCTAACCTGAAACCCAACCCTAATCCTAAAAGTAAATCTAACCCTAATCCTAACCCTAAACCTAACCCTAACACTAACCCTACCCTACACATAAACCTAAGCCTAACACTTACCCTAACCAACCCTAACCAAATCTAAACCGTACCCTAACCCTAACCCTATCCCTAAACCTTGCCGTAAACCTATCGCCAACCACAAACACAAACCTAACCCCAACCCCAACCCTAACCATAACCCGAACCATAACACTAACACTAATGAAACCCTAACCCTAACACTAACTCTAACCCTAACCCTAACCCTAACCCTAACCTAACACAAAACCTAACCCAAATGTAACCCTAACCCTAGCCGTAACCCTAACACTATCCCAAACCGAACCCTAATACTAACATTAACCCAACCGTAACCCAAAACATAACCCTAACCCTAACCCTAACCCTAACCCTAACCCAAACCCAACCATAAACCTAACCATAACCCTAACCATAACCCAATAACACTAACCCTAACCCTAACCCAACCCTAATTCTAAACCTAACCCAACCCTAAACCTAACTCTAACCCGAAACCGAACCCAACCCTATACCTAACCCTAACCCAAACACTAACCCTAACCCTAACACCTAAACCTAATGCTGATCATAAACCTAACCCTAACCTTAACCCAAACCAACCTTAACTCTAATCCCAAACCTAACCCTAACCCTAAGACTAACCCGAACCCTAATCTAAACCTAACCGTAACCCTATCCCTAAACCTATCCCTAACGAACCCTAACCAAAACTAAACCTAACCCTAACCCTAAGCCTAACCCTAACCCAACGCTAAACCCTAACCCTAAACCTAAACTCTAACCATAACCCAACACTAACCCTAACCCTAACCCTAACCCTGACCCATACCCTAAGCCAAAGCCTAACCCTAACCCTAACCATAACCATAACCATAAACCAAACCCAACCCTAAAAGTACCTCTAACATTTAACCTAACCCTACCCCTAATAGTATCCCTAACCCTAACCCTAAACCTAACCCAACGCTAACTGTAACCCTAACCCTGACCCTAACCCAAAGCTTAAACCTATCCCTAATCCAAACAATAAAACCTAACCCAACCCTAACCCTAACATTAACACTAAACCTAATCCTATCTCTAATGCTAAACCTAGGTCTAAGCCTAACCCTAACCCTAACCCTAACCCCTAATCGTAACCCTAACTCGAACCTTAAACCTAACCCTAACACTTACCCTAAACCAACCCTAAGCCTAACACTAACCCAAACAGTAACCCTAATCCTAAGCCTTACACTAACCCTAAGCCTAATGCTAACCCTAACCCTAACCAACCCTAACCATCACTAAACTTAACCCTAACCCTAAGGTTAACCCTAACTCAACCCTAACCCTAACCCTAACCCTAACCCCTAACCCTAACCCTAAAACTAACCCTAACCCTGACCCTAACCCTAACCCAACGCTAAACCTAACCCTAACCCTGACCCTAACCCAAAGCCTAAACCTAACCCTAACCTAAACAATAAAACCTAACCAAACCCTAAACCTAACAATAACACTAAACCTAATCCTATCTCTCATCCTAACCCAAGCTCTAAGCCTAACGCTAAGCCTGACCCAAACGCTAACCCTAACCCTAACCCTAACTCTAAACTTACACTTAATCCAACACTAAATGTAACCCTAACCCTAACTCTAAGACTAACACTAATCTAACCCAAAACCAAAAGTTAACCCTAAACTTAACGCTAACCCTAACCATAACCCTAACCTAGCTCTAACCCGAAACCGAACCCAACCCTATACCTAACTCTAACCCAAACACTAACCCTAACCATAACACCTAAACCTAATGCTGATCATAAACCTAACCCTAACCTTAACCCAAACCAACCTTAACTCTAATCCCAAACCTAACCCTAACCCTAAGACTAACCCGAACCCTAATCTAAACCTAACCGTAACCCTATCCCTAACCCTATCCCTAACGAACCCTAACCAAAACTAAACCTAACCCTAACCCTGACCCTAACCCTAACCCAACGCTAAACCTAAACCTAACCCTGACCCTAACCCAAAGCCTAAACCTAACCCTAACCTATACAATAAAACCTAACCCAACCCTAAACCTAACAATCACACTAAACCTAATCCTATCTCTCATCCTAACCCTAGCTCTAAGCCTAACGCTAACCCTAACTCTGACCCCTAAACCTAACCCTAACCCGAACCCTAACCCTCACCCTAACACTTACCCTAACCCAACCCTAGCCCTAACCCCTAATCCTAACCCTAACCCGAACCCTAAAACTAACCCTAACACTTACCCTAACACAACCCTAACACTAACACTAACCCAAACCGTAACCCTAACCCTAAGCCTTACCCTAAGCCTAAGCCTAACGCTAACCCTACCCTAGCACTAAGCCTAACCACCCCTAACCAAACCTAAACCTAACCCTAACCCTAGCACTTTTCTTAACCAAAACCCCAGCGCCAACCCCAAACCAAAACTCAACCGCAAACCCTACACTAGCCCAACCCTAAACCTATCCCTAACCATAACAATAACGCAACCCTAACCCTATCCCTAACCCTAACCCTACCCTAAACCTAACCCTAAACCTAACCCTCACCTTAAAGCAAAACCCAATCCCAAACTCCAACCGGAAACATACCCCAACAGCAACCCTAACCCTACACTAAACCTAACCCTAAACCTAACCCAACACGAACCCTAACCCTAACCATAAGCATAACCCTAATGATAAGAGTACCCTAACCCTAACACTAACCCTAACCCTGACCCTAACCCTAACCCAACGCTAACCCTAATCCTAACCCTGAACCTAACCCAATGCCTAAACCTAACCCTAACCCAAACAATAAAACCTAACCCAACCCTAACCCTAACACTAACACTAAACCTAATCCTATCTCTAATCCTAACCCTAGCTCTAAGCCTAACGCTAACCCTGACCCTAACCCTAACCCAACCCTAACCCTAACCCTAACCCTAACCCCTAATCGTAACACTAACTCGAACCTTAAACCTAACCCTAACACTTACCCTAAACCAACCCTAACCCTAACACTAACCCAAACAGTAACCCTAATCCTAAGCCTTACCCTAACCCTAAGCCTAATGCTAACCCTAACCCTAACCAACCCTAACCATCACTAAACCTAACCCTAACCCTAAGGTTAACCCTAACTCAACCCTAATCCTAACCCTAACCCTAACCCTAACCCTAACCCTAACCCCTAACCCTAACCCTAACACTAACCCTAACCCTGACCCTAACCCTAACCCAACGCTAAACCTAACCCTAACCCTGACCCTAACCCAAAGCCTAACCCTAACCCTAACCTAAACAATAAAACCTAACCCAACCCTAAACCTAACAATAACACTAAACCTAATACTATCCCTCATCCTAACCCTAGCTCTAAGCCTAACGCTAACCCTGACCCTAACCCTAACCCTAACTCTAACCCTAACCCTAACCCTAACTCTAAACTTACACCTAATCCAACACTAAACGTAACCCTAACCCTAACTCTAAGCCTAACACTAATCTAACCCTAACCCAAAAGTTAACCCTAACCTTAACGCTAACCCTAACCCTAACCCTAGCCCAACCTTAATTCTAAACCTAACCCAACCCTAAACCTAACCCTAACCCGAAACCGAACCCAACCCTAACCCTAACCCTAACCCAAACACTAACCCTAACCCTAACACCTAAACATAATGATGACCATAAACCTAACGCTAACCATAACCCCAACCAACCTTAACTCTAATCCCAACCGTAACCCTAACCCTAAGCCTAACCTGAACCCTAATCTAAACCTAACTGTAAGCCTAACCATAACCCTATCCCTAACGAACCCTAACCAACACTAAACCTAACCCTAACCCTAAGCCTAACCCTAACCCAACACTAACCCTAACACTAAACCTAACACCTAACCCTAACCCTAACCCTAACCCTAACCCTAACCCCAACCCTAAACCGTCACCCTAACTCTAACACTAAACCTAAACCTAACCCTTATGCTAAGCCTAAGCCTAACCCTAAACCTAACCAAACCCTATACCTAACCCTAACACAAAGCCTAACAACTAACCCTAACTCCTAAAGTTAATGCTAACCATAAACTTAACCCTATCCCTAACCCAACCCAACCTTAATTCTATTCCTACATTAACCCAAACTCTAACCCTAAACCTAAACCTAAACCTAACCCTCAACCTAACCCTAACCCTAAACTAAACCTAAATGTAACCGTAACCCTAACCTTAAGCTTACCCCTAACCATCTAAACACTAACCCTAACCATCACTAAACCTAAACCTAACCCTAAGGCTAACCCTAACCCAAACCTAACCCTAACCCTAACCCTAACCTTTAACCCTAAACCTAACACTAATACTAACCCTGACCCTAACCCTACCCCAACGTTAACCCTAACCCTAAACCTGACCCTAACCCAAAGCCTAACCCTAACCCTAACCCAAACAATAAAACCTAACACAACCCTAACCCTAACACTATCACTAAACATAATCCTATCTCTAATCCTAACCCTAGATCTAAGACTAATGCTAACCCTGACCCTAACCCTAACCCTAACACAACCCTAACCCTAACTCTAACCCTAACCGTAACCCCTAATCCTAATGCTAACACGAACCCTAACCCTAACCCTAACACTTACCCTAACTCAACCCTAACCCTAACACTAACCCAAACCGTAACTCTAACCCTAAGCCTAATGCTAACCTTAACCCTAACACTAAGCCTAACCAACCCTAACCAAACCTAAACCTAACCCTAGCCCTAACCCTAGCACTTACCCTTACCCAAATCCCAACGCCAACCCCAAACCGAAACACAACCGCAAACCCTAACCTAACCCAACCCAAAACCTATCCCTAACCCTAACACTAACCCAACCCTAACCCTATCCCTAACCCTAACCCTACACTAAATCTAACCCTAAACCTAACCCTAACCTTAAACCCAAACCGAACCCCAACCCCAACCTGAACCACAACCCAAACAGCAATCCTAACCCAACCCTAACCCTGACCCTAAACCTAACCCAACACGAACCCTAACCCTAACCATAACCATAACCCTAACGGTAAGAGTACCCTAACCCTAACGCTACACTTACCCTACCATAGGCCTAAACCTAACCCTAACCCTAAACCTAAACCTAACACAACCCTGACACTAAACCTAACTCTAAATGTAACCCTAACTCTAAACCTAAGCCTAAGCCTAAGCCTATCCCTAAACCTAACCACCCGAAACCAACCCTAAATTAACCCTAAACTTAAAGCTAACCAAAAGCCTAACCCTAACCCTAACCTGAAACCCAACCCTAATCCTAAAAGTAAATCTAACCCTAATCCTAACCCTAAACCTAACCCTAACACTAACCCTACCCTACACATAAACCTAAGCCTAACACTTACCCTAACCAACCCTAACCAAATCTAAACCGTACCCTAACCCTAACCCTATCCCTAAACCTTGCCGTAAACCTATCGCCAACCACAAACACAAACCTAACCCCAACCCCAACCCTAACCATAACCCGAACCATAACACTAACACTAATGAAACCCTAACACTAACACTAACTCTAACCATAACCCTAACCTTAACCCTAACCCTAACCCTAACCTAACACAAAACCTAACCCAAACGTAACCCTAACCCTAGCCGTAACCCTAACACTAACCCAAACCGAACCCGAATACTAACATTAACCCAACCGTAACCCAAAACATAACCCTAACCCTAACCCTAACCCTAACCCTAACCCAAACCCAACCATAAACCTAACCATAACCCTAACCATAACCCAATAACACTAACCCTAACCCTAACCCAACCCTAATTCTAAACCTAACCCCACCCTAAACCTAACTCTAACCCGAAACCGAACCCAACCCTATACCTAACCCTAACCCAAACACTAACCCTAACCCTAACACCTAAACCTAATGCTGATCATAAACCTAACCCTAACCTTAACCCAAACCAACCTTAACTCTAATCCCAAAACTAACCCTAACCCTAAGACTAACCCGAACCCTAATCTAAACCTAACCGTAACCCTATCCCTAAACCTATCCCTAACGAACCCTAACCAAAACTAAACCTAACCCTAACCCTAAGCCTAACCCTAACCCAACGCTAAACCCTAACCCTAAACCTAAACTCTAACCATAACCCAACACTAACCCTAACCCTAACCCTAACCCTGACCCATACCCTAAGCCAAAGCCTAACCCTAACCCTAACCATAACCATAACCATAAACCAAACCCAACCCTAAAAGTACCTCTAACATTTAACCTAACCCTACCCCTAATAGTATCCCTAACCCTAACCCTAAACCTAACCCAACGCTAACCGTAACCCTAACCCTGACCCTAACCCAAAGCTTAACCCTATCCCTAACCCAAACAATAAAACCTAACCCAACCCTAACCCTAACATTAACACTAAACCTAATACTATCTCTAATGCTAAACCTAAGTCTAAGCCTAACGCTAACCCTAAGCCTAACCCTAACCCAACCCTAACCCTAACCCTAACCCTAACCCCTAATCGTAACCCTAACTCGAACCTTAAACATAACCCTAACACTTACCCTAAACCAACCCTAAGCCTAACACTAACCCAAACAGTAACCCTAATCCTAAGCCTTACCCTAACCCTAAGCCTAATGCTAACCCTAACCCTAACCAACCCTAACCATCACTAAACCTAACCCTAACCCTAAGGTTAACCCTAACTCAACCCTAACCCTAACCCTAACCCTAACCCCTAACCCTAACCCTAAAACTAACCCTAACCCTGACCCTAACCCTAACCCAACGCTAAACCTAACCCTAACCCTGACCCTAACCCAAAGCCTAAACCTAACCCTAACCTAAACAATAAAACCTAACCCAACCCTAAACCTAACAATAACACTAAACCTAATCCTATCTCTCATCCTAACCCTAGCTCTAAGCCTAACGCTAACCCTAACCCTGACCCCTAAACCTAACCCTAAACCGAACCCTAACCCTCACCCTAACACTTACCCTAACCCAACCCTAACCCTAACCCTAACCCTAACCCCTAATCCTAACCCTAACCCGAACCCTAAAACTAACCCTAACACTTACCCTAACACAACCCTAACACTAACACTAACCCAAACCGTAACCCTAACCCTAAGCCTTACCCTAACCCTAAGCCTAACACTAACCCTACCCTAGCACTAAGCCTAATCAACCCTAACCAAACCTAACCCTAACCCTAACCCTAGCACTTATCCTAACCAAAACCCCAGCGCCAACCCCAAACCAAAACTCAACCGCAAATCCTACACTAACCCAACCCTAAACCTATCCCTAACCGTAAAACTAACCCAAACCCAACCATAAACCTAACCATAACCCTAACCATAACCCAATAACACTAGCCCTAACCCTAACCAAACCCTAATTCTAAACCTAACCCCACCCTAAACCTAACTCTAACATGAAACCGAACCCAACCCTATACCTAACCCTAACCCAAACACTAACCCTAACCATAACACCTAAACCTAATGCTGATCATAAACCTAACCGTAACCTTAACCCAAACCAAACTTAACTCTAATCCCAAACCTAACCCTAACCCTAAGACTAACCCGAACCCTAATCTAAACCTAACCGTAACACTATCCCTAACCCTATCCCTAACGAACCCTAACCAAAACTAAACCTAACCCTAACCCTAAGCCTAACCCTAACCCAACCCTAAACCCCAACCCTAAACCTAAACTCTAACCATAACCCAACACTAACCCTAACCCTAACAATAACCCTGAGCCATAGCCTAAGCCAAAGCCTAACCCTAACCCTAACCATAACCATAACCCAAACCCAACCCTAAAAGTACCTCTAACATTTAACCTAACCCTACCCCTAATAGTAGCCCTAACCCTAACCCTAACCCTAAACCAAACCCTAACCCAACGCTAACCATAACCCTAACCCTGACCCTAACCCAAAGCTTAACCCTATCCCTAACCTAAACAATAAAACCTAACCCAACCCTAACCCTAACATTAACACTAAACCTAATCCTATCTCTAATGCTAACCCTAGGTCTAAGCCTAACGCTAACCCTAACCCTAACCCTAACCCAACTCTAACACTAACCCTAACCCTAACCCCTAATCGTAACCCTAACTCGAACCTTAAACCTAACCCTAACACTTACCCTAAACCAACCCTAAGCCTAACACTAACCCAAACAGTAACACTAATCCTAAGCCTTACCCTAACCCTAAGCCTAATGCTAACCCTAACCCTAACCAACCGTAACCATCACTAAACATAACCCTAACCCTAAGGTTAACCCTAACTCTACCCTAACCCTAACCCTAACCCTAACCCCTAACACTAACCCTAACACTAACCCTAACCCTGACCCTAACCCTAACCCAACGCTAAACCTAACCCTAACCCTGACCCTAACCCAAAGCCTAACCCTAACCCTAACCTAAACAATAAAACCTAACCCAACCCTAAACCTAACAATAACACTAAACCTAATCCTATCTCTCATCCTAACCCTAGCTCTAAGCCTAACGCTAACCCTGACCCTAATCCTAACCCTAACTCTAAACTTACACCTAATCCAAACCTAAAAGTAACCCTAACCCTAACTCTAAGCCTAACACTAATCTAACCCTAACCCAAAAGTTAACCCTAACCTTAACGCTAACCCTAACCCTAACCCTAGCCCAACCTTAATTCTAAACCTAACCCAACCCTAAACCTAACCCTAACCCGAAACCGAACCCAAACCTAACCCTAACCCTAACCCAAACACTAACCCTAACCCTAACCCTAACACCTAAACATAATGATGACCATAAACCTA
Source organism: Cavia porcellus (assembly GCF_034190915.1). Classification (NCBI taxonomy): domain Eukaryota; kingdom Metazoa; phylum Chordata; class Mammalia; order Rodentia; family Caviidae; genus Cavia; species Cavia porcellus. The sequence goes on along the minus strand of NW_026947547.1, from coordinate 1,761,823 downwards.
ACGCTAACCATAACCCGAACCAACCTTAACTCTAATCCCAACCGTAACCCTAACCCTAAGCCTAACCTGAACCCTAATCTAAACCTAACTGTAAGCCTAACCATAACCCTATCCCTAACAAACCCTAACCAACACTAAACCTAACCCTAACCCTAAGCCTAACCCTAACCCAACACTAACCCTAACACTAAACCTAACACCTAACCCTAACCCTAACCCTAACCCTAACCCTAACCCCAACCCTAAACCCTCACCCTAACTCTAACACTAAACCTAAACCTAACCCTTATGCTAAGCCTAAGCCTAACCCTAAACCTAACCAAACCCTATACCTAACCCTAACACAAAGCCTAACAACTAACCCTAACTCCTAAAGTTAATGCTAACCATAAATTTAACCCTATCCCTAACCCAACCCAACCTTAATTCTATTCCTACATTAACCCAAACTCTAACCCTAAACCTAAACCTAAACCTAACCCTCAACCTAACCCTAACCCTAAACTAAACCTAAATGTAACCGTAACCCTAACCTTAAGCTTACCCCTAATCATCTAAACACTAACCCTAACCATCACTAAACCTAACCCTAACCCTAAGGCTAACCCTAACCCAAACCTAACCCTAACCCTAACCCTAACCTTTAACCCTAAACCTAACACTAATACTAACCCTGACCCTAGCCCTACCCCAACGTTAACCCTAACCCTAAACCTGACCCTAACCCAAAGCCTAACCCTAACCCTAACCCAAACAATAAAACCTAACACAACCCTAACCATAACACTATCACTAAACATAATCCTATCTCTAATCCTAACCCTAGATCTAAGACTAATGCTAACCCTGACCCTAACCCTAACCCTAACACAACACTAACCCTAACTCTAACCCTAACCGTAACCCCTAATCCTAATGCTAACACGAACCCTAACCCTAACCCTAACACTTACCCTAACTCAACCCTAACCCTAACACTAACCCAAACCGTAACTCTAACCCTAAGCCTAATGCTAACCCTAACCCTAACACTAAGCCTAACCAACCCTAACCAAACCTAAACCTAACCCTAGCCCTAACCCTAGCACTTACCCTTACCCAAATCCCAACGCCAACCCCAAACCGAAACACAACCGCAAACCCTAACCTAACCCAACCCAAATCCTATCCCTAACCCTAACACTAACCCAACCCTAACCCTATCCCTAACCCTAACCCTACACTAAACCTAACCCTAAACCTAACCCTAACCTTAAACCCAAACCCAACCCCAACCCCAACCTGAACCACAACCCAAACAGCAACCCTAACCCAACCCTAACCCTGACCCTAAACCTAACCAAACACGAACCCTAACCCTAACCATAACCATAACCCTAACGGTAAGAGTACCCTAACCCTAACGCTACACTTACCCTACCATAGGCCTAAACCTAACCCTAACCCTAAACCTAAACCTAACACAACCCTGACACTAAACCTAACTCTAAATGTAACCCTAACTCTAAACCTAAGCCTAAGCCTAAGCCTATCCCTAAACCTAACCACCCGAAACCAACCCTAAATTAACCCTAAACTTAAAGCTAACCAAAAGCCTAACCCTAACCCTAACCTGAAACCCAACCCTAATCCTAAAAGTAAATCTAAACCTAATCCTAACCCTAAACCTAACCCTAACACTAACCCTACCCTACACATAAACCTAAGCCTAACACTTACCCTAACCAACCCTAACCAAATCTAAACCGTACCCTAACCCTAACCCTATCCCTAAACCTTGCCGTAAACCTATCGCCAACCACAAACACAAACCTAACCCCAACCCCAACCCTAACCATAACCCGAACCATAACACTAACACTAATGAAACCCTAACCCTAACACTAACTCTAACCATAACCCTAACCTTAACCCTAACCCTAACCCTAACCTAACACAAAACCTAACCCAAACGTAACCCTAACCCTAGCCGTAACCCTAACACTAACACAAACCGAACCCTAATACTAACATTAACCCAAGCGTAACCCAAAACATAACCCTAACCCTAACCCTAACCCTAACCCTAACCCAAACCCAACCATAAACCTAACCATAACCCTAACCATAACCCAATAACACTAACCCTAACCCTAACCCAACCCTAATTCTAAACCTAACCCCACCCTAAACCTAACTCTAACCCGAAACCGAACCCAACCCTATACCTAACCCTAACCCAAACACTAACCCTAACCCTAACACCTAAACCTAATGCTGATCATAAACCTAACCCTAACCTTAACCCAAACCAACCTTAACTCTAATCCCAAAACTAAACCTAACCCTAAGACTAACCCGAACCCTAATCTAAACCTAACCGTAACCCTATCCCTAAACCTATCCCTAACGAACCCTAACCAAAACTAAACCTAACCCTAACCCTAAGCCTAACCCTAACCCAACGCTAAACCCTAACCCTAAACCTAAACTCTAACCATAACCCAACACTAACCCTAACCCTAACCCTAACCCTGACCCATACCCTAAGCCAAAGCCTAACCCTAACCCTAACCATAACCATAACCATAAACCAAACCCAACCCTAAAAGTACCTCTAACATTTAACCTAACCCTACCCCTAATAGTATCCCTAACCCTAACCCTAAACCTAACCCAACGCTAACCGTAACCCTAACCCTGACCCTAACCCAAAGCTTAACCCTATCCCTAACCCAAACAATAAAACCTAACCCAACCCTAACCCTAACATTAACACTAAACCTAATACTATCTCTAATGCTAAACCTAGGTCTAAGCCTAACGCTAACCCTAACCCTAACCCTAACCCAACCCTAACCCTAACCCTAACCCTAACCCTAACTCTAAACTTACACCTAATCCAACACTAAACGTAACCCTAACCCTAACTCTAAGCCTAACACTAATCTAACCCTAACCCAAAAGTTAACCCTAACCTTAACGCTAACCCTAACCCTAACCCTAGCCCAACCTTAATTCTAAACCTAACCCAACCCTAAACCTAACCCTAACCCGAAACCGAACCCAACCCTAACCCTAACCCTAACCCAAACACTAACCCTAACCCTAACACCTAAACATAATGATGACCATAAACCTAACGCTAACCATAACCCGAACCAACCTTAACTCTAATCCCAACCGTAACCCTAACCCTAAGCCTAACCTGAATCCTAATCTAAACCTAACTGTAAGCCTAACCATAACCCTATCCCTAACGAACCCTAACCAACACTAAACCTAACCCTAACCCTAAGCCTAACCCTAACCCAACACTAACCCTAACACTAAACCTAACACCTAACCCTAACCCTAACCCTAAACCTAACCCTAACCAACCCTAACCCTAACCCTAAACCTAACCCCTAATCCTAACCCTAACTCGAACCCTAACCCTAAACCTAACACTTACCCTAACCCAACCCTAACACTAACCCAAACCGTAACCCTAACCCTAAGTCTTACCCTAACCCTAAGCCTAATGCTAACCCTAACCCTAACACTAAGCCTAACCAACCCTAACCAAACCTAACCCTAACCCTAACCCTAACCCTAGCACTTACCCTAACCCAAACGCCAACGCCAACCCTAAACCGAAACACAACCGCAAACCCTACCCTAACCCAACCCTAAACCTATCCCTAACCCTAACACTAACCCAACCCTAACCCTATCCCTAACCCTAACCCTACCCTAAACCTAACCCTAAACCTAACCCTAACCTTAAACCCAAACCCAGCCCCAAACCCAACCTGAACCACGACGCAAACAGCAACACTAACCCAACCCTAACCCTAACCCTAAACCTAACCCAACATGAACCCTAACCCTAATCATAACCATAACCATAACCATAACCCTAACGATGAGTACCCTAACCCTAACGCTACCCTTACCCTACCATAGGCCTAAACCTAACCCTAAACCTAACCCTAACCGTAACACAACACTGACACTAAACCTCACTCTAAATGTAACCCTAACTCTAAACCTAAGCCTAAGCCTAAGCCTAAACCTAACCCTAACCAACCGAAACCAACCCTAAATTAACCCTAAACTTAAATCTAACCTAAAGCCTAACCCTAACCCTACCCTGAAGCCCAACCCTAACCCTAAACGGAAATCCAACCCTAAACCTAAACCTAACTGTAAACCTAACACTAACCCTAACCCAACCCTAAACCTAACCCTAACGCTAACCCTAACCTACCCATAAACCTAAGGCTAACACTTACCCTAACCAACCCTAACCAAATCTAAACCGTACCTAACCCTAACCCTATCCCTAAACCTTGAAGTAAACCTATCGCCAACCACAACCACAACCCTAACCCCAACCCCAACCCTAACCATAACCCGAACCATAACACTAACACTAATGAAACCCTAACCCTAACACTAACTCTAACCCTACCCCTAAACTTAACCCTAACCCTAACCCTAACCTAACCCAAAACCTAACCCAAACGTAACCCTATCCCTAACCCTAACCCTAACACTAACCAAGCCCGAACCCTAATACTAACCCTAACCCAACCCTAACCCAAAACATAACCCTAACCCTAACCCTAACCCTAACCCTAACCCAAACCCAACCATAAACCTAACCATAACCCTAACCATAACCCAATAACACTAACCATAACCCTAACCCAACCCTTACACTAACTCTAAACCTAACACCTAACCCTAACACTAACACCAAACCTAACCCTAACCCTAACCCCAACCCAAAACCCTCACCCTAACTCTAACCCAAAACCTAAACCTAACCCTTATGCTAAGCCTAACCATAACCCTAAACCTAACCCAACCCTATACCTAACCTTAACCCAAACCCTATCAGTAACTCTAACACTAAACCTAATGCTAACCATAAACTTAACCCTATCCCTAACCCAACCAAACCTTAACTCTATTCCTACCCTAACCCAAACTCTAACACTAAACCTAAACCTAAATCTAACCCTCAACCTAACCCTAACCCTAACCTAAACCTAAATGTAACCGTAACCCTAACCTTAAGCCTACCCCTAACCAACCCTATCCATCACTAAACCTAACCCTAAGCCTAAGCCTGACCCTAACCAACCCTAACCCTAACCCTAACCCTAAACCCTAAACCTAAACCTAACACTAACCATAACCCTGACCCTAACCCTAACCCAACGCTAACCCTAACCCTAACCCTGACCCTAAGCCAAAGCCTAACCCTAACCCTAACCCAAACAATAAAACCTAATCCAACCCTAACCCTAACACTAACACTAAACCTAACCCTATCTCTAATCCTAACCCTAGCTCTGAGCCTAACGCTAACCCTGACCCTAACCAAACCCTAACCCTATCACTAACCCTTATCCCTATTCCTAACCCTAACTTGAACCCTAACCCTAAACCTAACACTTACCCTAACCCAACCCTAACACTAACCCAAACCGTAACCCTAACCCTAAGTCTTACCCTAACCCTAAGGCTAATGCTAACCCTAACCCTAACACTAAGCCTAACAAACCCTAACCAAACCTAACCCTAACCCAAACCCTAACCCTAGCACTTACCATAACCCAAACCCCAACGCCAACCCCAAACCGAAACACAACCTCAAACCCTACCCTAACACAACCCTAAACCTATCCCTAACACTAACACTAACACAACCCTAACCCTATCCCTAACCCTAACCCTACCCTAACCCTAACCAGAAAACTAAACATAACCCTTTCCTTAAACCCAAACCAAACCCCAACCCCAACCTGAACCACAACCCCAACAGCAACCCTAACCAAACCTAACCCTAACCCTAAACCTAACCCAACACGAACCCTAACCATAACCATAAACCTAATGATAAGTGTACCCTAAACCTAACGCTACCCTTACCCTACCATAGGCCTAAACCTAACCCTAACCCTATCCCTAACCGTAACACAACCCTGACACTAAACCTAACTCTAAAAGTAACCCTAATTCTAAACCTAAGCCTAAGCCTAACCCTAACCCTAACCAACCGAAACCAACGCAAAATTAACCCTAAACTTAAATCTAAACAAAAGCCTAACCCTAACCCTAACCTGAAACCTAACCCTAACTATAACCCTAACACTAACCCTAACCCTAACCCTAACTGTAACCCTAACACTAACCCTAACCCAACCCTAACCCTAACCCTAACACTAACCATACCCTACACATAAACCTAAGCCTAACACTTACCCTAACCAACCCTAACCAAATCTAAACTGTACCCTAACCCTAACCCTATCCCTAAACCTTGCTGTAAACCTATCGCCAACCACAACCACAACCCTAACCCCAACCCCAACCCTAACCATAACCCGAACCATAACACTAACACTAATGAAACCCTAACCCTCACTCTAACACTATCCCTAACCTTAACCCTAACCCTAACCATAACCTAACCCAAAACCTAACCCAAAAGTAACCCTAACCCTAGCCCTAACCCTAACACTAACCCAACCCGAACCCTAATAATAACCCTAACCCAAACCTAACACAAAACATAACCCTAACCCTAACCCTAAACTTAACCCTAACCCTAACCCTAACCCAAACCCAACCATAAACCTAACCATAACCATAACCATAACCCAATAACACTAACCCTAACACTAACCCTAAACCTAACCCAACCCTAACACTAACACAACCCTAATCCTAAACCTAACCCTAACCCTAACTCTAACACTAGCCCTAACCCTGACTCTGACCCTGTTCCTCAGCCTAACCCTAACCCTAATCCTCACCCTAACTCTAAACCAATCCTAACCCTAACCTAACACTCACCCTCACCCTAACGCTAACCCCAAGACTAACCCTAACCCTAATCCAAAGCTAACCTTAACCCTATGCATAAGCATAACTCCTAACCCTAATCCTAAACGTAAACCTAACCCTAACTCTAACCCAACACTAATCCTAAACCTAGCCCGAACCATAAACCTAAACCTAACCTAACCCTAACCATAAACCAACGCCACACCTAACCTGAGCCCTAACCCTAAATTTTACCCTAACCCTCCAACACTAACCCTAACCCTCAAATCCTAACCCTAGCCGTAACCCAAACCCTAACCCTTACAGCCACTCAAGCCTAACCCCAACTCTAACCCTAACCTTAAACTAACCCTAACCCTAACACTAACTCTAAGCCAACACCTAACCGAACACTAAATGTAACCCTAACCCTAACTCTAAGCCTAACCCTAATCTAATCTTAACCCAAACGCTAAACCTAACCTTAACGCTAACCCTTACCCTAACCCTAACCCTAACACAACCCTAATTCTAAAACTAACACAACCCTAATTCTAAACCTAACCCAACCCTAAACCTAACTCTGACCCGAAACTGAACCCAACCCTATACCTAACCCTAACCCAAACACTAAACCTAACCCTAACACCTAAACCTAATGCTGACCATAAACCTAACTCTAACCTTAACCCAAACCAAACTTAACTCTAATCCAACACTAACCCTAACCCTAAGCCTAACCCGAACCCTAATCTAAACCTAACCGTAAACCTAACCTAACCCTATCCCTAACGAACCCTAACCAAAACTAAACCTAACCCTAACCCTAAGCCTAACCCTAAACCAACCCTAAACCCTAACCCTAAACCTAAACTCTAACCATAACCAAACACTAACCCTAACACTAACGCTTTCGCTAAGCCTAACAATAACCCTTACACTAACCAAACCCTAACACTAACCCTATGCCTAATACTAACACAACCCTAACGTTAAACCTAACCCTAAGCCAAACGTAACCCTAACCCTAACCATAACCATAACCCAATAATATTAATCCTAGCCCGAACCCTAACCGTAACCCTAACTCTAAACCTAACCCTAACACAACCCTAACCCTACACCTAAACTTAAACCTAACTATAACGCTAGCCCTAACCCTGAACCTGACCTTGATTCTCACCCTAACCCTAACCCTAATTCTCACCCTAACTCTAAGCCAATCCTAACTCTAACCTAACCCTCACCCTCACCCTAACACTAACCCCAAGACTAACTCTAACCCTAACTCTAACCCAAAAATAATCCTAATCCTAGCCCTAACCCTAAACCTAAACCTAACCTAACCCGAACCCTAAACCGACCGCTACACCAAACCTGAGCCCTAACACTAAATATTACAATAAACCTCCAACACTAACCTGACCCTCAAACCCTAAGCCTAACCCTAACCCCAGCACTAACCCTAACCCTAAACCTTACCCCCACCCAAAGCCTAACCCCAACTCTAACCCTAACCTTAAACTAACCCTAACCATAACCGTAACACTAACTCTAAACTTACACCTAATCCAACACTAAATGTAACCGTAACCCTAACTCTAAGCCTAACCCTAATCTAACCCTAACCCAAAAGTTAACCATAACCTTAACATTAACCCTAACCCTAACCCTAACCCAACCTTAGTTCTAAACATAATCCAAACCTAAACCTAACCTAACCCGAAAATTAACCCAACCCTATACCTAACCCTAACCCAAACCCTAACACTAACCCTAACACCTAAACCTAATGCTAACCATAAACTTAACCCTATCCCTAACCCAACCCAACCTTAAATCTATTCCTGCCCTAACCCAAACTCTAACCCTAAACCTAAAGCTAAACCTAAACCTAAACCTAAACCTCAACCTAACCGTAACTCTAACCTAAACCTAAATGTAACCGTAACCCTAACATTAAGCCTCCCCCTAACCAACCATAACCATCACTAAACCTAACCCTAACCCTAAGGCTAACACTAACCCAACCCTAACCCTAACCCTAACCACTAACCTTAACCCTAACACTAACCCTAACCCTGACCCTAACCCTAACCCAACGCTAACCCTAACCCTAACCCTGACCCTAACCCAAAGCCTAACCCTAACCCTAACCCAAACAATAAAACCTAACCCAACCCTAACCCTAATACTAACAATAAACCTAATCCTATCTCTAATCCTAACCCTAGCTCTAAGCCTAACGCTAACCCTGAACCTAACATAACCCTAAACCAACCCTAACCCTAACCCTAAACCTAACCCCTAATCCTAACCCTAACTCGAACCCTAACCCTAAACCTAACACTTACCCTAACCCAACCCTAACACTAACCCAAACCGTAACCCTAACCCTAAGTCTTACCCTAACCCTAAGCCTAATGCTAACCCTAACCCTAACACTAAGCCTAACCAACCCTAACCAAACCTAACCCTAACCCTAACCCTAACCCTAGCACTTACCCTAACCCAAACGCCAACGCCAACCCTAAACCGAAACACAACCGCAAACCCTACCCTAACCCAACCCTAAACCTATCCCTAACCCTAACACTAACCCAACCCTAACCCTATCCCTAACCCTAACCCTACCCTAAACCTAACCCTAAACCTAACCCTAACCTTAAACCCAAACCCAGCCCCAAACCCAACCTGAACCACGACGCAAACAGCAACCCTAACCCAACCCTAACCCTAACCCTAAACCTAACCCAACATGAACCCTAACCCTAATCATAACCATAACCATAACCCTAACGATGAGTACCCTAACCCTAACGCTACCCTTACCCTACCATAGGCCTAAACCTAACCCTAAACCTAACCCTAACCGTAACACAACACTGACACTAAACCTCACTCTAAATGTAACCCTAACTCTAAACCTAAGCCTAAGCCTAAGCCTAAACCTAACCCTAACCAACCGAAACCAACCCTAAATTAACACTAAACTTAAATCTAACCTAAAGCCTAACCCTAACCCTACCCTGAAGCCCAACCCTAACCCTAAACGGAAATCCAACCCTAAACCTAAACCTAACTGTAAACCTAACACTAACCCTAACCCAACCCTAAACCTAACCCTAACGCTAACCCTAACCTACCCATAAACCTAAGGCTAACACTTACCCTAACCAACCCTAACCAAATCTAAACCGTACCTAACCCTAACCCTATCCCTAAACCTTGAAGTAAACCTATCGCCAACCACAACCACAACCCTAACCCCAACCCCAACCCTAACCATAACCCGAACCATAACACTAACACTAATGAAACCCTAACCCTAACACTAACTCTAACCCTACCCCTAAACTTAACCCTAACCCTAACCCTAACCTAACCCAAAACCTAACCCAAACGTAACCCTATCCCTAACCCTAACTCTAACACTAACCAAGCCCGAACCCTAATACTAACCCTAACCCAACCCTAACACAAAACATAACCCTAACCCTAAACCTAACCCTAACCCTAACCCAAACCCAACCATAAACCTAACCATAACCCTAACCATAACCAAATAACACTAACCATAACCCTAACCCAACCCTAACACTAACTCTAAACCTAACACCTAACCCTAACACTAACACCAAACCTAACCCTAACCCTAACCCCAACCCAAAACCCTCACCCTAACTCTAACCCAAAACCTAAACCTAACCCTTATGCTAAGCCTAACCATAACCCTAAACCTAACCCAACCCTATACCTAACCTTAACCCAAACCCTATCAGTAACTCTAACACTAAACCTAATGCTAACCATAAACTTAACCCTATCCCTAACCCAACCAAACCTTAACTCTATTCCTACCCTAACCCAAACTCTAACACTAAACCTAAACCTAAATCTAACCCTCAACCTAACCCTAACCCTAAACTAAACCTAAATGTAACCGTAACCCTAACCTTAAGCCTACCCCTAACCAACCCTAACCATCACTAAACCAAACCCTAAGCCTAAGCCTGACCCTAACCAACCCTAACCCTAACCCTAACCCTAACCCCTAAACCTAAACCTAACACTAACCATAACCCTGACCCTAACCCTAACCCAACGCTAACCCTAATCCTAACCTTGACCCTAACCCAAAGACTAACCCTAACACTAACCCAAACAATAAAACCTAACCCAAACCTAACCCTAACACTAACACTAACCTAATCTTATCTCTAATCCTAGACCTAGCTCTAAGCCTAACGCTAACACTGACCCTAACCCTAACCCTAACCCAACCCTAACCCTAACCCTAACCTTAACCCTGACCCCTAATCCTAACCCTAGGTCGAACCCTAACCCTAACCCTAAAACTTACCCTAAACCAACCCTAACCCTAACACTAGCCCAAACCATAACCCTAACAATAAGCCTTACCCTAACCCTAAGACTAATGCTAAACCTAACCTTAACCAACCCTAACCATCACTAAACCTAACCCGAACCCTAAGGTTAACCCTAACACAACCCTAACATTAACCCTAACATTAACCTCTAACCCAAAACCTAACACTTACCCTAACCCTGACCCTAACCCTAACCCAACGCTAACCCTAACCCTAACCCTGACCCTAAGCCAAAGCCTAACCCTAACCCTAACCCAAACAATAAAACCTAATCCAACCCTAACCCTAACACTAACACTAAACCTAACCCTATCTCTAATCCTAACCCTAGCTCTGAGCCTAACGCTAACCCTGACCCTAACCAAACCCTAACCCTATCCCTAACCCTTATCCCTATTCCTAACCCTAACTCGAACCCTAACCCTAAACCTAACACTTACCCTAACCCAACCCTAACACTAACAAAACCGTAACCCTAACCCTAAGTCTTACCCTAACCCTAAGGCTAATGCTAACCCTAACCCTAACACTAAGCCTAACAAACCCTAACCAAACCTAACCCTAACCCAAACCCTAACCCTAGCAATTACCATAACCCAAACCCCAACACCAACCCCAAACCGAAACACAACCTCAAACCCTACCCTAACACAACCCTAAACCTATCCCTAACACTAACACTAACACAACCCTAACCCTATCCCTAACCCTAACCCTACCCTAACCCTAACCCTAAACCTAAACATAACCCTTTCCTTAAACCCAAACCAAACCCCAACCCCAACCTGAACCACAACCCCAACAGCAACCCTAACCAAACCTAACCCTAACCCTAAACCTAACCCAACACGAACCCTAACCATAACCATAAACCTAATGATAAGTGTACCCTAACCCTAACGCTACCCTTACCCTACCATAGGCCTAAACCTAACCCTAACCCTATCCCTAACCGTAACACAACCCTGACACTAAACCTAACTCTAAAAGTAACCCTAATTCTAAACCTAAGCCTAAGCCTAACCCTAACCCTAACCAACCGAAACCAACGCAAAATTAACCCTAAACTTAAATCTAAACAAAAGCCTAACCCTAACCCTAACCTGAAACCTAACCCTAACTATAACCCTAACACTAACCCTAACCCTAACCCTAACTGTAACCCTAACACTAACCCTAACCCAACCCTAACCCTAACCCTAACACTAACCATACCCTACACATAAACCTAAGCCTAACACTTACCCTAACCAACCCTAACCAAATCTAAACTGTACCCTAACCCTAACCCTATCCCTAAACCTTGCTGTAAACCTATCGCCAACCACAACCACAACCCTAACCCCAACCCCAACCCTAACCATAACCCGAACCATAACACTAACACTAATGAAACCCTAACCCTCACTCTAACACTATCCCTAACCTTAACCCTAACCCTAACCATAACCTAACCCAAAACCTAACCCAAAAGTAATCCTAACCCTAGCCCTAACCCTAACACTAACCCAACCCGAACCCTAATAATAACCCTAACCCAAACCTAACACAAAACATAACCCTAACCCTAACCCTAAACCTAACCCTAACCCTAACCCTAACCCAAACCCAACCATAAACCTAACCATAACCATAACCATAACCCAATAACACTAACCCTAACCCTAACCCTAAACCTAACCCAACCCTAATACTAACACAACCCTAACCCTAAACCTAACCCTAACCCTAACTCTAACACTAGCCCTAACCCTGACTCTGACCCTGTTCCTCAGCCTAACCCTAACCCTAATCCTCACCCTAACTCTAAACCAATCCTAACCCTAACCTAACACTCACCCTCACCCTAACGCTAACCCCAAGACTAACCCTAACCCTAATCCAAAACTAACCTTAACCCTATCCATAAGCATAACTCCTAACCCTAATCCTAAACGTAAACCTAACCCTAACTCTAACCCAACACTAATCCTAAACCTAGCCCGAACCATAAACCTAAACCTAACCTAACCCTAACCCTAAACCAACGCCACACCTAACCTGAGCCCTAACCCTAAATTTTACCCTAACCCTCCAACACTAACCCTAACCCTCAAATCCTAACCCTAGCCGTAACCCAAACCCTAACCCTTACAGCCACTCAAGCCTAACCCCAACTCTAACCCTAACCTTAAACTAACCCTAACCCTAACACTAACTCTAAGCCAACACCTAACCGAACACTAAATGTAACCCTAACCCTAACTCTAAGCCTAACCCTAATCTAATCTTAACCCAAACGCTAAACCTAACCTTAACGCTAACCCTTACCCTAACCCTAACCCTAACACAACCCTAATTCTAAAACTAACACAACCCTAATTCTAAACCTAACCCAACCCTAAACCTAACTCTGACCCGAAACTGAACCCAACCCTATACCTAACCCTAACCCAAACACTAAACCTAACCCTAACACCTAAACCTAATGCTGACCATAAACCTAACTCTAACCTTAACCCAAACCAAACTTAACTCTAATCCAACACTAACCCTAACCCTAAGCCTAACCCGAACCCTAATCTAAACCTAACCGTAACCCTAACCTAACCCTATCCCTAACGAACCCTAACCAAAACTAAACCTAACCCTAACCCTAAGCCTAACCCTAAACCAACCCTAAACCCTAACCCTAAACCTAAACTCTAACCATAACCCAACACTAACCCTAACACTAACGCTTTCGCTAAGCCTAACAATAACCCTTACACTAACCAAACCCTAACACTAACCCTATGCCTAATACTAACACAACCCTAACGTTAAACCTAACCCTAAGCCAAACGTAACCCTAACCCTAACCATAACCATAACCCAATAATATTAATCCTAGCCCGAACCCTAACCGTAACCCTAACTCTAAACCTAAACCTAACACAACCCTAACCCTACACCTAAACCTAACCCTAACTCTAACGCTAGCCCTAACCCTGAACCTGACCTTGATTCTCACCCTAACCCTAACCCTAATTCTCACCCTAACTCTAAGCCAATCCTAACTCTAACCTAACCCTCACCCTCACCCTAACACTAACCCCAAGACTAACTCTAACCCTAACTCTAACCCAAAAATAATCCTAATCCTAGCCCTAACCCTAAACCTAAACCTAACCTAAACCGAACCATAAACCGACCGCTACACCAAACCTGAGCCCTAACACTAAATATTACAATAAACCTCCAACACTAACCTGACCCTCAAACCCTAAGCCTAACCCTAACCCCAGCACTAACCCTAACCCTAAACCTTACCCCCACCCAAAGCCTAACCCCAACTCTAACCCTAACCTTAAACTAACCCTAACCATAACCGTAACACTAACTCTAAACTTACACCTAATCCAACACTAAATGTAACCGTAACCCTAACTCTAAGCCTAACCCTAATCTAACCCTAACCCAAACGTTAACCCTAACCTTAACATTAACCCTAACCCTAACCCTAACCCAACCTTAGTTCTAAACATAATCCAAACCTAAACCTAACCTAACCCGAAAATTAACCCAACCCTATACCTAACCCTAACCCAAACCCTAACACTAACCCTAACACCTAAACCTAATGCTAACCATAATCTTAACCCTATCCCTAACCCAACCCAACATTAAATCTATTCCTGCCCTAACCCAAACTCTAACCCTAAACCTAAAGCTAAACCTAAACCTAAACCTAAACCTCAACCTAACCGTAACCCTAACCTAAACCTAAATGTAACCGTAACCCTAACATTAAGCCTCCCCCTAACCAACCATAACCATCACTAAACCTAACCCTAACCCTAAGGCTAACACTAACCCAACCCTAACCCTAACCCTAACCACTAACCTTAACCCTAACACTAACCCTAACCCTGACCCTAACCCTAACCCAACGCTAACCCTATCCCTAACCCTGACCCTAACCCAAAGCCTAACCCTAACCCTAACCCAAACAATAAAACCTAACCCAACCCTAACCCTAATACTAACAATAAACCTAATCCTATCTCTAATCCTAACCCTAGCTCTAAGCCTAATGCTAACCCTGAACCTAACATAACCCTAAACCAACCCTAACCCTAACCCTAAACCTAACCCCTAATCCTAACCCTAACTCGAACCCTAACCCTAAACCTAACACTTACCCTAACCCAACCCTAACACTAACCCAAACCGTAACCCTAACCCTAAGTCTTACCCTAACCCTAAGCCTAATGCTAACCCTAACCCTAACACTAAGCCTAACCAACCCTAACCAAACCTAACCCTAACCCTAACCCTAACCCTAGCACTTACCCTAACCCAAACGCCAACGCCAACCCTAAACCGAAACACAACCGCAAACCCTACCCTAACCCAACCCTAAACCTATCCCTAACCCTAACACTAACCCAACCCTAACCCTATCCCTAACCCTAACCCTACCCTAAACCTAACCCTAAACCTAACCCTAACCTTAAACCCAAACCCAGCCCCAAACCCAACCTGAACCACGACGCAAACAGCAACCCTAACCCAACCCTAACCCTAACCCTAAACCTAACCCAACATGAACCCTAACCCTAATCATAACCATAACCATAACCCTAACGATGAGTACCCTAACCCTAACGCTACCCTTACCCTACCATAGGCCTAAACCTAACCCTAAACCTAACCCTAACCGTAACACAACACTGACACTAAACCTCACTCTAAATGTAACCCTAACTCTAAACCTAAGCCTAAGCCTAAGCCTAAACCTAACCCTAACCAACCGAAACCAACCCTAAATTAACCCTAAACTTAAATCTAACCTAAAGCCTAACCCTAACCCTACCCTGAAGCCCAACCCTAACCCTAAACGGAAATCCAACCCTAAACCTAAACCTAACTGTAAACCTAACACTAACCCTAACCCAACCCTAAACCTAACCCTAACGCTAACCCTAACCTACCCATAAACCTAAGGCTAACACTTACCCTAACCAACCCTAACCAAATCTAAACCGTACCTAACCCTAACCCTATCCCTAAACCTGGAAGTAAACCTATCGCCAACCACAACCACAACCCTAACCCCAACCCCAACCCTAACCATAACCCGAACCATAACACTAACACTAATGAAACCCTAACCCTAACACTAACTCTAACCCTACCCCTAAACTTAACCCTAACCCTAACCCTAACCTAACCCAAAACCTAACCCAAACGTAACCCTATCCCTAACCCTAAACCTAACACTAACCAAGCCCGAAACCTCATACTAACCCTAACCCAAACCTAACCCAAAACATAACCCTAACCCTAACCCTAACCCTAACCCAAACCCAACCATAAACCTAACCATAACCCTAAGCATAACCCAATAACTAACCATAACCCTAACCCAACCCTTACACTAACTCTAAACTTAACACCTAACCCTAACACTAACACCAAACCTAACCCTAACCCTAACCCCAACCCAAAACCCTCACCCTAACTCTAACCCAAAACCTAAACCTAACCCTTATGCTAAGCCTAACCATAACCCTAAACCTAACCCAACCCTATACCTAACCTTAACCCAAACCCTATCAGTAACTCTAACACTAAACCTAATGCTAACCATAAACTTAACCCTATCCCTAACCCAACCAAACCTTAACTCTATTCCTACCCTAACCCAAACTCTAACACTAAACCTAAACCTAAATCTAACCCTCAAACTAACCCTAACCCTAACCTAAACCTAAATGTAACCGTAACCCTAACCTTAAGCCTACCCCTAACCAACCCTATCCATCACTAAACCTAACCCTAAGCCTAAGCCTGACCCTAACCAACCCTAACCCTAACCCTAACCCTAACCCCTAAACCTAAACCTAACACTAACCATAACCCTGACCCTAACCCTAACCCAACGCTAACCCTAATCCTAACCTTGACCCTAACCCAAAGACTAACCCTAACACTAACCCAAACAATAAAACCTAACCCAAACCTAACCCTAACACTAACACTAACCTAATCTTATCTCTAATCCTAGACCTAGCTCTAAGCCTAACGCTAACACTGACCCTAACCCTAACCCTAACCCAACCCTAACCCTAACCCTAACCTTAACCCTGACCCCTAATCCTAACCCTAGGTCGAACCCTAACCCTAACCCTAAAACTTACCCTAAACCAACCCTAACCCTAACACTAACCCAAACCATAACCCTAACAATAAGCCTTACCCTAACCCTAAGACTAATGCTAAACCTAACCTTAACCAACCCTAACCATCACTAAACCTAACCCGAACCCTAAGGTTAACCCTAACACAACCCTAACATTAACCCTAACATTAACCTCTAACCCAAAACCTAACACTTACCCTAACCCTGACCCTAACCCTAACCCAACGCTAACCCTAACCCTAACCCTGACACTAAGCCAAAGCCTAACCCTAACCCTAACCCAAACAATAAAACCTAATCCAACCCTAACCCTAACACTAACACTAAACCTAACCCTATCTCTAATCCTAACCCTAGCTCTGAGCCTAACGCTAACCCTGACCCTAACCAAACCCTAACCCTATCCCTAACCCTTATCCCTATTCCTAACCCTAACTCGAACCCTAACCCTAAACCTAACACTTACCCTAACCCAACCCTAACACTAACCCAAACCGTAACCCTAACCCTAAGCCTTACCCTAACCCTAAGGCTAATGCTAACCCTAACCCTAACACTAAGCCTAACAAACCCTAACCAAACCTAACCCTAACCCAAACCCTAACCCTAGCACTTACCCTAACCCAAACCCCAACGCCAACCCCAAACCGAAACACAACTTCAAACCCTACCATAACACAACCCTAAACCTATCCCTAACACTAACACTAACACAACCCTAAACCTATCCCTAACCCTAACCCTACCCTAATCCTAACCCTAAACCTAAACATAACCCTTTCCTTAAACCCAAACCAAACCCCAACCCCAACCTGAACCACAACCCCAACAGCAACCCTAACCAAACCTAACCCTAAACCTAAACCTAACCCAACACGAACCCTAACCATAACCATAAACCTAATGATAAGTGTACCCTTACCCTAACGCTACCCTTACCCTACCATAGGCCTAGACCTAACCCTAACCCTATCTGTAACCGTAACACAACCCTGACACTAAACCTAACTTTAAAAGTAACCCTAATTCTAAACCTAAGCCTAAGCCTATCCCTAACCCTAACCAACCGAAACCAACCCTAAATTAACCCTAAACTTAAATCTAAACAAAAGCCTAACCCTAACCCTAACCTGAAACCTAACCCTAACTATAACCCTAACACTAACCCTAACCCTAACCCTAACTGTAACCCTAACACTAAACCTAACCCAACCCTAAACCTAACCCTAACACTAACCATACACTACACATAAACCTAAGCCTAACACTTACCCTAACCAACCCTAACCAAATCTAAACTGTACCCTAACCCTAACCCTATCCCTAAACCTTGCTGTAAACCTATCGCCAACCACAACCACAACCCTAACCCCAACCCCAACCCTAACCATAACCCGAACCATAACACTAACACTAATGAAACCCTAACCCTCACTCTAACACTATCCCTAACCTTAACCCTAACCTTAACCATAACCTAACCCAAAACCTAACCCAAAAGTAACCCTAACCCTAGCCCTAACCCTAACACTAACCCAACCCGAACCCTAATAATAACCCTAACCCAAACCTAACACAAAACATAACCCTAACCCTAACCCTAAACCTAACCCTAACCCTAACCCTAACCCAAACCCAACCATAAACCTAACCATAACCATAACCATAACCCAATAACACTAACCCTAACACTAACCCTAAACCTAACCCAACCCTAACACTAACACAACCCTAACCCTAAACCTAACCCTAACCCTAACTCTAACACTAGCCCTAACCCTGACTCTGACCCTGTTCCTCAGCCTAACCCTAACCCTAATCCTCACCCTAACTCTAAACCAATCCTAACCCTAACCTAACACTCACCCTCACCCTAACGCTAACCCCAAGACTAACCCTAACCCTAATCCAAAACTAACCTTAACCCTATCCATAAGCATAACTCCTAACCCTAATCCTAAACGTAAACCTAACCCTAACTCTAACCCAACACTAATCCTAAACCTAGCCCGAACCATAAACCTAAACCTAACCTAACCCTAACCCTAAACCAACGCCACACCTAACCTGAGCCCTAACCCTAAATTTTACCCTAACCCTCCAACACTAACCCTAACCCTCAAATCCTAACCCTAGCCGTAACCCAAACCCTAACCCTTACAGCCACTCAAGCCTAACCCCAACTCTAACCCTAACCTTAAACTAACCCTAACCCTAACACTAACTCTAAGCCAACACCTAACCGAACACTAAATGTAACCCTAACCCTAACTCTAAGCCTAACCCTAATCTAATCTTAACCCAAACGCTAAACCTAACCTTAACGCTAACCCTAACCCTAACCCTAACCCTAACACAACCCTAATTCTAAAACTAACACAACCCTAATTCTAAACCTAACCCAACCCTAACCCTAACTCTGACGCGAAACTGAACCCAACCCTATACCTAACCCTAACCCAAACACTAAACCTAACCCTAACACCTAAACCTAATGCTGACCATAAACCTAACTCTAACCTTAACCCAAACCAAACTTAACTCTAATCCAACACTAACCCTAACCCTAAGCCTAACCCGAACCCTAATCTAAACCTAACCGTAACCCTAACCTAACCCTATCCCTAACGAACCCTAACCAAAACTAAACCTAACCCTAACCCTAAGCCTAACCCTAAACCAACCCTAAACCCTAACCCTAAACCTAAACTCTAACCATAACCCAACACTAACCCTAACACTAACGCTTTCGCTAAGCTTAACAATAATCCTTACACTAACCAAACCCTAACTCTAACCCTATGCCTAATACTAACACAACCCTAACGTTAAACCTAACCCTAAGCCAAACGTAACCCTAACCCTAACCATAAACATAACCCAATAATATTAATCCTAGCCCGAACCCTAACCGTAACCCTAACTCTAAACCTAACCCTAACACAACCCTAACCCTACACCTAAACCTAACCCTAACTCTAACGCTAGCCCTAACCCTGAACCTGACCTTGATTCTCACCCTAACCCTAACCCTAATTCTCACCCTAACTCTAAGCCAATCCTAACTCTAACCTAACCCTCACCCTCACCCTAACACTAACCCCAAGACTAACTCTAACCCTAACTCTAACCCAAAAATAATCCTAATCCTAGCCCTAACCCTAAACCTAAACTAACCTAACCCGAACCCTAAACCGACCGCTACACCAAACCTGAGCCCTAACACTAAATATTACAATAAACCTCCAACACTAACCTGACCCTCAAACCCTAAGCCTAACCCTAACCCCAGCACTAACCCTAACCCTAAACCTTACCCCCACCCAAAGCCTAACCCCAACTCTAACCCTAACCTTAAACTAACCCTAACCATAACCGTAACACTAACTCTAAACTTACACCTAATCCAACACTAAATGTAACCGTAACCCTAACTCTAAGCCTAACCCTAATCTAACCCTAACCCAAACGTTAACACTAACCTTAACATTAACCCTAACCCTAACCCTAACCCAACCTTAGTTCTAAACATAATCCAAACCTAAACCTAACCTAACCCGAAAATTAACCCAACCCTATACCTAACCCTAACCCAAACCCTAACACTAACCCTAACACCTAAACCTAATGCTAACCATAATCTTAACCCTATCCCTAACCCAACCCAACCTTAAATCTATTCCTGCCCTAACCCAAACTCTAACCCTAAACCTAAAGCTAAACCTAAACCTAAACCTAAACCTAAACCTCAACCTAACCGTAACCCTAACCTAAAGCTAAATGTAACCGTAACCCTAACATTAAGCCTCCCCCTAACCAACCATAACCATCACTAAACCTAACCCTAACCCTAAGGCTAACACTAACCCAACCCTAACCCTAACCCTAACCACTAACCTTAACCCTAACACTAACACTAACCCTGACCCTAACCCTAACCCAACGCTAAACCTAACCCTAACCCTGACCCTAACCCAAAGCCTAACCCTAACCCTAACCCTAACCCTATATAACCCTAATAAAACCTAACCCAACCCTAACCCTAATACTAACAATAAACCTAATCCTATCTCTAATCCTAACCCTAGCTCTAAGCCTAACGCTAACCCTGAACCTAACATAACCCTAAACCAACCCTAACCCTAACCCTAAACCTAACCCCTAATCCTAACCCTAACTCGAACCCTAACCCTAAACCTAACACTTACCCTAACCCAACCCTAACACTAACCCAAACCGTAACCCTAACCCTAAGTCTTACCCTAACCCTAAGCCTAATGCTAACCCTAACCCTAACACTAAGCCTAACCAACCCTAACCAAACCTAACCCTAACCCTAACCCTAACCCTAGCACTTACCCTAACCCAAACGCCAACGCCAACCCTAAACCGAAACACAACCGCAAACCCTACCCTAACCCAACCCTAAACCTATCCCTAACCCTAACACTAACCCAACCCTAACCCTATCCCTAACCCTAACCCTACCCTAAACCTAACCCTAAACCTAACCCTAACCTTAAACCCAAACCCAGCCCCAAACCCAACCTGAACCACGACGCAAACAGCAACCCTAACCCAACCCTAACCCTAACCCTAAACCTAACCCAACATGAACCCTAACCCTAATCATAACCATAACCATAACCCTAACGATGAGTACCCTAACCCTAACGCTACCCTTACCCTACCATAGGCCTAAACCTAACCCTAAACCTAACCCTAACCGTAACACAACACTGACACTAAACCTCACTCTAAATGTAACCCTAACTCTAAACCTAAGCCTAAGCCTAAGCCTAAACCTAACCCTAACCAACCGAAACCAACCCTAAATTAACACTAAACTTAAATCTAACCTAAAGCCTAACCCTAACCCTACCCTGAAGCCCAACCCTAACCCTAAACGGAAATCCAACCCTAAACCTAAACCTAACTGTAAACCTAACACTAACCCTAACCCAACCCTAAACCTAACCCTAACGCTAACCCTAACCTACCCATAAACCTAAGGCTAACACTTACCCTAACCAACCCTAACCAAATCTAAACCGTACCTAACCCTAACCCTATCCTTAAACCTTGAAGTAAACCTATCGCCAACCACAACCACAACCCTAACCCCAACCCCAACCCTAACCATAACCCGAACCATAACACTAACACTAATGAAACCCTAACCCTAACACTAACTCTAACCCTACCCCTAAACTTAACCCTAACCCTAACCCTAACGTAACCCAAAACCTAACCCGAACGTAACCCTATCCCTAACCCTAACCCTAACACTAACCAAGCCCGAACCCTAATACTAACCCTAACCCAACCCTAACCCAAAACATAACCCTAACCCTAACCCTAACCCTAACCCAAACCCAACCATAAACCTAACCATAACCCTAACCATAACCCAATAACACTAACCATAACCCTAACCCAACCCTAACACTAACTCTAAACCTAACACCTAACCCTAACACTAACACCAAACCTAACCCTAACCCTAACCCCAACCCAAAACCCTCACCCTAACTCTAACCCAAAACCTAAACCTAACCCTTATGCTAAGCCTAACCATAATCCTAAACCTAACCCAACCCTATACCTAACCTTAACCCAAACCCTATCAGTAACTCTAACACTAAACCTAATGCTAACCATAAACTTAACCCTATCCCTAACCCAACCAAACCTTAACTCTATTCCTACCCTAACCCAAACTCTAACACTAAACCTAAACCTAAATTTAACCCTCAACCTAACCCTAACCCTAACCTAAACCTAAATGTAACCGTAACCCTAACCTTAAGCCTACCCCTAACCAACCCTATCCATCACTAAACCTAACCCTAAGCCTAAGCCTGACCCTAACCAACCCTAACCCTAACCCTAACCCTAACCCCTAAACCTAAACCTAACACTAACCATAACCCTGACCCTAACCCTAACCCAACGCTAACCCTAATCCTAACCTTGACCCTAACCCAAAGACTAACCCTAACACTAACCCAAACAATAAAACCTAACCCAAACCTAACCCTAACACTAACACTAACCTAATCTTATCTCTAATCTTAGACCTAGCTCTAAGCCTAACGCTAACACTGACCCTAACCCTAACCCTAACCCAACCCTAACCCTAACCCTAACCTTAACCCTGACCCCTAATCCTAACCCTAGGTCGAACCCTAACCCTAACCCTAAAACTTACCCTAAACCAACCCTAACCCTAACACTAACCCAAACCATAACCCTAACAATAAACCTTACCCTAACCCTAAGACTAATGCTAAACCTAACCTTAACCAACCCTAACCATCACTAAACCTAACCCGAACCCTAAGGTTAACCCTAACACAACCCTAACATTAACCCTAACATTAACCTCTAACCCAAAACCTAACACTTACCCTAACCCTGACCCTAACCCTAACCCAACGCTAACCCTAACCCTAACCCTGACCCTAAGCCAAAGCCTAACCCTAACCCAAACAATAAAACCTAATCCAACCCTAACCCTAACCCTAACACTAAACCTAACCCTATCTCTAATCCTAACCCTAGCTCTGAGCCTAACGCTAACCCTGACCCTAACCAAACCCTAACCCTATCCCTAACCCTTATCCCTATTCCTAACCCTAACTCGAACCCTATCCCTAAACCTAACACTTACCCTAACCCAACCCTAACACTAACCCAAACCGTAACCTAACCCTAAGCCTTACCCTAATCCTAAGGCTAATGCTAACCCTAACCCTAACACTAAGCCTAACAAACCCTAACCAAACCTAACCCTAACCCAAACCCTAACCCTAGCACTTACCCTAACCCAAACCCCAACGCCAACCACAAACCGAAACACAACCTCAAACCCTACCCTAACACAACCCTAAACCTATCCCTAACACTAACACTAACACTAACACAACCCTAACCCTATCCCTAACCCTAACCCTACCCTAACCCTAACCCTAAACCTAAACATAACCCTTTCCTTAAACCCAAACCAAAACCCAACCCCAACCTGAACCACAACCCCAACAGCAACCCTAACCAAACCTAACCCTAACCCTAAACCTAACCCAACACGAACCCTAACCATAACCATAAACCTAATGATAAGTGTACCCTAACACTAACGCTACCCTTACCCTACCATAGGCCTAAACCTAACCCTAACCCTATCCCTAACCGTAACACAACCCTGACACTAAACCTAACTTTAAAAATAACCCTAATTCTAAACCTAAGCCTAAGCCTAACCCTAACCCTAACCAACAGAAACCAACCCTAAATTAACCCTAAACTTAAATCTAAACAAAAGCCTAACCCTAACCCTAACCTGAAACCTAACCCTAACTATAACCCTAACACTAACCCTAACCCTAACCCTAACTGTAACCCTAACACTAACCCTAACCCAACCCTAACCCTAACCCTAACACTAAACATACCCTACACATAAACCTAAGCCTAACACTTACCCTAACCAACCCTAAGCAAATCTAAACTGTACCCTAACCCTAACCCTATCCCTAAACCTTGCTGTAAACCTATCGCCAACCACAACCACAACCCTAACCCCAACCCCAACCCTAACCATAACCCGAACCATAACACTAACACTAATGAAACCCTAACCCTCACTCTAACACTATCCCTAACCTTAACCCTAACCCTAACCATAACCTAACCCAAAACCTAACCCAAAAGTAACCCTAACCCTAGCCCTAACCCTAACTCTAACCCAACCCGAACCCTAATAATAACCCTAACCCAAACCTAACACAAAACATAACCCTAACCCTAACCCAAACCCAACCATAAACCTAACCATAACCATAACCATAACCCAATAACACTAACCCAAACCCTAACCCTAAACCTAACCCAACCCTAACACTAACACAACCCTAACCCTAAACCTAACCCTAACCCTAACTCTAACACTAGCCCTAACCCTGACTCTGACCCTGTTCCTCAGCCTAACCCTAACCCTAATCCTCACCCTAACACTAAACCAATCCTAACCCTAACCTAACACTCACCCTCACCCTAACGCTAACCCCAAGACTAACCCTAACCCTAATCCAAAACTAACCTTAACCCTATCCATAAGCATAACTCCTAACCCTAATCCTAAACGTAAACCTAACCCTAACTCTAACCCAACACTAATCCTAAACCTAGCCCGAACCATAAACCTAAACCTAACCTAACCCTAACCCTAAACCAACGCCACACCTAACCTGAGCCCTAACCCTAAATTTTACCCTAACCCTCCAACACTAACCCTAAACCTCAAATCCTAAACCTAGCCGTAACCCAAACCCTAACCCTTACAGCCACTCAAGCCTAACCCCAACTCTAACCCTAACCTTAAACTAACCCTAACCCTAACACTAACTCTAAGCCAACACCTAACCGAACACTAAATGTAACCCTAACCCTAACTCTAAGCCTAACCCTAATCTAATCTTAACCCAAACGCTAAACCTAACCTTAACGCTAACCCTAACCCTAACCCTAACCCTAACACAACCCTAATTCTAAAACTAACACAACCCTAATTCTAAACCTAACCCAACCCTAAACCTAACTCTGACCCGAAACTGAACCCAACCCTATACCTAACCCTAACCCAAACACTAAACCTAACCCTAACACCTAAACATAATGCTGACCATAAACCTAACTCTAACCTTAACCCAAACCAAACTTAACTCTAATCCAACACTAACCCTAACCCTAAGCCTAACCCGAACCCTAATCTAAACCTAACTGTAACCCTAACCTAACCCTATCCCTAACGAACCCTAACCAAAACTAAACCTAACCCTAACCCTAAGCCTAACCCTAAACCAACCCTAAACCCTAACCCTAAACCTAAACTCTAACCATAACCCAACACTAACCCTAACACTAACGCTTTCGCTAAGCTTAACAATAATCCTTACACTAACCAAACCCTAACTCTAACCCTATGCCTAATACTAACACAACCCTAACGTTAAACCTAACCCTAAGCCAAACGTAACCCTAACCCTAACCATAAACATAACCCAATAATATTAATCCTAGCCCGAACCCTAACCGTAACCCTAACTCTAAACCTAACCCTAACACAACCCTAACCCTACACCTAAACCTAACCCTAACTCTAACGCTAGCCCTAACCCTGAACCTGACCTTGATTCTCACCCTAACCCTAACCCTAATTCTCACCCTAACTCTAAGCCAATCCTAACTCTACCCTAACCCTCACCCTCACCCTAACACTAACCCCAAGACTAACTCTAACCCTAACTCTAACCCAAAAATAATCCTAATCCTAGCCCTAACCCTAAACCTAAACTAACCTAACCCGAACCCTAAACCGACCGCTACACCAAACCTGAGCCCTAACACTAAATATTACAATAAACCTCCAACACTAACCTGACCCTCAAACCCTAAGCCTAACCCTAACCCCAGCACTAACCCTAACCCTAAACCTTACCCCCACCCAAAGCCTAACCCCAACTCTAACCCTAACCTTAAACTAACCCTAACCATAACCGTAACACTAACTCTAAACTTACACCTAATCCAACACTAAATGTAACCGTAACCCTAACTCTAAGCCTAACCCTAATCTAACCCTAACCCAAACGTTAACCCTAACCTTAACATTAACCCTAACCCTAACCCTAACCCAACCTTAGTTCTAAACATAATCCAAACCTAAACCTAACCTAACCCGAAAATTAACCCAACCCTATACCTAACCCTAACCCAAACCCTAACACTAACCCTAACACCTAAACCTAATGCTAACCATAAACTTAACCCTATCCCTAACCCAACCCAACCTTAAATCTATTCCTGCCCTAACCCAAACTCTAACCCTAAACCTAAAGCTAAACCTAAACCTAAACCTAAACCTCAACCTAACCGTAACCCTAACCTAAACCTAAATGTAACCGTAACCCTAACATTAAGCCTCCCCCTAACCAACCATAACCATCACTAAACCTAACCCTAACCCTAAGGCTAACACTGACCCAACCCTAACCCTAACCCTAACCACTAACCTTAACCCTAACACTAACACTAACCCTGACCCTAACCCTAACCCAACGCTAACCCTAACCCTAACCCTGACCCTAACCCAAAGCCTAACCCTAACCCTAACCCAAACAATAAAACCTAACCCAACCCTAACCCTAATACTAACAATAAACCTAATCCTATCTCTAATCCTAACCCTAGCTCTAAGCCTAACGCTAACCCTGAACCTAACATAACCCTAAACCAACCCTAACCCTAACCCTAAACCTAACCCCTAATCCTAACCCTAACTCGAACCCTAAACCTAAACCTAACACTTACCCTAACCCAACCCTAACACTAACCCAAACCGTAACCCTAACCCTAAGTCTTACCCTAACCCTAAGCCTAATGCTAACCCTAACCCTAACACTAAGCCTAACCAACCCTAACCAAACCCAAC
The DNA here is from genome assembly GCF_034190915.1 of Cavia porcellus. Taxonomy (NCBI): domain Eukaryota; kingdom Metazoa; phylum Chordata; class Mammalia; order Rodentia; family Caviidae; genus Cavia; species Cavia porcellus. The sequence continues at coordinate 1,733,973 of NW_026947547.1, read as the reverse complement.
CCTAACCCTAACCCTAACCCTAGCACTTACCCTAACCGAAACGCCAACGCCAACCCTAAACCGAAACACAACCGCAAACCCTACCCTAACCCAACCCTAAACCTATCCCAAACCCTAACCCTACACTAAACCTAACCCTAAACCTAACCCTAACCTTAAACCCAAACCCAGCCCCAAACCCATCCTGAACCACGACGCAAACAGCAACCCTAACCCAACCCTAACCCTAACCCTAAACCTAACCCAACATGAACCCTAACCCTAATCATAACCATAATCATAACCCTAACAATGAGTACCCTAACCCTAACGCTACCCTTACCCTACCATAGGCCTAAACCTAACCCTAAACCTAACCCTAACGGTAACACAACACTGACACTAAAACTCACTCTAAATGTAACCCTAACTCTAAACCTAAGCCTAAACCTAACCCTAACCAACCGAAACCAACCCTAAATTAACCCTAAACTTAAATCTAACCTAAAGCCTAACCCTAACCCCACCCTGAAGTCCAACCCTAACCCTAAACGGAAATCCAACCCTAAACCTAAACCTAATTGTAAACCTAACACTAACCCTAACCCAACCCTAAACCTAACCCTAACACTAACCCTAACCTACCCATAAACCTAAGGCTAACACTTACCCTAACCAACCCTAACCAAATCTAAACCGTACCTAACCCTAACCCTATCCCTAAACCTTGAAGTAAACCTATCGCCAACCACAACCACAACCCTAACCCCAACCCCAACCCTAACCATAACCCGAACCATAACACTAACACTAATGAAACCCTAACCCTAACACTAACTCTAACCCTACCCCTAAACTTAACCCTAACCCTAACCCTAACCTAACCCAAAACCTAACCCAAACGTAACCCTATCCCTAACCCTAACCCTAAAACTAACCAAGCCCGAACCCTAATACTAACCCTAACCCAACCCTAACCCAAAACATAACCCTAACCCTAACCCTAACCCTAACCCAAACCCAACCATAAACCTAACCATAACCCTAACCATAACCCAATAACACTAACCATAACCCTAACCCTAAACCTAACCCAACCCTAACACTAACCCTATCCCTAACACTAACATAAACCTAACCATAACCCTAACTCTAACACTAGCCCTAACCCTGACTCTGACCCTGTTCCTCACCCTAACTCTAACCCTAAGCCTACCCTAACTCTTAACCAATCCTAACCCTAACCTAACCCTGACCCTCGCCCTAACGCTAACCCCAAGGCTAACACTAACCCTAATCCAAAACTAACTTTAACCCTATCCATAAGCATATCTCCTAACCCGAATCCTAAACGTAAACCTAACGCTAACCCTAACTCTAACCCAACGCTAATCCTAACCCTAGCCTTAACCCTAAAACTAAACCTAACCTAACCCTAACCCTAAACCAATGCCACATCTAACCTGAGCCCTAACCCTAAATTTTACCCTAACCCTCCAACACTAACCCTAACCCTCAAACACTAACCCTAGCCATAACCCTAACCCTAACCCTTACACCCACTCAAGCCTAACCCCAACTCTAACCCTAACCTTTAACTAACCCTAACCCTAACACTAACTCTAAGCCAACACCTAACCGAAAACTAAACGTAACCCTAACCCTAACTCTAAGCCTAACCCTAATCTAAACCTAACCCTAACGCTAAACCTAACATAAATCTAACCCTAACCCTAACCCTAACCCAACCCTAATTCTAAACCTAACCCAACCCTAAACCTAACTCTAACCCGAAACCGAACCCAACCCTATACCTAACCCTAACCCAAAAACTAACCCTAACCCTAACACCTAAACCTAATTCTGACCATAAACCTATCTCTAACGTTAACTCAAACCAACCTTAACTCTAATCGCAACCCTAACAATAAACCTAAGCCTAAACCAAACCCTAATCTAAACCTAACCGTAACCCTAACCCTAACTCTATCCCTAACGAACCCTAACCAAAACTAAACCTAACCCTAACCCTCAGCCTAACCCTAAACCAACCCTAAACCCTAACCCTAAACCTAAACTCTAACCATAACCCAACACTAATCCTAACCCTAACCCTAAACGTTACACTAAGCCTAAACTCTAACCCTAAACTCTAAGCCTAAACTCTAACCGTAAACACTAACCCTAAACCTAAACTCTAACCATAACCCAACACTAATCCTAACCCTAACCCTAAACGTTACGCTAAGCCTAACCATAACCCTAACCCTAACCAAACCCTAACACTAACCCTATCCCTAATACTAACACAACCCTAACCCTAAACCTAACCCTAAGCCAAACGTAACCCTAACCCTAACCATAACCATAACCCAATAATATTAATCCTAGCCCGAACACTAACCCTAACACTAACTCTAAACCTAACCCTAACACAACCCTAAACCTAAACTTAAACCTAACCCTAACTCTAACGCTAGCCCTAACCCTGAACCTGACCCTGATTTTCATCCTAACCCTAACCTTAATTCTCACCCTAACTCTAACCCAATCCTAACTCTAATCTAACCCTCACACTCACGCTAACACTAACCCCAAGGCTAACCCTAACCCTAATTCACACCCAACACTAAACCTAATCCTAGCCCTAACTCTAAACCTAAACATAACCTAACCCTAACCCTAAACCGAACGCTACACCTAACCTGAGGCCTAACCCTAAATTTTACCCTAAACCTCCAACACTAACACTAACCCTCAAACCCTAAGCCTAACCCTAACCCTAGCCCTAACTCTAACCCTAACCCTTACCCCCACCCAAAGCCTAACCCCAACTCTAACCCTAACCTTAAACTAACCCTAACCATAACGTTAACACTAAGTCTAAACTTACACCTAATCCAACACTAAACGTAACCCTAACCCTAACTCTAGGCATAACCCTAATCTAATCCTAACCCAAACGTTAACAATAACATTAACGCTAACCCTAACCCTAACCCAACCTTAATTCTAAACCTAACCCAACCCTAAACCTAACCGTAACCCGAAATCGAACCCAACCCTATAACTAACCCTAACCCAAACACTAACCCTAACCCTAACACCTAAACCTAACGATGACCATAAACCTAACCCTAACCCTAACCCAAACCAAACTTAACTCTAATCCCAACCATAACCCTAACCCTAAGCCTAACCTGAACCCTAATCTAAACCTAACTGGAACACTAACCCTAACCCTTTCCCTAACGAACCCTAACCAACACTAAACCTAACGCTAACCCTAAGCCTAACAATAACCCAAGCCTAACTCTAACTCTAAACCTAACACCTAACCCTAACCCTAACACTAACCGTAATCCCAACCCTAAACCCTCACCCTAACTCTAACCCTAAACCTAAAACTTATCCTTATGCTAAGCCTAACACTAACCCTAAACCTAACCCAAACTTATACCTAACCCTAACACAAACCCTAACACTAACCCTAAGACCTAAACCTAATGCTAACCGTAAACTTAACCCTATCCCTAACCCAACCCAACCTTAACTCTATTCCTGCCCTAACCCAAACTCTAACACTCAACCTAAACCTAAACCTCAACCTCAACCTAACCCAACCCTAACCCTAACCCTAACACTAAACCTAATCCTATCTCTGATCCTAACCCTAGATCTAAGCCTAATGCTAACCCTGACCCTAACCCTAACCCTAACCTGAAACCCAACGCTAACCCTAAACGCAAATCTAACCCTGACCCTAAACCTAACCCTAACCCAACCCTAACCCTAACCCTAACCCTAACCCTAACCCAACCCTAACCCTAAACCTAACCCCTCATCCTAACCCTAACTCGAACCATAACCCTAAACCTAACACTTACCCTAAACCAACCCTAACCCTAACACTAACCCAAACCATAACCCTAACCCTAAGCCTTACCCTAACCCTAAGCCTAATGCTAACCCTAACACTAACCAACCCTAACCATCACTAAACCTTACCCTAACCCTAATGTTAACCCTAACCCAACCCTAACCCTAAACCTAACATAACCCCTAACCCTAACCCTAACACTAACCCTAAACCTGACCCTAACCCTAACCCAACGCTAACCCTAAACCTAACCCTGAACCTAACCAAAAGCCTAACCCTAAACCTAAACCAAACAATTCAACCTAAACCATCCTAACCTTAACACTAACACTAATCCTATCTCTAATCCTAACCCTAGCTCTAAGCCTAACGCTAACGCTGACCCTAACCATAACCCTAAACCAACCCTAACCCTAACCCTAACCCTAAACCTAACCCATAATCCTAACCCTAACTCAAACCCTAACCCTAACCCTAAAACTTACCCTAACACAACCCTAACCCTAAAACTAACCCAAACCGTAACCCTAACTCTAAGCCTTACCCTAACCCTAAGCCTAATGCTAACCCTAACCCTAACAAACAGTAACCATCACTAAACCTAACCCTAACCCTAAGGTTAACCCTAACCCAACCCTAACACTAACCCTAACCCTAAACCCTAACCCTAACTCTAACACAAACCCTAACACAGAACCTAACCCTAACCCAATGCTAATCCTAACCCGAACCGTGACCCTAACCCAAAGCGTAACCCTAAACCTAAGCCAAACAATAAAACCTAACCCAACCCTAACCCTAACACTACACTAAACCTAATCCTATCAATAATCCTAACCCTAGGTCTAAGCCTAACGCTAACCCTGACCCTAACATAACCCTAACCCAACCATAACCCTAACCCTAACCCTAACCCCTAATCCTAACCCTAACTCGAAACCTAACCCTAACCCTAACACTTACCCTAACCCAACCCTAACCCTAACAGTAACCCAAAACATAACCCTAACCCTAAGCCTTACACTAACCCTAAACCAAATGCTAACCCTAACCCTAACACTAAGCCTAACCAACCCTAACAAAAGTAACCCTAACCCTAACCCTAACCTTAGCACTTACCCTAACACAAACCCCAACGCCAACCCCAAACTGAAACACAACCGCAAACCCTACCCTAACCCAACCCTATACCTATCCCTAACCCTAACACTAACCCAACCCTAACCCTATTCCTAACCCTAACCCTACCCTAAACCTAACCCTAAACCTAACCCTAACCTTAAACCCACACCCAAACCCAACCCCAACCTGAACCACAACCCAAACAGCAACCCTAACCCAACCCTAACCCTAACCCTAAACCTAAACCAACACGAACCCTAACCCTAACCATAACCATAACCCTAACGATAAGAGTACCCTAACCCTAACGCTACCCTTACCCTACCATAGGCCTAAACCTAACCCTAACCCTATCCCTAACCATAACACAACCCTGACACTAAACCTAACTCTAAATGTAACCCTAATTCTAAACCTAAGCCTAAGCCTAACCCTAACCCTAACCAACCGAAACCAACCCTAAATTAACCCTAAACTTAAATCTAACCAAAAGCCTAACCCCAACCCTAACCTGCAACCCAACCCTAACCCTAAATGTAAATCTAACCCTAAACCTAACCCTAACTGTAACCCTAACACTAAGCCTAACCCAACCCTAACCCTAACCCTAACACTAACCCTACCCTACACATAAACCTAAGCCTCACACTTACCCTAACCAACCCTAACAAAATCTAAACCATACCCTAACCCTAACCCTATTCCTAAACCTTGCCATAAACCTATCGCCAACCACAACCATAACCCTAACCCGAAACCCAAACCTAACCATCACCCGAACCATAACACTAACACTAATGAAACCCTAAAACTAACACTAACTATAACCCTACCCCTAACCTTAACCCTAACACTAACCATAATCTAACCCAAAACCTAACCCAAACGTAACCCTAACCCTAGCCCTAACCCTAACACTAACCCAACCCGAACCATAATACTAACCCTAACCCAACCTTAACACTAAATATAACCCTAACACTAACCCTAACCCTAACCCTAACCGAAACCCAACCATAAACCTAACCATAACCCTAACCATAACCCAATAACACTAACCCTAACCCTAACCCTAACCCTAACACAACCCTAACACTAACCCTTCCCTAGCACTAACACAATCCTAACCCTAAACCTAACCCTAACCCTAACTCTAACACTAGCCCTAACCCTGACTCTGACCCTGTTCCTTACACTGACCCTAACCCTAATCCTCACCCTAACTCTAAACGAATCCTAACCCTAACCTAACACTCACCCTCACCCTAACGCTAACCCCAACGCTAACCCTAACCCTAATCTAAAACTAACCTTAACCCTATCCATAAGCATAACCCCTAACCCTAATCCTAACCGTAAACCTAACCCTAACTCTAACTGTAACCCAACACTAATCTTAACCCTAGCCCTAACCCTTAAACTAAACTTAAACTAACCCTAACCCTAAACCAATGCCACACCTAACCTGAGCCCTAACCCTAAATTTTACCCTAACCCTCCAACACTAACCCTAACACTCAAACCCTAACCCTGGCCCTAACCCTAACCCTAACCCTTACACCCAATCAAGCCTAACCCCAACTCTAACCCTAACCTTAAACTAACCCTAACCCTAACACTAACTCTAAGCCAAAACCTAACCGAACACTAAACGTAACCCTAACCCTAACTCTAAGCCTAACCCTAATCTAACCCTAACCCAAACGCTAAACCTAACCTTAACGCTAACCCTAACCCTAACCCTAAGCCAACCTTAATTCTAAACCTAACCCAATCCTAAACCTAACCCTAACCCGAAACCGAACCCAACCCTATACCTAACCCTAACCCAAACACTAACCCTAACACCTAAACCTAATGATGACCATAAACCTAACCCTAACCCTAACCCAAACCAACCTTAACTCTAATCCCAACCATAAACCTAACCCTAAGCCTAACCTGAACCCTAATCTAAACCTAACTGTAACCCTAACCATAACCCTATCCCTAACGAACCCTAACCAACACTAAACCTAAGCCTAATGCTAAGGTTAACCCTAACACAACCCTAACTCTCACTCTAAACCTAACACCTAACCCTAACCCTAACACTAACCCTAACCCTAAACCCAACCCTAAAACCTCACACTAACTCTAACCCTAAACCTAAATCTAAAACTTATGCTAAGCCTAACCCTAACACTAAACCTAACCCAAACATATACTTATCCCTAACTCAAACCCTAACGCTAACCCTAACACCTAAACCTAATGCTAACCATAACTTAACCTTATCTCTAACCCAACGCAACCTTAACTCTATTCCTGCCCTAACCCATACTCTAACCATAAACCTAAACCTAAACCTCAACCTAACCCTAACAATAACCCTAACCTAAACCTAAATGTAACCATAACCCTAACCTTAAGCCTACCCCTAACCAACCCTAACCATCACTAAACCTTACCCTAACCCTTAGGCTAACCCTAACCCAACCCTAACCCTAAGTATAACCCTAACCCCTAACCCTAACCCTAACACTAAACCTAAACCTAACCCAACCCTAACCCAACGCTAACCCTAACCCTAACCCTAACCCTAAACCTAAACCTAACCCAACCCTAACCCTAACCCTAACCCTAACCCTAAACCTAACCCCTAAACCTAACCCTAACTCGAACCATAACCCTAACCCTAACACTTACCCTAACCCCACCCTAACCCTAACACTAACGCAAACCATAACCCTAACCCTAAGTCTTACCCTAACCCTAAGCCTAATGCTAACCCTACCCCTAACACTAAGCCTAACCAACCCTAACCAAACCTAACCCTAACCCTAACCCTAGCACTTACCCTAACCCAAACCACAACGCCAACCCCAAACCGAAACACAACCGCAAACCCTACCCTAACCCAAACATAAACCTATCCCTAACCCTAACCCTACCCTAAACCTAACCCTAAACCTTACCCTAACCTTAAACCCAAACCCAACCCCAACCCCAACCTGAACCACAACCCCAACAGCAACCCTAACCCAACCCTAACACTAACCCTAAACCTAACCCAACACGAACTCTAACCCTAACCATAACCATAACCCTAACGATAAGAGTACCCTAACCCTAACGCTACCCTGACCCTACCATAGGCTTAACCTAACCCTAACCGTAACACAACCCTGACACTAAACTTAACTCTAAATGTAACACTAACTCTAAACCTAAACCTAAGCCTAAGCCTAACCCTAACCCTAACCAACCGAAACCAACATTAAATTAACCCTAAACTTAAATCTAACCAAAAGCCTAAAACTAACCCTAACCTGAAACCCAACCCTAACCCTAAACGTAAATCTAACCCTAAACCTAACCCTAAATGTAACCCTAACACTAACCCTAACCCAACCCTAACCCTAACACTAACACTAACCCTACCCTACCCATAAACCTAAGCCTAATACTTACCCTAACCAACCATAACGAAATCTAAACCCTACACTATCCCTAACCCTATCCCTAAACCTTGCCGTAAACCTATCGCCAACCACAAGCACAACCCTAACCCCAACCCCAAGCCTAACCAGAACCCGAACCATAACACTAACACTAATGAAACCCTAAACCTAACACTAACTCTAACCCTACCCCTATCCTTAGCCCTAACCCTAAGCCTAACCTAACCCAAATCCTAACCCAAACGTATCCCTAACCCTAATCCAACCCTAACACTAACCCTATCCCTAACACTAACACAACCCTAACGTTAAACCTAACCCTAACCCTAACTCTAACACTAGCCCTAAAACTGATTCTGAACCTGATCCTCACTCTAACCCTAACACTAAACCTAACCCCTAATTCTAACCCTAACTCGAACCCTAACCCTAACCCTAACCCTAAGAGTAACCCCTAAACCTAACCCTAACCGTAAACGTAACCAACCCTAACCATCACTAAACCTTACCTTAACCCTAAGGTTAATCCTAACCGAACCCTAACCCTAACCCTAACCCTAAGCCCTAACCTTAACCCTAACACTAACCCTAAACCTGACCCTAACCCTAACCCAATGCTAACCCTAACCCCAACCCTGAACCTAACCCAAAGCCTAACCCTAACACTAACCCAAACAATAAAACCTAACCCAACCCTAACCCTAACACAAACACTAAACCTAATCCTATTTCTAATCCTAACCATAGCTATAAACCTAATGCTAACCCTGTCCCTAACCCTAACCCTAACCCAAACCTAACCGTAACCCTAACCCTAACCCTAACTCGAACCCTCACCCTAACCCTAACCCTAACACTTACTTTAACCCAACCCTAACCCTAACACTACCCCAAACCTTAACACTAACCCTAAGGCTTACACTAACTTTAAGCCTAATGCTAACGCTAACCCCAACCAACCATAACCATCACTAAACCTACCCTAACCCTAAGGTTAACCCTAACCCAACCCTAACCCTAACCCTAACCCTAAACCTAACCTAACCCCTAACCCTAACACTAACACTAACCATAACCCAGACCCTAAACCTAACCCTAACCCTAACCCTAACCCCTAATCCTAACCCTAACTCGAACCCTAACCCTAAACCTAACACTAACCCTAACCCGAACCCAACGCTAACCGTAATCCTAACCCTGACCCTAACCCAAAGCCTAACCCTAACCCTAACCCAAACAATAAAACCTAACCCAACCCGAACCCTAACACTAACAATAAAGCTAATCTAATCTCTAATACTAACCCTAGCTCTAAGCCTAACGATAACCCTGACGCTAACCATAACCAGATCCCAACACTAACCCTAAGCCTAACACTAACCCCTAATCCTAACCCTAACTCGAACCCTAACCCTAACCCTAACACTTACCCGAACCCAACCCTAACCCTAACACTAACACAAAACATAATCCTAACACTAATCCTTACATAACCATAAACCTAATGCTAACCCTAACCCTAACACTAAGCCTAACCAACCCTAACTAAACCTAACCCTAACCCTAACCCTAACCCTAGCACTTACCCTAACCCTAACGCCAATGCCAACCCTAAACAGAAACACAACCGCAAACCCTACCCTAACCAAACCCTAAACCTATCCCTAACCCTAACACTAACCCAAACCTAAACCTATCCCTAACCCTAACCCTACCCTAAACCTAACCCTAAGCCTAACCCTAACCTTAAACCCAAACCAAAACCCAACTCCAACCTGAACCACAACCCCAACAGCAACCCTAACCCAACCCTAACCCTAACCCTAAACCTAACCCAACACGAACTCTAACCCTAACCATAACTATAACCCTAACGATAAGAGTACCCTAACCCTAACGCTACCCATACCCTACCATAGGCCTAAACCTAACCCTAACCCTAACCCTAAACATAACACAACCCTGACACTAAACCTAACTCTAAATGTGACCCTAACTCTAAACCTAAGCCTAAGCCTAAGCCTAACCCTAACCCTAACCAACCGAAACCAACCCTAAATTAAACCTAAACTTAAATATAAACAAAAGCCTAACCCTAACCCTAACCTGAAACCCAACCCTAAACCTAAACGTAAATCTAACCCTAACCCTAACCCTATCTTCTACCCTAACACTAAACCTAACGCAACCCTAACCCTAGCCCTAACACTAACCCTACCCTACCCATAAACCTAAGCCTAACAATTACCTTAACCAACCCTAACCAAATCTAAACCGTACCCTAAACCTAACCCTATTCCTAAACCTTGGCGTAAACCTATCGCCAACCAAAACCACAACCCTAATCCCAACCCCAACCCTAACCATAACCCGAACCATAACACTAACACTAATGAAACCCTAACCCTAACACTAACTCTAACACTACCCCTAACCTTAACCCTAACCCTAACCATAATCTAACCCAAAACCTAACCCAAACGTAACCCTAAACCTAACCCAACCCTAACACTAACCCTATCCCTAACACTAACACAACCCTAACAATAAACCTAACCCTAATCCTGATTCTAACACTAGCCCTAACACTGACTCTGAACCTGATACTCACCCTAACCCTAACCCTAACTCTAACAGATAATCCTAACCCTAACTCGAACCCTAACCCTAACCCTAACACTTACCCTAAACCAACCCTAACCCTAACACCAACACAAACCGTAACCCTAACCCTAAGCCTTACCCTAACCCTAAGCCTAATGCTAACCCTAAACCTATCCAACCCTAACCATCACTAAACCTTACCCTAACCCTAAGGTTAACCCAAACCCAAACCTAAATTAACGCTAACCCTAACCCCTAACCCTAACCCTGACCCTAACCCTAACCCTGAACCTAACCCTAACCCAACACTAACCCTAACCCTAACCCTGACCCTAACTCAAAGCCTAACCCTAACCCTAACCCAAACAATAAAACCTAACCCAACCCTAACCCTAACACTAACACTAAACCTAAACCTATCTCTAATCCTAAACCTAGCTCTAAGCCTAACACTAACCCTGACCCTAACCCTAACGCTAACCCAACGCTAACCCTAACTCTAACCCTAACCCTAACCCCTAATCCTAATCCTAACTCGAACCATAACCCTAAATCTAACCCTAACACTTACCCTAACCCCACCCTAACCATAACACTAACCCAAACCGTAACCCTAAACCTAAGCCTTACCCTAACCCTAAGCCTAATGCTAACCCTAACCCAAACCAACCCTAACCAACACTAAACCTAACCCTAACCCTGAGGTTAACACTAACCCAACCCTAACCCTAACCCTAACCCTAACACCTAACCCTAACCCTAACACTAACCTTAACCCTGACCCTAATCCTAACACTAACCCTAACCCCTTATCCTAACCCTAACTCGGAACACTAACCCTAACCCTAACACTATCCCTAACCCTTACCCTAACCCTAACGCTAACCCTAAACCCTTATCCTAACCCTAACTCGAACCCTAACCCTAACCCTAACCCCTAATCCTAACACTAACTCGAACCCTAACCCTAACCCTAACACTTACCCTAACCCAACCTTAACCCTGACACTAACCCAAACCATAATCCTAAACCTAAGCCTTAGCCTAACCCTAAGCCTAATTCTAACCCTAACCCTAACACTAAGCCTAACCAACCCTAACCAAACCTAACCCTAACCCTAACCCTAACCCTAACCCTAGCACCTACGCTAACCCAAATGCCAACGCCAACTACAAACCGAAACACAACCGCAAACAATACCCTAACCCAACCCTAAACCTATCCCTAACCTAACACTAATCCCAACAATAAACCTAACCCTAAGCATAATCTGATCTCTAATCTAAACCTAACTGTAACCCTAACCATAACCCTATCCCTAACGAACCCTAACCAACACTAAACCTAACCCTAACGCTAAGGCTAACCCTAACCCAACCCTAACCCTCACTCTAAACCTAACACCTAACCCTAACCCTAACACTAACCCTAACCCTAAACCCAACCCTAAAACCTCACACTAACTCTAACCCTAAACCTAAACATAAAACTTATGCTAAGCCTAACCCTAACACTAAACCTAACACAAACCTATACTTATCCCTAACTCAAACCCTAATGCTAACCCTAACACCTAAACCTAATGCTAACCATAACTTAACCCTATCCCAAACCCAACGCAACCTTAACTCTATTACTGCCCTAACCCATACTCTAACCCTAAACCTAAATCTAAACCTTTACCTAACCCTAACAATAACCTTAACCTAAACCTAAATGTAACCGTAACCCTAACTTTAAGCCTACCCCTAACCAACCCTAACCATCACTAAACCTAACCCTAACCCTTAGGCTAACCCTAACCCAACCCTAACCCTAACCATAACCCTAACCCCTAACCATAACCCTAACACTAAACCTAACCCTGACCCTAACACTAACCCAACGCTAACCCTAACCCTAACCCTGACCCTAACCCAAAGCCTAACCCTAACCCTAACCCAAAAAATAAAACCTAACCCAAGCCTAATGCTAACACTAACACTAAACCTAATCCTATCTCTAATCCTAACCCTAGCTCTAAGCCTAAAGCTCAACCTGACCCTAACTTAACCCTAACCCACCCCTAACCCTAACCCTAACCCTAACCATAAACCTAACCCCTAATACTAACCATAACTCGAACCCTAAACCTAACCCTAACACTTACCCTAACCGCAACCTAACGCTAACACTGACACAAACCGTAACCTAACCCTAAGACTTACCCTAACCCTAAGCCTAATGATAACCCTAACCCTAACACTAAGCTTAACCAACCCTAACCAAACCTAACAATAACCCTAACCCTAGCACTTACCCTAACCAAAACCACAACGCCAACCCCAAACCGAAACACAACCGCAAACCCTACCCTAACCCAACCTTAAACCTATCCCTAACACTAACCCTATCCTTAACCTAACCCTAAGCCTAACCTTAACTTTAAACCCAAACCCAACCCCAACCCCAACCTGAACCACAACCCCAACAGCAACCCTAACCCAACCCTAACCCTAACCCTAAACCTAGCCCAACACGAACCCGAACCCTAACCATAACAATTACCCTAACGATAAGAGTACCCTAACCCTAACGCTACCCTTACCCTACCATAGGCCTAAACCTAACCCTAACCCTAACCCTAAACGTAACACAACCCTAACACTAAACCTAACTGTAAATGTAACCCTAACTCTAAACCTAAGCCTAAGCTTAAGCCTAACCCTCACCCTAACTAACCTAAACCAACCCTAAATTAAACCTAAACTTAAATCTAAACAAAAGCCTAACCCTAACCCTAACCTGAAACCCAACCCTAAACCTAAACGTAAATCTAACCCTAAACCTAACCCTAACTGTAACCCTAACACTAACCCTAACCCAACCCTAACCCTCACCCTAACACTAACCCTACCCTACCCATAAACCTAAGCCTAACACTTACCCTAACCAACCCTAACCAAATCTAAACCATACCCTAACCCTAACCCTATCCCTAAACCTTGCCATAAACCTATCGCCAACCACAACCACAACCCTAACCCCAACCCCAACCCTAACCATAACCCGAAACATAACACTAACACTAATGAAACCCTAACCCTAACACTAACTCTAACCCTACCCCTAACCTTAACCTTAACCCTAACCATAACCTAACCCAAAACCTAACCCAAACGTAACCCTAACCCTAACCCAAGCCTAACACTAACCCTATCCCTAACACTAACACAACCCTAACCCTAAACCTAACCCTAAGCCTAACTCTAACACTATCCCTAAAACTGACTCTGAACCTGATCCTCACTCTAACACTAACCCTAACTCTAACCCCTAATCCTAACCCTAACTCGAACCCTAGCCCTAACCCTAACACTTACCCTAAACCAACCCTATCCCTAACACTAACACAACCCTAACCCTAAACCTAACCCTAACCCTAACCCTAAACCTAACCTTAATACTAACCCTAATCCTGACCCTAACCCTAACCCAACGCTAACCCTAACCCTAACCCAGACCCTAACCCAAAGCCTAACCCTAACCCTAACCCAAACAATAAAACCTAACCCAACCCTAACCCTAACACTAAAACTAAACCTAATTCTATCTCTAATCCAAAACCTAGCTATGAGCCTAACGCTAAACCTGATCCTAACCCTAACTCTAACCCAACCCTAACCCTAACCCTAACCCTAACCCAAACCCCTAATCCTAACCCTAACTTGAACCCTAACCCTAACCCTAATCCTAACCCTTACCCTAACCCAACCCTAACCCTAACACTAACCCAAACCTTAACCCTAACCCTAAGCCTAATGCTAACCCTAACCCTAACCAACCCTATCCATCAATAAACCTAACCCTAACGTTAACCCTAACCCAACACTAACCCTAACCCTAACCCTAACCCAAAACCCTAACCCTATCACTAACCATCACCCTGACCCTAACCCTAACCCTAACCCTAACCCTAAACCCGAATCCTAACCCTAACTCGAACCCTAACCCTCACCCTAACACTAACCCTAACCCTGACCCTAACCCTAACCCATCGCTAACCGTAATCCTATCCCTGTCCCTAACCCAAAGCCTAACCCTAACCCTAACCCAAACAATAAAACCTAACCCAACCCTAACCCTAACACTAACACTATACCTAGTCTTATCTCTAATACTAACCCTAGCTCTAAGCCTAACGCTAACCCTGACCCTAACCCTAACCCTATCCCAACACTAACCCTAACCCTAACCCTAACCCTAACCCCTAATCCTAAACCTACCTCCAACCCTAACTCTAACCCTAACACTTACACTAATCCAACCCTAACACTAACACTAACCCAAAACGGAACGCTAACCCTAAGCCTTACACTAACCCAAAGCCTAAAGCTAACCCTAACCCTAACCAACCCTAACCATCACTAAACCTAACCCTAACCCTAAGGTTAACCCTAACCCAACCCTAACCCTAACCCTAACACTAACCCCTAACACTAACCCTAACACTAATCGTAACCCTGAACCTAAACCTAATCCTAACCCTAACCCTAAACCTAACCCCTTATCCTAACCCTAACTTGAACCCTAACCCTAACATTAACCCTATCCTTGACCCTAACCCTAACCCAACGCTAACCGTATTCCTAACGCTGACCCTAACCCAAAGCCTAACCCTAACCCTAACCCAAACCATAAAACCTAAACCAACCCTAACCCTAACACTAACACTAAACCTAATCTTATCTCTAATCCTAAACCTAGCTCTAAGCCTAATGTTAACCCTGACCCTAACCCTAACCCTAACCCAACCCTAACCCTAACCCTAACCCTAACCCTAACCCCTAATCGTAACCCTAACTCGAACCCTAACCCTAACCCTAACACTTGCCCAAAACCAACCCTAACCCTAACACTAACCCAAATCGTAACCCTAACCCTAATCCTCACCCTAACTCTAAACCAATCCTAACACTAACCTAACCCTCACCCTCACCCTAATGCTAACCCCAAGGCTAACCCTAACCCTAATCGAAAACTAAACTTGACCCTACCCATAAGCATAATCCCTAACCCTAATCCTAACCGTAAACCTAACACTAACCCTAACTCTAACTCAGCACTAATCCTAAACCTAGCCCTAACCTTAAACCTAAACCTAGCCTTACCCTAACCCTAAACCAATGCTACACCTAACCCGAGCCCTAACCCTAAATTTTACCCTAACCCTCCAACACTAACCCTAACCTGAAACCCTAAATCTAGCCCTAACCCAAACCCTAACCCTTACACCCACTCAAGCCTAACCCCAACTCTAACCCTAACCTTAAACTAACCCTAACCCTAACACTAACTCTAAGCCAACACCTAACTGAACACTAAACGTAACCCTAACCCTAACTCTAAGCCTAACCCTAATCTAACCCTAACCCAAATGCTAAACCTAACCTTAACGCTAACCCTAACCCTAACCCTAACCCAAACCTAATTCTAAACATAACACAACCCTAAACCTAACTCTAACCCGAATCTGAACCCAACCCTATACCTAACCGTAACCCAAACACTAACCCTAACCCTAACACCTAAACCTAATGCTGACCATAAACCTAACCCTAACCTTAACCCAAACCTACCTTAATTCTAATTACAACAGTAACCCTAACCCTAAGTCTAACCCGAACCCTAATCTAAACCTAACCGTAACCCTAACCCAGCCCTATCCATAACGAACCCTAACCAAAACTAAACCTAACCCTAACCCTAAGCCTAACCCTAACCTAACCCTAAACCCTAGCCCTAAACCTAAACTCTAACCATAATCCAACACTAACCCTAACCCTAACCCTTACGCTAAGCCTAACCATAACCCTAACCCTAACCAAACCCTAACACTAACCCTATCCCTAATACTAACACAAACCTAACCCTAAACCTAACCCTAAGCCAAACGTAACCCTAACCCTAACCAAAACCATACCCCAGTAATCCTAATACTAGCCCTAACCCTAAACCTAACCTAACCCTAACCCTAAACCGAACGCTACACCTAACTTGAGCCCTAACCCTAAATTTTTCCCTAAACCTCAAACACTAACCCTAACCCTCAAACCCTAAGCCTAACCCTAACCCGAACCCTAACACTAACTCTAACCCTTACCCCCACCCAAAGCCTAACCCCAACTCTAACCCTAACCTTAAACTAACCCTAACCATAAACGTAACACTAACTCTAAACTTACACATAATCCAAACTAAACATAACCCTAACCCTAACTATAAGCCTAACCCTAATCTAACCCTAACCCAAACATTAACCCTAACCTTAACGCTAAACCTAACCCTAACCTAACCCAACCTTAATTCTAAACCTAACCCAACCCTAAACCTAACCCTAACCCTAACCCGAAACCGAACCCAACCCTATACCTAACCCTAACCCAAACACTAACACTAAGCCTAACACCTAAACCTAATGATGACCATAAACCTAAGCCTAACCCTAACCTGAACCAACCTTAACTCTAATCCCAACCATAACCCTAACCCTAAGCCTAACCTGAAACCTAATCTAAACCTAACTGTAACCCTAACCCTAACCCTATCCCTAACGAACCCTACCAACACTAAACTTAACACTAACCCTAAGACTAACGCTAACCCAATCCTTACCCTAATTCTAAACCTAAAACCTAACCCTAACCCTTACACTAACCCTAACCCTAACCCCAACCATAAACCCTCACCCTAACTCTAACCCTAAACCTAACCCTAACCCTTATGCTAAGCCTAACCCAAACCCTAAACCTAACCCAAACGTATACCTAACCCTAACACAAAACCTAACACTAACCCTAACACCTAAACCTAATGCTAACCATAAACTTAACCCTATCCCTAACCCAACCCAACCATAACTCTATTCCTACCCTAACCCAAACTCTAACCCTAAACCTAAACCTAAATCTAACCCTCAACGTAACCCTAACCTAAACCTAAATGTAGCCGTAACCCTAACATTAAGCCTACCCCTAACCAACCCTAACCATCACTAAACCTAACCCTAACCCTAAGGCTAACCCTATCCCAACCCTAACCCTTACCCTAACCCTAACGCCTAACAATAACACTAACCCTAACCCTGACCCTAACCCTAACCCAACGCTAACCCTAATCCTAACCCTGACCCTAACCCAAAGCCTAACCCTAACCGTAACATAAACAATGAAACCTATCCCAACCCTAACCCTAACAAAAACACTAAACCTAAACTTATCTCTAATCCTAAACCTAGCTCTAAGCCTAACACTAACCCTGACCCTAACCCTAACCCAACCCTAACAGTAACCCTAACCCTAACCCTAAACCCTAATCCTAAACCTTACTCAAACCCTAAACCTAACCCTAACACTTACCCTAAACCAACCCTAACCCTAACACTAACCCAAACCGTAACCCTAACCCTAAGACTTACACTAACCCTAAGCCTGATTCTAAGCCTAAACCTAACCAACCTTAACCATCACTAAACCTAACACTAACACTAAGGTTAACCCTAACCCAACCCTAACCCTAACCCTAACCCTAACCCCTAACCCTAAACCTAACACTAACCCTAAACCAACCCTAACAATAACCCTATCACTAACTCTAACATAACCCTAACCCTAAACCAAACCCTAACCTTAAATCTAACACTAGCCCTAACCCTGACTCTGAAGCTGATCCTCAACCTGACCCTAACCCTAATCCTCACCCTAACTCTAAACCAATCCTAGCCCTAACCTAACCCTCATACTAACCCTAACACTAACCCCAAGGGTAACCCTAACCCTAACCCAAAATTAACCCTAATCCTATCCATAAGCATAACCCCTAACCATAATCCTAACTGTAAACCTAATCCTAACCCTAACTCTAACCCAACACTAATCCTAACCCTAACCCTAAACTTAAACCTAACTTAACCCTAACCCTAAACCAATGCCACACCTAACCCAAGCCCTAACCGTAAATTTTACCCTAACCCTCCAACACTAACCCTAACCCTCAAACCCTAACCCTAACCATAACCATAACCCTAACCGTTACACCCACTCAAGCCTAACCCCAACACTAACCCTAACCTTAAACTAACCCTAACCCTAACACTAACTCTAAGCCAACACCTACCCGAAAACTAAACGTAACCCTAACCCTAACTCTAAGCCTAACCCTAATCTAACCCTAACCCAAACGCTAAACCTAACCTTAACGCTAACCCTAACCCTAACCAACCAAAACCAACCCTAAATTAACCCTAAACTTAAATCTAACCAAAAGCCTAACCCTAAACCTAACCTGAAACCCAACCCTAACCCTAAACATAAATCTAACCCTAAGCCTAAGCCTAACTGTAACCCTAACACAAAACATAACCCAACCCTAACCCTAACCCTAACAGTAAACCTACCCTACCCATAAACTTAAGCCTAACACTTACCCTAACCAACCCTAACCAAATCTAAACCGTAGCCTAACCCTAACACTATCCCTAAATCTTGCCATAAACCTATCGACAACCAGAACCTCAACCCTAACTCCAACCCCAACCCTAAACATAACCCGAACCATAACACTAACGCTAATGAAACCCTAACCCTAACACTAACTCTAACCCTACCCCTAACCTTAACGCTAAACCTAACCATAACGTAACCCAAAACATAACACCAACGTAACCCTAACCCTAGCCCTAAGCCTAACACTAACACAACCCGAACCCTAAAACTAACCCTAACCCAACCCTAACCCAAAACATAACCCTAACCCTAAACGGAACCCTAATCTAAACCTAACCGTAACCCTAACCATAACCCTATCCCTAACGAACCCTAACCAAAACTAAACCTAACCCTAACACTAAGCCTAACCCTAACCCAACCCTAAACCTAAACTCTAACCATAACCCAACACTAACCCTAAACCTAACCCTTACGCTAAGCCTAACCATAACCCTAACCCTAACCAAACCTTAAAACTAACCCTATCCCTAATACTAACACAAACCTAAACGTAAACCTAACCCTAAGCCAAATGTAACCCTAACCCTAACCATAACCATAACCCAGTAATCCTAATCCTAGCCCTAACCCTAAACCTAAACCTAACCTAACCCTAACACTAAACCGAACGCTATATTTAACCTGAGCCCTAACCCTAAATTTTACCCTAAACCTCCAACACTAACCCTAACACTCAAACCCTAAGCCTAACCCTAACACTAGACCTAACACTAACCCTAACCCTTACCCCCAACCAAAGCCTAACCCCAACTCTAACCCTAACCTTAAACTAACCCTAACCTTAACCGTAACACTAACTCTAAACTTACACCTAATCCAACCTAAACGTAACCCTAACCCTAACTCTAAGCCTAACCCTAATCCAACCCTAACCCAAACGTTAATCCAAACCTTAACGCTAACCCTAACCCTAACCCTAACCCAACCTTAATTCTAAACCTAACCCAACCCTAAACATAACCCTAACCCGAAACCGAACCCAACCCTATACCTAATCCTAACCCAAACACTAACCCTAACCCTAACACCTAAACCTAATGATGACCATAAACCTAAGACTAACACTAACCCGAACCAACCTTAACTCTAATCCCAACGATAACCCTAACCCTAAGCCTAACCTGAAACCTAATCTAAACCTAACTGTAACCCTAACCCTAACCCTATCCCTAATGAACCCTACCAACACTAAAACTAACCCTAACCCTAAGCCTAACCCTAACCCTAAGCCTAACCCTAACCCAATCCTAACCCTAACTCTAAACCTAACACCTAACCCTAACCCTAACACTAACCCTAACCCTAACCCCAACCCTAAACCCTCACCCTAACTCTAACCCTAAACCTAAACCTAACCATTATGGTAAGCCTAACCCTAACCCTAAACCTAACCCAAACGTATACCTAACCCTAACCCAAACCCTAACACTAACCCTAACACCTAAACCTAATGCTAACAATAAACTTAACCCTATCCCTAACCCAACCCAACAATAACTCTTTTCCTACCCTAACCCAAACACTAACCCTAAAACTAACCTAAACCTAACCCTCAACCTAACCCTAACCCTAACCTAAACCTAAATGTAACCGTAACCCTAACCATAAGCCTACACCTAATCAACCCTAACCATCACTATACCTAACCCTAACCCTAAGGCTAACCCTCACCCAACACTAACCCTTACCCTAACCCTAACCCCTAACCTTAACACTAACCCTAACCCTGACCCTAACCCTAACCCAACGCTAACACTAATCCTAACCCTGAACCTAACCCAAAGCTTAACCCTAACCCTAACCCAAAAAATAAAACCTAACCCAGCCCTAACCCTAACACTAACACTTAACCTAATCTTATCTCTAATCCTAAACCTAGCTCTAAGCCTAACGCTAACCCTGACACTAACCCTAACCCAACCCTAACCCTAACCCTAACACCTAATCCTAACCCTAACTCGAACCCTAACCCTAACACTAACACTTACCCTAAACCAACCCTAACCCTAACACTAACCCAAACCGTAATCCTAACCCTAAGACTTACACTAACCCTAAGCCTAATGCTAAGCCTAAACCTAACCAACCCTAACCATGACTAAACCTAACCCTAACGCTAAGGTTAATCCTAACCCAACCCTAACCCTAACCCTAACCCTAAACCCTAACCCTAAACCTAACACTAACCCTAACACAACCCAAACACGAACCCTATCCCTAAAACTAACAAAACCCTAACCCTAAACCTAACCCTAACCCTAAATCTAACACTAGCCCTAACCCTGACTCTGAACCTGATCCTCACCCTGACCCTAACCATAATCCTCACCCTAACTCTAAACCAATCCTAACCCTAACCTAACCCTCATCCTCACCGTAACACTAACTCCAAGGGTAACCCTAACCCAAACCCAAAATTAACCCTAACCCTATCCATAAGCATAACCCCAAACCAATCCTAACCCTAATCTAACCCTCATCCTCACCGTAACACTAACTCCAAGGGTAACCCTAACCCAAACCCAAAATTAACCTTAACCCTATCCATAAGCATAACCCCAACCCTAATCCTAACCGTAAACCTAATCCTAACCCTAACTCTAACCCAACACTAATCCTAACCCTAACCCTAACCCTAAACTTAAACCTAACTTAACCCTAACCCTAAACCAACGCTACACATAACCCAAGCCCTAACCCTATATTTTACCCTAACCCTCCAACACTAACCCTAACCCTCAAACCCTAACCCTAACCATAACCATAACCCTAATTCTTACACCCACTCAAGCCTAACCCCAACTCTAACCCTAACATTAAACTAACCCTAACCCTAACACTAACTCTAAGCCAACACCTAACCGAACACTAAACGTAACCCTAACCCTAACTCTAAGCCTAACCCTAATCTAACCCTAACCCAAACGCTAAACCTAACTTTAACGCTAACCCTAACCCTAACCCTAACTCAACCCTAATTCTAAACCTAACCCAACCCTAAACCTAACTCTAACCCGAAACCGAACCCAACCCTATACCTAACCCTAACCCAAACACTAACCATAACCCTAACACCTAAACCTAATGCTGACCATAAACCTAACCCTAAACTTAACCCAAACCAATCTTAACTCTAATCCCAACCCTAACCCTAACCCTAACCATAACCATAACCCAAACCCAACCCTAACACTACCTCTAACATTTAACCTAACTCTACCCCTAATAGTATCCCTAACCCTAACCCTAACCCTAACCCAAAGCTAACCCTAACACTAACCCTGACCCTAACCCAAAGCCTAATCCTATCCCTAACCCAAACAATAAAACCTAACCCAACCCTAACCCTAACACTAACACTAAACCTAAACCTATCTCTAATCCTAACCCTAGCCCTAAGCCTAATGTTAACCCTGACCCTAACCCTAACCCTAACCCAACCCTAACCCTAACCCTAACCCTAACCCTAACCCTAAACCTAACCCTAAACCTAACCATAATCCTAAACCTAACCCTAACCCAAACCCTAGCACTTACACTAACACAAACCACAACGCCAACCCCAAACCGAAACACAACCGCAAACCCTACCCTAACCCAAGCCTAAACCTATCCGTAACCCTAACACTAAACCAACCCTAACCCTATTCCTAACCCTAACCCTACCCCAACCCTAACCCTAACCCTAAACATAACCCTGTCCTTAAACCCAAACCCAACCCCAAACCCAACCTGAACCACAACCCCAACAGCAACCCTAACAAAACACTAACCCTTACCCTAAACCCAACCCAACACGAACCCTAACCATAACCATAACCCTAACGATAAGAATACAATAACCCTAACGCTACCCTTACCCTACCATAGGCCTAAACCTAACACTAACCCTAACCCTAAACATGAAACAACCCTGACACTAAACCTAACTCTAAATGTAACCCTAACTCTAAACATAAGCCTCAGCCTAAGCCTAACCCTAAACCTAACCAACCGAAACCAACACTTAAATAACCGTAAACTTAAATCTAACCAAAAGCCTAAACCTAACCCTAACCTGAAAACCATCCCTAACCCTAAACGTAAATCTAACCCTAACCCTAACCCTAGCACTTACCATAACCCAAACGCCTACGCCAACCCCAAACCGAAACACAACCGCAAACCCTACCCTAACCCAACCTTAAACCTATCCCTAACACTAACACTAAACCAACCCTAACCCTATCCCTAACCCTAACCCTACCCTAAACCTAACCCTAAGCCTAACCCTAACCTTAAACCCAAACCCAACCCCAACTCCAACCAGAACCACAACCCCAACAGCAACCCTAACCCAACCCTAACCCTAACCCTAAACCTAACCCAACACGAACACTAACCCTAACCATAACCATAACACTAACGATAAGATTACCCTAACCATAACGCTACCCTTACCCTACCATAGGCCTACACCTAACCCTAACCCTAACCGTAACACAACCCTGACACTAAATCTAACTCTAAATGTAACCCTAACTCTAAACCTAAGCCTAAACCTAAGCCTAACCCTCACCCTAACCAACCGAAAACCAACCCTAATTTAACCCTAAACTTAAATCTAAACAAAAGCCTAACCCTAACCCTAACCTGAAACCCAAACCTAAACCTAAACATAAATCTAACCCTAATCCTAACCCTAACTGTAAACCTAACACTAACCCTAACCCAACCCTAAACCTACCCTAACACTAAACCTACCCTACCCATCAACCTAAGACTGACACTTACCCTAACCAACCCTAACCAAATCTAAACCGTACTCTAACCCTAACCCTATCCCTAAACATTGCCATAAACCTATCGCCAACCCCAACCACAACCCTAACCCCAACCCCACCCTAACCATAACCCGAACCATAATACTAACACTAATGAAACCCTAACCCTAACACTAACTCTAACCCTACCCCTAACCTTAACCCTAACCCTAACCATAACCTAACCAAAACCTAACCCAAACGTAACCCTAACCCTAATCCAACCCTAACACTAACCCTATCCATAAAACTAACACAACCCTAACCCTAAACCTAATCCTAACCCTAAATGTAACACTAGCCCTAACCCTGACTCTGAACCTGATCCTCATCCTAACCCTAAACCTAACCCCTAATCCTAACCCTAACTCGAACCCTAACCCTAACCCTAACACTTACCCTAAACCAACGCTAACCCTAACACCAACCCAAACCGTAACGCTAACCCTAAGCCTTACCCTAATCCTAAGCCTAATGCTAAACCTAAACCTAACCAACCCTAACCATCACTAAACCTTACCCTAACCCTAAGCTTAACCCTAACCCAAAGCTAACCCTAACCCCTAACCCTAAACCTAACACTAACCCTAACCCTAAACCTAACCCTAACCCAACGCTGACCCAAACCCTAACCCTGACCCTAACCCAAAGCCTAACCCTAACCCTAAACAAAACAATAAAACCTAAGCCAACCCTAACCCTAACACTAACACGAAACCTAATCCTATCTCTAATCCTAACCCTAGCTCTAAGCCTAACGCTAACCCTGACCCTAACCCTAACCCTAACCCAACCCTAACCCTAACCCTAACCCTAATCCTAACACCTAAACCTAACCCTAACTCGAACCCTAACCCTAACCCTACCCTAACACTTACCCTAACCGAACCCTAACCATAACAGTAACCCAAACCGTAACCCTAACCCTAAGCCTTACCCTAACCCTAAGCCTAATGCTAACCCTAACCCTAAGCAACCCTAACCATCACTAAACCTAACCCTAACTCTGAGGTTAACCCTAACCCAACCCTAACCATAACACTAACCCTAACCCCTAATCCTAACCCTAACACTAACCGTAACCCTGACCCTAACACTAACCCTAAACCTAACCCTAACCCTAACCCCTTATCCTAACCCTAACTAGAACCCTAACCCTAACCCTAACTGTAACCCTAACCCTAACCCTAACACTAACCCTAACCCTGTCGGTAACCCTAACCCAACGCTAACCGCGATCCTAACCCTGACCCTAACCCAAAGCATAACCCTAACCCTAACCCAAACAATAAAACCTAACCCAACCCTAACCCTAACACTAACACTAAACCTAATCTTATCTCTAATCCTAACCCTAGCTCTCAGCCTAACGCTAACCCTAAACCTAAACCTAACCCAACCCTAAACCTAACCCTAACCCTAACCCCTAATCCTAACCCTAACTCGAACACTAACCCTAACCCTAACACTTACCCGAACACCACCCTAACACTAACACAAACCGTAACCCTAACGCTAAGCGTTACCCTAATTCTAAGACTAATGCTAACCCTAACTCTAACACTAAGCCTAAAAAACCCTAACAAAACCTAACCCTAACCCTAACCCTAACCCTAGCACTTACCCTAACCCAAATCCCAACGCCAACATCAAACCGAAACACAACCACAAAACCTACCCTAACCCAACCCTAAACCTATCCCTAACCCTAACACTAACCCAAACATAACCCTATCCCTAAGCCTAACCCTACCCTAAACATAAACCTAAACCTAACCCTAACCTTACCCCAAACCCAACCCCAAACCCAACCTGAACCACAACCCCAACAGCAACCGTAACCCAACCCTAACCTTAACCCTAAACCTAACACAACACGAACACTAACCCTAACCATAACCATAACCCTAACGATAAGAGTACCCTAACCCTAACGCTACCCTTACCCTACCATAGGCCTAAACCTAACCCTAACCCTAACCCTAACCGTAACACAACCATGACACTAAACCTAACTCTAAATGTAAACCTAACTCTAAACCTAAGCCTAAGCCTAAGCCTAACCCTAACCCTAACCAACCTAAACCAACCCTAAATTAACCCTAAACTTAAATCTAACCAAAAGCCTAACCCTAAACCTAACCTGAAACCCAACCCTAACCCTAAACATAAATCTAACCCTAACCCTAACCCTAACTGTAACCCTAACACTAAACATAACACAACCCTAACCCTAACACTAACACTAACCCTACCCTACGCATAAACCTAAGCCTAACATTTACCCTAACAAACCCTAACCAAATCTAAACCGTAGCCTCACCGTAACCCTATCCCTAAACCTTGCCATAAACCTATAGACAACCACAACCACAACCCTAACCCCAACCCCAACCCTAACCATAACCCAAACCATAACACTAACACTAATGAAACCCTAACCCTAACACTAACTCTAACCCTACCCGTAACCTTAACCCTAAACCTAACCATAACGTAACCCAAAACCGAACCCAAACGTAACCCTAACCCTAGCCCTAAGCCTAACACTAACCCAACCCGAACCCTAATACTAACCCCAACCCAAACCTAACCCAAAACATAACCCTAACACTAACCCTAACCCTAACCCTAACCCAAACCCAACCATAAACCTAACCATAACCCTAACCATAACCCAATAAAACTAACCCTAAACCTAACCCTAACCCAACCCTAACACTAACCCTATCCCTAACACTAACACAACCCTAAACCTAAACCTAACCCTAACCCTAACTCTAACACTAGCCCTAACCCTGACTCTGACCCTGTTCCTCACCCTGACCCTAACCGTAATCCTCACTCTAACTCTAAGCCAATCCTAACCCTAACCTAACCATCACCCTCACCCTAAAGCTAACCCCAAGGCTAACCCTATCCCTAATCCAAAACTAAACTTAACCCTATCCATAAGCATAACCCCTAACCCTAATTCTAACCTTAAACCTAACCCTAACTCTAACCCAACACTAATCCTAACCCTAGACCTAACCCTAAACCTAAATCTAACCTAACCCTAAACCTAAACCAATGCCACACCTAACCTGAGCCGTAACCCTAAATTTTACCTAACCCTCCAACACTAACCCTAACCCTCAAACCCTAATCCTAGCCCTAACCCTAACCCTAACCCTTACAGCCACTGAAGCCTAAACCCAACTCTAACCCTAACCTTAAACTAACCCTAACCCTAACACTAACTGTAAGCCAACACCTAACCGAACACTAAATGTAACGCTAACACTAACTCTAACCCTAACCCTAATTTAACCCAAACCCAAATGCTAAACCTAAACTTAACGCTAACCGTAACACTAACCCTAACCCTAACCCTAACCCAACCCTAACCATAACCCTAACCCAACCCTAATTCTAAACCTAACCCAACTCTAAACCTAACTCTAACCCAAAACCGAACCCAACCCTATACCTAACACTAAACCAAACACTAACACTAACCCTGACACCTAAACCTAATGCTGACCATAAACCTAACTCTAACTTAACCCAAACCAACCTTAAATCTAATCCAACCCTAACCCTAAACCTAAGCCTAACCCGATCCCTAATCTAAACCTAACCGTAACCCTAACCCTAACCCTATCCCTAATGAACCCTAACCAAAACTAAACCTAACCCTAACCCTAAGCCTAACCCTAAACCAGCCCTAAACCGTAACCCTAACCGAAACTCTAACCATAACCCAAAACTAACCCTAACCCTAACCCTTACGCTAAGCCTAACCATAACACTAACCTAACCAAACCCTAACAATAACCCTATCCCTAATACTAACACAAACCTAACCCTAAACCTAACCCTAAGCCAAACGTAACCCTAACCCTAACCATAACCATAACCCAATAATATTAATCCTAGCCCAAACCCTAACCCTAACCCTAACTCTAAACCTAACCCTAACACAACCCTAACCCTAAACCTAAACCTAACCCTAACTCTAACGCTAGCCCTAACCCTGAACCTGACTATGATTCTCACCATAAGGCTAACCCTAATTCTCACGCTAACTCTAACCCAATCCTAACCCTAACCTAACCCTCACCCTCACCCTAACACTAACCCCAAGGCTAACCCTAACCCTAACCCTAACTCTAACCCAACACTAATCCTAACCCTAGACCTAACCCTAAACCTAAGCCTAACCTAATCCTAACCCTAAACCGAACGCTACATCTAACCTGAGCCCTAACACTAAATTTTACCCAAAACCTCCAACACTAACCCTAAACGTAAAACCCAAAGCCTAACCCTAACCCTAGCCTTAACCTTGACCCTAGCCCTTACCCCCACCCAAATCCTAACCCCAACTCTAATCCTAACCTTAAACTAACCCTAACCATAACCGTAACACTAACTCTAAACTTACACCTAATCCAACACTAAACGTAACCTTAACCCTAACTCTAAGCCTAACCCTAACCCTAACCCTAACCCAAGCTTAATTCTAAACCTAACCCAACCCTAAACCTAACCCTAACCCGAAACCGATCCCTAAGCTATACCTAACCCTAACCCAAACACTAACCCTAACCCTAACACCTAAACCTAATGATGACCATAAACCTAACCCTAACCCAAACCCAAACCAACCTTAACTCTAATCCCAACCATAACCCTAACCCTAAGCCTAACCAGAACCGTAATCTAAACCTAACTGTAACCCTAACCCTAACCCTATCCCTAAAGAACCCTAACCAACACTAAACCTAACCCTAACTCTAAGCCTAATCCTAAACCAACCCTAACCCTAACTCTAAACCTAACACCTAACACTAACCCTAACACTAACCCTAACCCTAACCGCAACCCTAAACCCTCACCCTAACTCTAAAACTAAACCTAACACTAACCCTTATGCTAAGCCTAACCCTAACCAAACCTAACCCAAATCTATACCTAACCCTAACCCAAACCCTAACACTAACCCTAACACCTAAACCTAATGCTAACCTTAAACTTAACCCTATCTCTAACCCAACCCGACCTTAACTCTATTCCTACCCTAACACAAACTCTAACACTAAACCTAAACCTAAACCTAACCCTCAACCTAACCCTAACCCTAAGCTAAACCTAAATGTAATCGTAACCCTAACCTTAAGTCTACCCCTAACCAACCCTAACCATCACTAAACCTAACCCTAACCCTAAGGCTAACCCTAACCCAACCCTAACCCTAAACCTAACCCTAACTCCTAACCCTAAACCTAACACTAACCCTAACCCTGAACCTAACCCTAACCCAATGTTAACCCTAATCCTAACCATGACCCTAACCCAAAGCCTAAACCTAACCCTAAACCAAACAATAAAACCTAACCCAACCCTAATCCTAACACTATCACTAAACCTTATCCTATCTCTATTCCTAACCCTAGCTCTAAGATTAAAGCTAACCCTGACCCTAACCCTAACCCTAACCCAACCCTAACACTAACCCTCACCCTAACCCTGACCCCTAATCCTAACCCTAACACTTACCCTAACCCTAACCCTAACACTTACCCTAACCCAACCCTAACCATAACACTAACCCAAACCGTAAACCTAACCCTAAGCCTTACCCTAACCCTAAGACTAATGCTAACCCTAAACCTAACCAACCTTAACCATCACTAACCTTACCCTAAACCTAAGGTTAACCCGAAACCAACCCTAAGCCGAACCCCTAACCCTAACACTAACCTAAACCCTGACTCTAACCCTAAACCCTAGCGCTAAACCGAAACTCTAACCATAACCCAACACTAACCCTAACCCTAACCCTTACGCTAAGCCTAGACATAACCCTAACCCTAACCAAACCCTAACACTAACCCTATCCCTATTACTAACACAAACCTAACCCTAAACCTAACCCTAAGCCAAACGTAACCCTAACCCCTAACCCTAACCCTAACCCTAACCCTAACCCAACACTAATCCTAACCCTAGCCCTAACCCTAAACCGAAACCTAACCTAACCCTAACCCTAAACCGAACAATACACCTAACCTGAGCTCTAACACTAAATTTTACACTAAACCTCCAACACTAACCCTAACCCTCAAACCCTAAGCCTAACCCTAACCCAAGCCCTAACACTAACCCTAACCCTTACCCCCACCCAAAGCCTAACCCCAACTCTAACCCTAACCTTAAACTAACCCTAACCAAAACCGTAACACTAACTCTAAACTTACACCTAATCCAACATAAACGTAACCCTAACCCTAACTCTAAGCCTAACCCTAATCTAACCCTAACCCAAACGTTAACCCTAACCTTAACGCTAACACTAACCCTAACCGTAACCCAACCTTTATTCTAAACCTAACCCAACCCTAAACATAACCCTAACCCGAAACCGAACCCAACCCTATACCTAACCCTAACCCAAACACTAGCACTAACCCTAACACCTAAACCTAATGATGACCATAAACCTCAGCCTAACACTAACCCGAACCAACCTTAACTCTAATCCCAACCATAACCCTAACCCTAAGCCTAACCTGAAACCTAATCTAAACATAACTGTAACCCTAATCCTAAACCTATACCTAACGAAACCTACCAACACTAAACCTAACCCTAACCCTAAGCCTAACCCTAACCCAATCCTAACCCTAACTCTAAACCTAACACCTAACCCTAACCCTAACACTAACCCTAACCCTAACCCCAACCCTAAAGCCTCACTCTAACTCTAAACCTAAATCTAAACCTAACCCTTATTCTAACCCTAACCCTAACCCTAAACCTAACCCAACCCTATACCTAACCCTAACCCAAACCCTAACACTAACCCTAACACCTAAACCTAATGCTAACCATAAACTTAACCCTATCCCTAACCCAACCCAACCATAACTCTATTCCTACCCTAACCCAAACTCTAACCCTAAACCTAAACCTAAACCTAACCCTCAACCTAACCCTAACCTAAACCTAAATGTAACCGTAACCCTAACCTTAAGCCTACCCCTAACGAACCCTAAACATCACTAAACCTAACCCTAACCCTAAGGCTAACCCTAACCCAACCCTAACCCTGACCCTAACCCTAACCCCTAACCCTAACACTAACCCTAACCCTGACCCTAACCCTAACCCAACGCTAACCCTAATGCTAACCCTGACCCTAACCCAAAGCCTAACCCTAACCCTAAGCCAAACAATAAAACCTAACCCAACCCTAACCCTAACACTAACACTAAACCTAATCTTATCTCTAATCCTAAACCTAGCTCTAAGCCTAACGCTAACCCTGACCCTAACCCTAACCCAACCATAACTGTAACCCTAACCCTAACACCTAATCCTAACCATAACTCGAACCCTAACCCTAACCCTAACACTTACCCTAAACCAACGCTAACCCTAACACTAACACAAACCGTAACGCTAACACAAAGACTTACACTAACCCTAAGCCTAATGCTAAGCCTAAACCTAACCAACCCTAAACATCACTAAACCTAACCCTAACCCTAAGGTTAACCCTAACCCAACCCTAACCCTAACCCCTAACCCTAAACCTAACACTAACCCTAACCCAACCCTAACAGTAACCCTATCCCTAACACTAACATAACCCTAACCCTAAACCTAACCCTAACCCTAAATATAACACTAGCCCTAACCCTGACTCTGACCCTGATCCTCACCCTGACCCTAACCCTAATCCTCACCCTAACTCTAAATCAATCCTAACCCTAACCTAACCCTCATCCTCACCCTAACACTAACCCCAAGGGTAACCCTAACCCTAACCCAAAATTAACCCTAACCCTATCCATAAGCATAACCCCTAACCCTAATCCTAACCGTAAACCAAATCCTAACCCTAACTCTAACCCAACACTAATCCTAACCCTAACCCTAACCCTAAACTTAAACCTAACTTAACCCTAACCCTAAACCAACGCTACACCTAACACAAGCCCTAACCCTAAATTTTACACTAACCCTCCAGCACTAACCCTAACCCTCCAATCCTAACCCTAACCATAACCATAACCATAACCCTTACACCCACTCAAGCCTAACCCAACTCTAACCCTAACCTTAAACAAACCCTAACCTTAAACTAACCCTAACCCTAACACTAACTCTAAGCAAACACCTAACTGAACACTAAACGTAACCCTAACCCTACCTCTAAGCCTAAGCCTAATCTAACCCTAACCCAAACGATAAACCTAACCTGAACGCTAACCCTAACCTTAACCCTAACCCAACCCTAATTCAAAACCTAACCCAACCCTAAACCTAACTCTAACCCGAAACCGAACCCAACCCTATACCTAACCCTAACCCAAACACTAACCATAACCCTAACACCTAAACCTAATGCTGACCATAAACCTAACCCTAACCTTAACCCAAACCAACCTTAACTCTAATCCCAACCCTAACCCTAACCCTAAACATAACCATAACCCAAACCCAACCCTAACAGTACCTCTAACATTTAACCTAACCCTATCCCTAATAGTATCCCTAACCCTAACCCTAACCCTAACCCTAACCCAACGCTAACACTAACCCTAACCCTGACCCTAACCCAAAGCCTAATCCTATCCCTAACCCAAACAATAAAACCTAACCCAACCCTAACACTAACACTAACACTAAACCTAATCCTATCTCTAATCCTAACCCTAGCCCTAAGCCTAATGCTAACCCTGACCCTAACCCTAACCCTAACCCAACCCTAAATCTAACCCTAACCCCTAATCCTAACCCTAACCCTAACCCTAACACTAACCCTAACCCTAAATCTAACCCTAACCCTAACCCTAACCCTAACCCTAACCCTAGCACTTACCCTAACACAAACCCAAACGCCAAACACAAACAGAAACACCACGGCAAACCCTACCCTAACCCAACCCTAAACCTAAAACTATCCCATCCGGAGCTCTAATACTAACCCTAACCCAACCCTAACCCAAAACATAACCATAACCCTAACCCTAACCCTAACCCTAAACCTAACCCTAACCCTAACCCAAACCCAACCATAAACCTAACCATAACCCTAACCATAACACAATAACACTAACCCTAAACCTAACCCTAACCCAACCCTAACACTAACCCTATCCCTAACACTAACACAACCCTAACCCTAAACCTAACCCTAACCCTAACTCTAACACTAGCCCTAACCCTGACTCTGAACCTGATCCTCACCCTAACCCTAAGCCTAACACTAACCCTAACCCAACACTAACCCTAACCCTAACCCTGACCCAAACCCAAATCCTAACCCTATCCCTAACCCAAACAATAAAACCTAACCCAACCCTGACCCTAACACTAACACTAAACCTAATCCTATCTCTAATCCTAACCCTAGCCCTAAGCCTAATGCTAACCCTGACCATAACCCTAACCCTAACTGAACCCTAAACCTAACCCTAACCCCTAATCCTAACCCTAACTCTAACCCCAAACCTAACCGTAACCCTTACCCTAACACAACACTAACCCTAACACTAACCCAAACCGTAAGCCTAACCCTAAGCCTAACCATAACCCTAAGCCTAATGCTAACCCTAACACTAACCCTAAGCCTAACCAACCCTAACCAAACCTTACACTAACCCTAACCCTAACCCTAGCACTTACCCTATCCCAAAACCCAACGCCAACCCCAAACCGAAACACAACCGCAAACCCTACCTAAACCAACCCTAAACCTATCCCTAACCCTAACACTAACCCAACACTAACCCTATCCCTAACCCTAACCCTACCCTAAACCTAAACCTAACCCTAAACATAACCCTAATCATAAACCCAAACAAAACCCCAACCCCAACCTGAACCACAACCCCAACAGCAACCCTAACCCAACACTAACCCTAACCCTAAACCTAACCCAACATGAACACTAACCCTAACCATAACCATAACCATAACGATAAGAGTACCCTCACCCTAACGCTACCCTTACCCTACCATAGGCCTAAATCTAACCCTAAACCTAACCCTAACCGTAAACCTAATCCTAACCCTAACTCTAACCCAACACTAATCCTAACCCTAACCCTAACCCTAAACTTAAAACTAACTTAACCCTAACCCTAAACCAATGCTTCACCTAACCCGCGCCATAACCCTAAATTTTACGCTAACCCTCCAACACTAAACCTAACCCTCAAACCCTAACCCTAGCCTTAACCATAACCCTAACCCTTACACCCACTCAAGCCTAACCCCAACTCTAACCCTAACCTTAAACTGACCCTAACCCTAACACTAACTCTAAGCCAACACCTAACCGAACACTAAACGTAACCCTAACCCTAACTCTAAGCCTAAGCCTAATCTAACCCTAACCCAAACGCCAAACATAAGGTTAACGCTAACCCTAACCCTAACCCTTACCCTCACCCAACCCTAATTCTAAACCTAACCCAACCCTAAACCTAACTCTAACCGAAACCGAACACAACCCTATACCTAACCCTAACACAAACACTAACCATAACCCTAACACCTAAATCTAATGCTGACCATAAACCTAACCCTAACTTTAACCCAAACCAACCTTAACTCTAATCCCAACCCTAACCCTAACCCTAACAATAACCATAACCCAAACCCAACCCAAACAGTAAATCTAACATTTAACCTAACCCTACCCCTAATAGTATCCCTAACCCTAAGCTTAACCCTAACCCTAACCCAATCCTAAACCATAACCCTAAACCTAAACTCTAACCATAACTCAAAACTAACCCTAACCCTAACCCTGACCCATACCCTAAGCCAAAGCCTAACCCTAACTCTAACCCTAACCATAACCATAGCCGAAACCCAACCCTCAGAGTACCTCTAACATTTAACCTAACCCTACCCCTAATAGTATCCCTAACCCTAACCCTAACCCTAACCCTAACCCAATGCTAACCCGAACCCTAACCCTGAACCTAACCAAAAGCCTAATCCTATCCGAACCCAAACAATAAAACCTAACCCAACCCTAACCCTAACACTAACATTAAACCTAATCCTATCTCTAATACTAACCCTAGCCCTAAGCCTAATGCTAACCCTGACCCTAACCCTAACCCTAACCCAACCCTAAACCTAACCCTAACCACAAATCCTAACCCTAACTCTAACCCTAACCCTAACCCTTACCCTAACCCAACCCTAACCCTAACACTAACCCAAACCGTAACCCTAACCCTAAGCCTAACCCTAACCATAGGCCTAATGCTAACCCTAACCATAACCCTAAGCCTAACAAACCCTAACCAAACCTAACCCTAACCCTAACCCTAGCACTTACCCTAACACAAACCCCAACGCCAACCCCAAACCGAAACACAACCGCAAACCCTACCCAAACCAACCCTAAACCTATCCCTAACCCTAACACTCACCGAACCCTAACCCTATCCCTAACCCTAACCCTACCCTAACCCTAAACATAACCCTAAACATAACCCTATCATTAAACCCAAACCCAACCCCAACCCCAACCTGAACCACAACCCCAACAGCAACCCTAACACAACCCTAACCCTAACCCTAAACCTAACCCAACACGAACCCTAACCCTAACCATAACCTAAACCATAACGATAAGAGTACCCTAACCCTAAAGCTACCCTTACCCTACCATACGCCTAAACCTAACCATAACCCTAACCCTAACCAACCGAAACCACCACTAAATTAACCCTAAACTTAAATCTAAACAAAAGCCTAACCCTAACCCTAACCTGAAACCCAACCCTAACCCTAAACGTTAATCTAACCCTAACCCTAACCCTAACTGTAACCCTAACACTAACCCTAACGCAGCCCTAACACTAACCCTAACACTAACCCTACCCTACCCATAAACCTAAGCCTAACACTTACCCTAACCAACCCTAACCAAATCTAAACCGTACCCTAACCCTAACCCTATCCCTAAACCTTGCCATAAACCTATCGCCAACCACAACCACAACCCTAAGCCCAACCCCAACCATAAGAATAACCCGAACCATAACACAAACATTAATGAAACCCTAACCCTAACACTAACTCTAAACATACCCCTAACCTTAACCCTAACCCTAACCATAACCTAACCCAAAACCTAACCCAAACGTAACCCTAACCCTAATCCAACCCTAACACTAACCCTATCCCTAATACTAACACAATCCTAACCCTAAACCTAACCCTAACCCTAACCCTAACACTAGCCCTAACCCTGACTCTGAACCTGATCCTCACCCCAACCCTGACACTAACCCTAAGCCCTCATCCTAACCCTAACTCGAACCCTAAGCCTAACCCTAACACTTACCGTAAACCAACCCTAAACCTAAAACCAACCCAAACCGTAACCCTAACACTAAGCCTTACCCTAACCCTAAGCCTAATGCTAACCCTAAACCTAACAAACCCTAACAATCACTAAACCTTGCCCTAACCCTAAGGTTAACCCTAACCCAACCCTAACACTAACGCTAATCCTAACCACTAACCCTAACCCTAACACTAACCCTAACCCTGACCCTAACACTAACCCAACGCTAAACCTAACCCTAACCCTGACCCTAACCCAAAGCCTAAACCTAATCCTAACCCAAAAAATAAAATCTAACCCAACCCTAACCCTAACACTAACACTAAACCTAATCTTATCTCTAATCCTAACCCTAGCTCTCAGCCTAACGCTAACCCTGACCCTAACCCTAACCCTAACCCAACCCTAACCCTAACCCTAACCCTAACCCTAACCCCTAATCCTAACACTAACTCGAACCCTAACCCTTACTTTAACAAAACGCTAACCCTAACACTAACCCAAAATGTTACCCTAACCTTAAGCCTAACCCTAACCCTAAGCCTAATGTTAACCCTAACCTTAACCATAAGCCTAACCAACCCTAACCAAACCTAACCCTAACCCTAACCCTAACCCTAGCACTTACCCTAACCTAAACCCCAACGCCACCCCCAAACCGAAACGCAACCACAAACCCTACACTAACTCAACCCTAAACCTATCCCTAACCCTAACACGAACCCAACCCTAATCCTATCCCTAACCCTAACCTTAACCTAACCCTAACGCTAACGCTAACCCTAACCGTAACACAACCCTGACACTAAACCTAACTCTAAATGTAACCCTAACACTAAACCTAAGCCTAAGCCTAAGCCTAACCCTAACCCTAACCCCTAATCCTAACACTAACTCGAACCCTAACACTAAACCTAACCCTAACACTTACCCTAACCCAATGCTAACCCTAACACTAACCCAAACAGTAACTCTAACCATAAGCCTTACCCTAACGCTCAGCCTAATGCTAACCCTAAACCAAACCAACCCTAACCATCACTAAACCAAACACTAACCCTGAGGTTAACCATAACACAACCCTAACCCTAACACTAACCCTAACCCCTAACCCTAACCCTAACACTAACCGTAACCCTGACCCTAATCCTAAACCCCTTATCCTAACCCTAACTCGAAACCTAACCCTAACACAAACACTTAACCTAACCCCACCCTAACCCTAACACTAACCCAAACTGTAACACTAATTCAAAGCCTTACCCTAACCCTAAGCCTAATGCTAGCCCTAACCCTAAGCAACCCTAACCATCACTAAACCTAACCCTAACGCTGAGGCTAAACCGAACCCAACCCTAACCATAATTCTAACCCTAACCCTAACACTAACCGTAACCCTGACCCTAATCATAACCCTAACCCTAACCCCTTATCCTAAACCTAACTTGAACCCTAACCCTAATCCAAACACGAACCCTAACCATGACCCTAACCCTAACCCTAACCCTAACCCCTTATCCTAACCCTAACTCGAACCCTAACCCTAACCCTAAGCCCTAATCCTAAACCTAACTAGAACCCTAAACCTAACCCTAACACTTACCCTAACCCACCCGATACCCTAACACTAACTCAAACCGTAACCCTAACCCGAAGCTTTACCCTAACCCTAAGCCTAATGCTAACCCTAACCCTAACACCAAGCCTAAACAACCCTAACCAAACCTAACCCTAACCCTAACCCTAACCCTAGCACTTACCCTAACCCAAACCCCAACGCCAACCCCAAAACGAAACACAACCGCAAACCCTACCCTAACCCAACACTAAACCTATCCCTAACCCTAACACTAACCCAAACCTAACCCTATCCCTAACCCTAACCCTACACTAAACCTAACCCTAAACCTAACCCTAACCTTAAACCCAAACCCAACCCCAACCCCAACCTGAACCACAACCCCAAAAGCAAACCTAACCCAAACCTAACCCCAACCCTAAACCTAACCCAACACGAACACTAACCCTAACCATAACCATAACCCTAACGATAATACCCTAACCCTAACGCTACCCTTACCCTACCATAGGCCTAAACCTAACCGTAAGCCTAACCCTAAACGTAACACAACCCTGACACTAAACTAACTCTAAATGTAACACTAACTCGAAACCTAAGCCTAAGCCTAAGCCTAACCCTAACCCTAACCAACCGAAACCAACCCTAAATTAACCCTAAACTTAAATCTAACCAAAAGCCGAACCCTAACCCGAACCTGAAACCCAACCCTAACCCTAAACATAAATCTAACCCAAATCATAACCCTAACTGTAACCCTAACACTAACCCTAACCCAACCCTAACCCTAAACCTAACACTAAACCTACCCTACACATCAACCTAAGCCTAACACTTACCCTAACCAACCCTAACCAAATCTAAACTGTACTCTAACCCTAACCCTATCCCTACCTTGCCATAAACCACAACCACAACCCTAATCCCAACCCGAACCCTCACCATAACCCCAACCATAACACTACCACTAATGAAACCCTAACCTAACACTAACTCTAACCCTACCCCTAACCTTAACCCTAACCCTAACCATAACATAACCCAAAACCAAACCCAAACGTAACCCTAACCCTAGCCCTAACCCTAGCACTAACCCAACCAGAACCCTAATACTAACCCTAACCCAAACCTAACCCAAAACATAACCCTAACCCTAATCCTAACCCTAAACCAAACGCAACCATAAACCTAACCATAACACAATAACACTAACCCTAACCCTAACCCTAACACAACCCTAAAACTAACCCTATCCCTAACACTAACACAACCCTAACCCTAAACCTAACACTAACCCTAACTCTAACACTAGCCCTAACCCTGACTCTGACCCTGTTCCTCACCCTAACCCTAAACCTAATCCTCACCCTAACTCTAAACCAATCCTAACCCTAACCTAACCATCACCCTCACCCTAACGCTAACCCCAAGGCTAACCCTAACCCTAAACCTAAACTAACCTTAACCCTATCCATAAGCATAACCCCTAACCCCAATCCTAACCGTAAACCTAACCCTAATCCTAACTCTAACCCAACACTAAACCTAAACCTAGCCCTAATCCTAAACCTAAACTTAAGCTAACCGTAAACCTAAACCAACGCCACACCTAACCTGAGCCCTAACCCTAAATTTTACCCTAATGCTCCAACACTAACCCTAACCCTCAAACCCTAACCCTAGCCCTAACCCTAACCCTAACCCTTACAACAACTGAAGCCTAACCCCAACTCTAACCCTAACCTTAAACTAACCCTAACCCTAACACTAACTCTAACCCAACACCTAACCGAACACTAAACGTAACCCTAACCCTAACTCTAACCCTAAACCTAATATAACCCTAACCCAAACGCTAAACCTAACCTTAACGCTAACCCTAACACTAACCCTAACCTTAACCCTAACCCAACCCTAACCCTAACCCTAACCCAACCATGATTCTAAACCTAACCCAACTCTAAACCTAACTGTAACCCGAAACCCAACCCAACCCTATACCTAACCCTAACCCAAACACTAACCCTAACCCTAACACTTAAACCTAATGCTGACCATAAACCTAACTCTAACCTTAACCCAAACCAACCTTAACTCTAATCCCAACCCTAACCCTAACCCTAAGCCTAACCCGAACCCTAATCTAATCCTAACCGTAACCCAAACCCTAAAACTATACCTAACGAACCCTAACCAAAACTAAACCTAACCCTAATCCTAAGCCTAACCCTAAACCAACCCTAAACCCTAACCCTAAACCTAACCATAACCCAACACAAACCCTAACCATAACCCTTACGCTAAGCCTAACCATAATCCTAACCCTAACCAAACACTAACACTAACCCTATCCCTAATACTAACACAACCCTAACCTTAAACCTAACCCTAAGCCAAACGTAACCCTAATCCTAACCATAACCATAACTCAATAATATTAATCCTAGCCCAAACCCTAACCCTAACCCTAACTCTAAACCTAACACTAACACAACCCTAACCCTAAACCTAAACCTAACCCTAACTCTAATGCTAGCCCTAACCCTGAACCTGACTCTGATTCTCACCATAAGGCTAACCCTAATTCTCACGCTAACTTTAACCCAATCCTAACCCTAACCTAACCCTCACCCTCACCCTAACACTAACCCCGAGGCTAACCCTAACCCTAACCCTAATTCTAACCCAATACTAATCCTAACCCTAGACCTAACCCTAAACCTAAACCTAACCTAACCCTAACCCTAAATCGAACGCTACACCTAACCTGAGCCCTAAACCTAAATTTTACCCTAAACTTCCAACACTAACACTAACCGTCAAACCTAAAGCCTACCCCTAATCCTAGCCCTAACCCTGATCCTAGCCCTTAACCCCACCCAAATCCTATCCCAAACTCTAACACTAACCTTAAACTAACCCTAACCATAACCGTAACACTAACTCTAAACTTACACCTAATGCAACACTAAACGTAACCCTAATCCTAACTCTAAGCCTAAACCTAATCTAACCCTAACGCAAACGTTAACCCTAACCTTAATGCTAACCCTAACCCTAACCCTACCCCAACCTTAATTCTCAACCTAACCCAACCCTAAACCTAACCCTGAACCGAAACCGATCCCTACCCTATACCTAACCCTAACCCAAACACTAACCCTAACGCTAACACCTAAAGCTAATGATGACCATAAACCTAACCCTAACCTTAACCCAAACCAACCTTAACTCTAATCCCAACCATAACCCTAACCCTAAGCCTAACCTGAACCCTAATCTAAACTTAACTGTAACCCTAACCCTAACCCTATCCCTAACGAACCCTAACCAACACTAAACCTAACCCTAACCCTAAGCCAAACCCTAACCCAATCCTAACCCTAACTCTAAACCTAACACCTAACCCTAACCCTAACACTAACCCTAACCCTAACCCCAACCCTAAAACCTCACCCTAACTCTAAACCTAAACCTAAACCTAACCCTTATGCTAACCCTAACCCTAACTCTAAACCTAACCCAACCCTATACCTAACCCTAACCCAAACCCTAACACTAACCCTAACACCTAAACCTAATGCTAACCATAAACTTAACCCTATCCCTAACCCAACACAACCTTAACTCTATTCTTGCCCTAACCCAAACTCTAACCCTAAACCTAAACCTAAACCTAACCCTCAACTTTAACCTAACCCTAACCTAAACCTAAACGTAACCGTAACCCTAACCTTAAGCCTACCCCTAACCAACCCTAACCATCACTAAACCTAACCCTAACCCTAAGGTTAACCCTCACCCAACCCTAAACATACCCCTAACCCTAACCCTAACACTAACCCTAACCCTGAACCTGACCCTAACCCTAAATCAATGCTAAACCTAACCCTAAGCCTGACCCTAACCCAAAGCCTAACCCTAACCCTAAACCAAACAATAAAACCTAACCCAACCCTAACCCTAACACTAACACTAAACCTAATCCTATCTCTAATCGTAACCCTAGCTCTAAGCCTAACGCTAACCCTGACCCTAACATAAA
The DNA here is from genome assembly GCF_034190915.1 of Cavia porcellus. NCBI lineage: Eukaryota > Metazoa > Chordata > Mammalia > Rodentia > Caviidae > Cavia > Cavia porcellus. The sequence continues at coordinate 1,691,602 of NW_026947547.1, read as the reverse complement.
ACTAACCCAACCCTAACAGTATCCCTAAAACTAACCCTAACCCCTAATCCTAACCCTAACTCGAACCCTAACCCTAACACTAACACTTACCCTAACCCCACCCTAAACCTAACACTGACCCAAACTGTAACCCTAACACTAATTCTTACCCTAACCCTAAGCCTAATGCTAACCCTAACCCTAACACTAAGCCTAACCAACCCTAACCAAACCTAAACCTAACCCTAACCCTAACCCTAGCACTTACCCTAACCCAAACGCCAACGCCAACCACAAACCGAAACACAACCGCAAACCCTACCCTAACACAACCCTAAACCTATCCCTAACCCTAACACTAACCCAACCCTAACCCTATCCCTAACCCTAATCCTACCCTAAATCTAACCCTAACCCTAACCCTAACCCTAACCCTAAGCATAACCCTAACCCTAACTCTAAGCCTAACACTAATCTAACACTAACCCAAACGTTAACCCTAAACTTAACGCTAACCCTATGCCTAACCCTAACCCTAAACCTAACCCTAAACCTAAACCCTAACCCTAACCCTAACCCCAAAAAAAACTCTAACCCTAAACCTAAACCTAAACTTAACCCTCAACCTAACCCTAACGCTAACGTAAACCTAAATGTAACCGTAACCCTAACCTTAAGCCTACCCCTAACCAACCCTAACCATCACTAAACCTAACCGTAACCCTAAGGCTAACCCTAACCCAAACCTAACCCTAACACTAACCCCTAACCCTAATCCTAACACTAACCCTAACCCTGACCCTAACTCTAACCCAACGCTAACCCTAACCCTAACCCTGACCCTAACCCAAACCTAACCCTAAACCTAACCCAAACACTAAAACCTAACCCAACCCTAACCCTAACACTAACAGTAAACCTAATCCTATCTCTAATCCTAACACTAGCTCTAAGCCTAACGCTAACCCTGACCCTAACCCTAACCCTAACCCAACCCTAACCCTAACCCTAACCCTAACCCCTAATCCTAATCCTAACTCGAACCCTAACCCTAACGCTAACACTTACCCTAACCCAACCCTAACCCTAACACTAACTCAAACCGTAAACTTAACCCTAAGCCTTACCCTAACCCTAAGCCTAATGCTAACCCTAACCCTAACACTAAGCCTAACCAAACCTAACCAAACCTAAACCTAACCCTAACCCTAACCCTAGCACTTACCATAACCCAAACCCCAACGCCAACCCCAAACCAAAACACAACCGCAAAACCTACCCTAACCCAACCCTAAACCTATCCCTAACCCTAACACTAACCCAACCCTAACCCTATCCCTAAACCGAACCCTACCCTAAACCTAACCCTATGCCTAACCCCAACCTAAAACCCAAACCCAACCCCAACCCCAACCTGAACCACAACCCAACAGCAACCCTAACCCAACCCTAACCCTAACCCTAAACTTAACCCAACACGAACCCTAACCCTAACCATAACCATAACATTAACGATAAGAGTACCCTAACCCTAACACTACCCTTACCCTACCATAGGCCTAAACCTAACTCTAACACTAACCCTAACCATAACACAACCCTGACACTAAACCTAACTCTAAATGTAACCCTAACTCTAAACCTAAGCCTAAGCCTAAGCCTAACCCTAACCCTAACCCTAACCCTAACCAAACGAAACCAACCCTAAATTAACCCCAAACTTAAATCTAACCAAAAGCCTAACCCTAACTCTAACCTGAAACCCAACCCTAACCCTAAACGTAAACCTAACCCTAACGCTAATCCTAACTGTAACCCTAACACTAACCCTAATCCAACCCTAACCCTAACCCTAACTCTATCACTAACCCTACCCTACCCATAAACCTAAGCCTAACACTTACCCTAACCAACCCTAACCAAATCTAAACCGTACCCTAAGACTAACCCTATCCCTAAACTTTGCCGTAAACCTATCGCCAACCAAAAACACAACCCTAACCCCAACCCCAACCCTAACCATAATCCGAAACATAACACTAACACTAATGAAACCCTAACCCTAACACTAACTCTAAACCTACCCCTAACTTAACCCTAACCCTAACAATAACCTAACCCAAACGTAACCCTAACCCTAGCCCTAACCCTAACACTAACCCAACCCAAAACCTAATAATAACCCCAAACCCAACCCTAACCCAAAACATAACCCTAACCCTAACCCTAATCCTAACCTAAACTCAAACATAAACCTACCCATAACCCTAACCATAACCCAATAACACTAACTCTAACCCTAACCCTAAACCTAACCCTATCCCTAACACTAACACAACCCTAACCCTAAACCTAACCCTAACCCTAACACTAGCCCTAACCCTGACTCTGAACCTGATCCTCAACCTAACCTTAACCGTAATCCTCACCCTAACTCTAAACCAATCCTAACCCTAACCTAACACTCACCCTCAACTTAACGCTAACCCCAAGGCTAACCCTAACTCTAATCAAAAACTAACCTTAACCCTATCCATAAGCATAACCCCTAACCCTAATCCTAACCGTAAACCTAACCCTAAACCTAACTCTAACCCCACACTAATCCTAAACCTAGCCCTAACCATAAACCTAAACCTAACCTAACCCTAACCCTAAACCAACGCTACACCTAACCAGAGACCTAACCCTAAATTTTACCCTAACCCTCCAACACTAACCCTAACCCTCAAACGCTAACCCTAGCCCTAACCCTAACCCTAACCTTACACCCACTCAAGCCTAACCCCAACTCTAACCCGAAACTTAAACTAACCCTAACCCTAACACTAACTCTAAGCCAACACCTAACCGAACACTAAACGTAATCCAAACCCTAACTCTAAGCCTAACCCTAATCTAACCCTAACCCAAACGCTGAACCTAACCTTAACGCTAACTCTAACCCTAACCCTAAACCAACCCTCATTCTAAACCTAACCCAACCGTAAACCTAACTCTAACCCGAAACCGAACCCAACCCTATACCTAACCCTAACCCAAACACTAACCCTAACACTAACACTTAAACATAATGCTGACCATAAACCTAACCCTAACCTTAAACCAAACCAACCTTAACTCTAATTCCAACCCTAACCCTAACCCTAAGCCTAACCCGAACCCTAATCTAAATCTAACCATAACCCTAACCTTAACCCTATCCGTAACATACCCTAACCAAAGCTAAACCTAACCCTAAACCTAAGCCTAAACCTAATCCAACCCTAAACCCTAACCCTAAACCTAAACTCTAAACATAACCCAACACTAACCCTAACCCTAACCGTGACCCATACCCTAAGCCAAAGCCTAACCCTAACCCTAAACCTAACCATAACCATAACCCAAACCCAACCCTAACAGTACCTCTAACATTTAACCTAACCCTACCCCTAATAGTATCCCTAACCCTAACCCTAACCCTAACACTAACCCTAACCATAACTCTAACCCAAACCCTAACCCTAACCCAACGCTAACCCTAACCCTAACCCTGAACCTAACCCAAAGCCTAATGCTATCCCTAAACCAAACAATAAAACCTAACCCAACCCTAACCCTAACACTAACACTAAACCTAATCCTATCTCTAATCCTAACCCTAGCCCTAAGCCTAATGCAAACCCTGACCCTAACCCTAACCCTAACCCAACCGTAACCCTAACCCTAACCCCTAATCCTAACCCTAACTCTAACCCTAACCCTAACCCTAACCATTACCCTAACACAACCTTAACCCTAACACTAACCCAAACCGTAACACTAACCCTAAGCCTAATGCTAACCATAACCATAACCATAAGATTAACCAACCCTAACCAAACCTAACCCTAACCCTAGCACTTATCCTAACCCAAACCCCAACGCCAACCCCAAACTGAAACACAATCGCAAACCCTACCCTATCTCAACCCTAAACCTATCCCTAACCCTAACACTAACCCAAACCTAACCCTATCCCTAACCCTAACCCTAACCTAACACTAACCCTAACCCTAAACCTAACCCTAACCTTAAACCAGAACCCAACACCAACCCCAAACTGAACCACAACCCCAAGAGCAACCCTAACCCAAACCTAACCCTAACCCCAAACCTAACCCAACACAAACCCTAACCATAATCATAACCCTAACGATAAGAGCACCCTAACCCTAACGATACCCTTACCCTACCATAGGCCTAAACCTAACCCTAACCCTAACCCTAACTGTAACACAACCCTGACACTAAACCTAACTCTAAATGTAACCCTAACTCTAAACCTAAGCCTAAGCCTAAGCCTAACCCTAACCCAACCCTAAACCCTAACCCTAAACCTAAAGTCTAACCATAACCCAACACTAACCCTAAGCCTAACCCTGACTAATTCCCTAAGCCAAAGCCTAACCCTAACCATAACCATAACCATAACCCAAACCCAACCCTAACAGTACCTCTAACATTTAACCTAACCCTACCCCTAATAGTATCCCTAACCCTAACCCTAACCCTAACCCTAACCCTAACCCTAACCCAACGCTAACCCTAACCCTAACCCTGACCCTAAACCAAAGCCTAACCCTATCCCTAACCCAAACAATAAAACCTAACCCAACCCTAACCCTAACACTAAGACTAAACCTAATCCTATCTCTAATCCTAACCCTAGCCCTAAGCCTAATGCTAACCCTGACCCTAATCCTAACCCTAACCCTAACCCTAACCGTAACCCAACCGTAACCCTAACCCTAACCCCTAATCCTAACCCTAACTCTAACCCTATCCCTAACCCTAACCCTTACTTTAACCCAACCCTAAGCCTAACACTAACCCAAACTGTAAACCTAACCTTAAGCCTAAACCTAACCCTAAGCCTAATGCTAGCCCTAACCCTAACCATAAGCCTAACCAACCCTAACCAAACCTCACCCTAACCCTAACCCTAACCCTAGCACTTACCCTAACCCAAACCACAACGCCAACCCCAAACCGAAACACAACCACAAAACCTACACTAACTCAACCCTAAACCTATCCCTAACCCTAACACGAACCCAACCCTAATCCTATCCCTAACCCTAACCTTAACCTAACCCTAACCCTAACCCTAACCGTAACACAACCCTGACACTAAACCTAACTCTAAATGTAACCCTAACTCTAAACCTAAGCCTAAGCCTAAGCCTAACCCTAACCCTAACCAACCGAAACCAACCCTAAATTAACCCTAAACTTAAATCTAAACAAAAGCCTAACACTAACCCTAACCTGAAACCCAACCCTAACCCTAAACGTAAATCTAACCCTAACCCTAACCCTAACTGTAACCCTAACACAAACCCTAACCCAACCCTAACCCTAACCCTAACACTAACCCTACCCTACGCATAAACCTAAACCTAACACTTACCCTAACCAACCCTAACCAAATCTAAACCGTACCCTTACCCTAACCCTATCCCTAAACCTAGCTGTAAACCTATCGCCAAACACAACCAAAACCCTAACCCCAAACCCAACCCTAACCATAACCTGAAACATAACACTAACACTAATGTAACACTAACCCTAACACTAACTCTAACCCTACCCCTAACCCTAACCATAACCTAACCCAAAACCTAAACCAAACGTAACCCTAACCCTAGCCCTAACCCTAACATTAACCCAACCCGAACCCTAATACTAACCCTAAACCAAACCTAAACCAAAAGATAACCCTAACCCTAACCCTAACCCTAACCCAAACCCAACCATAAACCTAACCCTATCCCTAACACTAACACATACTAACCCTAAACCTATCCCTAACCCTAATACTAGCCCTAACCCTGACTCTGAACCTGATCCTCAACCTAATCCTAAACCTAATAATCACCCTAACTCTAAACCAATCCTAACACTAACCTAACCCTCACCCACACCCTAACGCTAACCCCAAAGCTAACCCTAACCCTAATCAAAAACTAACATTAACCCTATCCATAAGCATAACCCCTAACCATAATCCTAACCTTAAACCTAACCCTAACCCTAACTCTAACCCAACACTAATCCTAACTCTAGCCCCAACCCTAAACCTAAACGTAACCTAACCCTAACCCTAAACCAACGCTACACCTAACGCGAGCCCTAACCCTAAATTTTACCCTAACCCTCCAACACAAGCCCTAACCCTCAAACCCTAACCCTAGCCCTAACCCTAACCCTAACCCTTACACCCACTCAAGCATAACCCCAACTCTAACCTTAAACTAACCCTAACCCTAACACTAGTTCTAAGCCAGCACCTAACCGAACACTAAACGTAACCCTAACCCTAACTCTAAGCCTAACCCTAAGCTAACCCTAACCCAAACGCTAAACCTAACCTTAACCCTAACCCTAACCCTAAGCCTAACCGAACCCTAATTCTAAACCTAACACAACCGTAAACCTAACTCTAACCCGAAACCGAACCCAACCCTATACCTAACCCTAACCCAAACACTAACGCTAACCCTAACACCTAAACCTAATGCTGACCATAAACCTAACCCTAACCTTAAACCAAACCAACCTTAACTCTAATTCCAACCCTAACCCTAACCCTAAGGATAACCCGATCCCTAATCTAAACCTAACCCAAACCCTAAAACTAACCCGATCCCTAACGAACCCTAACCAAAACTAAACCGAACCCTAACAGTAAGCCTAACCCTAACCCAACCCTAAACCCTAACACTAAACCTCAACTCTAACCATAACCCAACACTAACCCTAACCCTAACCCTGACCCATACCCTAAGCCAAAGCCTAACCCTAACCCTAACCCTAACCATAACCATAACCCAAACCCAACCCTAACAGTAACTCTAACATTTAACCTAACCCTAACCCTAATAGTATCCCTAACCCTAACCCTAACCCTAACCCTAACCCTAACCCAACGCTAACCCTAACCCTAGCCCTGACCCTAAACCAAAGCCTAACCCTATCCCTAACCCAAACAATAAAACCTAACCCAACCATAACCCTATCACTAACACTAAACCTAATCTTATCTCTAATCCTAACCCTAGCCCTAAGCCTAATGCTAACCCTGACCCTAACCCTAACCCTAACCCAACCCTAACCCAAACCCAACCATAAACCTAACCATAACCCTAATTATAACCCAATAACACTAACCTTAACCCTAACCCTAACCTTAACCCTATCCCTAACCAAACCCTAACACTAACCCTATCCCTAACACTAACACAACCCTAACCCTAAACCTATCCCTAACCCTAATACTAGCCCTAACCCTGACTCTGAACCTGATCCTCAACCTAATCCTAAACCTAATGCTCACCCTAACTCTAAACCAATCCTAACACTAACCTAACCCTCACCCTCACCCTAACGCTAACCCCAAAGCTAACCCTAACAATAATCAAAAACTAACCTTAACCCTATCCATAAGCATAACCCCTAACCCTAATCCTAACCTTAAACCTAACCCTAACCCTAACTCTAACCCAACACTAATCCTCACCCTAGCCCCAACCCTAAACCTAAACGTAACCTAACCCTAACCCTAAACCAACGCTACACCAACGCAAGCCCTAACCCTAAATTTTACCGTAACCCTCCAACACTAACCCTAAACCTCAAACCCTAACCCTAGCCATAACCCTAACCCTAACCCTTACACCCACTCAAGCCTAACCCCAACTCTAACCCTAACCTTAAACTAACCCTAACCCTAACACTAACTCTAAGCCAACACCTAACAGAACACTAAACGTAACCCTAACCCTAACTCTAAGCCTAACCCTACGCTAACGTAACCCAAACGATAAACCTAACCTTAACCCTAACTCTAACCCTAACCCTAACCCAACCCTAAACCTAACTCTAACCCGAAACCGAACCCAACCCTATACCTAACCCTAACCCAAACTCTCACCCTAACCCTAACACCTAAACCTAAGGCTGACCATAAACCTAACCCTAACCTTAAACCAAATCAACCTTAACTCTAATTCCAACCCTAACCCTAACCCTAAGCCTAACCCGATCACTAATCTAAACCTAACCGTAACCCTAACCCTAACCCTATCCCCAACGAACCCTTACCAAAACTAAACCTAACCCTAACACTAAGCCTAACCCTAACCCAACCCTAAACCCTAACCCTAAACCTAAACTCTAACCATAACCCAACACTAACCCTAACCCTAACCCTGACCCATACCCTAAGCCAAAGCCTAACCCTAAACCTAACCATAACCATAACCCATACCCAATCCTAACAGTACCTCTAACATTTAACCTAACCCTACCCCTAATAGTATCCCTAACCCTAACCCTAACCCTAACCCTAACCCTAACCCTAACCCTAACCCAATGCTAACGCTAACCCTAACCCTGACCCTAACCCAAAGGCTATCCCTATCCCTAACCCAAATATAAAACCTAACCCAACCCCAACCCTAACACTAAGACTAAACCTAATCCTATCTCTAATTTTAACCCTAGCCCTAAGCCTAATGCTAACTCTGACCCTAACCCTAACCCTAACCCAAACCTAACCCTAACCCTAACCCCTAATGCTAACCCTAACTCTAACCCTAACCCTAACCCTAACCTTTAACCTAACCCAACCCTAACCCTAACATTAACCCAAATCGTAACACAAACGCTAAGCCTAACACTAACACTAAGCCTAATGCTAAGCATAACCCTAACCCTAAGCCTAACCAACCATAACCAAACCTAACCCTAACCCTAACCCTAACCCTAGTACTTACCCTAACCCAAACCCCATCGCCAACCCCAAACCGAAACACAACCGCAAACGCTACCCTATCTCAACCCTAAACCTATCGCTAACCCAAACACTAACCCAACACTAACCCTATCCCTAACCCTAACCCTAACCTAACCCTAACCCTAACCCTAAACCTAACCCTAACCTTAAACACAAACCCAACCCCAACCCCAACCTGAACCACAAACCCAAGACCAACCCTAACCCAAACCTAACCCTAACCCTAAACCTAACCCAACACGAACCCAAACACTAACCATAAACATAACCCTAATGATAAGAGTACCCTAACCCTAACGCTACCCTTACCCTACCATAGGCCTAAACCTAACCCTAACCATAGCCCTAACCGTAACACAACCCTGACACTAAACCTAACTCTAAATGTAACCCTAACTCTAAACCTAAGCCTAAGCCTAAGCCTAACCCTAAACCTAACCAACCGAAACCAACACTAACTTAACCCTAAACTTAAATCTAACAAAAAGCCTAAACCTAACCCTAACATGAAACCCAACCCTAAACCTAAACGAAAATCTAACCCTAACCATAACCCTAACTGTAACCCTAACCCTAACCCTAACCTTAACCCTAACCGCAACTCTAACCCTAACCTTAAACTAACCCTAACCATAACCGTAACACTAACTCTAAACTTACATCTAATCCAACACTAAACGTAACCCTAACCATAACTCTAAGCCTAACTATAATCTAACCCTAACCCAAACGTTAACCACAACCTTAACGCTAACCCTAACCTTAACGCTAACCCTAACCCTAACCCTAATCCAAACTTAATTCAAAACCTAACCCATCCGAAACCTAACCCTAACCCGAAACCGAACCCAACCCTATAAGTAACCCTAACCCAAACACTAACACTAACCCTAACACCTAAACATAATGCTGACAATAAACCTAACACTCACACTAACCCGAACCAACCTTAACTCTAATCCCAACCATAAACCTAACCCTAAGCCTAACCCTAACCCAACCCTAACCCTAACTTTAAACCTAACACCTAACCCTAACGCTAACCCAATACTAACCCTATCCCTAACCCTAACCCTACCCTAAACCTAACCCTAAGCTTAACCCTAACCTTAAACTCAACCCAACCCCAACCCCAACCTGAACAACAACCCCAAAAGCAACCCTAACCCAACCCTAACCCTAACCCTAAACCTAACCCTACATGAACCCTAACCCTAACCATAACCATAACCCTAACGATAAGAGCACCCTAACCCTAAGGCTACCCTTACCCTATCATAGGCCTAAACATAACCCTAACCCTAAACCTAACCGTAACACAACCCTGACACTAAACCTAACTCTAAATGTAACCCTAAGCCTAAGCCTAGCCCTAACCCTAATCAACAGAAACCAACCCTAAATTAACCCTAAACTTAAATCTAACCAAAAGCCTAACCCTAACCCTAACCTGAAACCCAACCCTAACACTAAACTTAAATCTAACCCTAATCCTAACCATAACAGTAACCCTAAAACTAACCTTAACTCAACCCTAACCCTAACCCTAACACTAAACCTAACCTACCCATAAACCTAAGCCTAACACTTACCCTAACCAACCCTAACCAAATCTAAACCGTACCCTAACCCTAATCCTAACCCTATCCCTAAACCTTGCCGTAAACCTATCGCCAACCACAACCACAACCCTAACCCCAACCCCAACTCTAACCATAACCCGAACCATAACACTAACACTAATGAAAACATAACCCTAACACTAACTCTAACCCTACCCCTAACCTTAATCCTAACCCTAACCATAACCTAACCCAAAACCTAACCCAAACGTATCCCTTACCCTAGCCCTAACCCTAACGCTAACCCAACCCGAATCCTAATACTAACCCTAACCCAACCCTAACCCAAAATATAACCCTAACCCTAACCTTAACCCCAACCCAAACCCAAACATAAACCTAACCATAACCCTAATCATAACCCAATAACACTAACCCTAACCCTAACCCTAACCCTAACCAAACCCTAACACTAACCCTATCCCTAACACTAACGCAATCCTAACCCTAACCCTAACCCTAACCCTAACCCTAATACTAGACCTAACCCTGACTCTGAACCTTATCCTCACCCTAATCCTAACTCTAATCCTCACCCTAACTCTAAACCAATCCTAACACTAACCTAACCCTCAACCTCACCCTAACGCTAACCCCAAAGCTAACCCTAACGCTAATCAAAAACTAACCTTAACCATATTCATAAGCATAACCCGTAACCCTAATCCTAACCGTAAACCTAACCCTAACCCTAACTCTAACCCAACACTAATCCTAAACCTAGCCCGAACCCTAAACCTAAAACTAACCTAACCCTAACCCTAAACCAACGCTACACGTAACCCGAGCCCTAACCATAAATTATACCCTAACCCTCCAACACTAACACTAACCCTCAAACCCTAACCCTAGCCCTAACCCTAACCCTAACCCTTACACCCACTCAAGCCTAACCCCAACTCTAACCCTAACCTTAAATTAACCCTAACCCTAACACTAACTCTAAGCCTAACCCTAATCTAACCCTAACCGAAACGCTAAACCTAACCTTAATGCTAAACCTATCCCTAACCCTAACCCTAACCCAGCCCTAATTCTAAACCTAACCCAACCCTAAACCTAACTCTAACCCGAAACCGAACCCAACACTATATGTAACCCTAACCCAAACACTAACCCTAACCCTAACACCTAAACCTAATGCTGACCATAAACCTAACCCTAACCTTAAACCAAACCAACCTTAACTCTAATTCCAACCCTAACCCTAACCCTAAGTGTAAACCGAACACTAATCTGAACCTAACCGTAACCCTAACCCTAACTCTAAGCCTCACCCTAATTTAACACTAACCCAAATGTTAACCCTAACCTTAACGCTAACCCTAACCCTAACACTAACACAACCTTAATTCTAAACCTAACCCAAACCTAAACCTAACCCTAACCCGAAACCGAAACCAACCCTATACCTAACCCTAACCCAAACACTAACCCTAACCCTAACACCTAAACCTAATGCTAACCATAAACTTAACCCTATCCCTAACCCAACCCAACCTTAACTCTATTCCTACCCTAAAAAAACTCTAAACCTAAACCTAAACCTAAACCTAACCCTCAACCTAAACCTAACCCTAACCTAAACCTAAATGTAACCGTAACCATAACCTTAAGCCTACCCCTAACCAACCATAACCATCACTAAACCTAACCCTAACCCTAAGGCTAACCCTAATCCAACCCTAACCCTAACACTAAACCCTAACCCTAATCCTAACACTAACCCTAACCCTGACCCTAACCCTAACCCAACGCTAACCCTAACCCTAACCCTGATCCTAACCCAAACCTAACCCTAACCCTAACCCAAACAATGAAACCTAACCCAACCCTAACCCTAACACTAACAGTAAACCTAATCCTATCTCTAATCCTAACACTAGCTCTAAGCCTAACACTAACCCTGACCCTAACCCAAACCCTAATCCAACCCTAACCCTAACCCTAACCCTAACCCCTAATCCTAATCCTAACTCGAACCCTAACCCTAACGCTAACACTTACCCTAACCCAACTCTAACCCTAACACTAACCCAAACCGTAACCCTAACTCTAAGCCTTACGCTAACCCTAAGCCTAATGCTAACGCTAACCCTAACACTAAGCCTAACCAACCCTAACCAAACCTAACCCTAACCCTAACCCTAACCCTAGCACTTACCCTAACCCAAACCCCAACACCAAACCCAAACCGAAACACAACCGCAAAACCTACCCTAACCCAACCCTAAACCTATCCCTAACCCTAACACTAACCCAACCCTAACCCTATCGTTAACCCTAAACCTACCCTAACACTAACCCTAACCCTAAACCTAACACTAACCTTAAACCCAAACCCAACCCCAACCCCAACCTGAACCACAACCCCAACAGCAACCCTAACCCAACCCTAACCCTAACCCTAAACCTAACCCAACACGAACCCTAACCATAACCATAACCATAACCCTAACGATAAGAGTACCCTAACCCTATCACTACCCTTACCCTACCATAGGCCTAAACCTAACCCTAACACTAACCCTAACCTTAACACAACGCTGATACTAAACCTAACTCTAAATGTAACCCTAACTCTAAACCTAAGCCTAAGCCTAAGCCTAACCCTAACCATAACCAACCGAAACCAACCCTAAATTAACCCCAAACTTAAATCTAACCAAAAGCCTAACCCTAACCCTAACCTGAAACCCAACCCTAACCCTAAACATAAATCTAACCCTAACCCTAATCCTAACTGTAACCCTAACACTAACCTTAACCCAACCCTACCCCTAACCCTAACCCTAACACTAACCTTACCCTACCCATAAACCTAAGCCTAACACTTATCCTAACCAACCCTAACCAAATCTAAACCGTACCCTAACCCTAACCCTTTCCCTAAACCTTGCCGTAAACCTATCGCCAACCACAAACACAACCCTAACCCCAACCCCAAACCTAACCATAACCCGAACCATAACACAAACACTAATAAAACCCTAACCCTAACACTAACTCTAACCCTAACCCTAACCTTAACCCTAACCCTAACCATAACCTAACCCAAACGTAACCCTAACCCTAGCCCTAACCCTAACACTAACCCAACCCGAAACCTAATACTAACCCCAAACCCAACCCTAACCCAAAACATAACCCTAACCCTAACCCTAACCCTAGCCCAAACTCAACTATAAACCTAACCATAAACCTAACCATAACTCAATAACACTAACCCTAACCCTAACCCTAACCCTATCCCTAAGAATAACACAACCCTAACCCTAAACCTAACCCTAACCCTAACACTAGCCCTAACCCTGACTCTGAACCTGATCCTCAACCTAACCCTAACCCTAATCCTCACCCTAACTCTAAACCAATTCTAACCCTAAACTAACATTCACCCTCACCCTAACGCTAACCCCAAGGCTAACCCTAACCCTAATCCAAAACAAACCTTAACCCTATCCATAAGCATAACCCCTTACCCTAATCATAACGGTAAACCTAACCCTAACCCTAACTCTAACCCAACACTAATCCTAACCCTAGCCCTAACCCTAAACCTAAACCTAACCTAACCCTAACCCTACACCAACGCTACACCTAACACGAGCCCTAACCCTAAATTTTACCCTAACCCTCCAACACTAACCCAAACCCTTAAACCCTAACCCTAGCCCTAACCCTAACCCTAACCCTTACACACACTCAAGCCTAACCCGAACTCTAACCCTAACCTTAAACTAACCCTAACACTAACTCTAAGCCAACACCTAACCAAACAATAAACGTAATCCTAACCCTCACTCTAAGCCTAACCGTAATCTAACCCTAATCCAAACGCTAAACCTAAACTTAACGTTAACCCTAACCCTAACCCTAACCCAACCCTAATTCTAAACCTAACACAACCCTAAACCTAACTCTAACCCGAAACCGAACCCAACCCTATAACTAACCCTAACCCAAACACTAACCCTAACCCTAACACCTAAATCTAATGCTGAACATAAACCTAACCCTAACCTTAACCCAAACCAACCTTAACTCTAATCCCATCAATAACCCTAACCCTAATCCTAACCTGAACCCTATTCTAAACCGAACTGTAACCCTAACCCTAACCCTATCCCTAACGAACCCTAACCAACACTAAACCTAACCCTAACCCTAAGCCTAACCATAACCCAACCCTAACCCTAACTCTAAACCTAACACCTAACCCTAACCCTAACACTAACCCTAACCCTAAACCCAACCCTAAACCCTCACGCTAACTCTAACCCTAAACCTAAACCTAACCCTTATGCTAACACTAACCCTAACCCTAAACCTAACCCAACCCTATACCTAACCCTAACCCAAACCCTAACACTAACCCTAACACCTAAACCTAATACTAACCATAAACTTAACCCTATCCCTAACCCAACAAAACCTTAACTCTATTCCTGCCCTAACCCAAACTCTAACCCTAAACCTAAACCTAAACCTAACCCTCAACCTAACCCTAACCTTAAACCCAAACCCAACCCCAACCCAACCTGAACCACAACACCAACAGCAACCCTAACCCAACCCTAACACTAACGCTAAACCTAACCCAACACGAACCCTAACCCTAACCATAATCATAACCCTAACGATAAGAGTACCCTAACCCTAACGCTACCCTTACCCTACCATAGGCCTAAACCTAACCCTAACCCTATCCCTAACCGTAACACAACCCTGACACTAAACCTAACACTAAATGTAACCCTAACTCTAAACCTTAGCCTAAGCCTAAGCCTAGCCCTAACCCTAATCAACCGAAACCAACCCTAAATTAACCCTAAATTTAAATCTAACCAAAAGCCTAACCCTAACCCTAACCTGAAACCCAAACCTAACACTAAATGTAAATCTAACCCTAATCCTAACCCTAACAGTAACCCTAACACTAACCTTAACTCAACCCTAACCCTAAACCTAACACTAAACCTACCCTACCCATAAACCTAAGCCTAACACTTACCCTAACCAACCCTAACCAAATCTAAACCAAACCCTAACCCTCAAACCCTAACCGTAGCCCTAACCCTAACCCTAACCCTTACACCCACTCAAGCCTAACCACAACTCTAACCCTAACCTTAAACTAACCATAACCCTAACACTAACTCTAAGCCTAACCCTAATCTAACCCTAACCGAAACGCTACACCTAACCTTAATGCTAACCCTATCCCTAACCCTAACCCTAACCCAGGCCTAATTCTAAACCTAACCCAACCCTAAACCTAACTCTAACAAGAAACCGAACCCAAAACTATATGTAACCCTAACCCAAACACTAACCCTAACCCTAACACCTAAACCTAATGCTGACCATAAACCTAACCCTAACTTTAAACCAAACCAACCTTAACTCTAATTCCAACCCTAACCCTAACCCTAAGTCTAACCCGAACACTAATCTAAACCTAACCGTAACCTTAACCCTAACTCTAAGCCTAACCCTAATTTAACACTAAACCAAACATTAACCCTAACCTTAACGCTAACCCTAACCCTAACCCTAACACAACTTTAATTCTAAACCTAACCCAAACCTAAACCTAACCCTAACCCGAAAGCGAAACCAACCCTATACCTAACCCTAACCCAAACACTAACCCTAACCCTAACACCTAAACCTAATGCTAACCATAAACTTAACCCTATCACTAACCCAACCAAACCTTAACTCTATTCCTACCCTAAAAAAACTCTAAACCTAAACCTAAACCTAAACCTAACCCTCAACCTAAACCTAACCCTAACCTAAACCTAAATGTAACCGTAACCCTAACCTTAAGCCTACCCCTAACCAACCCTAACCATCACTAAACCTAACCCTAACCCTAAGGCTAACCCTAATCCAACCCTAACCCTAACACTAACCCCCTAACCCTAATCCTAACACTAACCCTAACCCTGACCCTAACCCTAACCCAACGCTAACCCTAACCCTAACCCTGATCCTAACCCAAACCTAACCCTAACCCTAACCCAAACAATGAAACCTAACCCAACCCAAACTCTAACACTAACAGTAAACCTAATCCTATCTCTAATCCTAACACTAGCTCTAAGCCTAACACTAACCCTGACCCTAACCCTAACCCTAACCCAACCCTAACCCTAACCCTAACCCTAACCCCTAATCCTAATCCTAACTCAAACCCTAACCTTAACGCTAACACTTACCCTAACCCAACTCGAACCCTAACAATAACCAAAACCGTAACCCTAACTCTAAGCCTTACGCTAACCCTAAGCCTAATGCTAACGCTAACCCTAACACTAAGCCTAACCAACCCTAACCAAACCTAACCCTAACCCTAACCCTAACCCTAGCACTTACCCTAACCCAAACCCCAACACCAAACCCAAACCGAAACACAACCGCAAAACCTACCCTAACCCAACCCTAAACCTATCCCTAACCCTAACACTAACCCAACCCTAACCCTATCTCTAACCCTAACCCTACCCTAAACCTAACCCTATGCCTAACCCTAACCTAAAACCCAAACCCAACCCCAACCCCAACCTGAACCACAACCCCAACAGCAACCCTAACCCAACCCTAACCCTAACCCTAAACCTAACCCAACACGAACCCTAACCCTAACCATAACCATAACCCTAACGATAAGAGTACCCTAACCCTAACACTACCCTTACCCTACCATAGGCCTAAACCTAACCCTAACACTAACCCTAACCGTAACACAACGCTGACACTAAACCTAACTCTAAATGTAACCCTAACTCTAAACCTAAGCCTAAGCCTAAGCCTAACCCTAACCATAACCAACCGAAACCAACCCTAAATTAACCCCAAACTTAAATCTAACCAAAAGCCTAACCCTAACCCTAACCTGAAACCCAACCCTAACCCTAAACATAAATCTAACCCTAACCCTAATCCTAACTGTAACCCTAACACTAACCTTACCCTACCCATAAAGCTAAGCCTAACACTTATCCTAACCAACCCTAACCAAATCTAAACCGTACCCTAACCCTAACCCTATACCTAAACCTTGCCGTAAACCTATTGCCAACCACAAACACAACCCTAACCCCAAACCCAACACTAACCATAACCCGAACCATAACACTAACACTAATGAAACCCTAACCCTAACACTAACTCTAACCCTAACCCTAACCTTAACCCTAACCCTAACCATAACCTAACCCAAACGTAACCCTAACCCTAGCCCTAACCCTAACACTAACCCAACCCGAAACCTAATACTAACCCCAAACCCAACCCTAACCCAAAACATAACCCTAACCCTAACCCTAACCCTAGCCCAAACTCAACCATAAACCTAACCATAACCCTAACCATAACCCAATAACACTAACCCTAACCCTAACCCTAACCCTATCCCTAACAATAACACAACCCTAACCCTAAACCTAACCCTAACCCTAACACTAGCCCTAACCCTGACTCTGAACCTGATCCTCAACCTAACCCTAACCCTAATCCTCACCCTAACTCTAAACCAATTCTAACCCTAAACTAACACTCACCCTCACCCTAACTCTAACCCCAAGGCTAACCCTAACCCTAATCCAAAACAAACCTTAACCCTATCCATAAGCATAACCCCTTACCCTAATCATAACGGTAAACCTAACCCTAACCCTAACTCTAACCCAACACTAATCCTAACCCTAGCCCTAACCCTAAACCTAAACCTAACCTAACCCTAACCCTACACCAACGCTACACCTAACACGAGCCATAACCCTAAATTTTACCCTAAACCTCCAACACTAACCCAAACCCTTAAACCCTAACCCTAGCCCTAACCCTAACCCTAACCCTTACACGCACTCAAGCCTAACCCGAACTCTAACCCTAACCTTAAATTAACCCTAACACTAACTCTAAGCCAACACCTAACCAAACACTAAACGTAATCCTAACCCTAACTCTAAGCCTAACCCTAATCTAACCCTAATCCAAACGCTAAACCTAAACTTAACGTTAACCCTAACCCTAACCCTAACCCAACCCTAATTCTAAACCTAACCCAACCCTAAACCTAACCCTAACCCGAAACCGAACCCAACCCTATAACTAACGGTAACCCAAACACTAACCCTAACCCTAACACCTCAATCTAATGCTGAACATAAAACTAAACCTAACCTTAACCCAAACCAACCTTAATTGTAATCCCATCAATAACCCTAACCCTAATCCTAACCTGAACGCTAATCTAAACCTAACTGTAACCCTAACCCTAATCCTATCCCTAACGAACCCTAACAAACACTAAACCTAACCCTAACCCTAAGCCTAACCCTAACCCAACCCTAACCCTAACTCTAAACCTAACACCTAACCCTAACCCTAACACTAATCCTAACCCTAAATCCAACCCTAAAACCTCACGCTAACTCTAACCCTAAACATAAACCTAACCCTTATGCTAACCCTCACCCTAACCCTAAATCTAACCCAACCCTATACCTAACCCTAACCCAAACCCTAACACTTACCCTAACACCTAAACCTAATACTAACCATAAACTTAACCCTATCCCTAACCCAACACAACCTTAACTCTATTCCTGCCCTAACCCAAACTCTAACCCTAAACCTAAACCTAAACCTAACCCTCAACCTAACCCTAACCCTAACCCTAACCTAAACCTAAATGTAACTGTAACCCTAACATTAAGCCTACCCCTAACCAACCCTAACAATCACTAAACCTAACCCTAACCCTAAGGCTAACCCTAACCCAACCCTAAACCTAACCCTAACCCTAACCCCTAACACTAACCCTAACACTAACCCTAACCCTGACCCTGACCCTAACCCTAACCCAATGCTAACCCTAACCCTAAGCCTGACCCTAACCAAAAGCCTAACCCTAACCCTAACCCAAACAATAAAACCTAACCCAACCCTAACCCTAACACTAACACTAAACCTAATCCTATCTCTAATCCTAAACCTACCTCTAAGCCTAATGCTAACCCTTACCCTAACATAACCCTAACCCAACCCTAACAGTAACCCTAACCCTAGCCCTAACCCCTAATCCTAAACTTAACTCGAACCCTAACCCTAACACTAACACTTACCCTAACCCCACCCTAAACCTAACAATAACACAAACTGTAACCCTAACCCTAAGTCTTACCCTAACCCTAAGGCTAATGCTAACCCTAACCCTAACCCTAAGACTAACCAACCCTAACCAAACCTAACCCTAACCCTAACCCTAACCCTAGCACTTAGCCTAACCCAAACGTCAACGCCAACCGCAAACCGAAACACAACGGCAAACTCTACCCTAACCCAACCCTAAAACTATCCCTAACCCTAACACTAACCCAACTCTAACCATATCCCTAACCCTAATCCTACCCTAAACCTAACCCTAAACCTAACCCTAACCTTAAAGCCAAACCCAACCCCAACCCCAACATGAACCACAACCCCAACAGCAACCCTAACCCAACCCTAACCCTAACCCTAAAACTAACCCAACACGAACCCTAACCCTAACCATAAACCTAATGATAAGAGTACCCTAACCCTAACGCTACCCTTACCCTACCATAGGCCTAAATCTAACCCTAACCCTAACCCTAACCGTAACACAAACCTGACACTAAACCTAACTCTAAATGTAACCCTAACTCTAAACCTAAGCCTAACCCTAACCCTAACCCTAACCCAACCCTAACCCTAAAACTAACCCTAACCCTAACCCTAACCCTAAGCTTAACCCTAACCCTAAACCTAACACTAACCCTAACCCTAACCCTAACGTAAATCTAACCCTGACATTAAGCCTAACCCTAACCCTAACCCTAACACTAACCCTAACCTAACTCTAACCCGAAACCGAAACCAACCCTATACCTAACCCTAACAGAAATACTAACCCTAACCCTAACACCTAAACCTAATGCTGACCATAAACCTAACTCTAACCTTAATGCAAACCAACGTTAACTCTAATCCAAACACTAACCCTAACCCTAAGTCTAACCCGAACCCTAATCTAAACCTAACCGTAACCCTAACCCTAACCCTATACCTAATGAACCCTAACCAAAACTAAACCTAACCCTAACCCTAAGCCTAACCCTAACCCAACACTAAACCCTAACCCTAAACGTAAACTCTAACCATAACCCAACACTAACCCTAACCCTAACCCTTACGCTAAGCCTAACCATAACCCTAACCCTAACCAAACCCTAACACTAACCCTATCCCTAATACTAACACAACCCTAACCCTAAACCTAACCCTAAGCCAAACGTAACCCTAACCCTAAACATAACCATAACCCAATAATATTAATCCTAGCCCAAATCCTAACCTTAACCCTAACTCTAAACCTAACCCTAACACAACCCTTACCATAAACCTAAACCTAACCCTAACTCTAACTCTAGCCCTAACCCTGAACCTGACCCTGATTCTCACCCTAACCCTAACCCTAATTCTCACCCTAACTCTAACCCAATCCTAACCCTAACCAAACCCTCACCCTCACCCTAACACTAACACTAAGGCTAACGCTAACCCTAACCCTAATTCTAACCCAACACTAATCCTAACCCTAGACCTAACCCTAAACCTAAACCTAACCTAACCCTAACCCTAAACCTTACCCCACCCAAAGCCTAACCCCAACTCTAACCCTAAACTTAAACTAACCCTAACGATAACCGTAACACTAACTCTAAACTTACACCTAATCCAACACTAAGCGTAACCCTAACCCTAACTCTTAGCCTAACCCTAATCTAACACTAACCCAAACGTTAACCCTAACCTTAACGCTAACCCTAACCCTAAACCTAACACAACCTTACTTCTAAACCTAACCCTAACCCAAACACTATCCCTAACCCTAACACCTAAACCTAATGCTAACTTTAAACTTAACCCTATCCCTAACCCAAACCGACCTTAACTCTATTCCTACCCTAAAAAAACTCTAACCCTAAACCTAAACCTAAACCTAACCCTCAACCTAACCCTAACCCTAACCTAAACCTAAATGTAACCGTAACCCTAACCTTAAGCCTAGCCCTAACCAACCCTAACCATCACTAAACCTAAACCTAACCCTAAGGCTAACCCTAACCCAACCCTAACCCTAACACTAACCCCCTAACCCTAATCCTAACACTAACCCTATCCCTGACCCTAACCCTAACCCAACGCTAACCCTAACCCTAACCCTGACCCTAACCCAAAACTAACCCTAACCCTAAACCAAACAATAAAACCTAACCCAACCCTAACCCTAACACTAACAGTAAACCTAATCCTATCTCTAATCCTAACACTAGCTCTAAGCCTAACGCTAACCCTGACCCTAACCCTAACCCTAACCCAACCCTAGCCCTAACCCTAACCCTAACCCCTAATCCTAATCCTAACTCGAACCCTAACCCTAACGCTAACACTTACCCTAACCCAACCCTAACCCTAACACTAACCCAAACCGTAACCCTAACCCTAAGCCTTATGCTAACCCTAAGCCTAATGATAAACCTAACCCTAACACTAAGCCTAACCAACCCTAACCAAACCTAACCCTAACCCTAACCCTAACCCTAGCACTTACCCTAACCCAAACCCCAACGCCAACCCCAAACCGAAACACAACCGCAAAACCTACCCTAACCCAACCCTAAACCTATCCCTAACAATAACACTAACCCAACCCTAACCCTATCCCTAACCCTAACCCTACCCTAAACCTAACCCTATGCCTAACCCTAACCTAAAACCCAAACCCAACCCCAACCCCAACCTGAACCACAACCCCAACAGCAACCCTAACCCAACCCTAACCCTAACCCTAAACCTAACCCAACACGAACCCTAACCCTAACCATAACCATAACCCTAACTATAAGAGTACCCTAACCCTAACACTACCCTTACCCTACCATAGGCCTAAACCTAACCCTAACACTAACCCTAACCGTAACACAACCCTGACACTAAACCTAACTCTAAATGTAATCCTAACTCTAAACCTAAGCCTAAGCCTAAGCCTAACCCTAACCCTAACCAACCGAAACCAACCCTAAATTAACCCCAAACTTAAATCTAACCAAAAGCCTAACCCTAACCCTAACCTGAAACCCAACCCTAACCCTAAACATAAATCTAACCCTAACGCTAATCCTAACTGGAACCCTAACACTAACCCTAACCCAACCCTACCCCTAACCCTAACCCTAACACTAACCCTACCCTACCCATAAACCTAAGCCTAACACTTACCCTAACCAACCCTAACCAAATCTAAACCGTACCCTAACCCTAACCCTATCCATAAACCTTGCCGTAACCCTATCGCCAATCACAAACACAACCCTAACCCCAACCCCAACCCTAACCATAACCCGAACCATTGCACTAACACTAATGAAACCCTAACCCTAACACGAACTCTAACCCTACCCCTAACTTTAACCCTAACCCTAACCATAACCTAACCCAAACGTAACCCTAACCCTAGCCCTAACGCAAACACTCACCCAACCCAAAACCTAATACTAACCACAAACCCAACCCTTACCCAAAACATAACCCTAACCCTAACACTAACCCAAACTCAACCATAAACCTAACCATAACCCTAACCATAACCCAATAACACTAACCCTAACCCTAACACTAACCCTAACCCTGACTCTGACCCTGATCCTCAACCTAACTCTAACCGTAATCCTCACCCTAACTCTAAACCAATCCTAATCCTAACCTAACACTCACCCTCACCCTAATGCTAACCCCAAGGCTAACCCTAACCTTAATCCAAAACTAACCTTAACCCTATCCATAAGCATAACCCCTAACCCTAATCCTAACGGTAAAACTAACCCTAAACCTAACTCTAACCCAACACTAATCCTAACCCTAGCCCTAACCATAAACCTAAACCTAACCTAACCCTAACCCTAAACCAACGCTACACCTAACCAGAGACCTAACCCTAAATTTTACCCTAAGCCTCCAACACTAAACCTAAACCTCAAACACTAACCCTAGCCCTAACCCTAACCCTAACCCTTACACCCACTCAAGCCTAACCCCAACTCTAACCCTAACCTTAAACTAACACTAACCCGAACACTAACTCTAAGCCAACAACTAACCGAACACTAAACGTAATCCTAACCCTAACTCTAAGCCTAACCCTAATCTAACCCTAACCCAAACGCTAAACCTAACCTTAACCCTAACCCTAACCCTAACCCTAACACTAACCCAACCCTAATTCTAAACCTAACCCAACCCTAAACCTAAATCTAACCCGAAACCGTACCCAACCCTATACCTAACCCTAACCCAAACACTAACCCTAACCCTAACACCTAAATCTAATGCTGAACATAAACCTAACTCTAACTTTAAACCAAACCAACCTTAACTCTAATTCCAACCCTAACCCTAACCCTAAGCCTAACCCGAACCCTAATCTAAATCTAACAGTAACCGTAACCCTAACCCTATCCGTAACAAACCCTAACCAAAGCTAAACCTAACCCTAACCCTAAGCCTAAACCTAACCCAACCCTAAACCCTAACACTAAACCTAAACTTTAACCATAACCCAACAATAACCCTAACCCTAACCCTGAACCATACCCTAAGCCAAAGCCTAACCCTAACCCTAACCCTAACCCTAACCATAACCATAACCCAAACCCAACCCTAACAGTACCTCAAACACTTAACCTAACCCTACCACTAATAGTATCCCTAACCCTAACCCTAACCCTAACCCTAACTCTAGCCCTAACCCTAACCCAACACTAGCCCTAACCCTAACCCTAACCCTGACCCTAACCCAAAGCCTAACCCTATCCCTAACCCAAACAATAAAACCTAACCCAACCCTAACACTAACACTAAAACTAAACCTAATCCGATCTCTAATCCTAACCCTAGCCCTAAGCCTAATGCAAACCCTGACCCTAACCCTAACTCTAACCCAAACCTAACCCTAACCCTAACCCCTAATCCTAACCCTAACTCTAACCCTAACCCTAACCCTAACCATTACCGTAACCCAACCCTAACCCTAACACTAACCCAAACCATAACCCTAACCCTAAGCCTTACTCTAACCCTAAGCCTAATGCTAACCATAACCCTAACCCTAAGACTAACCAACCCTAACCAAACCTAACCCTAACCCTAACACTAACCCTAGCACTTACCCTAACCCAAACCCCAACACCAACCCCAAATCGAAACACAATCGCCTACCCTGCCCTATCTCAACTTTAAACCTATCCCTAACCCTAACACTAACCCAAACCTAACCCTATCCCTAACCCTAACCCTAACCTAACATTAACCCTAACCCTAAACCTAACCATAACCTTAAACCAAAACCCAACCCCAACCCCAACCTGAACCACAACCCCAAGAGCAACCCTAACCCAAACCTAACCCTAACCCTATACATAACCCAACACGAACCCTAACACTAACCATAACCATAACGCTAATGATAAGAGTACCCTAACCCTAACGATACCCTTACCCTACCATAGGCCTAAACCTAACCCTAACCCTAACCCTAACCATAACACAACCCTGACACTAAACCTAACTCTAAATGTAACCCTAACTCTAAACCTAAGCCTAAGCGTAAGCCTAACCCTAAGGCTAACCAACCGAAACCAACACTAAATTAAACCTAAACTTAAATCTAACAAAAAGCCTAACAATAACCCTAACCTGAAACCCAACCCTAACCCTAAACGTAAATCTAACCCTAACCCTAACACTAACTGTAACCCTAACCCTAACCCTAACTCTAACCCTAACCCCAACTCTAACCCTAACCTTAAACTAACCCTAACCATAACCGTAAGACTAACTCTAAACTTACACCTAATTCAACACTAAACGTAACCCTAACCCTAAATCTAAGCCTAACCATAATATAACCCTAACCAAAACGTTAACCCTAACCTTAACGCTAACCCTAAACCTAACCCTAACCCAACCTTAATTCTAAACCTAACCCAACACTAAACCTAACCCTAACCCGAAACCGAACCCAACCCTATACCTAACCCTAACCCAAACACTAACCCTAACCCTAACACCTAAACCTAATGCTGAACATAAACCTAACCCTAACCCTAACCCGAAACAACCTTAACTCTTATCCCAACCATAATCCTAAACCTAAGCCTACCCTGAAACCTAACCTAAACCTAACTGTAACCCTAACCCTAACCCTATCCCTAACGAACCATAAGCAACACTAAACCTAACCCTAACCCTAAGCCTAACCCTAACCAAACACTAACCCTAACTTTAAACCTAACACCTAACCCTAACCCTAACACTAACCCTAACCCTAAACCCAACCCTAAACCCTCACCATACTCTAACCCTAAACCTAAACCTAACCCTTATGCTAAGCCTAACCCTAACCCTAACCCTAACCCTAACCCTAACCCTAACCCAACACTAATCCTAACCTTAGCCCCAACCCTAAACCTAAACCTAACCTAACCCTAACCCTAAACCAACGCTACACCTAACGCGAGCCCTAACCCTAAATTTTACCCTAACCCTCCAACACTAACCCTATCCCTCAAACCGTAACCCTAGCCTTAACCCTAATCCTAACCCTTACACCCACTCAAGCCTAACCCCAACTCTAACCCTAACCTTAAACTAACCCTAACCCTAGCACTAACTCTAAGCCAACACCTTACCGAACACTAAACGTAACCCTAACACTAACTCTAAGCCTAACCCTAAGCTAACGCTAACACAAACGCTAAACCTAACCTTAACCCTAACCCTAACCCTAACCCTAACCCAACCCTAATTCTAAACCAAACCCAACCCTAAACCTAACTCTAACCCGAAACCGATCCCAACCCTATACCTAACCCTAACCCAAACACTAACCCTAACCCTAACACCTAAACATAATGCTGACCATAAACCTAACCCTAACCTTAAACCAAACCAACCTTAACTCTAATTCCAACCCTAACCCTAACCCTAAGCCTAACCCGATCCCTAATCTAAACCTAACCGTAACCCTAACCCTAACCCTATCCCTAACGAACCCTAACCAAAACTAAACCTAACCCTAACACTAAGCCTAAACCTAACCCAACACTAAACCCTAACCCTAAACCTAAACTCTAACCATAACCCAACACTAACCCTAACCCTAACCCTGCCCCATACCCTAAGCCAAAGCCTAACCCTAACCCTAACCATAACCATAACTATAACGCAAACCCAACCCTAACAGTACCTGTAATATTTAACCTAACCCTAACCCTAATAGTATCCCTAACCCTAACCCTAACCCAATGCTAACCCTAACCCTAGCCCTGACCCTAACCCAAAGCCTAACCCTATCCCTAACCCAAACAATAAAACCAAACCCAACCCTAACCCTAACACTAACACTAAACCTAATCTTATCTCTAATCCTAATGCTAGCCCTAAGCCTAATGCTAACCCTGACCCTAACCCTAACCCTAACCCAACCCTAACCCTAACCCTAACCACTAATCCTAAGCCTAACTCTAACCCTAACCCGAATCCTAACCCTTACCTTAACCCAACCCAAACCCTAACACTAACCCAAACTGTAACCCTAACCTTAAGCCTAACCCTAACCCTAAGCCTAATGCTAAGACTAACCCTAACCCTAAGCCTAACCAACCCTAACCAAACCTAACCCTAACCCTAACCCTAACCCTAGCACTTACGCTAACCCAAACCCCAACGCCAACACCAAACCGAAACACAACCACAAACCCTACACTAACTCAACCCTAAACCTATCCCTAACCCTAACACGAACCCAACCCTAACCCTATCCCTAACCCTAACCCTAACCTAACCCTAACCCTAACCGTAACACAACTCTGACACTAAACCTAACTCTAAATGTAACCCTAACTCTAAACCTAAGGCTAACCTAAGCCTAACACTTACCCTAAACAACCCTAACCAAATCTAAACCGAACACTTACCCTAACCCTATCCCTAAACCTTGCTGTAAACCTATCGCCAACCACAACCAAAACCCTAACCCCAAACCCAACCCTAACCATAACCCAAACCATAACACTAACACTAATGAAACATTAACCCTAACACTAACTCTAACTCTAACCCTAACCTTAACCCTAACCCTAACCATAACCTAACCCAAAACCTAACCCAAATGTAACCCTAACCCTAGCCCTAACTCTAACACTAACCCAACACGAACCCTAATACTAACCCTAACCCAACCCTAACCCAAAACATAACCCTAACCCTAACCCTAAGCCTAACCCAAACCGAACCATATACCTAACCATAACCCTAATCATAACCCAATAACACTAACCCTAACCCTAACCCTAACCCTAACCAAACCCTAACACTAACCCTATCCCTAACACTAACACAAAACCTAACCCTAAACCTAACACTAACCCTAATACTAGCCCTAACCCTGACTCTGAACCTGATCCTCACCCTAATCCTAACCCTAATCCTCACCCTAACTCTAAACCAATCATAACACTAATCTAACCCTCACCGTCACCCTAACGCTAACTCCAAAGCTAACCCTAACCCTAATCAAAAACTAAACTTAACCCTATCCATAAGCATAACCCCTAACCCTAATCCTAACCTTAAACCTAACCCTAACCCTAACTCTAACCCAACACTAATCCTAACACTAGCCCGAACCCTAAACCTAAACCTAACCTAACCTAACCCTAACCCTAAACCAACGCTACACGTAAGGCGAGCCCTAACCCTAAATTTTACCCTAACCCTCCAACACTAACCCTAACCCTCAAACCCTAACCCTAACCCTAACCCTAACCCTAACCCTTAAACCCGCTCAAGGCTAACCCCAACTCTAACCCTAACCTTAAACTAACCCTAACCCTAACACTAACTCTAAGCCAACACCTAACCGAACACTAAACGTAACCCTAACCCTAACTCTAAGCCTAACCCTAATCTAACCCTAACCCAAACGCTAAACCTAACCTTAACCCTAACCCTAACCCTAACCCTAACCCAAACCCAACCCTAATTCTAAACCTAACCCAACCCTAAACCTAAATCTAACCCGAAACCGCACCCAAACCTATACCTAACCCTAACCCAAACACTAACCCTAACCCTAACAACTAAACCTAATGCTGACCATAAACCTAACCGTAACCTTAAACCAAACCAACCTTAAATCTAATTCCAACACTAAACCTAAACCTAAGCCTAACCCGAACCCTAATCTAAACCTAACCGTAACCCTAACCCTAACCCTATCCCTAACGAATCCTAACCAAAACTAAACCTAACCCTAACCCTAAGCCTAAACCTAACCCAACCCTAAACCCTAACCCTAAACCTAAAGTCTAACCATAACCCAACACTAACCCTAACCCTAACCCTGACCCATACCCGAAGCCAAAGCCTAACCCTAACCCTAACCCTAACCATAACCATAACCCAAACCCAACCCTAACAGTACCTCTAACATTTAACCTAACCCTACCCCTAATAGTATCCC
Source organism: Cavia porcellus (assembly GCF_034190915.1). NCBI lineage: Eukaryota > Metazoa > Chordata > Mammalia > Rodentia > Caviidae > Cavia > Cavia porcellus. The sequence continues at coordinate 1,662,558 of NW_026947547.1, read as the reverse complement.
TAACACTAACCCTAAACCTAACCCTAACCCTAACCCTAACCCAACGCTAATCCTAACCCTAACCCTGACCCTAACTCAAAGCCTAACCCTATCCCTAACCCAAACAATAAAACCTAACCCAACCCTAACCCTAACACTAACACTAAACCTAATTCTATCTCTAAACCTAACCCTAGACCTAAGCCTAATGCTAACCCTGACCCTAACCCTAACCCTAACCGAACCCTAACCCTAACCCTAACCCCTAATGCTAACCCTAACTCTAACCCTAACCCTAACACTAACCCTTAGCTTAACCCAACCCTAACCCTAACACTAACCCAAACTGTAACCATAACCTTAAGCCTAACCCTAACCCTAAGCCTAATGCTAACCCTAACCCTAACCCTAACCCTAAGCCTAACCAACCCTAACCAAACCTAAACCTAACCCTAACCCTAACACTAGCACTTACCATAACCCATACCCCAACGCCAACCCCAAACCGAAACACAACCACAAACCGTACACTAACTCAACCCTAAACATATCCCTCACCCTAACACAAACACAACCCTAACCCTATCCCTAACCCTAACCCTAACCTAACCCTAACCCTAACTCTAAACGTAACACAACCCTGATTCTAAACCTAACTCTAATTGTAACCATCACTCTAAACCTAAGCCTAAGACTAACCCTAACCCTAACCAACCGAAACCAACCCTAAATTAACCCTAAACTTAAATCTAAACAAAAGCCTAACACTAACCCTAACCTGAAACCCAACCCTAACCCTAAACGTAAATCTAACCCTAACCCTAACCCTAACTGTTAGCCTAACACTAACCCTAACCCAACCCTAACCCTAACCCTAACACTAACCCTACCCTACACATAAACCTAAGCATAACACTTACCCTAACCAACCCTAACCAAATCTAAACTGTACCCTTACCTAACCATATCCCTAAACCTTGCTGTAAACCTATCGCCAACCACAACCACAACCCTAACCCCAAACCCAACGCTAACCGTAACCCGAACCATAACATTAACACTAATGAAACCCTAACCCTAACACGAACTCTAACCCTACCCCTAACTTTAACCCTAACACTAACCATAACCTAACCCAAACGTAACCCTAACCCTAGCCCTTACCCTAACACTAACACAACCCGAACCCTAATACTAACGCTAACCCAACCCTAACCCAAAACATAACCCTAACCCTAACCCTAACCCTAACCCTAACCCAAACCCAACCATAAACCTAACCATAACCCTAACCATAAACCAATAACACTAACTCTAACCCTAACCCTAAATCTAACCCACCCTAACACTAACCCTATCCCTAACACTAAGACAACCCTAACCCTAAACCTAACCCTAACCCTAACTCTAACACTAGCCCTAACCCTGACTCTGAACCTGATCTTCACCCTAACCATAACCCTAATCCTCACCCTAACTCTAAACCAATCCTAACCCTAACCTAACCCTCACCCTCAACCTAACGGTAACCCCAAGGCTAACCCTAACCCTAATCCAAAACTAACCTTAACCCTATCCATAAGTACAACCCCTAACCCTAACCCTAACCCTATCCCTAACGAACCCTAACCAACACTAAACCTAACCCTAACCCTAAGTCTAACTCTAACCCAACCCTAACCCTAACTCTAAACCTAACACCTAACCCTAACCCTAACACTAACCCTAACCCTAACCCCAACCTTAAACCTTCACCATAACTCTAACCCTAAACCTAACCTAACTCTTATGCTAAGCCTAACCCTAACCCTAAACCTAACCCAACTCTATACCTAACCCTAACCGAAATCCTAACAATAACCCTAACACCTAAACCTAATGCTAACCATAAACTTAACCCTATCCCTAACACAACACAACCTTAACTCTATTCCTACCCTAAACCAAACCCTAAATGTAAACCTAAACCTAAACCTAACCCTCAACCTAACCCTAACCCTAACCTAAACCTAAATGTAACCGTAACCCTAACCTTAAGCCTAACCCTAAGAAACCCTAACCATTACTAAACCTAAACCTAACCCTAAGGCTAACCCTAACCCAACCCTAACGCTAACCCTAACCCAACCCTAACCGAACGCTAAACCTAACGCTAACCCTGACCCTAACCCAAAGATTAAACCTAACCCTAACCCAAACAATAAACCCTAACCCAACCCTAACTCTAACAATAATACTAAACCTATTCCTATCTCTAAACTTAACCCTAGCTCTAAGCCTAACGCTAACGCTGACCCTAACCCTATCCCTAACCCAAACCTAACCCTAACACTAACCCTAACCCTAACCCTAACCCTAACCCCTAATCCTAATCCTAACTCTAACCCTAACACTAACCCTAACACTTACGCTAAACCAACCCTAACCCTAACACTAACACAAACTGTAACCCTAACCCTAAGCCTAACCTTAACCCTAAGCCTAATGCTAACCCTAACCCTAACCCTAAGCCTAACCAACCGTAACCAAACCTAACCCTAACCATAACCCTAGCACTTACCTTAACCCAAACCCCACCGCCAACCCCAAACCGCAACACAACCGCAAACCCTACCCTAACCCAACCCTAAACTTATCCCTAACCCTAACACTAACCCAACCCTAACCCTATCCCTAACCCTAACCCTACCCTAAACCTAACCCTAAACCTAAACCTCACCCTAACCTTATCCCCAACCCAAACCCAACCACAACCTGAACCACAACCCCAACAGCAACGCTAACCCAACCCTAACCCTAACCCTAAACCTAAGCCAACACGAACCCTAAAAATAACCACAACCATAACCATAACGATAAGAGTACCCTAACCCTAACGCTACCCTTACCCTACCATAGGCCTAAACCTAACCCTAACCCTAACCCTAACCGTAACATAACCCTGACACTAAACCTAACTCTAAATCTAACCCTAACCCTAAACCTAAGCCTAAGCCTAAGCCTAAACCTAAACTTAACCAACCGAAACCAACTCTAAATTAACCCTAAACTTAAACCTAAACAAAAGCCTAACCCTAAACCTAACCTGAAACCCAACCCTACCCTAACCCTAACCTTAACCCTAACTCTAACCCTATCCCTAAACTTAACCCTAACCCTAACCCTAACCCCTAACCCTAACCCTAACCCTAACCCTAACCCTAACTCAAACACTAACCCTAACCCTAACACCTAAACCTAATGCTGACCATAAACCTAACCCTAACCTTAATCCAAACCAACCTTAACTCTAATCCCAACCCTAACCCTAACCCTAAGCCTAACTTGAACCCTAATCTAAAACTAACCGTAACCCTAAACATAAACCTATCCCTAACGAACCCTAACCAAAACTAAACCTAACTCTAACACTAAGCCTAACGCTAACCCAACACTAAACCCTAACCATAAACCTAAACTCAAACCATAACCCTAAAACTGACCCATACCCAAACCCAAAGCCTAACCCTAACTCTAAACCTAACCCTAACCCTAAACCTAACCCAACCCTATACCTAACCCTAACCCAAACCCAAACCCTAACCCTAACCCAACCCTAACACAGACCCTATCCCTGACACTAACACAACCCTAACCCTAAACCTAACCCTAACCCTTACGTTAAGCCTAACCATAACCCTTACCCTAACCAAACCCTAACACTAACCCTATCCCTAATACTAACACAACCCTAACCCTAAACCTAACTCTAAGCCAAACGTAACCCTAACCCTAACCATAACCATAACCCTATAATATTAATCCTAGCCCAAACCCTAACCCTAACCCTAACTCTAAACCTAACCCTAACACTACCCTAACCCTAAACCTAAACCAAACCCTAACTCTAATGCTAGCCCTAACCCTGAACCTGACCCTGATTCTCACCCTAACCCTAACCCTAATTCTCACCCTAACTCTAACCCAATCCTAACCCTAACCTAACGCTCACCCTCACCCTAACACTAAACCCAAGGCTAACCCTAACCCTAACTCTAACCCAACACTAATCCTAACCATAGCCCTAACCGTAAACGTAAACCTAACCTAACCCTAACCCTAAACCGAACGCTACACCTAACCTGAGCCCTAACCCTAAATTTTACCCTAAACCTCCAACACTAACCCTAACCCTCAAACCCTAAGCCTAACCCTAACCCTAGCCCTAACCCTAACCCTAAACCTTACCCCACCCAAAGCCTAACCCCAACTCTAACCCTAAACTTAAACTAACCCTAACCATAACCGTAACAATAACTCTAAACTTACACCTAATCCAACACTAAGCGTAACCCTAACCCTAACTCTAAGCCTAACCCTAATCTAACCCTAACCCAAACGTTAACCATAACCTTAACGCTAACCCTAACCCTAACCCTAACACAGCCTTAATTCTAAACCTAACCCAAACCTAAACCTAACCCTAACCCTAACACCTAAACCTAATGCTAACCATAAACTTAACCCTATCCCTAACCCAACCCAACCTTAACTCTATTCCTACCCTAAAAAAAACCCTAACCCTAACCCTAAACCTAAACCTAACCCTCAACCTAACCCTAACCCTAACCTAAACCTAAATGTAACTGTAACCCTAACCTTAAGCCTACCCCTAACCAACCCTAACCATCACTAAACCTAACCCTAACCCTAAGGCTAACCCTAACCCAACCCTAACCCTAACACTAACCCCTAACCCTAAACCTAACACTAACCCTATCCCTGACCCTAACCTTAACCCAACGCTAACCAAACCCTAACCCTGACCCTAACTCAAACCTAACCCTAACCCTAACCCAAACAATAAAGCCTAACCCAACCCTAACCCTAACACTAAGAGTAAACCTAATCCTATCAGTAATCCTAACCCAAGCTCTACGCCTAACGCTAACCCTGACCCCAACCCTGACCCTAACCCAACCCTAACCCTAACACTAACACTAACCCTAACCCTAACACTTACCCTAACCCAACCCTAACCCTAACACCAACCCAAACCGTAACCCTAACCCTAAGCCTAATGCTAACCCTAACAATAACACTAAGCCTAACCAACCCTAACCAAACCTAACCCTAACCCTAACCCTAACCCTAAACCTAACCCTATCCCTAACCCTAACCCTACACTAAACATAACCCTAAACATATCCCTAACCTTAAACCCAAACCCAACCCCAACCCCAACCTGAACCACAACCCCAACAGCAACCCTAACCCAACCCTAACACTAACCCTAAACCTAACCCAACACGAGCCCCAACCCTAACCATAACCACAACTCTAACGATAAGAGTACCCTAACCCTAACGCTACCCTTACCCTACTATAGGCCTAAACCTAACCCTAACCCTAACCCTAACCGTAACACAACCCTGACACTAAACCTAACTCTAAATGTAACCCTAACTCTACAGCAAAGCCTAAGCCTAAGCCTAACCCTAAACCGAACGAACCGAAAACAACACTAAATTAACCCTAAACTTAAATCTAACCAAAAGCCTAACCCTAACCCTAACCTGAAACCCAACCCTAACCCTAAACATAAATCTAACCCTAACCCTAACCCTAACTGTAACCCTAACACTAAACATAACCCAACCCTAACCCTAACACTAACACTAACCCTACCCTACGCATAAACCTAAGCCTAACACTTACCCTAACAAACCCTAAACAAATCTAAACCGTAGCCTCACCGTAACCCTATCCCTAAACCTTGCCATAAACCTATCGACAACCACAACCACAACCCTAACCCCAACCACAACCCTAACCATAACCCAAACCATAACACTAACACTAATGAAACCCTAACCCTAACATGAACTCTAACCCTACACCTAACCATAACCCTAACCCTAACCATAACCTAACCCAAAACCTAACCCAAACGTAACCCTAACCCTAGCCCTAGCCCTAATACAAACCCAACCCGAACCCTAATACTAACCCTAACCCAACCCTAACCCTAACCCTAACCCAACCCAACCATAAACCTAACCATAACCCTAACCATAACCCAATAACACTAACCCTAACCCTAACCCTAACCCTAACCCTAACCCTAACCCAAACCTAACACTAACCCTATCCCTAACACTAACACAACCCTAACCCTAAACCTAACCCTAACCCTAACTCTAACACTAGCCCTAACCGTGACTCTGACCCTGTTCCTCACCATAACCATAACCCTAATCCTCACCCTAACTCTAAACCAATCCTAACCCTAAAGTAACCCTCACGCTCACCCCAACGCTAAGCCCAAGGCTAACCCTAACCCTAATCTAAAACTAATCTCAAAAATTTCCATAAGCATAACCCCTAACCCTAATCCTAACTGTAAACCTAACCCTAACCCTAACTCTAACCCAAAACTAATCCTAACTCTAGCCCTAACCCTAAACCTAAACCTAACCTAACCCTAAACCTAAACCAACGCTACAACTAATCCGAGCGCTGACCCTAAATTTTACCCTAACCCTCCAACACTAACTCTAACCCTCAAACCCTAACCCTAGCACTAACCCTAACCCTAAACCTTACACCCAATCAAGCCTAACCCCAACTCTAACCCTAACTTAAACTAACCCTAACCCTAACACTAACTCTAAGCTAACACCTAACCGCACACTAAACATAACCCTAAACCTAACTCTAAGCCTAACCCTAATCTAACCCTAACCCAAATGCTAAACCTAACCTAAACGCTAACCCTAAACCTAACCCTAACAATAACACAACCCAAACCCTAACCCTAACCCAACCCTAATTCTAAACCTAACACAACCCTAAACCCAACTCTAACCCGAAACCGAACCCAACCCTATACCTAACCCTAACCCAAACACTAACCCTTACCCTAACACCTAAACATAATGCTGACCATAATCCTAACCCTAACCTTAACCCAAATCAACCTTAACTCTAATCCCAACACTAACCCTAACCGTAAGCCTAACCCGAAACCTAATCTAAACCTAACCGTTACCCTAACCCTAACACTATCCCTAACGAACCCTAACCAAAACTAAACCTAACCCTAAACCTAAGCCTAACCCTAACTCAACCCTAAACCCTAACCCTAAACCTAAACTCTAACCATAACCCAACACTAACCCTAACCCTAACACTGACCCATACCCTAAGCCAAAGCCTAACCCAAACCATAACCCTAACCATAACCACAACCCAAACCCAACCCTAACAGTACCTCTAACATTTAACCTAACCCTACCCCTAATAGTATCCCTAACTCTAACCCTAACCCTAACCCTAACCCTAACCCTAAACCTAACCCAAAGCTAACCCTAACCCTAACCCTGACCCTAACCCAAAGCCTAACCCTATCCCTAATCCAAACAATAAAACCTAACCCAAACCTAACCCTAACACTAACACTAAACCTAATCCTATCTCTAATCCTAACCCTAGCCCTAAGCCTAACGCTAACCCTGACCCTAACCCTAACCCTAACCCCTAATCCGAACCCTAACTCTAACCCTAAACCTAACCATAACCCTTACACTAACCGAACCCTAACACTAACACTAACCCAAACCGTAACCCTAACCCTAAGCCTAACCCTAACCCTAAGCCTAATGCTAACCCTAAACCTAACCCTAAGCCTAACCAACCCTAAACAAACCTAACCCTAACCCTAACCCTAACCCTAGCACTTACCCTAACCCAAACCACAATGCCAACCCCAAACCGAAACACAACCGTAAACCCTACCCTAACCCAAACCAAAACCTATACCTAATCCTAACACTAACCCAACCCCAACCTTATCCCTAACCCTAACCCTACCCTAAACCTAAACCTAACCCTAAACCTAACCCTAACCTTAAACCGAAACCCAAACCCAACACCAACCTGAACCACAACCCAAACAGCAACACTAACCCAACCCTAACCCTAACCCTAAAACTAACCAACACAAACCCTAACCATAACCATAACCATAACTTAACGATAAGAGTACCCTAACCCTAATGCTACACTTACCCTACCATAAGGCTAAATCTAACCCTAACCCTAACCCTAACCGTAACACAACCCTGACACTAAACCTTAACCTAAATCTAACACTAACCCTAAACCTAAGCCTAAGCCTAAGCCTAACCCTAAACTTAAACAACCGAAACCAACCCTAAATTAACCCTAAACTTAAACCTAACCAAAAGCCTAACCCTAACCCTAACCTGAAACCCAACCATAACCCTAAACTAAATCTAACCCTAACCCTAACCCTAGCTGTAGCCCTAACACTAACCCTAACCCAACCCTAACCCTAACCCTAACACTAACCCTACCCTACCCATAAACCTAAGCCTAACACTTACCCTAACCAACCCTAACTAAATCTAAAGCAAACCCTAACCCTAACCCTAACCCTAAATCTTGCCCTAAACCTATCGCCAACCACAACCACAACCCTAACCCCAAACCCAACCCTAAACATAACCCGAATCATAACACTAACACTAATGAAACCCTAACCCTAACACTAACTCTAAATCTACCCCTAACCTTAACCCTAACCCTAACCCTAACCTAACCCAAAACCTAACCCAAACGTATCCCTAACCCTAACCATAACCCTAACACTAACCCAACCTGAACCCTAATACTAACCCTAACCCAACCCTAGCCCAAAACATAACCCTAAACCTAACCCTAACCCTAACCCAAACCCAACCATAAAACCTCACACTAACGCTAACCCTAGCCCTTACGCTAAGCCTAACCATAACCCTAACCCTAACCAAACCCTAACATTAACCCTATTCCTAATACTAACACAAGCCTAACCCTAAACCTAACCCTAAGCCAAAAGTAACCCTAACCCTAACCATAACCATAACCCAATAATATTAATCCTAGCCCGAACCCTAACCCTAACCCTAACTCTAAACCTAACCCTAACACAACCCTAACCCTAAACCTAAACCTAACCCTTAGCCTAGCGCTAGCCCTAACCCTGAACCTGACCCTGATTCTCACCCTAACCCTAACCCTAATTCTCACCCTAACTCTAACCCAATCCTAACCCTAACCTAACCCTCACCCTCACCCTAACACTAACCCCAAGGCTAACCCTAACCCTAACTCTAACCCAACACTAATCCTAACCCTAGCCCTAACCCTAAACCTAAACCTAACCTAACCCTAACCCTAAACCGAACGCTACACCTAACCTGAGCCCTAACCCTAAATTTTACCCTAAACCTCCAACACTAACCCTAACCCTCAAACCCTAAGCCTAACCCTAACCCTAGCCCTAACCCTAACCCTAACCCTTACCCACACCCAAAGCCTAACCCCAACTCTAACCCTAACGTTAAACTAACCCTAACCATAACCGTAACACTAACTCTAAACTTACACCTAATCCAACACTAAACGTAACCCTAAACCTAACTCTAAGCCTAACCCTAATCTAACCCTAACCCAAACTCTAAACCTAACCTTACCGCTAACCCTAACCCTAACCCTAACCCTAACCCTGTGGGGGATGAGGTGTCACTTTGTAGGCCCCAACCCCCTCTAACCTGCAATTTACAATAGCCCCCCGGTATGCGAGACCGAGGTAGGATAGGAATGCCTGTTCTCAGTGAGATCTCTCACCCTCTGGAAACCATACTGTGAGCTGGCTTTGTTTTGCAGAAGTCTTCAGGAAGTGGCTGGCCACCCTTTGTGACACTAACAGCAGACAAATTAACAACATTCTTGAGCTAATGAATTTCTTCCTGGGCTAGAGAAGTTAGGAGAACTGGTTGTGATTATTTGCTTCACTTAGATAGTTTAGAATAAACATTGTAGTCTGTCACATTGTAGCTTGTCACAAAGAATGCCTTTTCACTACTTAATTATCTGGGCTCTGTGAACTGATCCGGTTTACTATATATGAATCTTAAAATAAAGATTGTGCGTGCAGTGTAGTGCAACGCGGTGCAGGCAGTAAAGGTGCCGTGTCTCTCCTGTCTTCCTTTCCGAGTGCTGCACCCCCCCGTGTCCCGATCAGGCGTGTTTGTGTGTTTACCTTTCCCGGAGTTCAGAGTACCCTAGTTACTCACGACAAGTGGCGCCCGAATTCAGGGACTCTGAAGGTTGCTTAGGAAGGTAAGTATAATTTTATTACGGGGATATGGGACAATCTGCTTCCTCTCCTTTGTTAAAAATTCTTAAACATTTATTATCTATATATGGCATATCGCTCAGGTCAGCTGACTTGGATATGTGTATTGATACAATTAAAGAATACAATCCTTGGTTTCCAGATGAAGGAACTTTGGATGTAGAAATATGGAGGAAGGCAAGGGTTAGTATAGAAAGGGCTATGCAACAGGAGGAGAAGATTCCTTTACGTTTTTGGGCTATTTGGTCGGTTGTGTACTCTTTATTAAAAGCTATGGAAGATGAACATATTTTAGAAAATCTTCAACTAGAAATTAAACCAGTTATTCAGGAATTGCCCCTCACAGAGGAGGAGCAGAATGTAGTTCAAAATGATGCTATCGCTTTAAGTAGTGAAAAGGCGTCCAAACCGAAAGTAAAATCCGCTGCAGCTGACTCAGCTTTAGCTGCCGCAGCAACATCAAATTATGACAATCGCCCAATTTTACAGGCTATACAGCATTTAACACAAGAGGTAAAACAGCTCTCCGTTAAGCAGAACCCACCTATAGCTCCCTCTGCACCTCCTCCATCTAACCCTAATTGGAGTAAAGCCAAACTAGCTTTGGCTGATCTACCAAAATTAGGGGATTCGGACGAGGAAACGTCTGCCTTTGCTTTCCCTGTAATCAGGCCGCAGCCAGTAGATGGAGCGGCAGTTCCCCCTAGATGGGAAGCATTTAATATGGATGATTTAGCAAAATTAAAAAAAGCTGTAACCCTTTATGGCCCTCAGGCTCATTACACTAGAGAATTAATAATGTCGGTAGCAGATCAGTATGGTAATCTTGCTCCTTATGATTGGAAAGCCTTGGCCAAAATTCTTTTAAAAGAGCCAGAATATTTACAGTGGCACATGTGGTTTATGGAAGGTTGTGCGGAAAAGGCAAGGCAAAATGCTGACAATCGAGATCCTAATATTAGACTCATTTCTTTATCCCATGCTCTCTGGTACAGGTTTCTTTGATACTGTTGAGCATCAGGCAGGGGCTCCAAGAGAGATTCATGCTCAATTAAAAAATATTGCTTTAGAAGCTTGGGATAAAATACGGCCTAAAGGATCAGAATATGGATCTTGGGCTAAAGTTCTGCAAGGAACCAATGAACCGTATGTTGAGTTCATTGCAAGACTTCAAAATGTTATAGAAAGAACAGTAGTGGGACAAGACTTACAACAACATCTCTTAAAAATTTTAGCTTTTGAACATGCTAATGATGAATGCAAAAGGGTTTTAATTCCAATAAAAGATACTGGAATGATTGACAGTTTTATAAAACAATGTAAAGATTTAAATTCAGAATCTAGGAAAATGCAACTGTTTGCTGAAACCATGGCAACCACGTGGACTAATTGGCAATCTAAAAAGGAACAGTCTTTAAAATGTTTTAATTGTGGTCAAACCAGGGCATGTAAAGAGGGCCTGTCCAAAACTTTTAGGCAATGATCAAAGAAAGAGATCTAGAGCTCCTGGCTTATGTCCAAAGTGCAGGAAGGGAAATCATTGGGCTCGTGAATGCAGGAGTAAACAAGTTAATTCAGCTGAACAGAAGGGAAACAGGAGAGCAGGCCTTACCCCGGGCCCCGGACAAACCAATGGGGTAAACCCACCGTATTCTCCCTACAGCCAGCCACCCAACACAGCGCCGCAGTGGATATACCAGCCTTAAAAGATGTAAAATTAAGAGGAAGACAATCTCCCGTGAGAATTCCTACAGGAATTTTTGGTCCCTTGCCTGCAGGAACTTTTGGCTTGCTCACAGGTCGATCTAGTTTAAATCAGAAAGGCATTACTGTTCATTTAGGAATTATTGATGCAGATTATACTGGAGAAATTCAAATTTTGATGTCCTCACTTACAGATTATAAATTATTAAAGGGAGAACGTATAGCTCAACTCATTTTACTGCCTTATATCCCAATAGGATCCTCTGTTGTTCAGCGGACAGGAGGGTTCGGCAGCACTAACCCTATTAATGTAATGTGGACAGCTAAATTATCTCAACAACAACCTCTTATTAATATTTTTATTGAGCATAAGAAAATTCAGGCTCTTATAGATACAGGCTCGGATATTACTATTGTTAAATCTACTGATTGGCCTTCTCATATTACTTATACTATTATTCCATGTAATATAAAAGGAGTAAGTAAAACTCCAGTAAATACAATTGGACAAGCCACAATGCATATACGTATAAAAAATGAAGAGGGTCAAGTTGCTGTTATTAAACCTTATATCTTAGAGGTGCCAGTTTCTATTTTAGGAAGAGATATATTAGAACAATGGGGAGCTCATATACATTTTTAATATTTTACATGTTTCTACAGCTTAGGAAAGTGAATCCTTTAAAGCTTAGGAAAATGAATCCTTTAAAGCTTAATTGGAAAAATGATGACCCAATTTGGATAGATCAGTGGCCTCTGACTACTCAAAAGTTACAGGCAGCGATGGCCTCAGGTTTATACAGCTCATTTCATGGATGATATTTTATTCTCATATAGTGATAGAAATGTTTTAGAAGATATTTTGAAAACTTTACCTCAATATTTTTCTCCGTTTGGACTTGTAATAGCACAGGATAAAATTCAAAAGGAAGAAGTTAGTCATTATTTGGGATATATTCTTACTAGACAAAAGGTGATTCCACAGAAAATGTCTATTAGGAGAGATAAGTTATCCACTTTAAATGATTTTCAAAAATTATTAGGGGATATTAATTGGCTTCGTCCCACACTAGGTATTCCTACTCATGCATTACAGCATTTGTTTGCTACTTTACAGGGCTCTTCAGATCCATCCAGCCCTCGTTCTTTAACAGCAAAAGCAGAGCAAGAATTACAGTTTGTAGAACAACGAATTAAGGATGCATTTTTAATTAGAATTGATCATAAATTGCCTCTAACTTTATATATTATTAATACTTTTCAATATCCCTCTGCAGTTTTAGGTCAGAATGCTATGCCAGTGGAATGGGTATTCACTAAAACTAAGCAATCTAAAAATGTCACACCATATATCGATATGGTTGCAGCTTTAATTATGAATGGTAGAGCTCATTCTATAACTTTGATAGGAGAAGATATAAACAATATAGTTATCCCTTTAACTAAGGAACAATGGGAATATTTATTGTCAATTACTGAAACATTACAAATTGCTTTAGCAGATTTCATGGGAACTTTTTCGTATCATTTTCCTAAAAGTAAATTATGGGATTTTTTTAGACGTCAACAATTTGTGGTTAATACTTTATTAGCTGTACAGCCAATTCCACAAGCTTTGACTATATTTACAGATGGATCTAAAAATAAAGCTGCATATTGGACTCAAAAATCTTATTGGGTACATCAGACAAATTTTAATTCTGTGCAACAAAATGAACTTTTTGCTATATTACAAGTGTTTTGAGATTTTCCTGACCAACCTATTAATATTATAGCTGATTCAGCCTATTCTGTTGGAGTAGTGACAAATATCTATTCAGCTGTGTTATATTCTAATAAGCCTGCCTTATTGTCTTTATTTCAGAATTTACAAATACATGTTCAAAAAAGAAATCATTCTTATTTTATTACTCATTTACGTTCTCATTCTCAGTTACCTGGACCATTAGTATCAGGTAACAATACAGTGGATTCCTTAGTTATGTTCACTACACCTGTTGAAGAACATCAATTTAATCATGCGAATGCAGGACATTTGCATCTTAAATACAAGATACCTTTTACACAAGCTAAACAGATTGTAAAAGCCTGCCCTATTTGTAGACCATTACATTTAAGAATTATTCCCGCAGGTGTCAACCCTCGAGGAACTCAACCTAATGAGTTATGGCAAATGGATATTACACATGTAACTTCTTTTGGTCGGCTTTCTTATGTACATGTAGTTATTGATACCTATTCTTCATTTCTATGGGCTACTGCTCAACAGGGAGAATCCACTAAAAATGTTATTGTACATTTATTGGAGACTTTTGCAGTTATGGGAATTCCTTCTAAAATCAAAACAGATAATGGACCTGCTTATACTAGCAGAACATTTAAACAATTTTGTGATCTCCATAATATTATTCATATTACAGGGATTGAATATAACCCCCAGGGTCAAGCTATTGTTGAAAGAGCACATGGCACCCCCGTGTCCCGATCAGGCGTATTTGTGTGTTTACCTTTCCTGGAGTTCAGAGTACCCTAGTTACTCACGACATAACCCAACCCTAATTCTAAACCTAAACCAAACCTAAACCTAACTCTAACCCGAAAACGAACCCAACCCTATACTTAACCATAACCCAAACACTAACCCTAACCCTAACAACTAACCCTAATGCTGACCATAAACCTAACCCTAACCTTAACCCAAACCAAACTTAACTCTAATCCCAACCCTAACCCTAACCCTAAGCCTAACCCAAACCCTAATCTAAACCTAACCGTAACCTTAAGCATAACCCTATACCTAACGAACACTAACCAAAACTAAACCTAACCCTAACCCTAAGCCTTACCCTAGCCCAACCCTACACCCTAACCCTAAACCTAAACTCTAACCATAACCCAACACTAACCCTAACCCTAACCCTTATGCTAACCCTAACCCTAACCATAACCCTAACACAAACCCAACCATAAACCTAATCATAACCCTAACCATAACCCAAAAGCTCTAACACTAACCCTAACCCTAACCCTAACCCTAACCCAATCCTAACACTAACCCTATCACTAATACTAACACAACCCTAACCCTAAACCTAACCCTAAGCCAAACATAACCCTAACACTAACCATACCCATAACCCAATAATATTAATCTTAGACCAAACCCTAACCCTAACCCTATCTGTAAACCTAACCCAAACACAACCCTAACCCTAAACCTAAACCTAACCCTAACTCTAACGCTAGCCCTAACCCTGAACCTGACCCTGATTCTCAATCTAAACCTAACCCTAACCCTAATTCTCACCCTAACTCTAACCCAATCCTAACCCTAACCTAACTTTCACACTCACCCTACCACTAATCCCAAGGCTAACCCTAACCCTAACTCTAACCCAAAACAAATCCTAACCCTAGCCCTAACCCTAAACCTAAACCTAACCTAACCCTAACCCTAAACCGAATGCTAAACCTAACCTGAGACCTAACCCTAAATTTTACCCTATACCTACAACAATAACACTAACCCTCAAACCCTAAGCCTAACCCTAACCCTAGCCCTAAACCTAACCCTATCCCTTACCCCCACCTAAAGCCTAACCCCAACTCTAACCCTAACCTTAAACTAACCCTAACCATAACCGTAACACTAACTCTAAACTTACACCTAATCCAAAACTAAAGGTAACCATAACCCTAACTCTAAGCCTAACCCTAATCTAACCCTAACCCAAATGTTAACCCTAAACTTAACGCTAACCCTAACCTTAATCCTAACCCAACCTTAATTCTAAACCTAACACAACCCTAAACCTAACTCTAACCCGAAACCGAACCCAACCCTATACCTAACCCTAACCCAATCACTAACCCTAAACCTAACACCTAAACCTAATGATGACCATAAACCTAACCCTAACCCTAACCCGAACCAACCTTAACTCTAATCCCAACCATAACCCTAACCCTAAGCCTAACCTGAACCCTAATCTAAACCTAACTGTAACCCTAACACTAACCCTATCCCTAACAAACCCTAACCAACACTAAACCTAACCCTAACCCTAAGTCTAACTCTAACCCAAACCTAACCCTAACTCTAAACCTAACACCTAACCCTAACCCTAACACTAACCCTAACCCTAACCCCAACCTTAAACCCTCACCATAACTCTAACCCTAAACCTAAACCTAACCCTTATGCTAAGCCTAACCCTAACACTAAACCTAACACAACTCTATACCTAACCCTAACCGAAATCCTAACAATAACCCAAACACTTAAACCTAATGCTAACCATAAACTTAACCCTATCCCTAACACAACACAACCTTAACTCTATTCCTACCCTAAACCAAACACTAAACGTAAACCTAAACCTAAACCTAACCCTCAACCTAACCCTAACCTAAACCTAAATGTAACCGTAACCCTAAACTTAAGCCTACCCCTAAGCAACCCTAACCATCACTAAACCTAACCCTAAAACTAAGGCTAACCCTAACCCAACCCTAACGCTAACCCTAAGCCAAACCTAACCCAACGCTAAACCTAACGCTAACCCTGACCCTAACCCAAAGTTTAACCCTAACCCTAACCCAAACAATAAAACCTAACCCAACCCTAACCCTAAAATTAATACTAAACCTATTCCTATCTCTAATCTTAACCCTAGCTCTAAGCCTAACACTAACGCTGACCCTAACCCTATCCCTAACCCAAACCTAACCCTAACACTAACCCTAACCCTAACACTAACCCTAACCCCTAATCCTAACCCTAACTCTAACCCTAACCCTAACCCTAACACTTACGCTAACCCAACCCTAACCCTAACACTAACCCAAACCGTAACCCTAACCCTAAGTCTTACCCTAACCCTAAGCCTAATGCTAACCCTAACCCTAACACTAAGCCTAACCAACCCTAACCAAACCTAAACCTAACCCTAACCCTAACCCTAGCACTTACCCTAACCCAAACCCCAACGCCAACCCCAAACCGAAACACAACCGCAAACCCTACCCTAACCCAACCCTAAACCTATCCCTAACCCTAAAACTAACCCAACCCTAACCCTATCCCTAACCCTAACCCTACGCTAAACCTAAACCTAAACCTAACCCTAACCTTAAACCCAACCCCAAACCTAACCCCAACCTGAACCACAACCCCAACAGCAAACCTAACCCAACCCTAACCCTAACCCTAAACCTAACCCAACAAGAACCCTAAACATAACCATAACAATAACCCTAATGATAAGAGTACCCTAACCCTAACACTAACCCTAACCCTGACCCTAACCCTAACCCAACCCTAAACCTAAACCTAACCCGGACCCTAACCCAACGCCGAACCCTAACCCTAACCCAAACAATAAAACCTAACCCAACCCTAACTCTAACACTAACACTAAACCTAATCCTATCTCTAATCATAAACCTAGCTCTAAGTCTAACGCTAACCCTGACCCTAACCCTAACCCTAACCCAACCCTAACCCTAACCCTAACCCTAACCCTAACCCTAACCCTAACCGCAAACCCTACCCTAACCCAACCCTAAACTTATCCCTAACCCTAACACTAACCCAACCCTAACCCTATCCCTAACCCTAACCCTACCCTAAACCTAACCCTAAACCTAAACCAAACCCTAACCTTAACCCCAAACCCAAACCCAACCACAACCTGAAACACAACCCCAACAGCAACCCTAACCCAACCCTAACCCTAACCCTAAACCTAACCCAACACGAACCCTAAAAATAACCATAACCATAATCATAACAATGAGTACCCTAACCCTAACGCTACACTTACCCTACCATAGGCCTAAACCTAACCCTAACCCTAACCCTAACCGTAACACAACCCTGACACTAAACCTAACTCTAAATCTAACCCGAACCCTAAACCTAAGCCTAAGCCTAAGCCTAACCCTAAACTTAACCAACCGAAACCAACTCTAAATTAACCCTAAACTTAAACCTAACCAAAAGCCTAACCCTAACACTAACCTGAAACCCAACCCTAACCCTAAACCTATATCTAACCCTAACCCTAACCCTAACTGTAAACCTAACACTAAAACTAACCCAACCCTAACCCTAACACTAACCATACCCCACCCATAAACCTAAGCCTAACACTTACCCTAACCAACCCTAACCAAATATAAACCGTACCCTAACCCTAACCCTATCCCTAAACCTTGTCCTAAAATTATCGCCAACCACAACCACAAACCTAACCCCAAACCCAACCCTAACCATAACCCGAACCATAACTTTAACACTAATGAAACCCAAACCTAAAACTAACTCTAACCCTACCCCTAAACTTAACCCTAACACTAACCCTAACCTAACCCAAAACCTAACCCAAATGTAACCCTAACCCTCGCCCTAACCCTAACCCTAACCCAACCAAAAACCTAACCATAACCCTAACCATAACCCAATATCACTACCCGTAACCCTAACCCTAACCCTAACCCTAACACAACCCTAACACTAAACATATCCCTAAGACTAACACAACCCTAACCCTAAACCTAACCCTAACCCTAACTCTAACACTAGCCCTAACCCTGACTCTGACCCTGATCCTGACCCTAACCCTAAACCTAATCCTCACCCTAAATCTAAACCAATCCTAACCCTAACCTAACCCTCACCCTCACCCTAACACTAACCCCAAGGCTAACCCTAACCCTAACTCTAACCCAACACTAATCCTAACCCTAGCCCTAACCCTAAACCTAAACCTAACCTAACCCAAACCCTAAACCGAACACTACACCTAACCTGAGCCCTAACCCTAAATTTTACATTAACCCTCCAACACTAACCCTAACCCTCAAACCCTAAGCCTAACCCTAACCCTAGCACTAACCCTAACCCTAAACGTTACCCCCACCCAAAGCCTAACCCCAACTTTAACCCTAACCTTAAACTAACCCTAACCATAACCGTAACACTAACTCTAAACTTACACCTAATCCAACACTAAACGTAACCCTAACCCTAACTCTAAACCTAACTGTAATCTAACCCTAACCCAAACACTAACCCTAACCCTAACCCTAACACCTAAACCTAATGCTGACCATAAACCTAACCCTAACCCTAACCCTAACCCTAACACAACCCTAACACTAAACATATCCCTAAGACTAACACAACCCTAACCCTAAACCTAACCCTAACCCTAACTCTAACACTAGCCCTAACCCTGACTCTGACCCTGACCCTGACCCTAACCCTAAACCTAATCCTCACCCTAAATCTAAACCAATCCTAACCCTAACCTAAACCTCATCCTCACCCTAACACTAACCCCAAGGGTAACCCTAACACTAACCCAAAATTAACCCTAACCCTATCCATAAGCATAACCCCTAACCCTAATCCTAACCGTAAACCTAATCCTAACCCTAACTCTAACCCAACAGTAATCCTAACCGTAACCCTAACCCTAAACTTAAACCTAACTTAACCCTAAACCTAAACCAATGCTACACCTAACCCGAGCCCTTACCCTAAATTTTACCCTAACCCTCCAACACTAACCCTAACGCTCAAACCCTAACCCTATCCCTAACCATAACCCTAACCCTTACACCAACTCAAGCCTAACCCCAACTCTAACCCTAACATTAAACTAACCCTAAACCTAACCCTAACTCTACGCCTAACCCTAATCTAACCCTAACCCAACACAAAATCTAAACCTAACCCAACCCTAAACCTAACTCTAACCCGAAACCAAAACCAACCCTATACCTAACCCTAACCCAAACACTAAGCCTAACCCTAACACCTAAACCTAATGCTGACCATAAACCTAACCCTAACCTTAATCCAAACCAACCTAACACTAACACTAACAACCCTAACACTAACCCTAACACTAAACCTAACCCCACACGAACCCTAACCATAACCATAACACTAACGATAAGAGTACCCTAACCCTAATGCTACCCTTACCCTACCATAGGCCTAACCCTAACCCTAACCCTAACCGTAACACAACCCTGACACTAAACCTAACTCTAAATGTAACCCTAACTCTAAACCTAAGCCTAAGCCTAAGCCTAACCCTAACCAACTGAAACCAACCCTAAATTAACCCTAAACTTAAATCTAACCAAAAGCCTAACCCTAACCCTAACCTGAAACCCAACCCAAAACCTAAACGTAAATCTAACCCTAACCCTAACCCTAAATGTAAGCCTAACACTAACCCTAAGCCAACCCTAACCCTAACCCTAACACTAACCCTACCCTACCCATGGACCTAATCCTAACACTTACCCTAACAAACCCTAACCAAATCTAAACCGTACCCTAACCCTAACCCTATTCCTAAACCTTGCTGTAAACCTATCGCCAACCACAACCACAACCCTAACCCCAAACCCAACCTTAACCATAACCCGAACCATAACACTAACACTAATGAAACCCTAACCCTAACACTAAATCTAACCCTACGCATAACCTTAACCCTAACCCTAACCATAACCTAACCCAAACGTAACCATAACCCTAGCCCTAACCGTAACACTAACCCAACCCGAAACCTAATACTAACCTTAACCCAACCCTACCCAAAACATAACCCTAACCCTAACCCTAACCCTAACCCAAACTCAACCATAAACCTAATCATAACTCTAACCATAACCCAATAACACTAACCCTAACCAAAAACCCTAACCCTAACCCTACCCATAACACTAACACAACCCTAACCCTAAACCTAACCTTAACCCTAACACTAGCCCTAACCCTGACTCTGAACCTGATCCTCACCCTAACCCTAACCCTAATCCTCACCCTAACTCTCAACCAATCCTAACCCTAACCGAACCCTCACCCTCACCCTAACGCTAACCCCAAGGCTAACCCTAACCCTAATCCAAAACTAACCTTAACCCTATCCATAAGCATAACCCCTAACCCTAATCCTAACCGTAAACCTAACCCTAACCCTAACTCTAACCCAACACTAATCCTAACCCTAACCCTAACACTAACACTAACCCTAACCCAACGCTAACCCTAACCCTAACCCTGAACCTAAACCAAAGCCTAACCCTAACCCTAACCCAAACAATAAAACCTAACCCAACCCTAACCCTAACACTAAAACTAAACCTAATCCTATCTCTAATCCTAACCCTAGCCCTAAGCCTAATGCTAACCCTGACCCTAACCATATCAATAACCCAACCCTAACCCGAACCCTAACCCTAACCCCTAATCCTAAACCTCACTTGAACCCTAACCCTAACCCTAACACTTACCCTAACCCAACCCTAACCCTAACACTAACCCAAACCGTAATCCTAACACTAAGCCTAACCCTAACCCTAAGCCGAAAGCTAATCCTAACACTAACCCTAAGGCTAACCAACCCTAACCAAACCTAACCTTAACCGTAACCCTAGCCTTAGCATGTAACATAAACCAAACCCCAATGCCAACACCAAACAGAAACACAACCGCAAACCCTACCCTAACCCAACCCTAAACCTATCCCTAACCCTAACACTAACCCAACCCTAACCCTATCCCTAACCCTAACCCTAGCCTAAACCTAAACTTGAACCTTGCCCTAAACCTATCGCCAACCACAACCACAACCCTAACCCCAACCCCAACCCTAACCATAACCCGAATCATAACACTAACACTAATGAAACCCTAACCCTAACACTAACTCTAAACCTACCCCTAACCTTAAGCCTAACCCTAACCCTAACCTAACCCAAACCCTAACCCAAACTTATCCCTAACCCTAGCCGTAACCCTAACACTAACCCAACCCAAACCCTAATACTAACCCTAACCCAAATCTAACCCAAAACATAACCCTAAACCTAACCCTAACCCTAACCCAAACCCAAACATAAAACCTCACACTAACGCTAACCTTAACCCTTACGCTAAGCCTAACCATAACCCTAACCCTAACCAAACCCTAACACTAACCCTATCCCTAATACTAACACAACCCTAACCCTAAACCTAACCCTAAGCCAAACGTAACCCTAAACCTAACCATAACCATAACCCAATAATATTAATCCTAGCCCGAACCCTAACCCTAACCCTAACTCTAAACCTAACCCTAACACAACCCTAACCCTAAACCTAAACCTAACCCTAACTCTAACGCTAGCCCTAACCCTGAACCTGACCCTGATGGTCACCCTAAACCTAACCCTAATTATCACCCTAACTCTAACCCAATCCTAACCCTAACCTAACCCTCACCCTCACCCTAGCACTAACCCCAAGGCTAACCCTAACCCTAACTCTAACCCAACAGTAATCCTAACCCTAGCCCTAACCTTAAACCTAAACCTAAACTAACCCTAACCATAAACCGAACACTACACATAACCTGAGCCCTAACCCTAAATTTTACCCTAAACCTCCAACACTAACCCTAACCCTCAAACCCTAAGCCTAACCCTAACCCTAGCCCTAACCCTAACCCTAACCCTTACCCACACCCAAAGCCTAACCCCAACTCTAACCCTAACCTTAAACTAACCCTAACCATAACCGTAACACTAACTCTAAACTTAGACCTAATCCAACACTAAATGTAACCCTAAACCTAACTATAAGCCTAACCCTAATATAACCCTAACCCAAACGTTAACCCTAACCTTAACGCTAACCATAACCCTAACCCTAAACCAACCTTAATTCTAAACCTAACCCAACCCTAAACCTAACTCTAACCCGAAACCGAACCCAACCCTATACCTAACCCTAACCCAAACACTAACCCTAACCCTAACACCTAAACCTAATGATGACCATAAACCTAACCATAACCCTAACCCAAACCAACCTTAACTCTAATCCCAACCATAACCCTAACCCTAAGCCTAACCTGAACCCTAATCTAAACCTAACTGTAACCCTAACCCTAATCCTATCCCTAACGAACCCTAACCAACACTAAACCTAACCCTAACCCTAAGCCAAACCCTAACCCAACACTAACCCTAACTCTAAACCTAACACCTAACCTTAACCCTAACACTAACCCTAACCCTAACCCCAACCATAAACCCTCACACTAACTCTAACCCTAAACCTAAACCTAACCCTTATGCTAAGCCTAACCCTAACCTTAAACCTAACCCAACCCTATACCTAACCCTAACCCAAACCCTAACACCTAAACCTAATGCTAACCAAAAACTTAACCCTATCCCTAACCCAACCCAATCTTAACTCTATTCCTACCCGAACCCAAACTCTAACCCTATTGCTAAACCTAAACCTAACCCTCAACCTAACCCTAACCCTAATCTAAACATAAATGTAACCGTAACCCTAACCTTAAGCCTAAACCTAAGCAACCCTAACCATCACTAAACCTAACCCTAACCCTAAGGCTAACCCTAACCCAACCCTAACCCTAACCCTTACCCTAACCCCTAACCCTAACCCTAACACTAACCCTAACCCTGACCCTAACCCTAACCCAACTCTAACCCTAATCCTAACCCTGACCCTAACCCAAAGCCTAACCCTAACCCTAACCCAAAAAATAAAACCTAACCCAACCCTAACCCTAACACTAACACTAAACATAATCTTATCTCTAATCCTAAAAATAGCTCTAATCCTAACGCTAATCCTGACACTAACCATAACCCTAACCCAACCCTAAACCTAACCCTAATTCTAACCCATAATCCTAACCGTAACTCGAACCCTAACGCTAACCCTAACACTTACCCTAAACCAACCCTAACCCTAACACTAACCCAAACCGTAACCCTAACACTAAGCCTTACACTAACCCTAAGCCTAATGCTAACCCTAACCCTAACCAACCCTAACCATCACTAAACCTAACCCTAACCCTAAAGTTAACCATAAGCCAACACCAACCTTAACGCTAACCCTAACCCCTAACCCTAAACCTAATACTAAACATAACCCTTACCCTAACCCTAACCCAACGCTAACCCTAACCCTAAACCTGACCCTAACCCAAAGTCTAACCCTAACCCTAACCCAAACAATAAAACCTGACCCAACCCTAACCCTAACTCTAACACTAAACCTAATCCTATTTCTAATCCTAACCCTAGGTCTAAGACTAACGTTAAACCTGACCCTAACCCTAACCCTAACCCTAACCCAACCCTAACCCTAACCCTAACCCTAACAAAAACCCTAACACTAACCCCTAAACCTAACCCTAACTAGAACCCAAACCCTAACCCTATCAGTTACCCTAACCCAACCCTAACCCTAACACTAACGGAAACCATAACACTAAGCCTAAGCCTTAACCTAAACCTAATCCTAATGCTAACCGTAACCCTAACACTAAGCCTAACCAAATATAACCAAACCTAACCCTAACCCTAACCCTAACCCAACCCTAACACTAACTCTATCCCTAACACTGACACAGCCCTAACCCTAAACCTAACCCTAACTCTAACTCTAACACTAGCCCTAACCCTGACTCTGAACCTGATCCTCACCCTAACCCTAAATCTAATCCTCACCCTAACTCGAAACCAATCCTAACCCTAACCTAACCCTCACCCTCACCCTAACGCTAACCCCAAGGCTAACCCTAACCGTAATCGAAAACTAACCTTAAGCCTATCCATAAGCATAACCCCTAACCCTAATCCTAACCGTAAACCTAACCCTAAACCTAACTCTAACCGAACACTAATCCTAACCCTAGCCCTAACCCTAAACCTAAACCTAACCTAACCCTAAACCTAAACCAACGCTACACCTAACCCGAGCACTAACCCTAAATTTTACCCTAACCCTCCAACACTAACCCTAACACTCAAACACTAACCCTAGCCCTAACCCTAACCCTAACCATAACACCCACTCAAGCCTAACCCCAACTCTAACCCTAACCTTAAACTAACACTAACCCTAACACTAACTCTAAGCCAACACCTAACCGAACACTAAACGTAACACTAACACTAACCCCAACCCTAACCCTAACCCAACCCTAATTCTAAACCTAACCCAACCCTAAAGCTAACTCTAACCTGAAACCGAACCCAACCCTATAACTAACCCTTACCCAAACACTAACCCTAACCCTAACACCTAAACCTAATGCTGACCATAAACCTAACCCTAAGCTCAAACGAAACCAACCTTAACTCTAATCCCAACCATAACCCTAACCCTAAGTCTAACCCGAACCCTAATCTAAACCTAACCGTAACCCTAACCCTAACCCTATCCCTAACGAACCCTAACCAAAACTAAACCTTACCCTAACCCTAAGCCTAAGCCTAAAGCAACCCTAAACCCTAACCCTAAACTCTAACCATAACCCAAAACTAACCCTAAACCTAACCCTTACGCTAAGCCTAACCAAAAACCTAACCCTAACCAAACCCTAACACTAACCCTATCTCTAATACTAACACAGCCCTAACCCTAAACCTAACCCTAAGCCAAACGTAACCCTAACCCTAAGCATAACCATAACCCAATAATATTAATCCTAGTCCGAACCCTAACCCTAACCCTAACCCTAACTCTAAACCTATCCCTAAAACAACCCTAACCCTAACTCTAACGCTAGCCCTAACCCTGAACCTGAACCTGATTCTCACCCTAACCCTAACCCTAATTCTCACCCTAACTCTAACCCAATCCTAACCCTAACCTAACCCTCACCCTCACCCTAACACTAACCCCAAGGCTAACCCTAACCCTAACTCTAACCCAACACTAATCCTAACCCTAGCCCTAACCCTAAACCTAAACCTAACCTAACCCAAACCCTAAACCGAACACTACACCTAACCTGAGCCCTAACCCTAAATTTTACATTAACCCTCCAACACTAACCCTAACCCTCAAACCCTAAGCCTAACCCTAACCCTAGCACTAACCCTAACCCTAAACGTTACCCCCACCCAAAGCCTAACCCCAACTCTAACCCTAACCTTAAACTAACCCTAACCATAACCGTAACACTAACTCTAAACTTACACCTAATCCAACACTAAACGTAACCCTAACCCTAACTCTAAACCTAACTGTAATCTAACCCTAACCCAAACACTAACCCTAACCCTAACCCTAACACCTAAACCTAATGCTGACCATAAACCTAACCCTAACCCTAACCCTAACCCTAACACAACCCTAACACTAAACATATCCCTAAGACTAACACAACCCTAACCCTAAACCTAACCCTAACCCTAACTCTAACACTAACCCTAACCCTGACTCTGACCCTGATCCTGACCCTAACCCTAAACCTAATCCTCACCCTAAATCTAAACCAATCCTAACCCTAACCTAAACCTCATCCTCACCCTAACACTAACCCCAAGGGTAACCCTAACACTAACCCAAAATTAACCCTAACCCTATCCATAAGCATAACCCCTAACCCTAATCCTAACCGTAAACCTAATCCTAACCCTAACTCTAACCCAACAGTAATCCTAACCGTAACCCTAACCCTAAACTTAAACCTAACTTAACCCTAAACCTAAACCAATGCTACACCTAACCCGAGCCCTTACCCTAAATTTTACCCTAACCCTCCAACACTAACCCTAACGCTCAAACCCTAACCCTATCCCTAACCATAACCCTAACCCTTACACCAACTCAAGCCTAACCCCAACTCTAACCCTAACATTAAACTAACCCTAAACCTAACCCTAACTCTACGCCTAACCCTAATCTAACCCTAACCCAACACAAAATCTAAACCTAACCCAACCCTAAACCTAACTCTAACCCGAAACCAAAACCAACCCTATACCTAACCCTAACCCAAACACTAAGCCTAACCCTAACACCTAAACCTAATGCTGACCATAAACCTAACCCTAACCTTAATCCAAACCAACCTAACACTAACACTAACAACCCTAACACTAACCCTAACACTAAACCTAACCCCACACGAACCCTAACCATAACCATAACACTAACGATAAGAGTACCCTAACCCTAATGCTACCCTTACCCTACCATAGGCCTAACCCTAACCCTAACCCTAACCGTAACACAACCCTGACACTAAACCTAACTCTAAATGTAACCCTAACTCTAAACCTAAGCCTAAGCCTAAGCCTAACCCTAACCAACTGAAACCAACCCTAAATTAACCCTAAACTTAAATCTAACCAAAAGCCTAACCCTAACCCTAACCTGAAACCCAACCCAAAACCTAAACGTAAATCTAACCCTAACCCTAACCCTAAATGTAAGCCTAACACTAACCCTAAGCCAACCCTAACCCTAACCCTAACACTAACCCTACCCTACCCATGGACCTAATCCTAACACTTACCCTAACAAACCCTAACCAAATCTAAACCGTACCCTAACCCTAACCCTATTCCTAAACCTTGCTGTAAACCTATCGCCAACCACAACCACAACCCTAACCCCAAACCCAACCTTAACCATAACCCGAACCATAACACTAACACTAATGAAACCCTAACCCTAACACTAAATCTAACCCTACGCATAACCTTAACCCTAACCCTAACCATAACCTAACCCAAACGTAACCATAACCCTAGCCCTAACCGTAACACTAACCCAACCCGAAACCTAATACTAACCTTAACCCAACCCTACCCAAAACATAACCCTAACCCTAACCCTAACCCTAACCCAAACTCAACCATAAACCTAATAATAACCCTAACCATAACCCAATAACACTAACCCTAACCAAAAACCCTAACCCTAACCCTACCCATAACACTAACACAACCCTAACCCTAAACCTAACCTTAACCCTAACACTAGCCCTAACCCTGACTCTGAACCTGATCCTCACCCTAACCCTAACCCTAATCCTCACCCTAACTCTCAACCAATCCTAACCCTAACCGAACCCTCACCCTCACCCTAACGCTAACCCCAAGGCTAACCCTAACCCTAATCCAAAACTAACCTTAACCCTATCCATAAGCATAACCCCTAACCCTAATCCTAACCGTAAACCTAACCCTAACCCTAACTCTAACCCAACACTAATCCTAACCCTAACCCTAACACTAACACTAACCCTAACCCAACGCTAACCCTAACCCTAACCCTGAACCTAAACCAAAGCCTAACCCTAACCCTAACCCAAACAATAAAACCTAACCCAACCCTAACCCTAACACTAAAACTAAACCTAATCCTATCTCTAATCCTAACCCTAGCCCTAAGCCTAATGCTAACCCTGACCCTAACCATATCAATAACCCAACCCTAACCCGAACCCTAACCCTAACCCCTAATCCTAAACCTCACTTGAACCCTAACCCTAACCCTAACACTTACCCTAACCCAACCCTAACCCTAACACTAACCCAAACCGTAATCCTAACACTAAGCCTAACCCTAACCCTAAGCCGAAAGCTAATCCTAACACTAACCCTAAGGCTAACCAACCCTAACCAAACCTAACCTTAACCGTAACCCTAGCCTTAGCATGTAACATAAACCAAACCCCAATGCCAACACCAAACAGAAACACAACCGCAAACCCTACCCTAACCCAACCCTAAACCTATCCCTAACCCTAACACTAACCCAACCCTAACCCTATCCCTAACCCTAACCCTAGCCTAAACCTAAACTTGAACCTTGCCCTAAACCTATCGCCAACCACAACCACAACCCTAACCCCAACCCCAACCCTAACCATAACCCGAATCATAACACTAACACTAATGAAACCCTAACCCTAACACTAACTCTAAACCTACCCCTAACCTTAAGCCTAACCCTAACCCTAACCTAACCCAAACCCTAACCCAAACTTATCCCTAACCCTAGCCGTAACCCTAACACTAACCCAACCCAAACCCTAATACTAACCCTAACCCAAATCTAACCCAAAACATAACCCTAAACCTAACCCTAACCCTAACCCAAACCCAAACATAAAACCTCACACTAACGCTAACCTTAACCCTTACGCTAAGCCTAACCATAACCCTAACCCTAACCAAACCCTAACACTAACCCTATCCCTAATACTAACACAACCCTAACACTAAACCTAACCCTAAGCCAAACGTAACCCTAAACCTAACCATAACCATAACCCAATAATATTAATCCTAGCCCGAACCCTAACCCTAACCCTAACTCTAAACCTAACCCTAACACAACCCTAACCCTAAACCTAAACCTAACCCTAACTCTAACGCTAGCCCTAACCCTGAACCTGACCCTGATGGTCACCCTAAACCTAACCCTAATTATCACCCTAACTCTAACCCAATCCTAACCCTAACCTAACCCTCACCCTCACCCTAGCACTAACCCCAAGGCTAACCCTAAACCTAACTCTAACCCAACAGTAATCCTAACCCTAGCCCTAACCTTAAACCTAAACCTAAACTAACCCTAACCATAAACCGAACACTACACATAACCTGAGCCCTAACCCTAAATTTTACCCTAAACCTCCAACACTAACCCTAACCCTCAAACCCTAAGCCTAACCCTAACCCTAGCCCTAACCCTAACCCTAACCCTTACCCACACCCAAAGCCTAACCCCAACTCTAACCCTAACCTTAAACTAACCCTAACCATAACCGTAACACTAACTCTAAACTTAGACCTAATCCAACACTAAATGTAACCCTAAACCTAACTATAAGCCTAACCCTAATATAACCCTAACCCAAACGTTAACCCTAACCTTAACGCTAACCATAACCCTAACCCTAAACCAACCTTAATTCTAAACCTAACCCAACCCTAAACCTAACTCTAACCCGAAACCGAACCCAACCCTATACCTAACCCTAACCCAAACACTAACCCTAACCCTAACACCTAAACCTAATGATGACCATAAACCTAACCATAACCCTAACCCAAACCAACCTTAACTCTAATCCCAACCATAACCCTAACCCTAAGCCTAACCTGAACCCTAATCTAAACCTAACTGTAACCCTAACCCTAATCCTATCCCTAAAGAACCCTAACCAACACTAAACCTAACCCTAACCCTAAGCCAAACCCTAACCCAACACTAACCCTAACTCTAAACCTAACACCTAACCTTAACCCTAACACTAACCCTAACCCTAACCCCAACCATAAACCCTCACACTAACTCTAACCCTAAACCTAAACCTAACCCTTATGCTAAGCCTAACCCTAACCCTAAACCTAACCCAACCCTATACCTAACCCTAACCCAAACCCTAACACCTAAACCTAATGCTAACCAAAAACTTAACCCTATCCCTAACCCAACCCAATCTTAACTCTATTCCTACCCGAACCCAAACTCTAACCCTATTGCTAAACCTAAACCTAACCCTCAACCTAACCCTAACCCTAATCTAAACATAAATGTAACCATAACCCTAACCTTAAGCCTAAACCTAAGCAACCCTAACCATCACTAAACCTAACCCTAACCCTAAGGCTAACCCTAACCCAACCCTAACCCTAACCCTTACCCTAACCCCTAACCCTAACCCTAACACTAACCCTAACCCTGACCCTAACCCTAACCCAACTCTAACCCTAATCCTAACCCTGACCCTAACCCAAAGCCTAACCCTAACCCTAACCCAAAAAATAAAACCTAACCCAACCCTAACCCTAACACTAACACTAAACATAATCTTATCTCTAATCCTAAAAATAGCTCTAATCCTAACGCTAATCCTGACACTAACCGTAACCCTAACCCAACCCTAAACCTAACCCTAATTCTAACCCATAATCCTAACCGTAACTCGAACCCTAACGCTAACCCTAACACTTACCCTAAACCAACCCTAACCCTAACACTAACCCAAACCGTAACCCTAACACTAAGCCTTACCCTAACCCTAAGCCTAATGCTAACCCTAACCCTAACCAACCCTAACCATCACTAAACCTAACCCTAACCCTAAAGTTAACCATAAGCCAACACCAACCTTAACGCTAACCCTAACCCCTAACCCTAAACCTAATACTAAACATAACCCTTACCCTAACCCTAACCCAACGCTAACCCTAACCCTAAACCTGACCCTAACCCAAAGTCTAACCCTAACCCTAACCCAAACAATAAAACCTGACCCAACCCTAACCCTAACTCTAACACTAAACCTAATCCTATTTCTAATCCTAACCCTAGGTCTAAGACTAACGTTAAACCTGACCCTAACCCTAACCCTAACCCTAACCCAACCCTAACCCTAACCCTAACCCTAACAAAAACCCTAACACTAACCCCTAAACCTAACCCTAACTAGAACCCAAACCCTAACCCTATCAGTTACCCTAACCCAACCCTAACCCTAACACTAACGGAAACCATAACACTAAGCCTAAGCCTTAACCTAAACCTAATCCTAATGCTAACCGTAACCCTAACACTAAGCCTAACCAAATATAACCAAACCTAACCCTAACCCTAACCCTAACCCAACCCTAACACTAACTCTATCCCTAACACTGACACAGCCCTAACCCTAAACCTAACCCTAACTCTAACTCTAACACTAGCCCTAACCCTGACTCTGAACCTGATCCTCACCCTAACCCTAAATCTAATCCTCACCCTAACTCGAAACCAATCCTAACCCTAACCTAACCCTCACCCTCACCCTAACGCTAACCCCAAGGCTAACCCTAACCGTAATCGAAAACTAACCTTAAGCCTATCCATAAGCATAACCCCTAACCCTAATCCTAACCGTAAACCTAACCCTAAACCTAACTCTAACCGAACACTAATCCTAACCCTAGCCCTAACCCTAAACCTAAACCTAACCTAACCCTAAACCTAAACCAACGCTACACCTAACCCGAGCACTAACCCTAAATTTTACCCTAACCCTCCAACACTAACCCTAACACTCAAACACTAACCCTAGCCCTAACCCTAACCCTAACCATAACACCCACTCAAGCCTAACCCCAACTCTAACCCTAACCTTAAACTAACACTAACCCTAACACTAACTCTAAGCCAACACCTAACCGAACACTAAACGTAACACTAACACTAACCCCAACCCTAACCCTAACCCAACCCTAATTCTAAACCTAACCCAACCCTAAAGCTAACTCTAACCTGAAACCGAACCCAACCCTATAACTAACCCTTACCCAAACACTAACCCTAACCCTAACACCTAAACCTAATGCTGACCATAAACCTAACCCTAAGCTCAAACGAAACCAACCTTAACTCTAATCCCAACCATAACCCTAACCCTAAGTCTAACCCGAACCCTAATCTAAACCTAACCGTAACCCTAACCCTAACCCTATCCCTAACGAACCCTAACCAAAACTAAACCTTACCCTAACCCTAAGCCTAAGCCTAAAGCAACCCTAAACCCTAACCCTAAACTCTAACCATAACCCAAAACTAACCCTAAACCTAACCCTTACGCTAAGCCTAACCAAAAACCTAACCCTAACCAAACCCTAACACTAACCCTATCTCTAATACTAACACAGCCCTAACCCTAAACCTAACCCTAAGCCAAACGTAACCCTAACCCTAAGCATAACCATAACCCAATAATATTAATCCTAGTCCGAACCCTAACCCTAACCCTAACCCTAACTCTAAACCTATCCCTAAAACAACCCTAACCCTAACTCTAACGCTAGCCCTAACCCTGAACCTGAACCTGATTCTCACCCTAACCCTAACCCTAATTCTCACCCTAACTCTAACCCAATCCTAACCCTAACCTAACCCTCACCCTCACCCTAACACTAACCCCAAGGCTAACCCTAACCCTAACTCTAACCCAACACTAATCCTAACCCTAGCCCTAACCCTAAACCTAAACCTAACCTAACCCAAACCCTAAACCGAACACTACACCTAACCTGAGCCCTAACCCTAAATTTTACATTAACCCTCCAACACTAACCCTAACCCTCAAACCCTAAGCCTAACCCTAACCCTAGCACTAACCCTAACCCTAAACGTTACCCCCACCCAAAGCCTAACCCCAACTCTAACCCTAACCTTAAACTAACCCTAACCATAACCGTAACACTAACTCTAAACTTACACCTAATCCAACACTAAACGTAACCCTAACCCTAACTCTAAACCTAACTGTAATCTAACCCTAACCCAAACACTAACCCTAACCCTAACCCTAACACCTAAACCTAATGCTGACCATAAACCTAACCCTAACCCTAACCCTAACCCTAACACAACCCTAACACTAAACATATCCCTAAGACTAACACAACCCTAACCCTAAACCTAACCCTAACCCTAACTCTAACACTAACCCTAACCCTGACTCTGACCCTGATCCTGACCCTAACCCTAAACCTAATCCTCACCCTAAATCTAAACCAATCCTAACCCTAACCTAAACCTCATCCTCACCCTAACACTAACCCCAAGGGTAACCCTAACACTAACCCAAAATTAACCCTAACCCTATCCATAAGCATAACCCCTAACCCTAATCCTAACCGTAAACCTAATCCTAACCCTAACTCTAACCCAACAGTAATCCTAACCGTAACCCTAACCCTAAACTTAAACCTAACTTAACCCTAAACCTAAACCAATGCTACACCTAACCCGAGCCCTTACCCTAAATTTTACCCTAACCCTCCAACACTAACCCTAACGCTCAAACCCTAACCCTATCCCTAACCATAACCCTAACCCTTACACCAACTCAAGCCTAACCCCAACTCTAACCCTAACATTAAACTAACCCTAAACCTAACCCTAACTCTACGCCTAACCCTAATCTAACCCTAACCCAACACAAAATCTAAACCTAACCCAACCCTAAACCTAACTCTAACCCGAAACCAAAACCAACCCTATACCTAACCCTAACCCAAACACTAAGCCTAACCCTAACACCTAAACCTAATGCTGACCATAAACCTAACCCTAACCTTAATCCAAACCAACCTAACACTAACACTAACAACCCTAACACTAACCCTAACACTAAACCTAACCCCACACGAACCCTAACCATAACCATAACACTAACGATAAGAGTACCCTAACCCTAATGCTACCCTTACCCTACCATAGGCCTAACCCTAACCCTAACCCTAACCGTAACACAACCCTGACACTAAACCTAACTCTAAATGTAACCCTAACTCTAAACCTAAGCCTAAGCCTAAGCCTAACCCTAACCAACTGAAACCAACCCTAAATTAACCCTAAACTTAAATCTAACCAAAAGCCTAACCCTAACCCTAACCTGAAACCCAACCCAAAACCTAAACGTAAATCTAACCCTAACCCTAACCCTAAATGTAAGCCTAACACTAACCCTAAGCCAACCCTAACCCTAACCCTAACACTAACCCTACCCTACCCATGGACCTAATCCTAACACTTACCCTAACAAACCCTAACCAAATCTAAACCGTACCCTAACCCTAACCCTATTCCTAAACCTTGCTGTAAACCTATCGCCAACCACAACCACAACCCTAACCCCAAACCCAACCTTAACCATAACCCGAACCATAACACTAACACTAATGAAACCCTAACCCTAACACTAAATCTAACCCTACGCATAACCTTAACCCTAACCCTAACCATAACCTAACCCAAACGTAACCATAACCCTAGCCCTAACCGTAACACTAACCCAACCCGAAATCTAATACTAACCTTAACCCAACCCTACCCAAAACATAACCCTAACCCTAACCCTAACCCTAACCCAAACTCAACCATAAACCTAATAATAACCCTAACCATAACCCAATAACACTAACCCTAACCAAAAACCCTAACCCTAACCCTACCCATAACACTAACACAACCCTAACCCTAAACCTAACCTTAACCCTAACACTAGCCCTAACCCTGACTCTGAACCTGATCCTCACCCTAACCCTAACCCTAATCCTCACCCTAACTCTCAACCAATCCTAACCCTAACCGAACCCTCACCCTCACCCTAACGCTAACCCCAAGGCTAACCCTAACCCTAATCCAAAACTAACCTTAACCCTATCCATAAGCATAACCCCTAACCCTAATCCTAACCGTAAACCTAACCCTAACCCTAACTCTAACCCAACACTAATCCTAACCCTAACCCTAACACTAACACTAACCCTAACCCAACGCTAACCCTAACCCTAACCCTGAACCTAAACCAAAGCCTAACCCTAACCCTAACCCAAACAATAAAACCTAACCCAACCCTAACCCTAACACTAAAACTAAACCTAATCCTATCTCTAATCCTAACCCTAGCCCTAAGCCTAATGCTAACCCTGACCCTAACCATATCAATAACCCAACCCTAACCCGAACCCTAACCCTAACCCCTAATCCTAAACCTCACTTGAACCCTAACCCTAACCCTAACACTTACCCTAACCCAACCCTAACCCTAACACTAACCCAAACCGTAATCCTAACACTAAGCCTAACCCTAACCCTAAGCCGAAAGCTAATCCTAACACTAACCCTAAGGCTAACCAACCCTAACCAAACCTAACCTTAACCGTAACCCTAGCCTTAGCATGTAACATAAACCAAACCCCAATGCCAACACCAAACAGAAACACAACCGCAAACCCTACCCTAACCCAACCCTAAACCTATCCCTAACCCTAACACTAACCCAACCCTAACCCTATCCCTAACCCTAACCCTAGCCTAAACCTAAACTTGAACCTTGCCCTAAACCTATCGCCAACCACAACCACAACCCTAACCCCAACCCCAACCCTAACCATAACCCGAATCATAACACTAACACTAATGAAACCCTAACCCTAACACTAACTCTAAACCTACCCCTAACCTTAAGCCTAACCCTAACCCTAACCTAACCCAAACCCTAACCCAAACTTATCCCTAACCCTAGCCGTAACCCTAACACTAACCCAACCCAAACCCTAATACTAACCCTAACCCAAATCTAACCCAAAACATAACCCTAAACCTAACCCTAACCCTAACCCAAACCCAAACATAAAACCTCACACTAACGCTAACCTTAACCCTTACGCTAAGCCTAACCATAACCCTAACCCTAACCAAACCCTAACACTAACCCTATCCCTAATACTAACACAACCCTAACACTAAACCTAACCCTAAGCCAAACGTAACCCTAAACCTAACCATAACCATAACCCAATAATATTAATCCTAGCCCGAACCCTAACCCTAACCCTAACTCTAAACCTAACCCTAACACAACCCTAACCCTAAACCTAAACCTAACCCTAACTCTAACGCTAGCCCTAACCCTGAACCTGACCCTGATGGTCACCCTAAACCTAACCCTAATTATCACCCTAACTCTAACCCAATCCTAACCCTAACCTAACCCTCACCCTCACCCTAGCACTAACCCCAAGGCTAACCCTAAACCTAACTCTAACCCAACAGTAATCCTAACCCTAGCCCTAACCTTAAACCTAAACCTAAACTAACCCTAACCATAAACCGAACACTACACATAACCTGAGCCCTAACCCTAAATTTTACCCTAAACCTCCAACACTAACCCTAACCCTCAAACCCTAAGCCTAACCCTAACCCTAGCCCTAACCCTAACCCTAACCCTTACCCACACCCAAAGCCTAACCCCAACTCTAACCCTAACCTTAAACTAACCCTAACCATAACCGTAACACTAACTCTAAACTTAGACCTAATCCAACACTAAATGTAACCCTAAACCTAACTATAAGCCTAACCCTAATATAACCCTAACCCAAACGTTAACCCTAACCTTAACGCTAACCATAACCCTAACCCTAAACCAACCTTAATTCTAAACCTAACCCAACCCTAAACCTAACTCTAACCCGAAACCGAACCCAACCCTATACCTAACCCTAACCCAAACACTAACCCTAACCCTAACACCTAAACCTAATGATGACCATAAACCTAACCATAACCCTAACCCAAACCAACCTTAACTCTAATCCCAACCATAACCCTAACCCTAAGCCTAACCTGAACCCTAATCTAAACCTAACTGTAACCCTAACCCTAATCCTATCCCTAAAGAACCCTAACCAACACTAAACCTAACCCTAACCCTAAGCCAAACCCTAACCCAACACTAACCCTAACTCTAAACCTAACACCTAACCTTAACCCTAACACTAACCCTAACCCTAACCCCAACCATAAACCCTCACACTAACTCTAACCCTAAACCTAAACCTAACCCTTATGCTAAGCCTAACCCTAACCCTAAACCTAACCCAACCCTATACCTAACCCTAACCCAAACCCTAACACCTAAACCTAATGCTAACCAAAAACTTAACCCTATCCCTAACCCAACCCAATCTTAACTCTATTCCTACCCGAACCCAAACTCTAACCCTATTGCTAAACCTAAACCTAACCCTCAACCTAACCCTAACCCTAATCTAAACATAAATGTAACCATAACCCTAACCTTAAGCCTAAACCTAAGCAACCCTAACCATCACTAAACCTAACCCTAACCCTAAGGCTAACCCTAACCCAACCCTAACCCTAACCCTTACCCTAACCCCTAACCCTAACCCTAACACTAACCCTAACCCTGACCCTAACCCTAACCCAACTCTAACCCTAATCCTAACCCTGACCCTAACCCAAAGCCTAACCCTAACCCTAACCCAAAAAATAAAACCTAACCCAACCCTAACCCTAACACTAACACTAAACATAATCTTATCTCTAATCCTAAAAATAGCTCTAATCCTAACGCTAATCCTGACACTAACCGTAACCCTAACCCAACCCTAAACCTAACCCTAATTCTAACCCATAATCCTAACCGTAACTCGAACCCTAACGCTAACCCTAACACTTACCCTAAACCAACCCTAACCCTAACACTAACCCAAACCGTAACCCTAACACTAAGCCTTACCCTAACCCTAAGCCTAATGCTAACCCTAACCCTAACCAACCCTAACCATCACTAAACCTAACCCTAACCCTAAAGTTAACCATAAGCCAACACCAACCTTAACGCTAACCCTAACCCCTAACCCTAAACCTAATACTAAACATAACCCTTACCCTAACCCTAACCCAACGCTAACCCTAACCCTAAACCTGACCCTAACCCAAAGTCTAACCCTAACCCTAACCCAAACAATAAAACCTGACCCAACCCTAACCCTAACTCTAACACTAAACCTAATCCTATTTCTAATCCTAACCCTAGGTCTAAGACTAACGTTAAACCTGACCCTAACCCTAACCCTAACCCTAACCCAACCCTAACCCTAACCCTAACCCTAACAAAAACCCTAACACTAACCCCTAAACCTAACCCTAACTAGAACCCAAACCCTAACCCTATCAGTTACCCTAACCCAACCCTAACCCTAACACTAACGGAAACCATAACACTAAGCCTAAGCCTTAACCTAAACCTAATCCTAATGCTAACCGTAACCCTAACACTAAGCCTAACCAAATATAACCAAACCTAACCCTAACCCTAACCCTAACCCAACCCTAACACTAACTCTATCCCTAACACTGACACAGCCCTAACCCTAAACCTAACCCTAACTCTAACTCTAACACTAGCCCTAACCCTGACTCTGAACCTGATCCTCACCCTAACCCTAAATCTAATCCTCACCCTAACTCGAAACCAATCCTAACCCTAACCTAACCCTCACCCTCACCCTAACGCTAACCCCAAGGCTAACCCTAACCGTAATCGAAAACTAACCTTAAGCCTATCCATAAGCATAACCCCTAACCCTAATCCTAACCGTAAACCTAACCCTAAACCTAACTCTAACCGAACACTAATCCTAACCCTAGCCCTAACCCTAAACCTAAACCTAACCTAACCCTAAACCTAAACCAACGCTACACCTAACCCGAGCACTAACCCTAAATTTTACCCTAACCCTCCAACACTAACCCTAACACTCAAACACTAACCCTAGCCCTAACCCTAACCCTAACCATAACACCCACTCAAGCCTAACCCCAACTCTAACCCTAACCTTAAACTAACACTAACCCTAACACTAACTCTAAGCCAACACCTAACCGAACACTAAACGTAACACTAACACTAACCCCAACCCTAACCCTAACCCAACCCTAATTCTAAACCTAACCCAACCCTAAAGCTAACTCTAACCTGAAACCGAACCCAACCCTATAACTAACCCTTACCCAAACACTAACCCTAACCCTAACACCTAAACCTAATGCTGACCATAAACCTAACCCTAAGCTCAAACGAAACCAACCTTAACTCTAATCCCAACCATAACCCTAACCCTAAGTCTAACCCGAACCCTAATCTAAACCTAACCGTAACCCTAACCCTAACCCTATCCCTAACGAACCCTAACCAAAACTAAACCTTACCCTAACCCTAAGCCTAAGCCTAAAGCAACCCTAAACCCTAACCCTAAACTCTAACCATAACCCAAAACTAACCCTAAACCTAACCCTTACGCTAAGCCTAACCAAAAACCTAACCCTAACCAAACCCTAACACTAACCCTATCTCTAATACTAACACAGCCCTAACCCTAAACCTAACCCTAAGCCAAACGTAACCCTAACCCTAAGCATAACCATAACCCAATAATATTAATCCTAGTCCGAACCCTAACCCTAACCCTAACCCTAACTCTAAACCTATCCCTAAAACAACCCTAACCCTAACTCTAACGCTAGCCCTAACCCTGAACCTGAACCTGATTCTCACCCTAACCCTAACCCTAATTCTCACCCTAACTCTAACCCAATCCTAACCCTAACCTAACCCTCACCCTCACCCTAACACTAACCCCAAGGCTAACCCTAACCCTAACTCTAACCCAACACTAATCCTAACCCTAGCCCTAACCCTAAACCTAAACCTAACCTAACCCAAACCCTAAACCGAACACTACACCTAACCTGAGCCCTAACCCTAAATTTTACATTAACCCTCCAACACTAACCCTAACCCTCAAACCCTAAGCCTAACCCTAACCCTAGCACTAACCCTAACCCTAAACGTTACCCCCACCCAAAGCCTAACCCCAACTCTAACCCTAACCTTAAACTAACCCTAACCATAACCGTAACACTAACTCTAAACTTACACCTAATCCAACACTAAACGTAACCCTAACCCTAACTCTAAACCTAACTGTAATCTAACCCTAACCCAAACACTAACCCTAACCCTAACCCTAACACCTAAACCTAATGCTGACCATAAACCTAACCCTAACCCTAACCCTAACCCTAACACAACCCTAACACTAAACATATCCCTAAGACTAACACAACCCTAACCCTAAACCTAACCCTAACCCTAACTCTAACACTAACCCTAACCCTGACTCTGACCCTGATCCTGACCCTAACCCTAAACCTAATCCTCACCCTAAATCTAAACCAATCCTAACCCTAACCTAAACCTCATCCTCACCCTAACACTAACCCCAAGGGTAACCCTAACACTAACCCAAAATTAACCCTAACCCTATCCATAAGCATAACCCCTAACCCTAATCCTAACCGTAAACCTAATCCTAACCCTAACTCTAACCCAACAGTAATCCTAACCGTAACCCTAACCCTAAACTTAAACCTAACTTAACCCTAAACCTAAACCAATGCTACACCTAACCCGAGCCCTTACCCTAAATTTTACCCTAACCCTCCAACACTAACCCTAACGCTCAAACCCTAACCCTATCCCTAACCATAACCCTAACCCTTACACCAACTCAAGCCTAACCCCAACTCTAACCCTAACATTAAACTAACCCTAAACCTAACCCTAACTCTACGCCTAACCCTAATCTAACCCTAACCCAACACAAAATCTAAACCTAACCCAACCCTAAACCTAACTCTAACCCGAAACCAAAACCAACCCTATACCTAACCCTAACCCAAACACTAAGCCTAACCCTAACACCTAAACCTAATGCTGACCATAAACCTAACCCTAACCTTAATCCAAACCAACCTAACACTAACACTAACAACCCTAACACTAACCCTAACACTAAACCTAACCCCACACGAACCCTAACCATAACCATAACACTAACGATAAGAGTACCCTAACCCTAATGCTACCCTTACCCTACCATAGGCCTAACCCTAACCCTAACCCTAACCGTAACACAACCCTGACACTAAACCTAACTCTAAATGTAACCCTAACTCTAAACCTAAGCCTAAGCCTAAGCCTAACCCTAACCAACTGAAACCAACCCTAAATTAACCCTAAACTTAAATCTAACCAAAAGCCTAACCCTAACCCTAACCTGAAACCCAACCCAAAACCTAAACGTAAATCTAACCCTAACCCTAACCCTAAATGTAAGCCTAACACTAACCCTAAGCCAACCCTAACCCTAACCCTAACACTAACCCTACCCTACCCATGGACCTAATCCTAACACTTACCCTAACAAACCCTAACCAAATCTAAACCGTACCCTAACCCTAACCCTATTCCTAAACCTTGCTGTAAACCTATCGCCAACCACAACCACAACCCTAACCCCAAACCCAACCTTAACCATAACCAGAACCATAACACTAACACTAATGAAACCCTAACCCTAACACTAAATCTAACCCTACGCATAACCTTAACCCTAACCCTAACCATAACCTAACCCAAACGTAACCATAACCCTAGCCCTAACCGTAACACTAACCCAACCCGAAACCTAATACTAACCTTAACCCAACCCTACCCAAAACATAACCCTAACCCTAACCCTAACCCTAACCCAAACTCAACCATAAACCTAATCATAACCCTAACCATAACCCAATAACACTAACCCTAACCAAAAACCCTAACCCTAACCCTACCCATAACACTAACACAACCCTAACCCTAAACCTAACCTTAACCCTAACACTAGCCCTAACCCTGACTCTGAACCTGATCCTCACCCTAACCCTAACCCTAATCCTCACCCTAACTCTCAACCAATCCTAACCCTAACCGAACCCTCACCCTCACCCTAACGCTAACCCCAAGGCTAACCCTAACCCTAATCCAAAACTAACCTTAACCCTATCCATAAGCATAACCCCTAACCCTAATCCTAACCGTAAACCTAACCCTAACCCTAACTCTAACCCAACACTAATCCTAACCCTAACCCTAACACTAACACTAACCCTAACCCAACGCTAACCCTAACCCTAACCCTGAACCTAAACCAAAGCCTAACCCTAACCCTAACCCAAACAATAAAACCTAACCCAACCCTAACCCTAACACTAAAACTAAACCTAATCCTATCTCTAATCCTAACCCTAGCCCTAAGCCTAATGCTAACCCTGACCCTAACCATATCAATAACCCAACCCTAACCCGAACCCTAACCCTAACCCCTAATCCTAAACCTCACTTGAACCCTAACCCTAACCCTAACACTTACCCTAACCCAACCCTAACCCTAACACTAACCCAAACCGTAATCCTAACACTAAGCCTAACCCTAACCCTAAGCCGAAAGCTAATCCTAACACTAACCCTAAGGCTAACCAACCCTAACCAAACCTAACCTTAACCGTAACCCTAGCCTTAGCATGTAACATAAACCAAACCCCAATGCCAACACCAAACAGAAACACAACCGCAAACCCTACCCTAACCCAACCCTAAACCTATCCCTAACCCTAACACTAACCCAACCCTAACCCTATCCCTAACCCTAACCCTAGCCTAAACCTAAACTTGAACCTTGCCCTAAACCTATCGCCAACCACAACCACAACCCTAACCCCAACCCCAACCCTAACCATAACCCGAATCATAACACTAACACTAATGAAACCCTAACCCTAACACTAACTCTAAACCTACCCCTAACCTTAAGCCTAACCCTAACCCTAACCTAACCCAAACCCTAACCCAAACTTATCCCTAACCCTAGCCGTAACCCTAACACTAACCCAACCCAAACCCTAATACTAACCCTAACCCAAATCTAACCCAAAACATAACCCTAAACCTAACCCTAACCCTAACCCAAACCCAAACATAAAACCTCACACTAACGCTAACCTTAACCCTTACGCTAAGCCTAACCATAACCCTAACCCTAACCAAACCCTAACACTAACCCTATCCCTAATACTAACACAACCCTAACACTAAACCTAACCCTAAGCCAAACGTAACCCTAAACCTAACCATAACCATAACCCAATAATATTAATCCTAGCCCGAACCCTAACCCTAACCCTAACTCTAAACCTAACCCTAACACAACCCTAACCCTAAACCTAAACCTAACCCTAACTCTAACGCTAGCCCTAACCCTGAACCTGACCCTGATGGTCACCCTAAACCTAACCCTAATTATCACCCTAACTCTAACCCAATCCTAACCCTAACCTAACCCTCACCCTCACCCTAGCACTAACCCCAAGGCTAACCCTAAACCTAACTCTAACCCAACAGTAATCCTAACCCTAGCCCTAACCTTAAACCTAAACCTAAACTAACCCTAACCATAAACCGAACACTACACATAACCTGAGCCCTAACCCTAAATTTTACCCTAAACCTCCAACACTAACCCTAACCCTCAAACCCTAAGCCTAACCCTAACCCTAGCCCTAACCCTAACCCTAACCCTTACCCACACCCAAAGCCTAACCCCAACTCTAACCCTAACCTTAAACTAACCCTAACCATAACCGTAACACTAACTCTAAACTTAGACCTAATCCAACACTAAATGTAACCCTAAACCTAACTATAAGCCTAACCCTAATATAACCCTAACCCAAACGTTAACCCTAACCTTAACGCTAACCATAACCCTAACCCTAAACCAACCTTAATTCTAAACCTAACCCAACCCTAAACCTAACTCTAACCCGAAACCGAACCCAACCCTATACCTAACCCTAACCCAAACACTAACCCTAACCCTAACACCTAAACCTAATGATGACCATAAACCTAACCATAACCCTAACCCAAACCAACCTTAACTCTAATCCCAACCATAACCCTAACCCTAAGCCTAACCTGAACCCTAATCTAAACCTAACTGTAACCCTAACCCTAATCCTATCCCTAAAGAACCCTAACCAACACTAAACCTAACCCTAACCCTAAGCCAAACCCTAACCCAACACTAACCCTAACTCTAAACCTAACACCTAACCTTAACCCTAACACTAACCCTAACCCTAACCCCAACCATAAACCCTCACACTAACTCTAACCCTAAACCTAAACCTAACCCTTATGCTAAGCCTAACCCTAACCCTAAACCTAACCCAACCCTATACCTAACCCTAACCCAAACCCTAACACCTAAACCTAATGCTAACCAAAAACTTAACCCTATCCCTAACCCAACCCAATCTTAACTCTATTCCTACCCGAACCCAAACTCTAACCCTATTGCTAAACCTAAACCTAACCCTCAACCTAACCCTAACCCTAATCTAAACATAAATGTAACCATAACCCTAACCTTAAGCCTAAACCTAAGCAACCCTAACCATCACTAAACCTAACCCTAACCCTAAGGCTAACCCTAACCCAACCCTAACCCTAACCCTTACCCTAACCCCTAACCCTAACCCTAACACTAACCCTAACCCTGACCCTAACCCTAACCCAACTCTAACCCTAATCCTAACCCTGACCCTAACCCAAAGCCTAACCCTAACCCTAACCCAAAAAATAAAACCTAACCCAACCCTAAC
Organism: Cavia porcellus; assembly: GCF_034190915.1. Taxonomy (NCBI): domain Eukaryota; kingdom Metazoa; phylum Chordata; class Mammalia; order Rodentia; family Caviidae; genus Cavia; species Cavia porcellus. Next base: position 1,617,955 of record NW_026947547.1, on the reverse strand, counting down.
CCTAACACTAACACTAAACATAATCTTATCTCTAATCCTAAAAATAGCTCTAATCCTAACGCTAATCCTGACACTAACCGTAACCCTAACCCAACCCTAAACCTAACCCTAATTCTAACCCATAATCCTAACCGTAACTCGAACCCTAACGCTAACCCTAACACTTACCCTAAACCAACCCTAACCCTAACACTAACCCAAACCGTAACCCTAACACTAAGCCTTACCCTAACCCTAAGCCTAATGCTAACCCTAACCCTAACCAACCCTAACCATCACTAAACCTAACCCTAACCCTAAAGTTAACCATAAGCCAACACCAACCTTAACGCTAACCCTAACCCCTAACCCTAAACCTAATACTAAACATAACCCTTACCCTAACCCTAACCCAACGCTAACCCTAACCCTAAACCTGACCCTAACCCAAAGTCTAACCCTAACCCTAACCCAAACAATAAAACCTGACCCAACCCTAACCCTAACTCTAACACTAAACCTAATCCTATTTCTAATCCTAACCCTAGGTCTAAGACTAACGTTAAACCTGACCCTAACCCTAACCCTAACCCTAACCCAACCCTAACCCTAACCCTAACCCTAACAAAAACCCTAACACTAACCCCTAAACCTAACCCTAACTAGAACCCAAACCCTAACCCTATCAGTTACCCTAACCCAACCCTAACCCTAACACTAACGGAAACCATAACACTAAGCCTAAGCCTTAACCTAAACCTAATCCTAATGCTAACCGTAACCCTAACACTAAGCCTAACCAAATATAACCAAACCTAACCCTAACCCTAACCCTAACCCAACCCTAACACTAACTCTATCCCTAACACTGACACAGCCCTAACCCTAAACCTAACCCTAACTCTAACTCTAACACTAGCCCTAACCCTGACTCTGAACCTGATCCTCACCCTAACCCTAAATCTAATCCTCACCCTAACTCGAAACCAATCCTAACCCTAACCTAACCCTCACCCTCACCCTAACGCTAACCCCAAGGCTAACCCTAACCGTAATCGAAAACTAACCTTAAGCCTATCCATAAGCATAACCCCTAACCCTAATCCTAACCGTAAACCTAACCCTAAACCTAACTCTAACCGAACACTAATCCTAACCCTAGCCCTAACCCTAAACCTAAACCTAACCTAACCCTAAACCTAAACCAACGCTACACCTAACCCGAGCACTAACCCTAAATTTTACCCTAACCCTCCAACACTAACCCTAACACTCAAACACTAACCCTAGCCCTAACCCTAACCCTAACCATAACACCCACTCAAGCCTAACCCCAACTCTAACCCTAACCTTAAACTAACACTAACCCTAACACTAACTCTAAGCCAACACCTAACCGATCACTAAACGTAACACTAACACTAACCCCAACCCTAACCCTAACCCAACCCTAATTCTAAACCTAACCCAACCCTAAAGCTAACTCTAACCTGAAACCGAACCCAACCCTATAACTAACCCTTACCCAAACACTAACCCTAACCCTAACACCTAAACCTAATGCTGACCATAAACCTAACCCTAAGCTCAAACGAAACCAACCTTAACTCTAATCCCAACCATAACCCTAACCCTAAGTCTAACCCGAACCCTAATCTAAACCTAACCGTAACCCTAACCCTAACCCTATCCCTAACGAACCCTAACCAAAACTAAACCTTACCCTAACCCTAAGCCTAAGCCTAAAGCAACCCTAAACCCTAACCCTAAACTCTAACCATAACCCAAAACTAACCCTAAACCTAACCCTTACGCTAAGCCTAACCAAAAACCTAACCCTAACCAAACCCTAACACTAACCCTATCTCTAATACTAACACAGCCCTAACCCTAAACCTAACCCTAAGCCAAACGTAACCCTAACCCTAAGCATAACCATAACCCAATAATATTAATCCTAGTCCGAACCCTAACCCTAACCCTAAACCTAACTCTAAACCTATCCCTAAAACAACCCTAACCCTAACTCTAACGCTAGCCCTAACCCTGAACCTGAACCTGATTCTCACCCTAACCCTAACCCTAATTCTCACCCTAACTCTAACCCAATCCTAACCCTAACCTAACCCTCACCCTCACCCTAACACTAACCCCAAGGCTAACCCTAACCCTAACTCTAACCCAACACTAATCCTAACCCTAGCCCTAACCCTAAACCTAAACCTAACCTAACCCAAACCCTAAACCGAACACTACACCTAACCTGAGCCCTAACCCTAAATTTTACATTAACCCTCCAACACTAACCCTAACCCTCAAACCCTAAGCCTAACCCTAACCCTAGCACTAACCCTAACCCTAAACGTTACCCCCACCCAAAGCCTAACCCCAACTCTAACCCTAACCTTAAACTAACCCTAACCATAACCGTAACACTAACTCTAAACTTACACCTAATCCAACACTAAACGTAACCCTAACCCTAACTCTAAACCTAACTGTAATCTAACCCTAACCCAAACACTAACCCTAACCCTAACCCTAACACCTAAACCTAATGCTGACCATAAACCTAACCCTAACCCTAACCCAAACCAAACTTAACTCTAATCCTAACCATAACCCTAACTCTAAGTCTAACCTGAACCCGAATCTAAACCTAACTGTAACCCTAACACAAACCCTATCCCTAACGAACCCTACGAACACTGAACCTAACCCTAAACCTAAGCCTAAACATAACCCAACCCTAACCCTAACTCTAAACCTAACACCTAACCCTAACCCTAACACTAACCCTAACTCTAACCACAACCCTAAACCCTCACCCTAACTCTAACCCTAAACCTAAACGTAACACTTATGCTAAGCCTAACCCTAACCCTAAACCTAACCCAACCCTACACCTAATCCTAACCCAAACCCTAACACTAACCCTAACACCTAAACCTAATGCTAACCATAAACTTAACCCTATCCCTAACCCAACCCAACCTTAACTCTATTACTACCCTAACCCAAACTCTAACACTAAACCTAAACCTAAACCTAACCCTCAACCTAACACTAACCCTAACCTAAACCTAAATGTAACCGTAACCCTAACCTTAAGCCTACCCCTAACCAACCCTAACCATCACTAAACCTAACCCTAACCTTAACACTAACCCTAAACCAACCCTAACCCTAACCCTAACCCTAACCCCTAACCCCAACCCTAACACTAACCCTAACCCGAACACTAACCCAAACCAACCCTAACCATCATTAAACCTAACCCTAACCCAAAGGTTAACCCTAACCCAACCCTAACCCTAACACTAACCCTAACCCCTAACCCTAAACCTAACACTTCACCTAACCCTGACCCTAACCCTAACGCAACGCTAACCGTAAACCTAACCCTAACACTAACCCTAACACTAGCCCTAACCCTGACTCTGAACCTGATCCTCACCCTAATCCTAACCCTAATCCTCACCATAACTCTAAACCAATCCTAACACTAACCTAGCCCTCACCCTCACCCTAACGCTAACCCCAAGGCTAACCCTAACCCTAATCAAAAACTAACCTTAACCCTATCCATAAGTATAACCCTTAACCATAGTCCTAACCGTAAACCTACCCTAAACCTAACTCTAACCCAACACTAATCCTAACCCTAGCCCTAACCCTAAACCTAAACCTAACCTAACCCTAACCCTAAACCAATGCTACACCTAACCCGAGCCCTAACCCTAAATTTTACCCTAACCCTCCAAGACTAACCCTAACTTTCAAACCCTAACCCTAGCCCTAACCCTAACCCTAACCCTTACAGCCACTCAAGCCTAACACCAACACTAACCCTAACATTAAACTAACCCTAAACCTAACCCTAACTCTAAGCCAACACCTAACCGAACACTAAACGTAACCCTAACCCTAACGCTCAGCCTAACCCTATTTCTAAACCTAACCCAACCCTAAACCTAACTCTAACCCGAAACCGAACTCAACCCTATACCTAACCCTAACCCAAACACTAACCCTAACCCTAAAACCTAAACCTAATGCTGAACATAAACCTAACCCTAACCTTAACACAAACCAACCTTAACTCTAATTCCAACCATAACCCTAAACCTAAGCCTATTCTGAACCCTAATCTAAACCTAACTGTAACCCTAACCCTAACGCTATACCTAACGAACCCTAACCAACACTAAACCTAACCCTAACCCTAAGCATAACCCTAACCCAACCCTAACACTAACTCTAAACCTAACAACTAACCCTAACCCTAACACTAAGCCTAACACTAACCCTAAACCCTCACCCTAACTCTAACCCTAAACCTAAACCTAACACTTATGCTAACCCTAACCCTAATCCTAAACCTAACCCAACCCTATACCTAACCCTAACCCAAACCCTAACACTAACCCTAACACCTAAACCTAATGCTAACCATAAACTTAACCCTATCCCTAAGCCAACACAACCTTAACGCTATTCCTACCGTAACCCAAACTCTAACCCTAAACCTAAACCTAAACCTAAACCTCAACCTAACCGTAACCCTAACCTAAACCTAAATGTAACCATAACCCTAACCTTAAGCCTTCCCCAAACCAACCCTAACCATCACTAAACCTAACCCTAACCCTAAGGCTAACCCTAACCCAACCCTAAACCTAAACCTAACCCTAACCCCTAACCCTAACCCTAACACTAACCCTAACCCTCAAACCCTAACCCTAGCAATAACCCTAACCATAACCCATACACCCACTCAAGTCTAACCCCAACTCTTACCCTAACGTTAAACTAACCCTAACCCTAACACTAACTCTAAGCCAACACCTAACCGAACACTAAACGTAACCCTAACCCTAACTCTAAGCCTAACCCTAATCTAACCCTAACCGAAACGCTAAAAATAACCTTAATGCTAACCCTAACCCTAACCCTAACCCTAACCGAACCCAACCCTATACCTAACCCTAACCCAAACACTAACCCTAACCCTAACCCTAACACCTAAACCTAATGCTTACCATAACCTAACCCTATCCTTAATCCAAACCAACCTTAACTCTAATCCCAAACATAACCCTAACCCTAAGTCTAACCCGAACCCTAATCTAATCTTAACCGTAACCCTAACCCTAACCCTATCCCTAACGAACCTTAACCAAAACTAAACCTAACCCTAACCCTAAGCCTAATCCTAAGCCAAACATAAACCCTAGCCATAAACCTAAACTCTAACCATAACCCAACACTAACCCTAACCTAACCCTTACGCTAAGCCTAACCATAACCCTAACCCTAACCAAACCCTAACACTAACCCTATCCCTAATACTAACACAACCCTAACCCTAATCCTAACCCTAAGCCAAACGTAACCCTAACCCTAACCATAACCATAACCCAATAATATTAATCCTAGCACGAACCCTAACCCTAACCCTAACTCTAAACCTAACCCTAACACAACCCTAACCCTAAACCTAAACCTAACCCTAACTCTAACGCTAGCCCTAACCCTGAACCTGACCCTGATTCTCACCCTAACCCTAACACTAATTCTCACCCTAACTCTAACGCCATCCTAATCCTAACCTAAACCTCACCCTCACCCTAACACTAACCCCAAGGCTAACCCTAACCCTAACTCTAACCCAACACTAATCCTAACCCTAGCCCTAACCCTAAACCTAAACCTAACCTAACCCAAACCCTAAACTGAACGCTACACCTAACCTGAGCCCTAACCCTAAATTTTACCCTAAACCTCCAGCACTAACACTAAACCTCAAACCCTAAGCCTAAACATAACCCTAGCCCTAACCCTAACCCTAACCCTTACCCCCACCCAAAGCCTAACACCAACTCTAACCCTAACCTTAAACTAACCCTAACCATAACCGTAACACTAACTCTAAACTTACACCTAATCCAACACTAAACGTAACCCTAACCCTAACTCTAAGCCTAACTCAACCTTAATTCTAAACCTAACCCAACCCTAAACCTAACCCTAACCCGAAACCGAACCCAACCCTATACCTAACCCTAACCCAAACACTAACCCTAACCCTAACACCTAAACCTAATGCTTACCATAAACCTAACCCTAACCCTAACCCAAACCAACCTTAACTCTAATCTCAAACATAACCCTAAAACTAAGCCTAACCTGAACCCTAATGTAAACCTAACTGTAACCCTAACCCTAACCCTATCCCTAACGAACCCTACCAACACTAAAACTAACCCTAAACCTAAGACTAACCATAACCCAATCCTAACCCTAACTCTAAACCTAACACCTAAACCTAACCCTAACACTAACCCTAACCCTAAACCCTCACCCTAACTCTAACCCTAAACCTAAACCTAACCCTTATGCTAAGCCTAACCATAACCCTAAACCTAACCGAACCCTATACCTAACCCTAACCCAAACCCTAACACTAACCCTAACACCTAAACCTAATGCTAACCATAAACTTAACACTATTCCTAACCCAACCCAACCTTAACTCTATTCCTACCCTAATCCAAACTCTAACCCTAAACCCAAACCTAAACCTAACCCTGAACCTAACCCTAACACTAACCTAAAACTAAATGTAACCATAGCCCTAACCTTAAGTCTACCCCTAACGAACCGTAACCATCACTAAACCTAACCCTAACCCTAAGGCTAACCTAACCCAACCCTAACCCTAACCCTAACACTAACCCCTAACCCTAAACCCAACCCTAACCCTAACCCTGACCCTAACCCTAACCCAAAACTAATCCTAATCCCAACCCTGACCCAAACCCAAATCCTAACCCTAACCCTAACCCAAACAATAAAACCCAACCCAACCCTAACCCTAACACTAACACTAAACCTATTCTTATCTCTAATCCTAAACCTAGCTCTAAGCCTAATGCTAACCCTAAAGCTAACCCTAACCCCTAACACTAACCATAACACTAACCCTAAACCAACCCTAAACCTAACACTAACCCAAACCATAAACATAACCCTAAGCCTGACCCTAACCCTAAGCCTAATGCTAACCCTAACCCTAACCAACCCTAACCATCACTAAACCTAACCCTAACCCTAAGGTTAACCCTAACCCAACCCTAACACTAACCGTAACCCTAACCCCTAACACTAACCCTAAAACTATCCCTTACCCAGACCCTAACCCTAACCCAACGCTAACCCTAACCCTAACCCTGACCCTAACCCAAAGCCTAACCCTAACCCTAACCCAAACAATAAAACCTAACCCAACCCTAACCCTAACACTAACACTAAACCTAATCCTGTCTCTATCCTAACCCTAGCTCTAAGCCTAACGCTAACCCAGACCCTAACATAACCCTACCACAACCCTAACCCTAACACTAACCCTAACCCTAACCCCTAATCCTAACCCTAACTCGAACCCTAACCCTAACACTTACCCTAACCCAACCCTAACTCTAACACTAACCAAAATCGTAACCCTAACCCTAAGTCTTACCCTAACCCTAAGCCTAATGCTAACCCTAACCCTAACACTAAGCCTAATCAACCCTAACCAAACCTAACCCTAACCCTAACCCTAACCCTAGCACTTACCCTAACCCAAACCCCAACGCCAACCCCAAACCGAAACACAACCGCAAACCCTACCCTAACCCAACCCTAAACCTATCCCTAACCCTAACACTAACCCAACCCTAACCCTACCCCTAACCCTCACCCTACCCTAAACCTAACCCTCAACATAACCCTAACCTTAAACCCAAACCCAACCCCAACCCCAACCTGAACCACAACCCCAACAGCAACCCTAACCCAAACCTAACCCTAACCCTAAACCTAACCCAACACGAACCCTAACCCTAACCCCAACGCCAACCCCAAACCGAAACACAACCGCAAACCCTACCCTAACCCAACCCTAAACCTATCCCTAACCCTAAAACTGACCCAACCCTAACCCTACCCCTAACCCTAACCCTAAACTAAACCTAACCCTAAACCTAACCCTAACCTTAAACCCAAACCCAACCCCAACCCCAACCTGAACCACAACCCCAACAGCAACCCTAACCCAAACCTAACCCTAACCCTAAACCTAACCCAACACGAACCCTAACCCTAACCATAACCATAACCCTAACGATAAGAGTACCCTAACCCTAACGCTACCCTTACCCTACCATAGGCCTAAATCTAACCCTAACCCTATTCCTAACCGTAACACAACCCTGACACTAAACCTAACTCTAAATGTAACCCTAACTCTAAACCTAAGACTAAGCCTAACCCTAAACCTAACCAACCGAAACCAACATTAAATTAACCCTAAACTTAAATCTAACCAAAAGCCTAATTCTAACTCTAACCTGAAATCCAACCCTAAACCTAAACGTAAATCTAACCCTAACCCTAACCCTAACTGTAACCCTAGCACTAACCCTAACCCCACCCTAACCCTAAACCTAACACTAACCCTACCCTACCCATAAACCTAAGCCTAACACTTACCCTAACCAACCCTAACCAAATATAAACCGTACCCTAACCCTAACCCTATCCCTAAAAATTGCCGTAAACCTATCGCCAACCACAACCACAACCCTAACCCCAAACCCAACCCTAACCATAACCTGAACCATAACACTAACACTAATGAAACCCTAACCCTAACACTAACTCTAACCATACATCTAACCTTAACCCTAACCCAACCATAACCTAACCCAAAAACTAACCCAATCGTAACCCTAACCCTAACTCTAACCCTAACACTAACCCAAACTAAACCCTAATACTAACCCTAATGCAAGCCTAACCCTAACCCTAACCCTAACCCTAACCCTAACCCAAACCCAACCATAAACCTAACCATAACCCTAACCATAACCCAATAACACTAACCCTAACCCTAACCCTAACCCTAACCCAACCCTAACACTAACCCTATCCTAAACACTAACACAACCCGAACCCTAACCCTAACCCTAACCCTAACCCTAACCTAGCCCTAACCTCAAATCCAAACCGAACCCAACCCAAACCCGAACTGCAACCCCAACACCAACCCTAACCCAACCGTAACCCTAACCCTAAACCTAACCCAACCCTAATCCTAACCCTAACCCTACTCTACACCTACCCCAAAACCTAACCCTACACCTAAACCTAACCCTAACTCTAACCCTAACCGTAACCCTAACCCTAACCCCAATGCCAACTCTAACCCCTACCCTAAACTAACCCTAACCCTAAAAGTAACACTAAACCTAAACCTACACCTAACCCAACACTAAACGTAACCGCAATCCTAACCTTAACTGTAACCCTAACTCTAAACCTAACACTAAACCTAACCCAACACTAAACGTAAACCTAACCTAACCTTAACCCTAAACCTAACCCTAAACCTAACCCTAAACCTAACACTAACCCTAACGCTAAACCTAACCCTGACGCTAACACAAACCATAACACTAAATCTAACCGTAAAACTTACAAAACCCAACCCAAAAATTAACCCTAACCCTAAGTCTAACCTTAAGCAAACATTTACCCTAAACATAACCCTAAGCCTAACCATACACCTAACCCAACACTAAACGTAACCCTAACCCTAACCATAACCCTAATCCTAACCCTCACCCTCAAGCTAACACTAACCCTAACCCTAACCCTGAACCTAACACTATAACACTAACCCTAAACGTAAACCTAAACCAACCCAAACCTAAACCTAAACCTAACCCTAACCCTAACGTGAAAACAACATATACCCTAAACTTAAACTTAACCCTAATTCTAGCCCTAAACCCTAACCCTGACCCTAACCCTAAAACTAACCCAACACTAAACCTAACCCTAACCCTAACCCTAAACCTAAACCTAACCCTAACCCAACGCTAAACCTAACCCTAACCCTGACCCTAACCCAAAGCCTAACCCTCACCCTAACCCAAACAATGAAACCTAACACAACCGTAACCCTAACACTAAACCTTATCCTATCTCTAATCCTAACCCTAGCCCTAAGCCTAACGCTAACCCTAACCCTATCCCTAACCGTAAGCCAACCCTAACCCTAAACGTAACCCCTAATCCTAACCCTAACTCTAACCCCAACCCTAACCCTAACCCTTACCCTAACCCAACCCTAACCCTAACACTAACCCAAACCGTAACCCTAACCCTAAGCCTAACCCTAACCCTAAGCCTAACCCAACCCTAACACTAACCCTATCCCTAACACTAACACAACCCTAACCCTAAACCTAACCCTAACCCTAACTCTAACACTAGCCCTAACCCTGACTCTGACCCTGATCCTCACCCTAACCCTAACCCTAACCCTGACCCTAACCCTAACACTAATCGAACCCTAACCCTAACCCTAACCCTATCCCTATCCGTAACCCTAACCCCTAACCCTAAACCTAACTATAAATTAATGCTAACCATAACCCTAACACTAGCCCAAACCAACACTAACCCTAAACCTAACCCTAAACCTAAGCCTACCAGTAACACTAACGCTAACACTTAACCTAAAAAACACTAACCAAATCTAACCCTAAATCTAACCCTATCCCTAACCCTTGCCCTATCCCTAACCCCAACCCCAACCAAAACCACAACCCTAACCCAAACCCCATCCCTAATGTAACCCTAACCATAAACATAAACCTAAACCAAACCCTAACCATAACCCTAACCCTAAACCTAACACTAACGCAACCCTAACCCTAAACCTTACCCTAAACCTAACCCTAACCATAACCCTAAACATAACCCTAACCCTTAACCTAGCCCTAACCTCAAACCCAAATCCAATCCCAACCCCAACCCGAAACTCAACCCCAGCAACAACCCTAACCTAACCCTAACACTAACCCTATACCTAACACAACACGAACCCTAACCATAACCATAACGATAACCGTAGCCTAACTCTAACGCTACCCTAACCATCCCATAGCCCTAAAACTAACCCTAACCCTAACCCTAACCCTAACCCTAACCCTAACCCTAACCCTAACCGTAACACAACCCTAACAGTAAACCGAACCCTAAACCTAACGTTAAACGTAAACCTAAGCCTAAGCCTAACCCTAACCCTAACCGTGACCAACACACACAAACCCTAAATTAACCCTAACCCTAAACATAACCAAAAGCCTATCCTTAACCCTAATTTGAAACCAAATCCTAACCCTAAATCATCCTTAACCCAAACCCTAAACCAAACCCAACCCTAACCCTAAACCTAACCCTAACTGTGACCCTAACACTAACTCTAACCCAATCGTAACCCTAACCCTAACACTAACACTAAGCCGTCCCATAAACCTAACCCTAACACTTACCCTAAACAACCCTAACCAAATCTAAACCAAACCCTAACCCTAACCCTATCCCTAACCCTTGTTCTAAACCTAACGCCAACCCCAACCACAACCACATCCTTAACCACATCCCCAAACCTGAAGCAACCTTAACCCTAATCCTAAACCTAACCCTAACCCTAAACCTAAACCTAACAATAACACTAACCCTAACACTAACCCTTACCCTAACACTCACCTTAACACTAACCCTAACCGTATACCTAACAAAACACCACCCTAAGCCAACCCTAAACCTAACCCTAACCATAACCATAACCTTAACCCAACATTTACCCTAAATTTAACCCTAACCCTAACTCAAGATCTAAACCCTGACCCTAACCCTGACCTTGACCCTAAACCTAACAATAACCCTAACCCTAACCCTAACCCTGACCCTAACACTCACCATAACACTAACCCTAACCATATACCTAACCCAACCCAACCCTAAACCTAAACCTAACCCTAAGCTAATCCTAACCCTAACACAACTCTAGCCCTAACACAATCCCTAAACCTAACGTTTAGCATAACCCTAACACTAACCCTAAACATACCCAACACTAACCCTAACCCTAAACCTAACGAAAACCAACACTAAACCTAACCCAGCCCTAAGCTTAACCCTAACCCAACACTAAACCTAACCCTAACTCTAACCCAAATCATGACCCTAAAGTAACCCAAACCCTAACTCTAACCCTAACCCTAAACCTAACCCTAAACCTAATCCTAACCCAACGTTAACCCTAAACCTAAACGTAACCGAAAACTAAACCTAACCCTAACCATAAGCTAAGCCTAACCCAAACACTACCCCTAATCCTAAACCTAACCCTAACATTAAACCTAAACCTAAACCTAAACCTAACTCTAAACCTAACTGTAAACCTAACCCTAACCCTTAACCTAGCCCTAACCTCAAATCCAAACCGAACCCAACCCCAACCTGAACCGCAACCCCAACACCAACCCTAACCAAAACCATAACCCTAACCCTAAACCTAACCCAACCCTAACCCTAACCCTAACCCAACTCTAAACCTACCCCAAAACCTAACCCTAACCCTAACCCTAACGCTAACCCTAACCTTAACCCAACATTTACCCTAACCCTCACCCTAACCCTAACCCTAACCGTAACCCATACCCACACCCTAACCCCAATGCCAACTCTAACCCCTACCCTAAACTAACCCTAACCCTAAACGTAACACTAACCCTAAACCTACACCTAACCCAACACTAAACGTAACCCTAACCCTAGCCTTAACTGTAATCCTAACTCTAAACCTAACACTAAACCTAACCCAACACTAAACGTAACCCTAACCCTAACCTTAACCTAACCCTAACCCTAAACCTAACCCTAAACCTAACACTAAGCCTAATGCTAACCCTAACCCTGATGCTAACACAAACCATAACACTAACTCTAACCATAAACCTTACCCAACCCAACCCTAAAATTAACCCTAACCATAAGTCTAACCTTAACCAAACATTTACCCTAAACATAACCCTAAGCCTAACCGTACACCTAACCAAACACTAAACGTAACCCTAACCCTAACCATAACCCTAATCCTAACCCTAACCCTCAACCTAACACTAACCCTAACCCTAACCCTGAACCTAACAGTATAACACTAACCCTAAATGTAAACCTAAACCAACCCAAACCTAAACCTAAACCTAACCCTAACCTTAACGTTAAAACAACATATACCCTAAACTTAAACTTAACCCTAATTCTAGCCCTAAACCCTAACCCTGACCCTAACCGTAAACCTAAACCAACACTAAACCTAACCCTAACCCTAACTATAACCCTAACCATAACACAACAATAGCCCTAACATTATCCCTTATCCTAACGCTAAGCATAATTCTAACACTAACCCTAAACCTAACCCAACACGAAACCTAACCCTAACCCTAACCGAAACCAACCTAAAACAACCCTAACCTTAACCCTAACCCTAAGATTAATACTAACCCTAACCCTAAACAACCCTAACCCAACCCAGAACCTAACCCTAATAATAACCCAAAGCATAACCTTAACCTAAACCTAACACTAACCCTAACGCTAAACTTAAAACTAACACTAATACAAACCCAAAGTTAACCCAAAACTAAACCTAACCCTAACCCTAAAGCTAACGCAAACGCTAAACCTAACCCTTAACCTAGCCCTAAACTTAAACCCAAACCCAACCCCAACCACAACCTGAACCACAACCCCAAAAGCAACCCTAACCCAACCCTAACCCTAAAACTAAACCTAACCCAACACGAACCCTAACCCTAACCATAACCATAACCCTAACGATAAGAGTACCCTAACCCTAAGGCTACCCTTACCCTACCAGAGGCCTAAAACTAACCCTAACCCTTACCCTAAACGTAACACAACCCTGACACTAAACCTAACCCTAAATCTAAAGCTAACACTAAACCTAAGCCTAAGCCTAAGCCTAACCCTATCCCTAACCAACCGAAACTAACCCTAAATTAACCCTAAACATAAACCTAACCAAAAGCCTAACCCTAACCCTAACCTGAAACCCAACCCTAACCTTAAACATAAATCTAAGCCTAACTGTAACCCTAACAGTAACCCTAACCCAACCCTAACCCTAACCCTAACACTAACCCTACCCAACCCATAAATCTAAGCCTAACACTTAACCTAACAAAACCTAACCAAATCTAACCCGAACCCTAACCCTAACCCTACCCCTAAACCTTGCCCTAAACCTATCGCCAACCACAACCACAACCCTAACCCCAACCCCAACCCTAACCATAACCCGAACCATAACACTAACACTAATGAAATCCTAACACTAACACTAACTCTAAACCTACCCTTAACCTTAACCCTAACCCTAACCCTAACCTAACCCAAAACCTAACCGAAATGTAACCCTAACCCTAGCCGTAACCCTAAAACTAACCCAACCCGAACCCTAATACTAACCCTAACCCAAACCTAACCCAAAACATAACCCTAAATCGCACCCTAACCCTAACCCAAACCCAACCATAAACGTAACCATAACCCTAACCATAACACAATAACTCTAACACTAACCCTAACCCTAACCCTAACTCAACCCTAACACTAACCCTATCCCTAACACTAACACAACCCTAACCCTAAACCTAATCCTAAGCCAAACGTAACCCTAACCCTAACCATAACCATAACCCAATAATATTAATCCTAGCCCGAACCCGAACCCTAACCCTAACTCTAAACCTAACCCTAACACAACCCTAACCCTAAACCTAAACCTAAACCTAACTCTAACGCTAGCCCTAACCCTGAACCTGACCCTGATGCTCACCCTAATCCTAACCCTAATTCTCACCCTAACTGTAACCCAATCCTAACCCTAACCTAACCCTCACCCTCACACTAACACTAACCCCAAGGCTAACCCTAACCCTAACTCTAACCCAAATCTAATCCTAACACTAGCCCTAACCCTAAACCTAAACCTAACCTAACCCTAACCCTAAACCGAACACTACACCTAACCTGAGACCTAACCCTAAATTTTACACTAAACCTCCAACACTAACCCTTACCCTGAAACCCTAAGCCTAACCCTAACCCTAGCCCTAACCCTCACTTCACCCTTACCCCCACCAAAAGCCTAACCCCAACTCTAACTCTAACTTTAAACTAACCCTAACCATAACCGTAACACTAATTCTAAACTTACACCTAATCCAACAAAAAACATAACCCTAACCCTAAATCTAAGCCTAACCCTAATCTAACCCTAACCCAAACGTTAACCCTAACCTTAACGCTAACCCTAACCCTAACCCTATCCCAACCTTAATTCTAAACCTAACCCAACCCTAAGCCTAACCCTAACCCGAAACCGAACCCAACACTATACCTAACCCTAACGCTAACCCTAACCCTATCCCTAATGAACCATAACCAACACTAAACCTAAACTTAACCCTAAGCCTAATCCTAACCCAACACTAAAACTAACTCTAAACCTAAAACCTAACCCTAACCCTAACACTAAACCTAACCCTAAACCCAACCCTAAAGCCTCATCCTAACTCTAACCCTAAACCTAACACTAACCCTTATGCTAAGCCTAAATCTAACCCTAAACCTAATGCAACCCTAACCCTAACCCTACCCAAATCCTAACATTAAAATTAACACCTAAACCTAATGCTAACCATAAACATAACCCTAACACTAACCCAACACAAACTTAACTCTAATCCTACCCTAACCCAAACCCTAACCCTAAACCTAAACCTAAACCTAACCCTCAACCTAACCCTAACCCTAACCTAAACCTAAATGTAACTGTAACCCTAAGCTTAACCCTAACCTTAACCAACCCTAACCATCACTAAACCTAACCCTAACCCTAAGGCTAACCCTAAACCAACACTAAACCTAACCCAAAACCTAACCCCTAACACTAACCCTAACCCTAACCCCAACCCTAACCCTAACCCTAAACCAACGCTAACCCTAACCCTAACACTGACCCTAACCCAAACCTAACCCTAACCCTAACCCAAACAATAAATCCTAACCGAACTCTAACCCTAACACTAACACTAAACCTAATCCTATCTCTAATCCTAACCATAGCCCTAAGCCTAATGCTAACCCTGACCCTAACCCTAACCCTAACCCAACACTAACCGTATCTCTAACCCTAACCCTAACCCCTAATCCTAACCCTAACTCTAACCCTAACCCTAAACATAACCCTTACCCTAACCCAACCCTAACCTTAACACTAACCCAAACCGTAACCCTAACCCTAAGCCTAACCCTAACCCTAAGCCTAAAGGTAACCCTAACCCTAAACCGAAGCCTAACCAATCCTAACCAAACCTAACACTAACCCTAACCCTAACCCTAGCACTTACCCTAACCCAAACCCCAACGCCAACCCCAAACCGAAACACAACAGCAAACCCTACACTAACCCAACCCTAAACCTATCCCTAACCCTAACACTAACCCAACCCTAACCCTATCCCTAACCCTAACCCTAACCTAACCCTAACCCTAACCCTAAACCTAACCCTAACCCTAAACCTTACCCAACACGAAACCTAACCCTAACCATAACCATAACCCTAACGATGAGTACCCTAACCCTAACGCTACCCTTACCCTACCATAAGCCTAAACCTAATCCTTACCCTAACACTAAACGTAACACAACCCTGACACTAAACCTAAACCTAAATCTAACCCTAAACCTAAACCTAGGCCTAAGCCTAACCCTAACCAACCGAAACCAACCCTAAATTAACCCTAAACTTAAACCTAGCCAAAAGCCTAACCCTAACCCTAACCTGAAACCCAACCCTAAACCTAAACGTAAATCTAACCCTAAACCGAACCCTAACTGTAACCCTAACACTAACCCTAACCCAACCCTAACCCGAACCGTAACACTAACCCTACCCTACCCATAAACCTAAGCCTAACACTTACCCTAACCAACCCTAACCAAATCTAAACCAAACCCTAACCCTAACCCTAACCCTAAACCTTGCCCTAAACCTATCGCCAACCACAACCACAACCCTAACCCCAACCCCAACCCTAACCATAACCCGAACCATAACACTAACACTAATGTAACCCTAACCCTAACACTAACTCTAACCCTACCCCTAAACTTAACCCTAACCCTAAACCTAACCCTAACCTTACCCAAAAGCTTACCCAAACGTAACCCTAACCCTAGCCATAACCCTTACCCTAACACTAAACCTAAGCCGACCCGTAAACCTAACCCTAACACTTACCCTAAACAACCCTAACCAAATCTAAACCAAACCCTAAACCTAACCCTATCCCTAACCCTTGTTCTAAACCTAATGCCAACCACAACCACAACCACAACCTTAACCACATCCCCAAACCTGAAGCAACCTTAACCCTAATCCTAACCCTAACCCTAACCCTAAACCTAACACTAACACTAACCCTAACCCTCAAACCCTAAGCCTAACCCTAACCCTAGCCCTAACCCTAACCCTAACCCTTATCCCCAACCAAAGCCTAACCACAACTCTAACCCTAACCTTAAACTAACCCTAACCATAACCGTAACACTAACTCTAAACTTACACCTAATCCAACACTAAACGTAACCCTAACCCTAACTCTAAGCCTAACCATAATCTAACCCTAAACCAAACGTTAACCCTAACCTTAACACTAACCCTAACCCTAACCCTAACCCAACCTTAATTGTAAACCTAACCCAACCCTAAACCTAACCCTAACCCGAAACCGAACCCAACCCTATACCTAATCCTAACCCAAACACTAACCCTAACCCTAACACCTAAATCTAATGATGACCATAAACCTAACCCTAACCCTAACCCAAACCAACCTTAACTCTAATCCCAACCATAACCCTAACCCTAAGCCTAACCTGAAACCTAATCTAAACTTAACTGTAACCCTAACCCTAACCCTATCCCTAACGAACCCTAACCAACACTAAACCTAACCCTAACCCTAAGCCTAACCCTAACCCAACCCTAACCCTAACTCTAAACCTAACACCTAACCCTAACCCTAACACTAACCCTAACCCTAAACCCAACCCTAAACCCTCACCCTAACTCTAAACCTAAACCTAAAACTAACCCTTATGCTAAGCCTAACCCTAACCCTAAAGCTAACCCAACCCTATACCTAACCCTAACCCAAACCCTAACACTAACACTAACACCTAAATCTAATGCTAACCATAAACTTAACCCTATCCCTAACCCAACCCAACCTTAATTCTATTCTTACCCTAACCCAAACTCTAACCCTAAACCTAAACTTAAACATAACCCTCAACCTAACCCTAACCCTAACCCTAAGCCTAACAACAACCTAAACCTAAATGTAACCGTAACCCTAACCTTAAGCCTACCCCTAACCAACCCTAACCATCACTAAACCTAACCCTAACCCTAAGGCTAACCCTAACCCAATCCTAACCCTAAATCTAACACTAACCCTAACCCTGACCCTCACCCTAACCCAACGCTAACCCTAACCCTAACCCTGACCCTAACCCAAAGCCTAACCCTAACCCTTACCCAAACAATAAAACCTAACCCAACCCTAACCCTAACACTAACACTAAACCTAATCCTATCTCTAATCCTAACCCTAACTCTAAGCCTAACGTTAACCCTGACCCTAACCCTAACCGTAACCCAACCCTAACCCTAACCCTAACCCCTAATCCTAACCCTAACTCGAACCCTAACCCTAACCCTAACACTTGCCCTAACACAACCCTAACCCTAACACTAACCCAAACCGTAACCCTAACCCTAAGCCTTACGCTAACCCTAAGCCTAATGCTAACCCTAACCGTAACACTAAGCCTAACCAACCCTAACCAAACCTAACCCTAGCACTTACCCTAACCCAAACCCCAACGCCAACCCCAAACCGAAACACAACCGCAAACCAGACACTAACCCAACCCTAAACCTATCCCAAAGCCTAACACTAAACCAACCCTAACCCTATCCATAACCCTAACCTTACCCTAAACCTAACCCTAACCTAAAACTCAAACCCAACAAAAAACCCAACCTGAACCACAACCCCAACAGCAACCCTAACACAACCCTAACCCTAACCCTAAACCTAACCCAACACGAACGCTAACCCTAACCATAACCATAACCCTAACGATAAGAGTACCCTAACCTTAACGCTACCCTTACCCTACCATAGTCCTAAACCTAACCCTAACCCTAACCCTAACCGTAACACAACTCTGACACTAAACCTAACACTAAATGTAACCCTAACTCTAAACCTAAGCCTAAGCCTAAGCCTAACCCTAACCCTAACCAACCGAAACCAACCCTAAATTAACCCTAAACTTAAATCTAACCAAAAGCCTAACCCTAACCCTAACCTGAAACGCAACCCTAACCCTAAACGTAAATCTAGCCCTAACCCTAACGCTAACTGTAACCCTAACACTAACCCTAACCCAACCCTAACCCTAATCCTAACACTAACCCTACCCTACCCATAAACCTAAGCTTAACACTTACCCTAACCAACTCTAACCAAATCTAAACCGTACCCTAACCCTAACCCTATCCCTAAACTTTGCCGTAAACCTATCGTCAACCACAACCACAACCCTAACCCCAAACCCAAGCCTAACCAGAACCCGAACCATAACATTAACACTAATGATACCCTAACCCTAACACTAACTCTAACCCTACCCCTAACCTTAACCCTAACCCTAAACCTAACCTAACCCAAAACCTAACCCAAACATAACCCTAACCCTAGCCCTAACCCTAACACTAACACAACCTGAAAACTAATACTAACCCTAACCCAAACCGCAACCAAAACATAACCCTAACCCTAACCCTAACCGTAACCCTAACCAAAACCCAACCATAAACCTAACCATAACCCAATAACACTAACCCTAACCCTAACCCTAACCCTAACCCAACCCTAACACTAACCCTATCCCTAACACTAACACAACCCTAAACCTAAACCTAACCCTAACCCTAACTCTAACACTAGCCCTAACCCTGACTCTGACCCTGATCCTCAACCTAACCGTAACCCTAATCGTCACCCTAACTCTAAACCAATTCTAAGCCTCACCTAACCCTCACCCTCAACCTAACGCTAACCCCAAGGCGAACCCTAACCCTAATCCAAAACTAAACTTAACCCTATCCATAAGCATAACCCCTAACCCTAATCCTAACAGTAAACCTAACCCAAACCCTAAATCTAACCCAACACTAATCCTAACCCTAGCCCTGATCCTAAACCTAAACCTAACCTAAACCTAACCCTAAACCAACGCTACACCTAACCCGAGCCCTAACCCTAAATTTTACCCTAACCCTCCAACACTAACCCTAACCCTCAAACCCTAACCCTAGCCCTAACCCTAACCCTTACTCCCACTCAAGCCTAACCCCAACTCTAACCCTAACCTTAAACTAACCCTAACCCTAACACTAACTCTGAGCCAACACCTAACAGAACACTAAACGTAACCCTCAATCTAACTCTAAGCCTAACCCTAATCTAACCCTAACCCAAACGCTAAACCTAACATTAACGCTAACCCTAACCATAACCCGAACCCTAATACTAACCCAACCCTAAATCTAAAACTAAGCCAACCCTAAACCTAACTCTAACCTGAAACCGAACCCAACCCTATACCTAACCCTAACCCAAACATTAACCCTAACCCTAACACCTAAACCTAATCCTGACCATAAACCTAACCCTAACCTTAACCCAAACCAATCTTAACTCTAATACCAACCCTAACCCTAACCCTAAGCCTAACCTGATCCCTAATCTAAACCTAACCGTAAGCCTAACCCTATCCCTAACGTACCGTAACCAAAACTAAACCTAACCCTGAACCTAACCATAACCGTAATGATAACCGTAGCCTAACTCTAACGCTACCGTAACCCTCCCATAGCCCTAAACCTAACTCCTAACCCTAACACTAACCCTAACCCTAACCCTAACCCAATGCTAACCCTAACCCTAACCCTGACCCTAACACAAAGCCTAACCCTAACCCTAACCCAATCAATGAAACCTAACCCAACCATAACCCTAACACTAACACTAAACCTAATCCTATCTCTAATCCTAACCGTAGTCCTAAGGCTAACGCTAACCCTGACCCTAACCCTAACCCTAACCCAAAACTAACCCTAACCCTAATCCCAAACCTTACCCCTAATCCTAACCGTAACTCTAACACTAACCCTGACCCTCACCCTTACATTAACCCAACCCTAACCCTAACACTAACCCATACCGTAACCCTAACCCTAAGCCTAACCCTAACCCTAAGAATAAACAACCCTAACCAAACCTAAACCTAACCCTAAACCTAACCCTAGCACTTACCCTAACCCACACCCAAACGCCAACCACAAACCGAAACACAACCACAAACCCAACCCTAACCCAAACCTAAACCTATCTCTAACCCTAACACTAACCCAACCCTAACCATATCCCTAACCATAACCCTACCCTAACCCTAACCCTAACCCTAACCCTAAACCTAACCCTAACCTTAAAACCAAACCCAACCCCAACCCCAACCTGAACCCGAACCCCAACAGCAACCCTAACACAACCCTAACCCTAACCCTAAACCTAACCCAACACGAACCCTAACCTTAACCATAACCATAACCCTAACGATAAGAGTACCCTAACCGTAACGCTACCCTTACCCTACCATAGGCCTAAACCTAACCCTAACCCTAACCCTAACTGTAACACAACCCTGACACTAAACCTAACCCTAAGGCTAAGCCTAAGCCTAACCATAGCCCTAACCCTAACCAACCGAAACCAACCCTAAATTAACTCTAAACTTAAACCTAACCAAAAGCCTAACCCTAACCCAAATCTGAAACCCAACCCTAACCCTAAATGTAAATCTAATCCTAACCCTAACCCTAACTGTAACCCTAACACTAACCCTAACCCAACCCTAACCCTAACCCTAACACTAACCCTATCCTACCCATAAACCTAAGCCTAACACTTACCCTAACCAACCCTAACCAAATCTAAACCGAACCCTAGCCCTAACCCTATCCCTAAACCTTGCCCTAAACCTATCGCCAACCACAACCACAACCCTAACCCCAACCCCAACCCTAACCATAACCCGAACCATAACACTAACACTAATGAAACCCTAACCCTAACACTAACTCTAACCCTACCCCTAACCTTAACCCTAACCCTAACCCTAACCTAACCCAAAAACTAACCCAAACGTAACCCTAACGCTAGCCGTAACACTAACCCTAACACTAACCCTAAGCCGACCCGTAAACCTAACCCTAACACTTACCCTAAACAACCCTAACAAAATCTAAACCAAACCCTAAACCTAACCCCATCCCTAACCCTTGTTCTAAACCTAACGCCAACCCCAACCACAACCACATCCTTAACCGCATCCCAAAACCTGAAGCAACCTTAACCCTAATCCTAACCCTAACCCTAACCCTAAACCTAACACTAACACTAACCCTAACCCTCAAACCCTAAGCCTAATCCTAACCCTAGCCCTAACCCTAACCCTAACCCTTATCCCCAACCAAAGCCTAACCACAACTCTAACCCTAACCTTAAACTAACCCTAACCATAACCGTAACACTAACTCTAAACTTACACCTAATCCAACACTAAACGTAACCCTAACCCTAACTCTAAGCCTAACCATAATCTAACCCTAAACCAAACGTTAACCCTAACCTTAACACTAACCCTAACCCTAACCCTAACCCAACCTTAATTGTAAACCTAACCCAACCCTAAACCTAACCCTAACCCGAAACCGAACCCAACCCTATACCTAATCCTAACCCAAACACTAACCCTAACCCTAACACCTAAACCTAATGATGACCATAAACCTAACCCTAACCCTAACCCAAACCAACCTTAACTCTAATCCCAACCATAACCCTAACCCTAAGCCTAACCTGAAACCTAATCTAAACTTAACTGTAACCCTAACCCTAACCCTATCCCTAAAGAACCCTAACCAACACTAAACCTAACCCTAACCCTAAGCCTAACCCTAACCCAACCCTAACCCTAACTCTAAACCTAACACCTAACCCTAACCCTAACACTAACCCTAACCCTAAACCCAACCCTAAACCCTCACCCTAACTCTAAACCTAAACCTAAAACTAACCCTTATGCTAAGCCTAACCCTAACCCTAAACCTAACCCAACCCTATACCTAACCCTAACCCAAACCCTAACACTAACACTAACACCTAAATCTAATGCTAACCATAAACTTAACCCTATCCCTAACCCAACCCAACCTTAATTCTATTCTTACCCTAACCCAAACTCTAACCCTAAACCTAAACTTAAACATAACCCTCAACCTAACCCTAACCCTAACCCTAAGCCTAACAACAACCTAAACCTAAATGTAACCGTAACCCTAACCTTAAGCCTACCCCTAACCAACCCTAACCATCACTAAACCTAACCCTAACCCTAAGGCTAACCCTAACCCAATCCTAACCCTAAATCTAACACTAACCCTAACCCTGACCCTCACCCTAACCCAACGCTAACCCTAACCCTAACCCTGACCCTAACCCAAAGCCTAACCCTAACCCTTACCCAAACAATAAAACCTAACCCAACCCTAACCCTAACACTAACACTAAACCTAATCCTATCTCTAATCCTAACCCTAACTCTAAGCCTAACGTTAACCCTGACCCTAACCCTAACCGTAACCCAACCCTAACCCTAACCCTAACCCCTAATCCTAACCCTAACTCGAACCCTAACCCTAACCCTAACACTTGCCCTAACACAACCCTAACCCTAACACTAACCCAAACCGTAACCCTAACCCTAAGCCTTACGCTAACCCTAAGCCTAATGCTAACCCTAACCGTAACACTAAGCCTAACCAACCCTAACCAAACCTAACCCTAGCACTTACCCTAACCCAAACCCCAACGCCAACCCCAAACCGAAACACAACCGCAAACCAGACACTAACCCAACCCTAAACCTATCCCAAAGCCTAACACTAAACCAACCCTAACCCTATCCATAACCCTAACCTTACCCTAAACCTAACCCTAACCTAAAACTCAAACCCAACAAAAAACCCAACCTGAACCACAACCCCAACAGCAACCCTAACACAACCCTAACCCTAACCCTAAACCTAACCCAACACGAACGCTAACCCTAACCATAACCATAACCCTAACGATAAGAGTACCCTAACCTTAACGCTACCCTTACCCTACCATAGTCCTAAACCTAACCCTAACCCTAACCCTAACCGTAACACAACTCTGACACTAAACCTAACACTAAATGTAACCCTAACTCTAAACCTAAGCCTAAGCCTAAGCCTAACCCTAACCCTAACCAACCGAAACCAACCCTAAATTAACCCTAAACTTAAATCTAACCAAAAGCCTAACCCTAACCCTAACCTGAAACGCAACCCTAACCCTAAACGTAAATCTAGCCCTAACCCTAACGCTAACTGTAACCCTAACACTAACCCTAACCCAACCCTAACCCTAATCCTAACACTAACCCTACCCTACCCATAAACCTAAGCTTAACACTTACCCTAACCAACTCTAACCAAATCTAAACCGTACCCTAACCCTAACCCTATCCCTAAACTTTGCCGTAAACCTATCGTCAACCACAACCACAACCCTAACCCCAAACCCAAGCCTAACCATAACCCGAACCATAACATTAACACTAATGATACCCTAACCCTAACACTAACTCTAACCCTACCCCTAACCTTAACCCTAACCCTAAACCTAACCTAACCCAAAACCTAACCCAAACATAACCCTAACCCTAGCCCTAACCCTAACACTAACACAACCTGAAAACTAATACTAACCCTAACCCAAACCGCAACCAAAACATAACCCTAACCCTAACCCTAACCGTAACCCTAACCAAAACCCAACCATAAACCTAACCATAACCCAATAACACTAACCCTAACCCTAACCCTAACCCTAACCCAACCCTAACACTAACCCTATCCCTAACACTAACACAACCCTAAACCTAAACCTAACCCTAACCCTAACTCTAACACTAGCCCTAACCCTGACTCTGACCCTGATCCTCAACCTAACCGTAACCCTAATCGTCACCCTAACTCTAAACCAATTCTAAGCCTCACCTAACCCTCACCCTCAACCTAACGCTAACCCCAAGGCGAACCCTAACCCTAATCCAAAACTAAACTTAACCCTATCCATAAGCATAACCCCTAACCCTAATCCTAACAGTAAACCTAACCCAAACCCTAAATCTAACCCAACACTAATCCTAACCCTAGCCCTGATCCTAAACCTAAACCTAACCTAAACCTAACCCTAAACCAACGCTACACCTAACCCGAGCCCTAACCCTAAATTTTACCCTAACCCTCCAACACTAACCCTAACCCTCAAACCCTAACCCTAGCCCTAACCCTAACCCTTACTCCCACTCAAGCCTAACCCCAACTCTAACCCTAACCTTAAACTAACCCTAACCCTAACACTAACTCTGAGCCAACACCTAACAGAACACTAAACGTAACCCTCAATCTAACTCTAAGCCTAACCCTAATCTAACCCTAACCCAAACGCTAAACCTAACATTAACGCTAACCCTAACCATAACCCGAACCCTAATACTAACCCAACCCTAAATCTAAAACTAAGCCAACCCTAAACCTAACTCTAACCTGAAACCGAACCCAACCCTATACCTAACCCTAACCCAAACATTAACCCTAACCCTAACACCTAAACCTAATCCTGACCATAAACCTAACCCTAACCTTAACCCAAACCAATCTTAACTCTAATACCAACCCTAACCCTAACCCTAAGCCTAACCTGATCCCTAATCTAAACCTAACCGTAAGCCTAACCCTATCCCTAACGTACCGTAACCAAAACTAAACCTAACCCTGAACCTAACCATAACCGTAATGATAACCGTAGCCTAACTCTAACGCTACCGTAACCCTCCCATAGCCCTAAACCTAACTCCTAACCCTAACACTAACCCTAACCCTAACCCTAACCCAATGCTAACCCTAACCCTAACCCTGACCCTAACACAAAGCCTAACCCTAACCCTAACCCAATCAATGAAACCTAACCCAACCATAACCCTAACACTAACACTAAACCTAATCCTATCTCTAATCCTAACCGTAGTCCTAAGGCTAACGCTAACCCTGACCCTAACCCTAACCCTAACCCAAAACTAACCCTAACCCTAATCCCAAACCTTACCCCTAATCCTAACCGTAACTCTAACACTAACCCTGACCCTCACCCTTACATTAACCCAACCCTAACCCTAACACTAACCCATACCGTAACCCTAACCCTAAGCCTAACCCTAACCCTAAGAATAAACAACCCTAACCAAACCTAAACCTAACCCTAAACCTAACCCTAGCACTTACCCTAACCCACACCCAAACGCCAACCACAAACCGAAACACAACCACAAACCCAACCCTAACCCAAACCTAAACCTATCTCTAACCCTAACACTAACCCAACCCTAACCATATCCCTAACCATAACCCTACCCTAACCCTAACCCTAACCCTAACCCTAAACCTAACCCTAACCTTAAAACCAAACCCAACCCCAACCCCAACCTGAACCCGAACCCCAACAGCAACCCTAACACAACCCTAACCCTAACCCTAAACCTAACCCAACACGAACCCTAACCTTAACCATAACCATAACCCTAACGATAAGAGTACCCTAACCGTAACGCTACCCTTACCCTACCATAGGCCTAAACCTAACCCTAACCCTAACCCTAACTGTAACACAACCCTGACACTAAACCTAACCCTAAGGCTAAGCCTAAGCCTAACCATAGCCCTAACCCTAACCAACCGAAACCAACCCTAAATTAACTCTAAACTTAAACCTAACCAAAAGCCTAACCCTAACCCAAATCTGAAACCCAACCCTAACCCTAAATGTAAATCTAATCCTAACCCTAACCCTAACTGTAACCCTAACACTAACCCTAACCCAACCCTAACCCTAACCCTAACACTAACCCTATCCTACCCATAAACCTAAGCCTAACACTTACCCTAACCAACCCTAACCAAATCTAAACCGAACCCTAGCCCTAACCCTATCCCTAAACCTTGCCCTAAACCTATCGCCAACCACAACCACAACCCTAACCCCAACCCCAACCCTAACCATAACCCGAACCATAACACTAACACTAATGAAACCCTAACCCTAACACTAACTCTAACCCTACCCCTAACCTTAACCCTAACCCTAACCCTAACCTAACCCAAAAACTAACCCAAACGTAACCCTAACGCTAGCCGTAACACTAACCCTAACACTAACCCTAAGCCGACCCGTAAACCTAACCCTAACACTTACCCTAAACAACCCTAACAAAATCTAAACCAAACCCTAAACCTAACCCCATCCCTAACCCTTGTTCTAAACCTAACGCCAACCCCAACCACAACCACATCCTTAACCGCATCCCAAAACCTGAAGCAACCTTAACCC
Organism: Cavia porcellus; assembly: GCF_034190915.1. Lineage (NCBI taxonomy): Eukaryota > Metazoa > Chordata > Mammalia > Rodentia > Caviidae > Cavia > Cavia porcellus. Next base: position 1,590,364 of record NW_026947547.1, on the reverse strand, counting down.
TAATCCTAACCCTAACCCTAACCCTAAACCTAACACTAACACTAACCCTAACCCTCAAACCCTAAGCCTAATCCTAACCCTAGCCCTAACCCTAACCCTAACCCTTATCCCCAACCAAAGCCTAACCACAACTCTAACCCTAACCTTAAACTAACCCTAACCATAACCGTAACACTAACTCTAAACTTACACCTAATCCAACACTAAACGTAACCCTAACCCTAACTCTAAGCCTAACCATAATCTAACCCTAAACCAAACGTTAACCCTAACCTTAACACTAACCCTAACCCTAACCCTAACCCAACCTTAATTGTAAACCTAACCCAACCCTAAACCTAACCCTAACCCGAAACCGAACCCAACCCTATACCTAATCCTAACCCAAACACTAACCCTAACCCTAACACCTAAACCTAATGATGACCATAAACCTAACCCTAACCCTAACCCAAACCAACCTTAACTCTAATCCCAACCATAACCCTAACCCTAAGCCTAACCTGAAACCTAATCTAAACTTAACTGTAACCCTAACCCTAACCCTATCCCTAAAGAACCCTAACCAACACTAAACCTAACCCTAACCCTAAGCCTAACCCTAACCCAACCCTAACCCTAACTCTAAACCTAACACCTAACCCTAACCCTAACACTAACCCTAACCCTAAACCCAACCCTAAACCCTCACCCTAACTCTAAACCTAAACCTAAAACTAACCCTTATGCTAAGCCTAACCCTAACCCTAAACCTAACCCAACCCTATACCTAACCCTAACCCAAACCCTAACACTAACACTAACACCTAAATCTAATGCTAACCATAAACTTAACCCTATCCCTAACCCAACCCAACCTTAATTCTATTCTTACCCTAACCCAAACTCTAACCCTAAACCTAAACTTAAACATAACCCTCAACCTAACCCTAACCCTAACCCTAAGCCTAACAACAACCTAAACCTAAATGTAACCGTAACCCTAACCTTAAGCCTACCCCTAACCAACCCTAACCATCACTAAACCTAACCCTAACCCTAAGGCTAACCCTAACCCAATCCTAACCCTAAATCTAACACTAACCCTAACCCTGACCCTCACCCTAACCCAACGCTAACCCTAACCCTAACCCTGACCCTAACCCAAAGCCTAACCCTAACCCTTACCCAAACAATAAAACCTAACCCAACCCTAACCCTAACACTAACACTAAACCTAATCCTATCTCTAATCCTAACCCTAACTCTAAGCCTAACGTTAACCCTGACCCTAACCCTAACCGTAACCCAACCCTAACCCTAACCCTAACCCCTAATCCTAACCCTAACTCGAACCCTAACCCTAACCCTAACACTTGCCCTAACACAACCCTAACCCTAACACTAACCCAAACCGTAACCCTAACCCTAAGCCTTACGCTAACCCTAAGCCTAATGCTAACCCTAACCGTAACACTAAGCCTAACCAACCCTAACCAAACCTAACCCTAGCACTTACCCTAACCCAAACCCCAACGCCAACCCCAAACCGAAACACAACCGCAAACCAGACACTAACCCAACCCTAAACCTATCCCAAAGCCTAACACTAAACCAACCCTAACCCTATCCATAACCCTAACCTTACCCTAAACCTAACCCTAACCTAAAACTCAAACCCAACAAAAAACCCAACCTGAACCACAACCCCAACAGCAACCCTAACACAACCCTAACCCTAACCCTAAACCTAACCCAACACGAACGCTAACCCTAACCATAACCATAACCCTAACGATAAGAGTACCCTAACCTTAACGCTACCCTTACCCTACCATAGTCCTAAACCTAACCCTAACCCTAACCCTAACCGTAACACAACTCTGACACTAAACCTAACACTAAATGTAACCCTAACTCTAAACCTAAGCCTAAGCCTAAGCCTAACCCTAACCCTAACCAACCGAAACCAACCCTAAATTAACCCTAAACTTAAATCTAACCAAAAGCCTAACCCTAACCCTAACCTGAAACGCAACCCTAACCCTAAACGTAAATCTAGCCCTAACCCTAACGCTAACTGTAACCCTAACACTAACCCTAACCCAACCCTAACCCTAATCCTAACACTAACCCTACCCTACCCATAAACCTAAGCTTAACACTTACCCTAACCAACTCTAACCAAATCTAAACCGTACCCTAACCCTAACCCTATCCCTAAACTTTGCCGTAAACCTATCGTCAACCACAACCACAACCCTAACCCCAAACCCAAGCCTAACCATTGTGGGGGATGAGGTGTCACTTTGTAGGCCCAACCCCCTCTAACCTGCAATTTACAATAGCCGCCCTGGTATGCGAGAAGGAGGTAGAACGGGAATGCCTGTTTTCAGTGAGCCCTCACCCTCTGGAATCTATACTGTGAGCTGGCTTTGTTTTGCAGAAGTCTTGAGGAAGTGGCTGGCCACCCTTTGTGACACTAACAGCAGACAAATTAACAACATTCTTGAGCTAATAAATTTTTTCCTGGGCTAGAGAAGTTGTGAGAACTGGTTGTGATTATTTACTTTACTTAGATAGTTTTAAAATAAACATTGTAGTCTGTCACGTTGTAGCTTGCCACAAAGAATGCCTTTTCACTACTTAATTATCTGGGCTCTGTAAATTGATCGGGTTTACTATATATAAATCCTAAAATAAAGATTGTGCGTACAGTGCAGTGCAGTGCAGTGTAACGCGGTGCAGACAGCAAAGGTGTCTCTCCTGTCTTTCTTTTCCAAGCGCTGTACCCCCCGTGTCCCGACAAGGCGTGCGTGTTTACCTTGCCCGGAGTTCAGAGTGCTCTAGACACTCACGACAAGTGGCGCCCGAATTCAGGGACTCCGAAGGTCGCTTAGGAAGGTAAGTATAATTTTATTACGGGGAAATGGGACAATCTGCTTCCTCTCCTTTCTTAAAAATTCTTAAACATTTATTATCTATATATGGCATATCGCTCAGGTCAGCTGACTTGGATATGTGTATTGATACAATTAAAGAATATAATCCTTGGTTTCCAGATGAAGGAACTTTGGATGTAGAAGTATGGAGGAAGGCAAGGGTTAGTATAGAAAGGGCTATGCAACAGGAGGAGAAGATTCCTTTACGTTTTTGGGCTATTTGGTCGGTTGTGTACTCTTTATTAAAAGCTATGGAAGATGAACATATTGTAGAAAATCTTCAACTAGAAATTAAGCCAGTTATTCAGGAATTGCCCCTCACAGAGGAGGAGCAGAATGTAGTTCAAAATGACGCTATCGCTTTAAGTAGTGAAAAGGCGTCCAAACTAAAAGTAAAATCCACTACAGCCGACTCAGCTTTAGCTGCCGCAGCAATATCAAATTATGACAATCGCCCAATTTTACAGGCTATACAGCATTTAACACAAGAGGTGAAACAACTCTCCGTTAAGCAGAACCCGCCTGTAGTTCCCTCTGCACCTCCTCCATCTAACCCTAATTGGAGTAAAGCCAAGCTAGCTTTGGCTGATTTACCAAAATTAGGGGATTCTGATGAGGAAAAGCCTGCCTTTGCTTTCCCTGTAATCAGACCTCAGCCAATAGATGGAGAGGCAGTTCCCCCTAGATGGGAAGCATTTAATATGGATGATTTAGCAAAATTAAAAAAGGCTGTAACCCTTTATGGCCCTCAGGCTCATTACACTAGAGAATTAATAACATCGGTAACAGATCACTATGGTAATCTTGCTCCTTATGATTGAAAAGCCTTGGCCAAAATTCTTTTAAAGGAGCCAGAATATTTACAGTGGCACATGTGGTTTATGGAAGGTTGTGCGGAAAAGGCAAGACAAAATGCTGACGATCGAGATCCGAATATTAGACTCCTTTCTTATCCCATGCTCTCTGGTACAGGTTTCTTTGATACTGTTGAGCATCAGGCAGGAGCTCCAAGAGAGATTCATGCTCAATTAAAAGATATTGCTTTAAAAGCTTGGGATAAAATACGGCCTAAAGGATCAGAATATGGATCTTGGGCTAAAGTTCTGCAAGGAGCCAATAAACCGTATGTTGAGTTCGTTGCAAGACTTCAAAATGTTATAGAAAAAACAGTAGTGGGACAAGACTTACAAGAGCATCTCTTAAAAATGTTAGCTTTTGAAAATGCTAATGATGAATGCAAAAGGGCTTTAATTCCAATAAAAGATACTGGAACGATTGACAATTTTATAAAACAATGTAAAGATTTAAATTCAGAATCTAGGAAAATACAACTGTTTGCTGAGACCATGGCAACCACGTGAACTAATTGGCAATCTAAAAAGGAACAGTCTTTAAAATGTTTTAATTGTGGTCAGATAGGACATGTAAAGAGGGCCTGTCCAAAACTTGTAGGCAATGATCAAAAAAAGAGATCTAGAGCTCCTGGCTTATGTCCAAAATGCAAGAAGGAAAATCATTGGGCTCGTGAATGCAGGAGTAAACAAGTTAATTCAGCTAAACAAAAGGGAAACGGGAGAACGGGCCCTACCCCGGGCCCCGGACAAATCAATGGGGTAAATCTACCATATTCTCCCTACAGCCAGCCACCCAACACAGTGCCGCAGTGGACATACCAGCCTTAAAAGATGTAAAATTAAGAGGAGGACAATCTCCCGTGAGAATTCCTACAGGAATTTTTGGTCCTCTGCCTGCGGGAACTTTTGGCTTGCTCACGGGTAGATCTAGTTTAAATCAAAAAGGCATTACTGTTCACTTAGGAATTATAGATGCAGACTATACTGGAGAAATTCAAATTCTGATGTCCTCACTTACAGATTATAAATTATTAAAGGGAGAACGTATAGCTCAACTCATTTTACTGCCTTATATCCCAATAGGATCCTCTGTTGTTCAGCGAACAGGAGGGTTCGGCAGCACTAACCCTATTAATGTAATGTGGACAGCTAAATTATCTCAACAACAACCTCTTATTAATATTTTTATTGAGCATAAGAAAATTCAGGCTCTTATAGATACAGGCTCGGATATTACTATTGTTAAACCTACTGATTGGCCTTCTCATATTACTTATACTATTATTCCATGTAATACAAAAGGAGTAAGTAAAACTCCAGTAAATACAATTGGACAAGCCACAATGCATATACATATAAAAAATGAAGAGGGTCAAGTTGCTGTTATTAAACCTTATATCTTAGAGGTACCAGTTTCTATTTTAGAAAGAGATGTATTAAAACAATGGGGAGCTTATATACATTTTTAATATTTTGCATGTTTCTACAGCCTAGGGAAATGAATCCTTTAAAGCTTAATTAAAAAAATGATGACCCAATTTGGATAGATCAGTGGCCTATGACTACTCAAAAGTTACAGGCAGCGCAGGAATTGATTGATCAACAGCTTTTTCTACATCACATAGAACCATCCACATCTCCTTGGAATTCTCCAATATTTGTGATAAAAAAAAAATCAGACAAGTGGAGACTTTTAACGGACTTACGTGCTGTAAATTCATCCTTAATTCAAATGGGAGCCCTTCAGCCCGGTATTCCTTTACCCTCAGCGCTCCCTGCTGGTTGGTTTGTATATGTTATAGATTTACAAGATTGTTTTTTTAACATCCCATTACATCCAGAAGATAAAAAACGGTTTGCTTTTTCAATTCCTCAAACAAATTATCAAAGACCTTATCAAAGATATCAATGGAGGACTTTACCCCAAAAAATAAAAAATTCCCCAACTATATGTCAAATTTATGTTGATGCAGCATTAAAACCAGTGCGTGCACGATGGCCTCAGGTTTATACGGCTCATTTCATGGATGATATTTTATTCTCATATAGTGATAGAAATGTTTTAAAAGATATTTTAAAAACTTTACCTCAATATTTTTCTCCGTTTGGACTTGTAATAGCACAGGATAAAATTCAAAAAAAAAAAGTTAGTCATTATTTGGGATATATTCTTACTAGACAAAAGGTGATTCCACAAAAAATGTCTATTAGGAGAGATAAGTTATCCACTTTAAATGATTTTCAAAAATTATTAGGGGATATTAATTGGCTTCGTCCCACACTAGGTATTCCTACCCATACATTACAGCATTTGTTTGCTACTCTACAGGGCTCTTCAGATCCATCCAGCCCTCGTTCTTTAACAACAAAAGCCGAGCAAAAATTACAGTTTATAGAACAACAAATTAAGGATACATTTTTAATTAGGATTGATCCTAAATTGCCTCTAACTTTATATATTATTAATACTTTTCAATATCCCTCTGCAGTTTTAGGTCAAAATGCTATGCCAGTAGAATGGGTATTCACTAAAACTAAACAATCTAAAAATGTTATGCCTTATATTGACATGGTTGCAGCTTTAATTATAAATGGTAGAGCTCGTTCTATAACTTTGATAGGAAAAGATATAAACAATATAGTTATCCCTTTAACTAAAAAACAATAAAAATATTTGTTGTCAATTACTAAAACCTTACAAATTGCTTTAGCAGATTTCATGGAAACTTTTTCATATCATTTTCCTAAAAGTAAATTATGAGATTTTTTTAGACGTCAACAATTTGTGGTTAATACCTTATTAGCTATACAGCCAATTCCACAAGCTTTGACTATATTTACAGATAGATCTAAAAATAAAGCTGCATATTGGACTCAAAAATCTTACTGGGTACGTCAGACAAATTTTAACTCTGTACAACAAAATAAACTTTTTGCTATATTACAAGTGTTTTTAGATTTTCATAACCAACCTATTAATATTATAGCCGATTCGGCCTATTCTGTTGGAGTAGTGACAAATATCTATTCAGCTGTGTTATATTCTAATAAGCCTGCTTTATTGTCTTTATTTCAAAATTTACAAATACATGTTCAAAAAAAAAATCATTCTTATTTTATTACTCATTTACGTTCTCATTCTCAGTTACCCAGACCATTAATATCAGGTAACAATACAGTAGATTCCTTAGTTATGTTCACCACACCCGTTAAAAAACATCAATTTAATCATGCAAATGCAGGACATTTGCATCTTAAATATAAGATACCTTTTACAAAAGCTAAACAGATTGTAAAAGCCTGCCCTATTTATAGACCATTACATTTAAAAATTATTCCCACAGGTGTCAACCCTCGAGGAACTCAACCTAATAAATTATGACAAATAGATATTACACATATACCTTCTTTTGGTCGGCTTTCTTATGTACATGTAGTTATTGATACCTATTCTTCATTTCTATGGGCTACTGCTCAACAGGGAAAATCCACTAAAAATGTTATTATACATTTATTGGAGACTTTTACAGTTATAAAAATTCCTTCTAAAATCAAAACAGATAATAGACCTGCTTATACTAGCAAAACATTTAAACAATTTTGTGATCTCCATAATATTATTCATATTACAGAGATTAAATATAACCCCCAGGGTCAAGCTATTGTTAAAAGAGCACATGACACTCTTAAGTTACAAATTAAAAAATTAAAAAGGAGGAGTCAGGAGGATATTCAGATACCAATACTGTTTAAATTGCAAAACAGTCCAAAAACATTACTGCATCAAGCATTGTTTATTTTAAATTTTCTCAATTTACCACAAGGTGAAATATTAACAAGAGCTGAAAAACATTTTGAACAGCAACAACAGCCTTTTGTGATTAATAAACCTATTTGGACTAAAACAGCTCCAGAGGCTGAATGGGAGAGGGGCACATTGCTCTATAGGGGGAAAGGTTTTGGTTATATCTCCACAGAAAATGGAATTCAGCAGTGGGTCCCTGGACGATGGATCAGGACCCGCGTCTCCAGATCCTGTTCACCAGCCCCGGAGACAACTCCCCAAAGAACCGGAACCGTGCCTTCAGAAGCGAGCGCGAAACCAGCTAGAAGCTGAGGATGCTGAGTTTGTTCCTATCGCAGCCATGGCCAGATTACAGCTAAGAAAATCCCGCCGCTCACAGCGACCAAATTTAAATCCCCTCCCTACATGGGGACAATTAAAGAAATTGACCATAGAAGGGCAACGGCTTGTCCTTCAAGCAGGAAAGCCTTTAAACCCCGAAAACTTGTTTTTAGCTTTATGTGCCTTGCTCACTGTTGCGTCGGGGACTGAGGTACCTCCGCATTCGTACCGGGCATATATTCCAAACCCCCCTTTATTAGAACCTATAAAATGGGGAACTAGTGATATTTTACTTTATACCACACCTAGAGAAATTTTGTCAACACCGTGGGCTGATTTAACCCCCCACAATCAAGATGATGGGACATTATTCAATTTTACTTATTATGGTAATCAAAGGCCTATTTGCATTGGGAAACCGCCTTGCATCCCTCTGGGATGGCAGTATTGGATTCAACATGGAATAAAAGCAGGCAACAAAAGGACAAGGCTTCAAGCCTTGGCTGCTCAAACCTTTAATGTTACCTGAAAAAATTTAACAGCACCTGATACAAATACATTTCCTGTATGCCCTAAATTCACTTATAAAAATATTTCTTATAATCCCATAATTTGGCAACTATGTATGGGAAAATTTGCTAAAAATATTGATGGGTATATTATTTGGGGACCATTTGGAAAATTCGTTAATGGATGTGCTGAATGGAATGAGACAAGATGTAATCTCTCTGTTGTGTATAGTCTTCCAGATCCAAAGAAAATAACTGACGGAGCTCCTATATTTCAACAAAAGACGGCTCTCTTGTGGTGGGGAGATGGTGGAATCGCTAACCCTGCTGTTGCAGCCGAAGAATACCCTCATCACCTTCAAAATCATATTTAGAAGATCCCAGCCGCTATGCAACCTGTAACCTTGTACAATGTTTCATATTCAGGGACTAGTCGATCTGTATCTACTACTTATAATTTTACTAGGTTTAAAATGTATAATATTACTGTTTGTGCACCTCTACCTTATGTCTTTTTAGTGGGAACTTTTAATTTTACACATTTTTCTTGTACTTGTTTAAATTGTCAATTGTTTACATGCTTAAATAGCACACTAAATTTCACTAAGCCTTATACAGTTATGCTATTACAACAAAAAACTCATATTTGGTTGCCTGTAAATTTAACTCGACCTTGGTCTCAAGACCCGGTAATTTCTGTTACTACTGAATTTTTTAAACATCTGTTAAAACGTACAAAAAGATTTATTAGAATAGTGGTTGCTGTACTGTTAAGTCTGATAACTGTAGCCTCTCTAACAGCAGTCTCAGGAGTAGCTTTACAAACCTCTTTGCAAGAAAAACATGTTGTAGAATTATGGCATAAAAATTCTCATGAACTTTGGTTAACTCAGTGGCAAATAAACGCCAGACTACAACAACAAATAAACCTCCTTAAACAAACAGTTAAATGGATGGGTAGAAAAATATTGGCTCTTCAGCATCAAGTGTTTTTAAAATGTGATTGGAATTCAACTACTTTCTGTATAACCCAACGACCTTATAATCAGACAGAACTTAAATGGGAAATGATTAGAATGTATTTAAATAAAAACACCTCTGCCCAGGAGGAAATAGAATCTTTGCATAATCAAATTGACAAGGATTTTGCAAAGCAAAATGATGATGAATCTCTAGCACAATTCGCGCAATTGCTTGCTCAATCTTTGAAAGGATTAGATTCCAAAGAAATCTGGCAGAGCATTACCCACACTTTTAGTGGCATGGGACTTAGTTTAATTATAGTTCTCATTGCCATAGTTCTTGTGTATTTTTACTGCATAAGACGAAATGCTATTAATAACCTGATCTTATGAAAATTGTTGTTAAAAAATAAAAAGGAAGGAAGTGTGGGGGATGAGGTGTCACTTTGTAGGCCCAACCCCCTCTAACCTGCAATTTACAATAGCCGCCCTGGTATGCGAGAAGGAGGTAGAACGGGAATGCCTGTTCTCAGTGAGCCCTCACCCTCTGGAATCCATACTGTGAGCTGGCTTTGTTTTGCAGAAGTCTTGAGGAAGTGGCTGGCCACCCTTTGTGACACTAACAGCAGACAAATTAACAACATTCTTGAGCTAATAAATTTCTTCCTGGGCTAGAGAAGTTGTGAGAACTGGTTGTGATTATTTACTTCACTTAGATAGTTTTAAAATAAACATTGTAGTCTGTCACGTTGTAGCTTGCCACAAAGAATGCCTTTTCACTACTTAATTATCTGGGCTCTGTAAATTGATCGGGTTTACTATATATAAATCCTAAAATAAAGATTGTGCGTACAGTGCAGTGCAGTGCAGTGTAACGCGGTGCAGACAGCAAAGGTGTCTCTCCTGTCTTTCTTTTCCAAGCGCTGTACCCCCCGTGTCCCGACAAGGCGTGCGTGTTTACCTTGCCCGGAGTTCAGAGTGCTCTAGACACTCACGACAAACCATAACCCGAACCATAACATTAACACTAATGATACCCTAACCCTAACACTAACTCTAACCCTACCCCTAACCTTAACCCTAACCCTAAACCTAACCTAACCCAAAACCTAACCCAAACATAACCCTAACCCTAGCCCTAACCCTAACACTAACACAACCTGAAAACTAATACTAACCCTAACCCAAACCGCAACCAAAACATAACCCTAACCCTAACCCTAACCGTAACCCTAACCAAAACCCAACCATAAACCTAACCATAACCCAATAACACTAACCCTAACCCTAACCCTAACCCTAACCCAACCCTAACACTAACCCTATCCCTAACACTAACACAACCCTAAACCTAAACCTAACCCTAACCCTAACTCTAACACTAGCCCTAACCTTAACCCTAACCCTAACCCTAACCTAACCCAAAAACTAACCCAAACGTAACCCTAACGCTAGCCGTAACACTAACCCTAACACTAACCCTAAGCCGACCCGTAAACCTAACCCTAACACTTACCCTAAACAACCCTAACCAAATCTAAACCAAACCCTAAACCTAACCCCATCCCTAACCCTTGTTCTAAACCTAACACCAACCCAAACCACAACCACATCCTTAACCGCATCCCAAAACCTGAAGCAACCTTAACCCTAATCCTAACCCTAACCCTAACCCTAAACCTAAACCTAACAATAACCCTAACCCTAACCCTAACCCTTACTCTAACACTCACCATAACACTAACCCTAACCGTATACCTAACACAACACCATCCTAAGCCAACCCTAACCCTAACCATAACCATAACCTTAACCCAACATTTACCCTAAATTTAACCCTAACCCTAAATCAAGATCTAAACCCTGACCCTAACCCTAACCCTGACCCTAAACCTAACAATAACCCTAACCCTAACCCTAAGTCTGACCCTAACACTCACCATAACACTAACCCTAACCGTATACCTAACCCAACCCAACCCTAAACCTAAACCTAACCCTAAGCTAATCCTAACCCTAACACAACTCTAGCCCTAACACTATCCTTAAACCTAATATTTAGCGTAACCCTAACACTAACCCTCAACTTACCCAACACTAACCCTAACCCTAAACCTAACGCAAACCAACGCTAACCCTAACCCTAACCCTAAGCTTAACCCTAAACCAACCCTAAACCTAACCCTAATTCTAACCCAAACCATAACCCTAACGTAACCCAAACCCTAACTCTAACCCTAACCTTAAACCTAACCCTAAACCTAATCCTAACCCAACCTTAACCGTAAACCTAAACGTAACCGAAAACTAAACCTAACCTTAACCATAAGCTAAGCCTAACCCAAACACTACCCCTAATCCTAACCCTAACCCTAACACTAAACCTAAACCTAACCCTAAACCTAACTCTAAACCTAACTGTAAACCTAAACTTAACCCTAACCCTTAACCTAGCCCTAACCTCAAATCCAAAACGAACCCAACCCCAACCCGAACCGCAACCCCAACACCAACCCGAACCCAACGATAACCCTAACCCTAAACCTAACCCAACCCTAACCGAACTCTAAACCTACCCCAAAACCTAACCCTAAACCTAACCCTAACCCTAACCCTAACCTTAACCCAACATTTACCCTAACACTCACCCTAACCCTAATCCTAACCGTAACCCTTACCCACACCCTAACCCTACCCTAAACTAACCCTAACCCTAAACGTAACACTAACCCTAAACCTACACCTAACCCAAAACTAAACGTAAACCTAACCCTAACCTTAACCCTAACCCTAACCCTAAACCTAACCCTAAACCTAACACTAACCCTAACGCTAACCCTAACCCTGACGCTAACACAAACCATAACACTAACTCTAACCGTAAAAATTACAAAACCCAACCCTAAAATTAACCCTAACCCTAAGTCTAACCTTAACCAAACATTTACCCTAAACATAACCCTAAGCCTAACCATACACCTAACCCAACACTAAACGTAACCCTAACCCTAACCATAATCCTAATCCTAAACCTCACCCTCGAGCTAACACTAACCCTAACCCTAACCCTGAACCTAACACTATAACACTAACCCTAAACGTAAACCTAAACCAACCCAAACCTAAACCTAAACCTAACCCTAACCCTAACGTGAAAACAACATATACCCTAAACTTAAACTTAACCCTAATTCTAGCCCTAAAACCTAACCCTGACCCTAACCCTAAAACTAACCCAACACTAAACCTAACCCTAACCCTAACCCTAACCCTAACCCTAACCCTAAACCTAACCCTAAACCTAACCCTAACCCTGACCCTAAACCAAAGCCTAACCCTCACCCTAACCCAAACAATGAAACCTAACACAACCCTAACCCTAACACTAAACCTTATCCTATCTGTAATCCTAACATTAGCCCTAAGCCTAACGCTAACCCTAACCCTAACCCTAACCGTAAGCCAACCCTAACCCTAAAGCTAACCCCTAATCCTAACCCTAACTCGAACCCTAACCCTAACCCTAAGCCTTACCCTAACCCAACCCTAACCCTAATACTAACCCAAACCGTAACCCTAATCCTAAGGCTAACCATAACCCTAAGCCTAACCCAACCCTAACACTAACCCTATCCCTAACACTAACACAACCCTAACCCTAAACCTAACCCTAACCCTAACTCTAACACTAGCCCTAACCCTGACTCTGACCCTGATCCTCACCCTAACCCTAACCCTAACCCTGACCCTAACCCTAACACTAATTGAACCCTAACCCTATCCCTATCCCTAACCCTAACCCCTAACCCTAAACCTAACTATAAAATAATGCTAACCATAACCCTAACACTAGCCCAAACCAACACTAACCCTAAACCTAACCCTAAACCTAAGCCTACCGGTAAAACTAACACTAACACTTAACCTAACAAACACTAACCAAATCTAACCCTAACCCTAACCCTATCCCTAACCCTTGCCCTATCCCTAACCCCAACCCCAACCAAAACCACAACCCTAACCCTAACCCCATCCCTAATGCAACCCTAACCATAAACCTAAACCTAAACCAAACCCTAACCATAACCCTAACCCTAAACCTAACACTAACGCAACCCTAACCCTAACCTTTACCCTAAACCTAACCCTAACCTTAACCCTAAACCTAACCCTAACCCTTAACCTAGCCCTAACCTCAAACCCAAATCCAATCCCAACCCCAACCCGAAACTCAACCCCAACAACAACCCTAACCTAACCCTAACACTAACCCTAAACCTAACCCAACAAGAACCCTAACCCTAACCCTATCCATAACCCTAATGATAACCGTAGCCTAACTCTAACGCTACCCTAACCCTCCCATAGACGTAAAACTAACCCTAACCCTAACCCTAACCCTAACCCTAACCGTACCACAACCCTAACAGTAAACCAAACCCAAACCTAACGTTAAACCTAAACCTAAGCCTAAGCCTAACCCTAACCCTAACCGTGACCAACCCAAACCAACCCTAAATTAACCTTAACCCTAAACCTAACAAAAAGCCTATCCCTAACCCTAATTTGAAACCAAATCCTAACCCTAAACCATCCTTAACCCAAACCCTAAACCAAACCCAACCCTAACCCTAAACCTAACCCTAACTGTGACCTAACACTAACTCTAACCCAATCGTAACCCTAACCCTAACACTAACCCTAAGCCTTCCCGTAAACCTAACCCTAACACTTACCCTAAACAACCCTAACCAAATCTAAACCAAACCCTAACCCTAACCCTATCCTTAACCCTTGCTCTAAACATAACGACAACCACAACCACAACCACAACCTTAACAGCATCAACAAACCTGAAGCAACCTTAATCCTAACCCTAATCCTAACCCTAACCCTAACCCTAAACCTAAACCTAACAATAACCCTAACCCTAACCCTAAACCTAACCCTTACCCTAACCCTTACCCTAACCCTCACCTTAACACTAACCCTAACTGCATACCTAACACAACACCACCCTAAGCCAACCCTAACCCTAACCATAACCATAACCTGAACCCAACATTTACCCTAAATTTAACGATAAACCTAACTCAAGATCTAAACCCTGACCCTAACCCTAACCTTGACCCTAAACCTAACAATAACCCTAACCCTAACCCTAACCCTGACCCTAACACTCACCATAACACTAACCCTAACCGTATATCTAACCCAACCCAAACCTAAACCTAAACCTAACACTAAACTAATCCTAACCATAACACAACTCTAGCCCTAACACTATCCCTAAACCTAACGTTTAGCATAACCCTAACACTAACCCTAAACATACCCAACACTAACCCTAAGCCTAAACCTAAGGAAAACCAACACTAACCCTAACCCTAACCCTAAGCTTAACCCTAACCCAACACTAAACCTAACGCTAACTCTAACCCAAATCATAACCCTAACATAACCAAAACCCTAACTCTAGCCCTAACCTTAAACCTAACCCTAAACCTAATCCTAACCCAACCTTAACCGTAAACCTAAACATAACCGAAAATTAACCTAACCCTAACCATAAGCTAAGCCTAACCCAAACACTACCCCTAATCCTAACCCTAACCCTAACACTAAACCTAAACCTAACCCTAAACCTAACTATAAACCTAACTGTAAACCTAAACCTAACCCTAACCCTTAACATAGCCCTAACCTCAAATCCAAACGGAACCCAACCCCAACCCGAACCGCAACCCCAACACCAACCCTAACCCAACCATAACCCTAACCCTAAACCTAACCCAACAATAACCCTAACCCTAACCCAACTCTAAACCTACCCCAAAACTTAACACTAACCCTAACCCTAACCCTAACCCTAACCCAAAGACAACCATAAACCTAACCATAACCCTAACCATAACACAATAACACTAACCCTAACCCTAATCCTAACCCTAACCCTAACCCAACGCTAACACTAACCCTATCCCTAACACTAACACAACCCTAACCCTAAACCTAACCCTAACCCTAACTCTAACACTAGCCCTAACGCTGACGCTGAAACTGATCCTCACCCTAACCCTAAACCTAATCCTCACGCTAACTCTAAACCAATCCTAAACCTAACCTAACCCTCACCCTCACCCTAACGCTAACCCCAAGGCTAACCCTAACCCTAATCGAAAACTAACCTTAACCCTATCCATAAGCATAATCCCGAACCCTAATCCTAACCGTAAACCTAACCCTAACCCTAAATCTAACCCAGCACCAATCCTAACCCTAGCCCTAACCTTAAACCTAAACCTAGCCTTACCCTAACCCTAAACCAACGCTACACCTTACCCGAGCCCTAACCCTAAGTTTTACCCTAACCCTCCAACACTAACCCTAACCCCAAACCCTAAACCTAGCCCTAACCCAAACCCTAACCCTTACACCCACTCAAGCATAACCCCAACTCTAACCCTAACCTTAAACTAACGCTAACACTAAGACTCACTCTAAGCCAACACCTAACCGAACACTAAACGTAACCCTAACCCTTACTCTAAGCCTAACCCTAATCTAACCCTAACCCAAACGCTAAACCTAACCTTAACGCTAACCCTAACCCTAACCCTAACCCTAGCCCAACCCTAATTCTAAACCTAACACAACCCTAAACCTAACTCTAACCCGAAACCGAACCCAACCCTATACCTAACCCTAACACAAACACTAACCCTAACCCTAACCCTAAAACCTAAACCTAATGCTGACCATAAACCTAACCATAACCTTAACCCAAACCTACCTTAATTCTAATCCCAAACCTAAACGTAACCCTAAGTCTAACCCGAACCCTAATCTAAACCTAACCGTAACCCTAACCCTAAACCTATCCCTAACGAACCATAACCAAAACTAAACCTAACCCTAACCCTAAACCTATCCCTAACCCAACACTAAACCCTAGCGCTAAACCGAAACTCTAACCATAACCCAACACTAACCCTAACCCTAACCCTTACGCTAAGCCTAGACATAACCCTAACCCTAACCAAACCCTAACACTAACCCTATCCCTATTACTAACACAAACCTAGCCCTAAACCTAACCCTAAGCCAAACGTAACCCTAACCCCTAACCCTAACCCTAACCCTAACCCTAACCCTAACCCAACACTAATCCTAACCCTAGCCCTAACCCTAAACCGAAACCTAACCTAACCCTAACCCTAAACCGAACAATACACCTAACCTGAGCTCTAACACTAAATTTTACACTAAACCTCCAACACTAACCCTAACCCTCAAACCCTAAGCCTAACCCTAACCCAAGCCCTAACACTAACTCTAACACTTACCCCCACCCAAAGCCTAACCCCAACTCTAACCCTAACCTTAAACTAACCCTAACCAAAACCGTAACACTAACTCTAAACTTACACCTAATCCAACATAAACGTAACCCTAACCCTAACTCTAAGCCTAACCCTAATCTAACCCTAACCCAAACGTTAACCCTAACCTTAACGCTAACACTAACCCTAACCGTAACCCAACCTTAATTCTAAACCTAACCCAACCCTAAACATAACCCTAACCCGAAACCGAACCCAACCCTATACCTAACCCTAACCCAAACACTAACACTAACCCTAACACCTAAACCTAATGATGACCATAAACCTCAGCCTAACACTAACCCGAACCAACCTTAACTCTAATCCCAACCATAACCCTAACCCTAAGCCTAACCTGAAACCTAATCTAAACCTAACTGTAACCCTAATCCTAAACCTATACCTAACGAAACCTACCAACACTAAACCTAACCCTAACCCTAAGCCTAACCGTAACCCAATCCTAGCCCTAACTCTAAACCTAACACCTAACCCTAACCCTAACACTAACCCTAACCCTAACCCCAACCCTAAAGCCTCACCCTAACTCTAAACCTAAATCTAAACCTAACCCTTATTCTAACCCTAACCCTAACCCTAAACCTAACCCAACCCTATACCTAACCCTAACCCAAACCCTAACACTAACCCTAACACCTAAACCTAATGCTAACCATAAACTTAACCCTATCCCTAACCCAACCCAACCATAACTCTATTCCTATCCTAACCCAAACTCTAACCCTAAACCTAAACCTAAACCTAACCCTCAACCTAACCCTAACCTAAACCTAAATGTAACCGTAACCCTAACCTTAAGCCTACCCCTAACCAACCCTAACCATCACTAAACCTAACCCTAAACCTAAGGCTAACCCTAACCCAACCCTAACCCTGACCCTAACCCTAACCCCTAACCCTAACACTAACCCTAACCCTGACCCTAACCCTAACCCAACGCTAACCCTAATGCTAACCCTGACCCTAACCCAAAGCCTAACCCTAACCCTAAGCCAAACAATAAAACCTAACCCAACCCTAACCCTAACACTAACACTAAACCTAATCTTATCTCTAATCCTAAACCTAGCTCTAAGCCTAACGCTAACCCTGACCCTAACCCTAACCCAACCCTAACAGTAACCCTAACCCTAACACCTAATCCTAACCCTAACTCGAACCCTAACCCTAACCCTAACACTTACCCTAAACCAACGCTAACCCTAACACTAACCCAAACCGTAACGCTAACACAAAGACTTACACTAACCCTAAGCCTAATGCTAAGCCTAAACCTAACCAACCCTAAACATCACTAAACCTAACCCTAACCCTAAGGTTAACCCTAACCCAACCCTAACCCTAACCCCTAACCCTAAACCTAACACTAACCCTAACCCAACCCTAACAGTAACCCTATCCCTAACACTAACATAACCCTAACCCTAAACCTAACCCTAACCCTAAATATAACACTAGCCCTAACCCTGACTCTGACCCTGATCCTCACCCTGACCCTAACCCTAATCCTCACCCTAACTCTAAATCAATCCTAACCCTAACCTAACCCTCATCCTCACCCTAACACTAACCCCAAGGGTAACCCTAACCCTAACCCAAAATTAACCCTAACCCTATCCATAAGCATAACCCCTAACCCTAATCCTAACCGTAAACCAAATCCTAACCCTAACTCTAACCCAACACTAATCCTAACCCTAACCCTAACCCTAAACTTAAACCTAACTTAACCCTAACCCTAAACCAACGCTACACCTAACACAAGCCCTAACCCTAAATTTTACACTAACCCTCCAGCACTAACCCTAACCCTCCAATCCTAACCCTAACCATAACCATAACCATAACCCTTACACCCACTCAAGCCTAACCCAACTCTAACCCTAACCTTAAACAAACCCTAACCTTAAACTAACCCTAACCCTAACACTAACTCTAAGCAAACACCTAACTGAACACTAAACGTAACCCTAACCCTAACTCTAAGCCTAAGCCTAATCTAACCCTAACCCAAACGATAAACCTAACCTGAACGCTAACCCTAACCTTAACCCTAACCCAACCCTAATTCAAAACCTAACCCAACCCTAAACCTAACTCTAACCCAAAACCGAACCCAACCCTATACCTAACCCTAACCCAAACACTAACCATAACCCTAACACCTAAACCTAATGCTGACCATTAACCTAACCCTAACCTTAACCCAAATCAACCTTAACTCTAATCCCAACCCTAACCCTAACCCTAAACATAACCATAACCCAAACCCAACCCTAACAGTACCTCTAACTTTTAACCTAACACTATCCCTAATAGTATCCCTAACCCTAACCCTAACCCTAACCCTAACCCAACGCTAACCCTAACCCTAACCCTGACCCTAACCCAAAGCCTAATCCTATCCCTAACCCAAACAATAAAACCTAACCCAACCCTAACCCTAACACTAACACTAAACCTAATCCTATCTCTAATACTAACCCTAGCCCTAAGCCTAATGCTAACCCTGACCCTAACCCTAACCCTAACCCAACCCTAAATCTAACCCTAACCCCTAATCCTAACCCTAACCCTAACCCTAACCCTAACCCTAAATCTAACCCTAACCCTAACCCTAACCCTAACCCTAACCCTAGCACTTACCCTAACACAAACCCAAACGCCAAACACAAACAGAAACACCACCGCAAACCCTACCCTAACCCAACCCTAAACCTATCCCTAACCCTAACACTAACCCAACCCTAACCCTATCCCTCACCCAAACCCTACCCTAACCCTAAACCTAACCCTAAACATAACCCTGTCATTAAACCCAAACCCAACCCCAACCCCAACCTGAACCACAACCCCAACAGCAACCCTAATAAAACACTAACCCTAAACCTAAACCTAACACAACACGAACCCAAACCATAACCATAACACTAACGATAAGAGTACCCTAACCCTAACGCTACCTTTACACTCCCATAGGCCTAAACCTAACACTAACTCTAACCCTAAACGTAACACAACCTTGACACTAAACCTAACTCTAAATATAACACTAACTCTAAACCTAAGCCTAAGCCTAAGCCTAACCCTAACCCTAACCAACCGAAACCAACACTAAAATAACCCTAAACTTAAATCTAACCAAAAGCCTAACCCTAACCCTAACCTGAAACCCAACCCTAACCCTAAACGTAAATCTAACCCTAACCCTAACCCTAAGTGTAACCCTAACACAAAACCTAACCCAACCCTAACCCGAACCCTAACACTAACCCTACCCTACCCATAAACCTAAGCCTAACACTTACCCTAACCAACCCTAACCAAATCTAAACCGTACCGTAACCCTAACCCTATACCTCAACCTTGCCGTAAACCTATCGCCAAACACAACCACTACCCTAACCAAAACCCCAACCCTAACCATAACCCGAACCATAACACTAACACTAATGAAACCCTAACCATTACCCTAACCCTAACCATAACCTAACCCAAAACCTAACCCAAACGTAACCCTAACCCAAGCCCTAACCCTAAAACTATCCCATCCGGAGCTCTAATACTAACCCTAACCCAACCCTAACCCAAAACATAACCATAACCCTAACCCTAACCCTAACCCTAAACCTAACCCTAACCCTAACCCAAACCCAACCATAAACCTAACCATAACCCTAACCATAACACAATAACACTAACCCTAAACCTAACCCTAACCCAACCCTAACACTAACCCTATCCCTAACACTAACACAACCCTAACCCTAAACCTAACCCTAACCCTAACTCTAACACTAGCCCTAACCCTGACTCTGAACCTGATCCTCACCCTAACCCTAACCCTAACACTAACCCTAACCCAACACTAACCCTAACCCTAACCCTGACCCAAACCCAAATCCTAACCCTATCCCTAACCCAAAAAATAAAACCTAACCCAACCCTGACCCTAACACTAACACTAAACCTAATCCTATCTCTAATCCTAACCCTAGCCCTAAGCCTAATGCTAACCCTGACCATAACCCTAACCCTAACTGAACCCTAAACCTAACCCTAACCCCTAATCCTAACCCTAACTCTAACCCCAAACCTAACCGTAACCCTTACCCTAACACAACACTAACCCTAACACTAACCCAAACCGTAAGCCTAACCCTAAGCCTAACCATAACCCTAAGCCTAATGCTATCCCTAACACTAACCCTAAGCCTAACCAACCCTAACCAAACCTTACACTAACCCTAACCCTAACCCTAGCACTTACCCTATCCCAAAACCCAACGCCAACCCCAAACCGAAACACAACCGCAAACCCTACCTAAACCAACCCTAAACCTATCCCTAACCCTAACACTAACCCAACACTAACCCTATCCCTAACCCTAACCCTACCCTAATCCTAAACCTAACCCTAAACATAACCCTAACCATAAACCCAAACAAAACCCCAACCCCAACCTGAACCACAACCCCAACAGCAACCCTAACCCAACACTAACCCTAACCCTAAACCTAACCCAACACGAACACTAACCCTAACCATAACCATAACCATAACGATAAGAGTACCCTCACCCTAACGCTACCCTTACCCTACCATAGGCCTAAATCTAACCCTAAACCTAACCCTAACCGTAAACCTAATCCTAACCCTAACTCTAACCCAACACTAATCCTAACCCTAACCCTAACCCTAAACTTAAACCTAACTTAACCCTAACCCTAAACCAATGCTTCACCTAACCCGCGCCATAACCCTAAATTTTACGCTAACCCTCCAACACTAACCCTAACCCTCAAACCCTAACCCTAGCCTTAACCATAACCCTAACCCTTACACCCACTCAAGCCTAACCCCAACTCTAACCCTAACCTTAAACTGACCCTAACCCTAACACTAACTCTAAGCCAACACCTAACCGAACACTAAACGTAACCCTAACCCTAACTCTAAGCCTAAGCCTAATCTAACCCTAACCCAAACGACAAACATAAGGTTAACGCTAACCCTAACCCTAACCCTAACCCTAACCCAACCCTAATTCTAAACCTAACCCAACCCTAAACCTAACTCTAACCGAAACCGAACACAACACTATACCTAACACTAACACAAACTGACCATAAACCTAACCCTAACTTTAACGCAAACCAACCTTAACTCTAATCCCAACCCTAACCCTAACCCTAACAATAACCATAACCCAAACCCAACCCAAACAGTAAATCTAACATTTAACCTAACCCTACCCCTAATAGTATCCCTAACCCTAACCTTAACCCTAACCCTAACCCAATCCTAAACCATAACCCTAAACCTAAACTCTAACCATAACTCAAAACTAACCCTAACCCTAACCCTGACCCATACCCTAAGCCAAAGCCTAACCCTAACTCTAACCCTAACCATAACCATAGCCGAAACCCAATCCTCAGAGTACCTCTAACATTTAACCTAACCCTACCCCTAATAGTATCCCTAACCCTAACCCTAACCCTAACCCTAACCCTAACCCAATGCTAACCCGAACCCTAACCCTGAACCTAACCCAAAGCCTAATCCTATCCGAACCCAAACAATAAAACCTAACCCAACCCTAACCCTAACACTAACATTAAACATAATCCTATCTCTAATACTAACCCTAGCCCTAAGCCTAATGCTAACCCTGACCCTAACCCTAACCCTAACCCAACCCTAAACCTAACCCTAACCACAAATCCTAACCCTAACTCTAACCCTAACCCTAACCCTAACCCTTACCCTAACCCAACCCTAACCCTAACACTAACCCAAACCGTAACCCTAACCCTAAGCCTAACCCTAACCATAGGCCTAATGCTAACCCTAACCATAACCCTAAGCCTAACAAACCCTAACCAAACCTAACCCTAACCCTAACGCTAACCCTAGCACTTACCCTAACACAAACCCCAACGCCAAACCCAAACCGAAACACAACCGCAAACCCTACCCAAACCAACCCTAAACCTATCCCTAACCCTAACACTCACCGAACCCTAACCCTATCCCTAACCCTAACCCTACTCTAACCCTAAACCTAACCCTAAACATAACCCTATCATTAAACCCAAACCCAACCCCAACCCCAACCTGAACCACAACCCCAACAGCAACCCTAACACAACCCTAACCCTAACCCTAAACCTAACCCAACACGAACCCTAACCCTAACCATAACCATAACCATAACGATAAGAGTACCCTAACCCTAAAGCTACCCTTACCCTACCATACGCCTAAACCTAACCATAACCCTAACCCTAACCAACCGAAACCACCACTAAATTAACCCTAAACTTAAATCTAAACAAAAGCCTAACCCTAACCCTAACCTGAAACCCAACCCTAACCCTAAACGTTAATCTAACCCTAACCCTAACCCTAACTGTAACCCTAACACTAACCCTAACGCAGCCCTAACACTAACCCTAACACTAACCCTACCCTACCCATAAACCTAAGCCTAACACTTACCCTAACCAACCCTAACCAAATCTAAACCGTACCCTAACCCTAACCCTATCCCTAAACCTTGCCATAAACCTATCGCCAACCACAACCACAACCCTAAGCCCAACCCCAACCATAACCATAACCCGAACCATAACACAAACACTAATGAAACCCTAACCCTAACACTAACTCTAAACATACCCCTAACCTTAACCCTAACCCTAACCCTAACCCAACCCTATACCTAACCCTAACACAAACACTAACCCTAACCCTAACCCTAAAACCTAAACCTAATGCTGACCATAAACCTAACCATAACCTTAACCCAAACCTACCTTAATTCTAATCCCAAACCTAAACGTAACCCTAAGTCTAACCCGAACCCTAATCTAAACCTAACCGTAACCCTAACCCTAAACCTATCCCTAACGAACCATAACCAAAACTAAACCTAACCCTAACCCTAAACCTATCCCTAACCCAACACTAAACCCTAGCGCTAAACCGAAACTCTAACCATAACCCAACACTAACCCTAACCCTAACCCTTACGCTAAGCCTAGACATAACCCTAACCCTAACCAAACCCTAACACTAACCCTATCCCTATTACTAACACAAACCTAGCCCTAAACCTAACCCTAAGCCAAACGTAACCCTAACCCCTAACCCTAACCCTAACCCTAACCCTAACCCTAACCCAACACTAATCCTAACCCTAGCCCTAACCCTAAACCGAAACCTAACCTAACCCTAACCCTAAACCGAACAATACACCTAACCTGAGCTCTAACACTAAATTTTACACTAAACCTCCAACACTAACCCTAACCCTCAAACCCTAAGCCTAACCCTAACCCAAGCCCTAACACTAACTCTAACACTTACCCCCACCCAAAGCCTAACCCCAACTCTAACCCTAACCTTAAACTAACCCTAACCAAAACCGTAACACTAACTCTAAACTTACACCTAATCCAACATAAACGTAACCCTAACCCTAACTCTAAGCCTAACCCTAATCTAACCCTAACCCAAACGTTAACCCTAACCTTAACGCTAACACTAACCCTAACCGTAACCCAACCTTAATTCTAAACCTAACCCAACCCTAAACATAACCCTAACCCGAAACCGAACCCAACCCTATACCTAACCCTAACCCAAACACTAACACTAACCCTAACACCTAAACCTAATGATGACCATAAACCTCAGCCTAACACTAACCCGAACCAACCTTAACTCTAATCCCAACCATAACCCTAACCCTAAGCCTAACCTGAAACCTAATCTAAACCTAACTGTAACCCTAATCCTAAACCTATACCTAACGAAACCTACCAACACTAAACCTAACCCTAACCCTAAGCCTAACCGTAACCCAATCCTAGCCCTAACTCTAAACCTAACACCTAACCCTAACCCTAACACTAACCCTAACCCTAACCCCAACCCTAAAGCCTCACCCTAACTCTAAACCTAAATCTAAACCTAACCCTTATTCTAACCCTAACCCTAACCCTAAACCTAACCCAACCCTATACCTAACCCTAACCCAAACCCTAACACTAACCCTAACACCTAAACCTAATGCTAACCATAAACTTAACCCTATCCCTAACCCAACCCAACCATAACTCTATTCCTATCCTAACCCAAACTCTAACCCTAAACCTAAACCTAAACCTAACCCTCAACCTAACCCTAACCTAAACCTAAATGTAACCGTAACCCTAACCTTAAGCCTACCCCTAACCAACCCTAACCATCACTAAACCTAACCCTAAACCTAAGGCTAACCCTAACCCAACCCTAACCCTGACCCTAACCCTAACCCCTAACCCTAACACTAACCCTAACCCTGACCCTAACCCTAACCCAACGCTAACCCTAATGCTAACCCTGACCCTAACCCAAAGCCTAACCCTAACCCTAAGCCAAACAATAAAACCTAACCCAACCCTAACCCTAACACTAACACTAAACCTAATCTTATCTCTAATCCTAAACCTAGCTCTAAGCCTAACGCTAACCCTGACCCTAACCCTAACCCAACCCTAACAGTAACCCTAACCCTAACACCTAATCCTAACCCTAACTCGAACCCTAACCCTAACCCTAACACTTACCCTAAACCAACGCTAACCCTAACACTAACCCAAACCGTAACGCTAACACAAAGACTTACACTAACCCTAAGCCTAATGCTAAGCCTAAACCTAACCAACCCTAAACATCACTAAACCTAACCCTAACCCTAAGGTTAACCCTAACCCAACCCTAACCCTAACCCCTAACCCTAAACCTAACACTAACCCTAACCCAACCCTAACAGTAACCCTATCCCTAACACTAACATAACCCTAACCCTAAACCTAACCCTAACCCTAAATATAACACTAGCCCTAACCCTGACTCTGACCCTGATCCTCACCCTGACCCTAACCCTAATCCTCACCCTAACTCTAAATCAATCCTAACCCTAACCTAACCCTCATCCTCACCCTAACACTAACCCCAAGGGTAACCCTAACCCTAACCCAAAATTAACCCTAACCCTATCCATAAGCATAACCCCTAACCCTAATCCTAACCGTAAACCAAATCCTAACCCTAACTCTAACCCAACACTAATCCTAACCCTAACCCTAACCCTAAACTTAAACCTAACTTAACCCTAACCCTAAACCAACGCTACACCTAACACAAGCCCTAACCCTAAATTTTACACTAACCCTCCAGCACTAACCCTAACCCTCCAATCCTAACCCTAACCATAACCATAACCATAACCCTTACACCCACTCAAGCCTAACCCAACTCTAACCCTAACCTTAAACAAACCCTAACCTTAAACTAACCCTAACCCTAACACTAACTCTAAGCAAACACCTAACTGAACACTAAACGTAACCCTAACCCTAACTCTAAGCCTAAGCCTAATCTAACCCTAACCCAAACGATAAACCTAACCTGAACGCTAACCCTAACCTTAACCCTAACCCAACCCTAATTCAAAACCTAACCCAACCCTAAACCTAACTCTAACCCAAAACCGAACCCAACCCTATACCTAACCCTAACCCAAACACTAACCATAACCCTAACACCTAAACCTAATGCTGACCATTAACCTAACCCTAACCTTAACCCAAATCAACCTTAACTCTAATCCCAACCCTAACCCTAACCCTAAACATAACCATAACCCAAACCCAACCCTAACAGTACCTCTAACTTTTAACCTAACACTATCCCTAATAGTATCCCTAACCCTAACCCTAACCCTAACCCTAACCCAACGCTAACCCTAACCCTAACCCTGACCCTAACCCAAAGCCTAATCCTATCCCTAACCCAAACAATAAAACCTAACCCAACCCTAACCCTAACACTAACACTAAACCTAATCCTATCTCTAATACTAACCCTAGCCCTAAGCCTAATGCTAACCCTGACCCTAACCCTAACCCTAACCCAACCCTAAATCTAACCCTAACCCCTAATCCTAACCCTAACCCTAACCCTAACCCTAACCCTAAATCTAACCCTAACCCTAACCCTAACCCTAACCCTAACCCTAGCACTTACCCTAACACAAACCCAAACGCCAAACACAAACAGAAACACCACCGCAAACCCTACCCTAACCCAACCCTAAACCTATCCCTAACCCTAACACTAACCCAACCCTAACCCTATCCCTCACCCAAACCCTACCCTAACCCTAAACCTAACCCTAAACATAACCCTGTCATTAAACCCAAACCCAACCCCAACCCCAACCTGAACCACAACCCCAACAGCAACCCTAATAAAACACTAACCCTAAACCTAAACCTAACACAACACGAACCCAAACCATAACCATAACACTAACGATAAGAGTACCCTAACCCTAACGCTACCTTTACACTCCCATAGGCCTAAACCTAACACTAACTCTAACCCTAAACGTAACACAACCTTGACACTAAACCTAACTCTAAATATAACACTAACTCTAAACCTAAGCCTAAGCCTAAGCCTAACCCTAACCCTAACCAACCGAAACCAACACTAAAATAACCCTAAACTTAAATCTAACCAAAAGCCTAACCCTAACCCTAACCTGAAACCCAACCCTAACCCTAAACGTAAATCTAACCCTAACCCTAACCCTAAGTGTAACCCTAACACAAAACCTAACCCAACCCTAACCCGAACCCTAACACTAACCCTACCCTACCCATAAACCTAAGCCTAACACTTACCCTAACCAACCCTAACCAAATCTAAACCGTACCGTAACCCTAACCCTATACCTCAACCTTGCCGTAAACCTATCGCCAAACACAACCACTACCCTAACCAAAACCCCAACCCTAACCATAACCCGAACCATAACACTAACACTAATGAAACCCTAACCATTACCCTAACCCTAACCATAACCTAACCCAAAACCTAACCCAAACGTAACCCTAACCCAAGCCCTAACCCTAAAACTATCCCATCCGGAGCTCTAATACTAACCCTAACCCAACCCTAACCCAAAACATAACCATAACCCTAACCCTAACCCTAACCCTAAACCTAACCCTAACCCTAACCCAAACCCAACCATAAACCTAACCATAACCCTAACCATAACACAATAACACTAACCCTAAACCTAACCCTAACCCAACCCTAACACTAACCCTATCCCTAACACTAACACAACCCTAACCCTAAACCTAACCCTAACCCTAACTCTAACACTAGCCCTAACCCTGACTCTGAACCTGATCCTCACCCTAACCCTAACCCTAACACTAACCCTAACCCAACACTAACCCTAACCCTAACCCTGACCCAAACCCAAATCCTAACCCTATCCCTAACCCAAAAAATAAAACCTAACCCAACCCTGACCCTAACACTAACACTAAACCTAATCCTATCTCTAATCCTAACCCTAGCCCTAAGCCTAATGCTAACCCTGACCATAACCCTAACCCTAACTGAACCCTAAACCTAACCCTAACCCCTAATCCTAACCCTAACTCTAACCCCAAACCTAACCGTAACCCTTACCCTAACACAACACTAACCCTAACACTAACCCAAACCGTAAGCCTAACCCTAAGCCTAACCATAACCCTAAGCCTAATGCTATCCCTAACACTAACCCTAAGCCTAACCAACCCTAACCAAACCTTACACTAACCCTAACCCTAACCCTAGCACTTACCCTATCCCAAAACCCAACGCCAACCCCAAACCGAAACACAACCGCAAACCCTACCTAAACCAACCCTAAACCTATCCCTAACCCTAACACTAACCCAACACTAACCCTATCCCTAACCCTAACCCTACCCTAATCCTAAACCTAACCCTAAACATAACCCTAACCATAAACCCAAACAAAACCCCAACCCCAACCTGAACCACAACCCCAACAGCAACCCTAACCCAACACTAACCCTAACCCTAAACCTAACCCAACACGAACACTAACCCTAACCATAACCATAACCATAACGATAAGAGTACCCTCACCCTAACGCTACCCTTACCCTACCATAGGCCTAAATCTAACCCTAAACCTAACCCTAACCGTAAACCTAATCCTAACCCTAACTCTAACCCAACACTAATCCTAACCCTAACCCTAACCCTAAACTTAAACCTAACTTAACCCTAACCCTAAACCAATGCTTCACCTAACCCGCGCCATAACCCTAAATTTTACGCTAACCCTCCAACACTAACCCTAACCCTCAAACCCTAACCCTAGCCTTAACCATAACCCTAACCCTTACACCCACTCAAGCCTAACCCCAACTCTAACCCTAACCTTAAACTGACCCTAACCCTAACACTAACTCTAAGCCAACACCTAACCGAACACTAAACGTAACCCTAACCCTAACTCTAAGCCTAAGCCTAATCTAACCCTAACCCAAACGACAAACATAAGGTTAACGCTAACCCTAACCCTAACCCTAACCCTAACCCAACCCTAATTCTAAACCTAACCCAACCCTAAACCTAACTCTAACCGAAACCGAACACAACACTATACCTAACACTAACACAAACTGACCATAAACCTAACCCTAACTTTAACGCAAACCAACCTTAACTCTAATCCCAACCCTAACCCTAACCCTAACAATAACCATAACCCAAACCCAACCCAAACAGTAAATCTAACATTTAACCTAACCCTACCCCTAATAGTATCCCTAACCCTAACCTTAACCCTAACCCTAACCCAATCCTAAACCATAACCCTAAACCTAAACTCTAACCATAACTCAAAACTAACCCTAACCCTAACCCTGACCCATACCCTAAGCCAAAGCCTAACCCTAACTCTAACCCTAACCATAACCATAGCCGAAACCCAATCCTCAGAGTACCTCTAACATTTAACCTAACCCTACCCCTAATAGTATCCCTAACCCTAACCCTAACCCTAACCCTAACCCTAACCCAATGCTAACCCGAACCCTAACCCTGAACCTAACCCAAAGCCTAATCCTATCCGAACCCAAACAATAAAACCTAACCCAACCCTAACCCTAACACTAACATTAAACATAATCCTATCTCTAATACTAACCCTAGCCCTAAGCCTAATGCTAACCCTGACCCTAACCCTAACCCTAACCCAACCCTAAACCTAACCCTAACCACAAATCCTAACCCTAACTCTAACCCTAACCCTAACCCTAACCCTTACCCTAACCCAACCCTAACCCTAACACTAACCCAAACCGTAACCCTAACCCTAAGCCTAACCCTAACCATAGGCCTAATGCTAACCCTAACCATAACCCTAAGCCTAACAAACCCTAACCAAACCTAACCCTAACCCTAACGCTAACCCTAGCACTTACCCTAACACAAACCCCAACGCCAAACCCAAACCGAAACACAACCGCAAACCCTACCCAAACCAACCCTAAACCTATCCCTAACCCTAACACTCACCGAACCCTAACCCTATCCCTAACCCTAACCCTACTCTAACCCTAAACCTAACCCTAAACATAACCCTATCATTAAACCCAAACCCAACCCCAACCCCAACCTGAACCACAACCCCAACAGCAACCCTAACACAACCCTAACCCTAACCCTAAACCTAACCCAACACGAACCCTAACCCTAACCATAACCATAACCATAACGATAAGAGTACCCTAACCCTAAAGCTACCCTTACCCTACCATACGCCTAAACCTAACCATAACCCTAACCCTAACCAACCGAAACCACCACTAAATTAACCCTAAACTTAAATCTAAACAAAAGCCTAACCCTAACCCTAACCTGAAACCCAACCCTAACCCTAAACGTTAATCTAACCCTAACCCTAACCCTAACTGTAACCCTAACACTAACCCTAACGCAGCCCTAACACTAACCCTAACACTAACCCTACCCTACCCATAAACCTAAGCCTAACACTTACCCTAACCAACCCTAACCAAATCTAAACCGTACCCTAACCCTAACCCTATCCCTAAACCTTGCCATAAACCTATCGCCAACCACAACCACAACCCTAAGCCCAACCCCAACCATAACCATAACCCGAACCATAACACAAACACTAATGAAACCCTAACCCTAACACTAACTCTAAACATACCCCTAACCTTAACCCTAACCCTAACCATAACCTAACCCAAAACCTAACCCAAACGTAACCCTAACCCTAATCCAACGCTAACACTAACCCTATCCCTAATACTAACACAATCTTAACCCTAAACCTAACCCTAACCCTAACCCTAACACTAGCCCTAACCCTGACACTGAACCTGATCCTCACCCTAACCCTGACACTAACCCTAAGCCCTCATCCTAACCCTAACTCGAACCCTAAGCCTAAGCCTAACACTTACCGTAAACCAACCCTAAACCTAAAACCAACCCAAACCGTAACCCTAACACTAAGCCTTACCCTAACCCTAAGCCTAATGCTAACCCTAAACCTAACAAACCCTAACAATCACTAAACCTTACCCTAACCCTAAGGTTAACCCTAACCCAACCCTAACACTAACGCTAATCCTAACCACTAACCCTAACCCTAACACTAACCCTAACCCTGACCCTAGCACTAACCCAATGCTAAACCTAACCCTAACCCTGACCCTAACCCAAAGCCTAAACCTAATTCTAAATCAAACAATAAAATCTAACCCAACCCTAACCCTAACAATAACACTAAACCTAATCCTATCTCTAATCCTAACCCTAGCTCTCAGCCTAACGCTAACCCTGACCCTAACCCTAACCCTAAACCAACCCTAACCCTAACCCTAACCCTAACCCCTAATCCTAACACTAACTCGAACCCTAACCCTTACTTTAACAAAACGCTAACCCTAACACTAACCCAAAATGTTACCCTAACCTTAAGCCTAACCCTAACCCTAAGCCTAATGTTAACCCTAACCTTAACCATAAGCCTAACCAACCCTAACCAAACCTAACCCTAACGATAACCCTAACCCTAACCCTAGCACTTACCCTAACCCAAACCCCAACGCCACCCCCAAACCGAAACACAACCACAAACCCTACACTAACTCAACCCTAAACCTATCCCTAACCCTAACACGAACCCAACCCTAATCCTATCCCTAACCCTAACCTTAACCTAACCCTAACGCTAACCCTAACCCTAACCGTAACACAACCCTGACACTAAACCTAACTCTAAATGTAACCCTAACACTAAACCTAAGCCTAAGCCTAAGCCTAACACTAACCCTAACCCCTAATCCTAACACTAACTCGAACCCTAACACTAAACCTAACCCTAACACTTACCCTAACCCAATGCTAACATTAACACTAACCCAAACCGTAACTCTAACCATAAGCCTTACCCTAACGCTCAGCCTAATGCTAACCCTAAACCAAACCAACCCTAACCATCACTAAACCAAACACTAACCCTGAGGTTAACCATAACACAACCCTAACCCTAACACTAACCCTAACCCCTAACCCTAACCCTAACACCAACCGTAACCCTGACCCTAATCCTAACCCCTTATCCTAACCCTAACTCGAAACCTAACCCTAACACAAACACTTAACCTAACCCCACCCTAACCCTAACACTAACCCAAACCGTAACACTAATTCTAAGCCTTACCCTAACCCTAAGCCTAATGCTAGCCCTAATCCTAAGCAACCCTAACCATCACTAAACCTAACCCTAACGCTGAGGCTAAACCTAACCCAACCCTAACCATAATTCTAACCCTAACCCTAACACTAACCGTAACCCTGACCCTAATCCTAACCCTAACCCTAACCCCTTATCCTAAACCTAACTTGAACCCTAACCCTAATCCAAACACGAACCCTAACCATGACCCTAACCCTAACCCTAACCCTAACCCCTTATCCTAACCCTAACTCGAACCCTAACCCTAACCCTAAGCCCTAATCCTAAACCTAACTAGAACCCTAAACCTAACCCTAACACTTACCCTAACCCACCCGATACCCTAACACTAACTCAAACCGTACCCCTAACCCGAAGCTTTACCCTAACCCTAAGCCTAATGCTAACCCTAACCCTAACACCAAGCCTAAACAACCCTAACCAAACCTAACCCTAACCCTAACCCTAACCCTAGCACTTACCCTAACCCAAACCCCAACGCCAACCCCAAAACGAAACACAACCTCAAACCCTACCCTAACCCAACACTAAACCTATCCCTAACCCTAACACTAACCCAAACCTAACCCTATCCCTAACCCTAACCCTACACTAAACCTAACCCTAAACCTAACCCTAACCTTAAACCCAAACCCAACCCAAACCCCAACCTGAACCACAACCCCAAAAGCAAACCTAACCCAACCCAAACCCTAACCCTAAACCTAACCCAACACGAACACTAACCCTAACCATAACCATAACCCTAACGATAAGAATACCCTAACCCTAACGCTACCCTTACCCTACCATAGGCCTAAACCTAACCCTAAGCCTAACCCTAAACGTAACACAACCCTGACACTAAACTAACTCTAAATGTAACACTAACTCGAAACCTAAGCCTAAGCCTAAGCCTAACCCTAAACCTAACCAAACGAAACCAACCCTAAATTAACCCTAAACTTAAATCTAACCAAAAGCCCAACCCTAACCCGAACCTGAAACCCAACCCTAACCCTAAACATAAATCTAACCCAAATCCTAACCCTAACTGTAACCCTAACACTAACCCTAACCCAACCCTAACCCTAAACCTAACACTAAACCTACCCTACCCATCAACCTAAGCCTAACACTTACCCTAACCAAACCTAACCAAATCTAAACTGTACTCTAACCCTAACCCTATCCCTAAACCTTGCCATAAACCTATCGCCAACCACAACCACAACCCTAATCCCAACCCGAACCCTCACCATAACCCCAACCATAACACTACCACTAATGAAACCTTAACCTAACACTAACTCTAATCCTACCCCTAACCTTAACCCTAACCCTAACCATAACATAACCCAAAACCAAACCCAAACGTAACCCTAACCCTAGCCCTAACCCTAGCACTAACCCAACCCGAACCCTAATACTAACCCTAACCCAAACCTAACCCAAAACATAACCCTAACCCTAATCCTAACCCTAACCCAAACGCAACCATAAACCTAACCATAACACAATAACACTAACCCTAACCCTAACCCTAACACAACCCTAAAACTAACCCTATCCCTAACACTAACACAACCCTAACCCTAAACCTAACCCTAACCCTAACTCTAACACTAGCCCTAACCCTGACTCTGACCCTGTTCCTCACCTTAACCCTAACCCTAATCCTCACCCTAAATCTAAACCAATCCTAACCCTAACCTTACCATCACCCTCACCCTAACGCTAACCCCAAGGCTAACCCTAACCCTAATCCTAAACTAACCTTAACCCTATCCATAAGCATAACCCCTAACCCCAATCCTAACCGTAAACCTAACCCTAACCCTAACTCTAACCCAACACTAAACCTAAACCTAGCCCTAACCCTAAACCTAAACTTAAGCTAACCGTAACCCTAAACCAACGCCACACCTAACCTGAGCCCTAACCCTAAATTTTACCCTAACGCTCCAACACTAACCCTAACCCTCAAACCATAACCCTAGCCCTAACCCTAACCCTAACCCTTACAACAACTGAAGCCTAACCCCAAATCTAACCCTAACCTTTAACTAACCCTAACCCTAACACTAACTCTAACCCAACACCTAACCGAACACTAAACGTAACCCTAACCCTAACTCTAACCCTAACCCTAATATAACCCTAACCCAAACGCTAAACCTAACCTTAACGCTAACCCTAACACTAACCCTAACCCTAACCCTAACCCAACCCTAACCCTAACCCTAACCCAACCATGATTCTAAACCTAACCCAACTCTAAACCTAACTGTAACCCGAAACCCAACCCAACCCTATACCTAACCCTAACCCAAACACTAACCCTAACCCTAACACTTAAACCTAATGCTGACCATAAACCTAACTCTAACCTTAACCCAAACCAACCTTAACTCTAATCCCAACCCTAACCCTAACCCTAAGCCTAACCCGAACCCTAATCTAAACCTAACCGTAACCCAAACCCTAAAACTATACCTAACGAACCCTAACCAAAACTAAACCTAACCCTAATCCTAAGCCTAACCCTAAACCAACCCTAAACCCTAACCCTAAACCTAACCATAACCCAACACAAACCCTAACCATAACCCTTACGCTAAGCCTAGCCATAATCCTAACCCTAAACAAACACTAACACTAACCCTATCCCTAATACTAACACAACCCTAACCCTAAACCTAACCCTAAGCCAAACGTAACCATAACCCTAACCATAACCATAACTCAATAATATTAATCCTAGCCCAAACCCTAACCCTAACCCTAACTCTAAACCTAACCCTAACACAACCCTAACCCTAAACCTAAACCTAACCCTAACTCTAATGCTAGCCCTAACCCTGAACCTGACTCTGATTCTCACCATAACGCTAACCCTAATTCTCAGGCTAACTCTAACCCAATCCTAACCCTAACCTAACCCTCACCCTCACCCTAACACTAACCCCGAGGCTAACCCTAACCCTAACCCTAATTCTAACCCAACACTAATCCTAACCCTAGACCTAACCCTAAACCTAAACCTAACCTAACCCTAACCCTAAATCGAACGCTACACCTAACCTGAGGCCTAACCCTAAATTTTACCCTAAACTTCCAACACTAACCCTAACCGTCAAACCTAAAGCCTAACCCTAATTCTAGCCCTAACCCTGATCCTAGCCCTTAACCCCACCCAAATCCTAACCCAAACTCTAACACTAACCTTAAACTAACCCTAACCATAACCGTAACACTAACTCTAAACTTAAACCTAATGCAACACTAAACGTAACCCTAATCCTAACTCTAAGCCTAAACCTAATCTAACCCTAACGCAAACGTTAACCCTAACCTTAATGCTAACCCTAACCCTAACCCTACCCCAACCTTAATTCTCAACCTAACCCAACCCTAAACCTAACCCTGACCCGAAATCGATCCCTACCCTATACCTAACCCTAACCCAAACACTAACCCTAACCCTAACACCTAAACCTAATGATGACCATAAACCTAACCCTAACCTTAACCCAAAACAACCTTAACTCTAATTCCAACCATAACCCTAACCCTAACCCTAACTCTAACCCAATCCTAACCCTAAGCCAACGCTAACCCAACACTAACCCTCACACTAACACTAACCCCAAGGCTAACCCTAACCCTAACTCTAACCCAACACTAATCCTAACCCTAGCCCTAACCCTAAACCTAAACCTAACCTAAACCTAACCCTAAACCGAACGCTAAACCTAACCTGAGACCTAACCCTAAATTTTACACTAAACCTCCAACACTAACCCTTACCCTCAAACCCTAAGCCTAACCCTAACCCTAGCCCTAACCCTCACCCTAACCTTACCCCCACCCAAAGCCTAACCCTAACTCTAACCCTAACTTTAAACTAACCCTAACCATAACCGTAACACTAACTCTAATCTTACACCTAATCCAACACTAAACGTAACCCTAACCCTAACTCTAAGCTTAACCCTAATCTATCCCTAACCCAAACGCTAACCCTAACCTTAACGCTAACCCTAACCCTAACCCTAACCCAACCTTAATTCTAAACCTAACCCAACCCTAAGCCTAACCCTAACCCGAAACCGAACCCAACACTATACCTAACCCTAACGCTAACCCTAACCCAATCCCTAATGAACCATAACCAACACTAAACCTAAACTTAACTCTAAGACTAACCGTAACCCAACCCAAAACCTAACGCTAAACCTAACACCTAACCCTAAACCTAACACTAACCCTAACCCTAAACCCAACCCTAAAGCCTCAACCTAACTCTAACCTTAAACCTAACCCTAACCCTTATGCTAAGCCTAACCCTAACCCTTATGCTAAGCCTAACCCTAATCCTAAACCTAACACAACCCTATACCTAACCCTAACCCAAACCCTAACATTAACATTAACACCTAAACATAATGCTAACCATAAACTTAACCCTAACCTTAACCCAACCCAAATTTAACTCTAATCCTACCCTAACCCAAACCCTAACCCTAAACCTAAACCTAACCCTAACCCTCAACCTAACGCTAACCCTAACCTAAACCTAAATGTAACTGTAACCCTAACCTTAATCCTAACCTTAACCAACCCTAACCATCACTAAACCTAACCCTAACCCTAAGGCTAACCCTAAACCAACACAAACACTAAACCTAAACCTAACCCCTAACTCTAATCCTAACCCGAACCCTAACCCTAAACCAACGCTAACCCTAACCCTAACACTGATCCTAACCCAAACCTAAACCTAATCATAACCCAAACAATAAATCCTAATCAAACCCTAACCTTAACACTAACACTAAACCTAATCCTATCTCTAATTCTAAACCTAGCCCTAAGCCTAACGCTAACCCTGACCCTAACCCTAACCCTAACCCAACCCTAACCGTAACCCTAACCCTAACCCAAACCCAAATCCTAACCCTAAATCTAACCCTAACCCTAACAATAACCCTTACCCTAACCCAACCCTAACCCTAACACTAACCCAAACCGTAACCCTAAACTTAAGCCTAACCCTAACCCTAAGCCTAATGCTAACCCTAACCCTAACCCTAAGCCTAACCAACACTAACCAAACCTAACCCTAACCCTAACCCTAACCTTAGCACTTACCCTAACCCAACCCCAACGCCAACCGCAAACCGAAACACAACCGCAAACCCTACTCTAACCCAACCCTAAACCTATCCCTAACCCTAACACTAACACAACCCTAACCTTATCCCTAACCCTAACCCTACCCTAACACTAACGCTAACCCTAAACCTAACCCTAACTCTAAACCTAACCCAACACGAACCCTAACCCTAACCATAACCATAACCGTAACGATAAGAGTACCCTAACCCTAAGGCTACCCTTACCCTACCATAAGCCTAAACCTAATCCTAACCCTAACCCTAACCGTAACACAACCCTGATACTAAACCTAACCCTAAATCTAACCCTAACCCTAAACCTAGGCCTAAGCGTAACCCTAACCCTAACCCTAACCAACCAAAACCAACCCTAAATTAACCCTAAACTTAAACCTATCCAAAAGCCTAACCCTAACACTAACCTGAAACCCAACCCTAACCCTAAACATAAATCTTACCCTAAACCGAAACCTAACTGTAACCCTAACACTAACCCTAACCCAACCCTAACCCTAACCGTAATACTAATCCTACCCTACCCATAAACCTAAGCCTAACACTTACCCTAACCAACCCTAACCAAATCTAAACTGAACCCTAACCCTAAGCCTAACCCTAAACCTTGCCCTAAACCTATCGCCAACAACAACCACAACCCTAACCCCAACCCCAACCCTAACCATAACCCGAAACATAACACTAACACTAATGAAACCCTAACCCGAACACTAACTCTAACACTACCCCTAACATTAACCCTAACACTAACCCTAACCTAACCCAAAACCTAACCCAAACGTACCCCTTACCCTAGCCCTAACCCTAACACTAACCCAACCCGAACTCTAATACTAACCCTAACATAAACCAAACCCAAAACATAACCATAACGCTAACCCTAATCCTAAGCCAAACCCAACCATAAAACCTCACACTAACCCTAACCCTAACCCTTACACTAAGCCTAACCATAACCCTAACCCTAACCCAACCCTAACACTAACCCTATCCCTAACACTAACACAACCCTAACCCTAAACCTAACCCTAAGCCAAACGTAACCCTAACCCTAACCATAAACATAACCCAATAATATTAATCCTAGCCCAAACCCTAACCTTAACCCTAACGCTAAACCTAACACTAACACAACCCTAACCCTAAACCTAAACCTAACCCTAACTGTAAAGGTAGCCCTAACCCTGAACCTGATCCTGATTCTCACCCTAACCCTAACCCTAATTCTCACCCTAACTCTAACCCAATCCTAACACTAACCTAACCCTCACCCTCACCCTAACACTAACCCCAAGGCTAACCCTAACCCTAACTCTAACCCAACACTAATCCTAACCCTAGCCCTAACCCTAAACCTAAACCTAACCTAAGCCTAACCCTAAACCGAACGCTACACCTAACCTGAGCCCTAACCCTAAATTTTACCCTAAACCTACAACACTAACCCTAAACCTCAAACCCTAAGCCTAACCCTAAAGCTAGCCCTAACCCTCACCCTAACCCTTACCCCCACCCAAAGCCTAACCCAACTCTAACCCTAACCTTAAACTAACCCTAACCATAACCGTAACACTAACTCTAAACTTAAACCTAATCCAACACTAAACGTAACCCTAACCCTAACTCTAAGCCTAACCCTAATCTAACCCTAACCCAAACGTTACCCTTAACCTTAACGCTAACCCTAACCTTAACCCTAACCCAACCTTAATTCTAAACCTAACCCAACCCTAAACCTAACCCTAACCCGATACCGAACCACAACCTATACGTAACCCTAAACCAAACACTAACCCTAACACTAACACCTCAACCTAATGATGACCATAAACCTAACACTAACCCTAACCCAAACCAACCTTAACTCTAATCTCAACCATAACCCTAACCCTAAGCCTAACCTGAACCCTAATCTAAACCCAACTGTAACCCTAACACTAACCCTAGGCCTAACGAACCCTAACCAACACTAAACTTAACCCTAACCCTAAGCCTAACCCTAACCCAAACCTAACCCTAACACTAACCCTAACCCTAACCCTAACCCTAACACTAAACCTGACCCTAACCCTAACCCCTAACCCTAAACCTAACACTAACCCTAACCCTGACCCTAACCCTAACCCAACGCTAACCATAACCCTAACCTGACCCTAACCCAAAGCCTAACCCTAATCACTAACCCAAACAATAAAACCTAACCCAACCCTAACCCTAACACTAACACTAAACCTAATCCTATCTCTAATCCTAACCCTAGCTCTAAGCCTAACGCTAACCTTGACCCAAACCCTAACCCTAACCCAACCCTAACCCTAACCCTAACCCTAACCTTCACCCCTAATCCTAACCCTAATTCGAACCCTAAACCTAACCCTAACAATTAACATAACCCAAACCTAACCATAACACTAACCCAAACGGTATCCCTAACCCTAAGCCTTACCCTAACCCTAAGCCTAATGCTAACCCTAACCCTAAGACTAAGCCTAACCAACCCTAACCAAACCTAACCCTAACCCTAACCCTAACCCTAGCACTTAACCTAACCCAAACCCCAATGCCAACCCGAAACCGAAACACAACCGCAAACAGTACCCTAACCCAACCCTAAACCTATCCCTAACCCTAACACGAACCCAACCCTAAACCTATCCGTAACCCTAACCCTACCCTAAACCTAACCCTAAACCTAACCCTGTCCTTAAACCCAAACCCAACCCAAACCCCATCTGAACCACAACCCCAACAGCAACCCAAACCCAACCATAACCCTAACCATAAACCTAACCCAAAACGAACCCTAACCCTAAACATAACCATAACCCTAACGTTAAGAGTACTCTAACCCTAACGCTACTCTTACCCTACCATAGGCCTAAACCTACCCATAACCCTAACCGTAACACAACCCTGACACTAAACCTAACTCTAAATGTAACCCTAACTCTAAACCTAGGCCTAAGCCTAAGCCTAACCCTAACCAACCGAAACCAACCCTAAATTAACCCTAAATTTAAATCTAACCAAAAGCCTAACCCTAACCCTAACCTGAAACACAACCCTAACCCTAAACGTAAATCTAACCCTAACCCTAACCCTAACTGTAACCCTAACACTAACACTAACACAACCCTAACCCTAACCCTAACACTAACCCTACCCTACCCATAAACCTAAGCCTAACACTTACCCTAACCAACCCTAACCAAATCTAAACCGTAACCTAACGCTAAACCTATCACTAAACCTTGCCGTAAACCTATCGCCAACCACAACCACAACCCTAACCCCAAACCCAAGCCTAACCATAACCCGAACTATAACACTAACACTAATGAAATCCTAACCCTAACACTAACTTTAACCATACCCCTAACCTTAACCATAACCCTAACTCTAACCTAACCAAAAACCTAACCCAAACGTAACCCTAACCCTAGCCCTAACCCTAACACTAACACAACCCCAACCGTAATACTAAACCTAACCCAACCCTAACCCAAAACATAACCCTAACCCTAACCCTAACCCTAACCCAAACCCAACCATAAACCTGACCATAACCCTAAGCATAACCCAATAACACTAACACTAACACTAACCCTAACCCTAACCCAACCCTAACACTAACCCTATCCCTAACACTAACACAACCCTAAACCTAAACCTAACCCTAACACTAACTATAACACTAGCCCTAACCGGGACTCTGACCCTGATCCTCACGCTAACCCTAAACCTATTCCTCACTCTAACTCTAAACCAATTCTAACCCTAACCTAACCCTCACCCTCACCCTAACGCTAACCCCAAGGCGAACCATACTCCTAATCCAAAACTAACCTTAACCCTATCCATAAGCATAACCCCTAACCCTAATCCTAACCGTAAACCTAACCCTAACACTAACACTAACCCAACACTAATCCTAACCCTAGCCCTCACCCTAACCCTAACCCTAACACTAACCCTAACCCTAAACCCAACCCTGAAGCCTCACCCTAACTCTAACCCTCAACCTAACCCTAACCCTTATGCTAAGCCTAACCCTAACCCTTATGCTAAGCCTAACACTAACCCTAAACCTATCGCAACCCTATACCTAACCCTAACCCAAACCCTAACATTAACATTAACACCTAAACCTAATGCTAACCATAAACTTAACCCTAACCTTAACCCAACCCAAATTTAACTCTAATCCTACCCTAACCCAAACACTAAACCTAAACCTAAACCTAAAACTAACCGTCAACCTAACCCTAACCCTAACCTAAACCTAAATGTAACTGTAACCCTAACCTTAACCCTAACCTTAACCAACACTAACCATCACTAAACCTAACCCTAACCCTAAGGCTAACCCTAAACCAACACTAACCCTAAACCTAAACCTAACCCCTAACCCTAACCCTAACCCTAACCCTAACCCTAAACCAACGCTAACCCTAACCCTAACTCTGACCCTAACCCAAACCTAACCCTAATCCTAACCCAAACAATTAATCCTAACCCAACCCTAACCCTAACACTAACACTAAACCTAATCCTATCTCTAATCCTAACCCTAGCC
Source organism: Cavia porcellus (assembly GCF_034190915.1). Taxonomy (NCBI): domain Eukaryota; kingdom Metazoa; phylum Chordata; class Mammalia; order Rodentia; family Caviidae; genus Cavia; species Cavia porcellus. The sequence continues at coordinate 1,548,156 of NW_026947547.1, read as the reverse complement.
CTAAGCCTAACGCTAACCCTGACCCTAACCCTAACCCTAACCAAACCCTAACCGTAACCCTAACCCTAACCCTAACCCTTAATCCTAACCCTAACTCTAACCCTAACCCTAACCATAACCCTTACCCTAACGCAACCCTAACCCTAACACTAACCCAAACCGTAACCCGAACACTAAGCCTAACACTAACCCTAAGCCTAATGCTAACCCTAACACTAACCATAAGCCTAACAAACCTTAACAAAACCTAACCCTAACCCTAACCCTAACCTTAGCACTTACCCTAACCCAAACCCCAACGCCAATCCCAAAGCGAAACACAACAGCAAACCCTACCTTAACGCAACCCTAAACCTATCCCTAACCCTAACACTAACCCAAATCTAACCCTATCCCAAACCCTAACACTGCCCTAACCCTAACGCTAACCCTAAACCTAACCTTAACCCTAAACCTAACCCAAAACGAACCCTAACCCTAACCATAACCATAACCCTAACGATAAGAGTACCCTAACACTAAAGCTACCCTTACCTTACCATAAGCCTAAACCTAACCCTAACCCTAACCCTAAACGTAACACAACTCTGACACTAAACCTAACCCTAAATCTAACCCTAACCCTAAACCTAGGCCTAAGCCAAAGCCTAACCCTAACCCTAACCAACCGAAACCAACCCTAAATTAACCCTAAACTTAAACCTAACCAAAAGCCTAACCCTAACCCTAACCTGAAACCCAACCCTAACCCTAAACGTAAATCTTACCCTTACCCGAACCCTAACTGCAACCCTAACACTAACCCTAACCCAACCCTAACCCTAACCGTAATACTAACCCTACCCTACCCAGAAACCTAAGCCTAACACTTACACTAACCAACCCTAACCAAATCTAAACCGAACCCTAACCCTAAGCCTAACCTTAAAACTTGCCCTATACCTATCGCCAACCACAACCACAACCCTAAACCCAACCCCAACCCTAACCATAACACGAAACCTAACACTAACACTAATGAAACCCTAACCCGAACACTAACTCTAACACTACCCCTAACCTTAACCCTAACCCTAACCCTAACCTAACCCAAAACCTAACCCAAATGTACCCCTTACCCTAGCCCTAACCCTAACACTAACCCAACCCGAACCTTAATACTAACCCTAACCACACCCTAACCCAAAACATAACCCTAAACCTAAACCTAACCCTAACCTAAACCCAACCATAAACCTAACCATAACCCTAACCATAACCCAATGACACTAACCCTATCCCTAACTCTAACACAACCCTAACCCTAAACCTAACCCTAAGCCAAACGTAACCCTAACCAACCATAACCATGACTCAATAATATTAATCCTAGGCCGAACCCTAACCCTAACCCTAAATCTAAACCTAACCCTAACACAACCCTAACCCTAAACCTAAACCTAACCCTAACTGTAACGGTAGCCCTAACCCTGAACCTGACCCTGATTCTCACCCTAACCCTAACCCTAATTGTTACCCAACTCTAACCCAATCCTAACCCTAACCTAACTCTCACCCTCACCCTAACACTAACCCCAAGGCTAACACTAACCCTAACTCTAACCCAACACTAATCCTAACCCTAGCTCTAACATTAAACCTAAACCTAAACTAACCCTAACCCTAAACCGAACGCTACACCTAACCTGAGCCTTAACCCTAAATTTTACCCTAAACCTACAACACTAACCCTAACCCTCAAACCCTAAGCCTAAACCTAAACCTAGCCCTAACCCTAACCCTAACCCTTACCCCCACTCAAAGCCTAACCCAACTCTAACCCTAACCTTAAACTAACCCTAACCATAACCGTAAGACTAACTCTAAACTTACACCTAATCCAACACTAAACGTAACCCTAAACCTAACTCTAAGCCTAACCTTATCTAACCCTAACCCAAACGTTAACCCTAACCTTAATGCTAACCCTAACCCTAACCCTAACCCAACCTTAATTCTAAACCTAACCCAACCCTAAACCTAACCCTAACCCGATACCGAACGCAACCCTATACCAAACCCTAAGCCAAACACTAACCCTAACCCTAACACCTAAACCTAATGATGACCATAAACCTAACCCTAACCCTAACCCAAACCAACCTTAACTATAATCTCAACCGTAATCCTAACCCTAAGCCTAACCTGAACCCTAATCTAAACCTAACTGTAACCCTAACACTAACCCTATCCCTAAAGAACCCTAACCAACACTATACCTAACCCTAACCCTAAGCCTAACCATAACCCAACCCTAACCCTAACTCTAAACATAACACCTTACCCTAACCCTAACACTAACCCTAACCCTAACCCCAACCCTAAACCCTCACCCTAACTCTAACACTAAACCTAAACCTAACCCTTATGCTAAGCCTAACCCTAACCCTAAACCTAACCCAACCCTATACATAACCCTAACCCAAACCCTAACACTAACCCTAACACCTAAACCTAATGCTAACTATAAACTTGACCCTATCCGTAACCCACCCCAACGTTAACTCTATTCCTACCCTAACCCAAACTCTAACCGTAAACCTAAACCTAAACCTAACCCTCAACCTAACCCTAACCCTAACCTAAACCTAAATGTAACCGTAACCCTAACCTTAAGCCTACCCCTAACCAACCCTAACCATCACTAAACCTAACCCTAACCCTAAGGCTAACCCTAACCCAACCCTAACCCTAACCCTAACCCTAACCCCTAACCCTAACCCTAACACTAACCCTAACCCTGACCCTAACCCTAACCCAACGCTAACCCTAACCCTAACCCTGACCCTAACACAAAGCCTAACCCTAATCCCTAACCCAAACAATAAAACCTAACCCAACCCTAACCCTAAAACTAACACTAAACCTAATCCTATCTCTAAACCTAACCCTAGCTCTAAGCCTAACGCTAACCTTGACCCAAACCCTAACCCTAACCCAACCCTAACCCTAACCCTAACCCTAACCTTCACCCCTAATCCTAACCCTAATTCGAACCGTAACCCTAACCCTAACACTTACCCCAACCCAACGCTAACCCTAACACTAACCCAAACCGTACCCCTAACCCTAAGCCTTACCCTAACCCTAAGCCTAATGCTAACCCTAACGCTAAGACTAAGCCTAACCAACCCTAACCAAACCTAACCCTAACCCTAACGCTAACCCTAGCACTTACCCTAACACAAACCCCAACGCCAACCCCAAACCGAAACACAACCGCAAACCGTACCCAAAACCAACCCTAAACCTATCCCTAACCCTAACACGAACCCAACCCTAACACTATCCCTAACCCTAACCCTACCCTAAACCTAACCCTAAACCTAACCCTAACCTTAAACCCAAATCCAACCCAAACCCCAACCTGAACCACAACCCCAACAGCAACCCAAACTCAACCATAACCCTAACCCTAAACCTAACCCAAAACGAACCCTAACCTTAACCATAACCATAACCCTAACGTTAAGAGTACTCTAACCCTAACGCAACCCTTACCCTACCATAGGCCTAAACCTAACCCTAACCCTAACCGTAACACAACCCTGACACTAAACCTAACTCTAAATGTAACCCTAACTCTAAACCTAAGCCTAAGCCTAAGCCTAACCCTAACCAACCGAAACCAACCCTAAATTAACCCTAAATTTAAATCTAACCAAAAGCCTAACCCTAACCCTAACCTGAAACCCAACCCTAACCCTAAACGTAAATCTAACCCTAACCGTAACCCTAACTGTAACCCTAACACTAACCCTAACCCAAACCTAACCCTAACCCTAACACTAACCCTACCCTACCCATAAACCTAAGCCTAACACTTACCCTAACCGACCCTAACCAAATCTAAACCGTAACCTAACGCTAACCCTATCACTAAACCTTGCCGTAAACCTATCGCCAACCACAACCACAACCCTAACCCCAAACCCAACCCTAAACATAACCCGAACCATAACACTAACACTAATGAAACCCTAACCCTAACACTAACTCTAATCCTACCCCTAACCTTAACCCTAACCCTAACTCTAACCGAACCCAAAACCTAACGCAAACGTAACCCTAACCCTAGCCCTAACCCTAACACTAACATAACCCCAACCGTAATACTAAACCTAACCCAACCCTAACCCAAAACATAACGCTAACGCTAACCCTAACCCAAACCCAACCATAAACCTAACCATAACCCTAACCATAACCCAATAACACTAACCCTAACCCTAACCCTAACCCTAACCCAACCCTAACACTAACCCTATCCCTAACACTAACACAACCCTAAACCTAAACCTAACCCTAACACTAACTATAACACTAGCCCTAACCGGGACTCTGACCCTGATCCTCACGCTAACCCTAAACCTATTCCTCACTCTAACTCTAAACCAATTCTAACCCTAACCTAACCCTCACCCTCACCCTAACGCTAACCCCAAGGCGAACCATACTCCTAATCCAAAACTAACCTTAACCCTATCCATAAGCATAACCCCTAACCCTAATCCTAACCGTAAACCTAACCCTAACCCTAACCCTAACCCAACACTAATCCTAACCCTAGCCTCACCCTAACCCTAACCCTAAACCCAACCCTAAAGCCTCACCCTAACTCTAACCCTCAACCTAACCCTAACCCTTATGCTAAGCCTAACCCTAACCCTTATGCTAAGCCTAACACTAACCCTAAACCTATCGCAACCCTATACCTAACCCTAACCCAAACCCTAACATTAACATTAACACCTAAACCTAATGCTAACCATAAACTTAACCCTAACCTTAACCCAACCCAAATTTAACTCTAATCCTACCCTAACCCAAACACTAAACCTAAACCTAAACCTAACCCTAACCGTCAACCTAACCCTAACCCTAACCTAAACCTAAATGTAACTGTAACCCTAACCTTAACCCTAACCTTAACCAACACTAACCATCACTAAACCTAACCCTAACCCTAAGGCTAACCCTAAACCAACACTAACCCTAAACCTAAACCTAACCCCTAACCCTAACCCTAACCCTAACCCTAACCCTAAACCAACGCTAACCCTAACCCTAACACTGACCCTAACCCAAACCTAACCCTAATCCTAACCCAAACAATTAATCCTAACCCAACCCTAACCCTAACACTAACACTAAACCTAATCCTATCTCTAATCCTAACCCTAGCCCTAAGCCTAACGCTAACCCTGACCCTAACCCTAACCCTAACCAAACCCTAACCGTAACCCTAACCCTAACCCTAACCCTTAATCCTAACCCTAACTCTAACCCTAACCCTAACCATAACCCTTACCCTAACCCAACCCTAACCCTAACACTAACCCAAACCGTAACCCGAACACTAAGCCTAACACTAACCCTAAGCCTAATGCTAACCCTAACACTAACCATAAGCCTAACAAACCTTAACAAAACCTAACCCTAACCCTAACCCTAACCTTAGCACTTACCCTAACCCAAACCCCAACGCCAATCCCAAAGCGAAACACAACAGCAAACCCTACCTTAACGCAACCCTAAACCTATCCCTAACCCTAACACTAACCCAAATCTAACCCTATCCCTAACCCTAACCCTACCCTAACCCTAACGCTAACCCTAAACCTAACCTTAACCCTAAACCTAACCCAAAACGAACCCTAACCCTAACCATAACCATAACCCTAACGATAAGAGTACCCTAACACTAAAGCTACCCTTACCCTACCATAAGCCTAAACCTAACCCTAACCCTAACCCTAAACGTAACACAACTCTGACACTAAACCTAACCCTAAATCTAACCCTAACCCTAAACCTAGGCCTAAGCCAAAGCCTAACCCTAACCCTAACCAACCGAAACCAACCCTAAATTAACCCTAAACTTAAACCTAACCAAAAGCCTAACCCTAACCCTAACCTGAAACCCAACCCTAACCCTAAACGTAAATCTTACCCTTACCCGAACCCTAAATGCAACCCTAACACTAACCCTAACCCAACCCTAACCCTAACCGTAATACTAACCCTACCCTACCCAGAAACCTAAGCCTAACACTTACACTAACCAACCCTAACCAAATCTAAACCGAACCCTAACCCTAAGCCTAACCTTAAAACTTGCCCTATACCTATCGCCAACCACAACCACAACCCTAAACCCAACCCCAACCCTAACCATAACACGAAACCTAACACTAACACCAATGAAACCCTAACCCGAACACTAACTCTAACACTACCCCTAACCTTAACCCTAAGCCTAACCCTAACCTAACCCAAAACCTAACCCAAATGTACCCCTTACCCTAGTCCTAACCCTAACACTAACCCAACCCGAACCCTAATACTAACCCTAACCACACCCTAACCCAAAACATAACCCTAAACCTAACCCTAACCCTAACCTAAACCCAACCATAAACCTAACCATAACCCTAACCATAACCCAATGACACTAACCCTATCCCTAACTCTAACACAACCCTAACCCTAAACCTAACCCTAAGCCAAACGTAACCCTAACCAACCATAACCATAACTCAATAATATTAATCCTAGGCCGAACCCTAACCCTAACCCTAAATCTAAACCTAACCCTAACACAACCCTAACCCTAAACCTAAACCTAACCCTAACTGTAACGGTAGCCCTAACCCTGAACCTGACCCTGATTCTCACCCTAACCCTAACCCTAATTGTTACCCAACTCTAACCCAATCCTAACCCTAACCTAACCCTCACCCTCACCCTAACACTAACCCCAAGGCTAACACTAACCCTAACTCTAACCCAACACTAATCCTAACCCTAGCTCTAACATTAAACCTAAACCTAAACTAACCCTAACCCTAAACCGAACGCTACACCTAACCTGAGCCTTAACCCTAAATTTTACCCTAAACCTACAACACTAACCCTAACCCTCAAACCCTAAGCCTAAACCTAAACCTAGCCCTAACCCTAACCCTAACCCTTACCCCCACTCAAAGCCTAACCCAACTCTAACCCTAACCTTAAACTAACCCTAACCATAACCGTAAGACTAACTCTAAACTTACACCTAATCCAACACTAAACGTAACCCTAAACCTAACTCTAAGCCTAACCTTATCTAACCCTAACCCAAACGTTAACCCTAACCTTAATGCTAACCCTAACCCTAACCCTAACCCAACCTTAATTCTAAACCTAACCCAACCCTAAACCTAACCCTAACCCGATACCGAACGCAACCCTATACCAAACCCTAAGCCAAACACTAACCCTAACCCTAACACCTAAACCTAATGATGACCATAAACCTAACCCTAACCCTAACCCAAACCAACCTTAACTATAATCTCAACCGTAATCCTAACCCTAAGCCTAACCTGAACCCTAATCTAAACCTAACTGTAACCCTAACACTAACCCTATCCCTAAAGAACCCTAACCAACACTATACATAACCCTAACCCTAAGCCTAACCATAACCCAACCCTAACCCTAACTCTAAACATAACACCTTACCCTAACCCTAACACTAACCCTAACCCTAACCCCAACCCTAAACCCTCACCCTAACTCTAACACTAAACCTAAACCTAACCCTTATGCTAAGCCTAACCCTAACCCTAAACCTAACCCAACCCTATACATAACCCTAACCCAAACCCTAACACTAACCCTAACACCTAAACCTAATGCTAACTATAAACTTGACCCTATCCGTAACCCACCCCAACGTTAACTCTATTCCTACCCTAACCCAAACTCTAACCGTAAACCTAAACCTAAACCTAACCCTCAACCTAACCCTAACCCTAACCTAAACCTAAATGTAACCGTAACCCTAACCTTAAGCCTACCCCTAACCAACCCTAACCATCACTAAACCTAACCCTAACCCTAAGGCTAACCCTAACCCAACCCTAACCCTAACCCTAACCCTAACCCCTAACCCTAACCCTAACACTAACCCTAACCCTGACCCTAACCCTAACCCAACGCTAACCCTAACCCTAACCCTGACCCTAACACAAAGCCTAACCCTAATCCCTAACCCAAACAATAAAACCTAACCCAACCCTAACCCTAAAACTAACACTAAACCTAATCCTATCTCTAATCCTAACCCTAGCTCTAAGCCTAACGCTAACCTAGACCCAAACCCTAACCCTAACCCAACCCTAACCCTAACCCTAACCCTAACCTTCACCCCTAATCCTAACCGTAATTCGAACCGTAACCCTAACCCTAACACTTACCCCAACCCAACGCTAACCCTAACACTAACCCAAACCGTACCCCTAACCCTAAGCCTTACCCTAACCCTAAGCCTAATGCTAACCCTAACGCTAAGACTAAGCCTAACCAACCCTAACCAAACCTAACCCTAACCCTAACGCTAACCCTAGCACTTACCCTAACACAAACCCCAACGCCAACCCCAAACCGAAACACAACCGCAAACCGTACCCAAAACCAACCCTAAACCTATCCCTAACCCTAACACGAACCCAACCCTAACACTATCCCTAACCCTAACCCTACCCTAAACCTAACCCTAAACCTAACCCTAACCTTAAACCCAAATCCAACCCAAACCCCAACCTGAACCACAACCCCAACAGCAACCCAAACTCAACCATAACCCTAACCCTAAACCTAACCCAAAACGAACCCTAACCTTAACCATAACCATAACCCTAACGTTAAGAGTACTCTAACCCTAACGCAACCCTTACCCTACCATAGGCCTAAACCTACCCCTAACCCTAACCCTAACCGTAACACAACCCTGACACTAAACCTAACTCTAAATGTAACCCTAACTCTAAACATAAGCCTAAGCCTAAGCCTAAGCCTCACCCTAACAAACCGAAACCAACGCTAAATTAACCCTAAACTTAAACCTATCCAAAAGCCTAACCCTAACCCTAACCTGAAACCCAACCCTAAACCTAAACGTAAATCTCGCCCTAACCCTAACCCTAACTGTATCCCTAACACTAACACTAACCCAACCCTAACCCTAACCCTAACACTAACCCTACCCTACCCATAAAACTAAGCCTAACACTTACCCTAACCAACCCTAATCAAATCTAAACCGTACCCTAATCCTAACCCTATACCTAAACCTTACCCTAAACCTATCGCCAACCACAACCACAACCCTAACCCCAAGCCCAACCCTAACCATAACCCGAACCATAACACTAACACTAATGAAACCCTAACCCTAACACTAACTCTAACCCTACCCCTAACCTTAACCCTAACCCTAACCATAACCTAACCCAAAACCTAAACCAAACGTAACCCTAACCCAAGCCCTAACCCTAACCCTAACCCAACCCTAACCCAAAACATAACCCTAACCCTAACCCTAACCATAACCCTAACCCTAACCCAAACCCAACCATAAAACTAACCATAACCCTAAGCATAACCCAATAACACTAACCCTAACCCTAACCCTAAACCTAACCCAACCCTAACACTAACCCTATACCTAACACTAACACAACCCTAACCCTAAACCTAACCCTAACCCTAACTCTAACACTGGCCATAACCCTGACTCTGAACCTGATCCTCACCCTAACCCTAACCCTAATCCCCACCCTAACTCTAAACCAATCCTAACCCTAACCTAACCCTCACCCTCACCCTAACGTTAACCCCAAGGCTAACCCTAACCCAAATCCAAAACTAACCTTAACCCTATCCATAAGCATAACCCCTAACCCTAAACCTAACCGTAAACCTAACCCTAACCCTAACTCTAACCCAACACTAATCCTAACCCTAGGCCAAACCCTAAACCTAAACCTAACCTAACCCTAACCCTAAACCAGCACTACACCTAACCCGAGCCCTAAACCTAAATTTTACCCTAACCTTCCTACACTAACCCTAACTCTCAAACCCTAACCCTAGCCCTAACCCTAACCCTACCTCTTACACCCACTCAAGCCTAACACCAATTGTAACCCTAACCTTAAACTAACCCCAACCCTAACACTAACTCTAAGCCAAAACCTAACCGAACACTAAACGTAACCCTAACCCTAACTCTAAGCCTTACCCTAATCTAACCCTAACCCAAACGCTAAACCTAGCCTTAACGCTAACCCTAACCCTAACACTAACCCTAACCCTAAACCTAACTCTAACACGAAACCGAACCCAACCCTATACCTAACCCTAACCCAAACACTAACCCTAACCCTAACACCTAAACCGAATGCTGACCATAAGCCTAACCCTAACCTTAACCCATACCAACATAACTCTAATCCCAACCATAACCCTAACCCTAAGTCTAACCCGAACCCTAATCTAAACCTAAGCGTAACCCTAACCCTATCCATAACGAACCCTAACCAATACTAAACCTAACCCTAACCCTAAGCCTAACCCTAACCCAACCCTAAAACCTAGACCTAAACCTAAACTCAAACCATAACCCAACACTAACCCTAACACTAACCCTTACGCTAAGCCTAACCATAACCCTAACCCTAACCAAACCCTAACACTAACCCTATCCCTAATACTAACACAAACCTAACCCTAAACCTAACCCTAAGCCAAACGTAACCCTAACCCTAACCATAACCATAACACAATAATAATAATCCTAGCCCGAACCCTAACCCTAACCCTAACTCTAAACCTAACTCTAACCCAATCGTAACCCTAACCTAACCCTCACCCTCACCCTAACACTAACCGCAAGGCTAACCCTAACCCTAAATCTAAGGCAACACTAATCCTAACCTTAGCCCTAACCCTAAAACTAAACCTAACCCTAACTCTAACGCTAGCCCTAACCCTTAACCTAACCCTGATTCTCACCCTAACCCTAACCCTAATTCTAACCCTAACTCTAACCCAATCGTAACCCTAACCTAACCCTCACCCTCACCCTAACACTAACCGCAAGGCTAACCCTAACCCTAAATCTAAGGCAACACTAATCCTAACCTTAGCCCTAACCCTAAACCTAAACCTAAGCTAACCCTAACCCTAAACCGAATGCTACACCTAACCTGAGCACTAACACTAAATTTTACCGTAAACCTCCAACAATAACCCTAACCATTAAACCCTAAGCCTAACCCTAACTCTAGCCCTAACCCTAACCCTAACCCTTACCCCCACCCAAAGCCTAACCTCAACTCTAACCCTAACCTTAAACTAACCCTAACCATAACTGTAACACTAACACTAAACTTACACCTAATCCAAAACTAAACGTAACCCTAACCCTAACTCTAAGCCTAACCCTAATCTAACCGTAACTCAAACGTTAACCTAACCTTAACCCAAAACCTAACCCAACCTTAATTCTAAACCTAACCCAACCCTAAACCTAACCCTAACCCGAAACCGAACCCAACCCTATACATAACCCTAACCCAAAACCTAACCCTAACCCTCACACCTAAACCTAATGATGATCATAAACCTAACCCTAACCCTAACCCAAACCAACCTTAACTCTAATCCCAACCATAACGCTAACCCTAAGCCTAACCTGAACCCTAATCTAAACCTAACTGTAAACCTAACCCTAACACTATCCCTAACGAACCCTACCAACACAAAACCTAATCCTAACACTAAGCCTAACCCTAACCCAACACTAACCCTAACTCTAAACCTAACACCTAACCCTAACCCTAACACTAACCCTAACCCTAACCCCAACCCTAAACCCTCACCCTAACTCTAACGCTAAACCTAAACCTAACCCTTATACTAAGCCTAACCCTAACCCTAAACCTAACCCAACCCTATACCTAACCCTAACCCAAACCCTAACACTAACCCTAACACCTAAACCTAATGCTAACCATAAACTTAACCCTATCCCTAAGCCAACCCAACCTTAACTCTATTCCTACCCGAAACCAAACTCTAACCCTAAACCTAAACCTAAACTTAACCCTCAACCTAACCCTAACCCTAACCTAAATCTAAATGTAACCGTAACCCTAACCTTAAGCCTACCCTTAACCAACCCTAACCATCACTAAACCTAACCCTAACCCTAAGGCTAACCCTAACCAAACCCTAACCCTAACCTGAACCATAACCCCTAACCCTGACCCTAACCCTAACCCAACGCTAACCCTAATCCTAACCCTTAACCTAAACCAAAGCCTAACCCTAAACCTAACCCTAACACTATCCCTAACAAACCCTAACCAAAACTAAACCTAACCCTAACCCTAAGCCTAACCCTATCCCACCCTAAACCCTAACCCTAAACCTAAACTCTAAGCATAACCCAACACTAACCCGAATCGTAACCCTGACACATAATCTAAGCCAAAGCCTAACCCTAACCCTAACCCTAACCCTAACCATAACCATAACCCAAACCAAACCCTAACAGTACCTCTAACATTTAACCTAACCCTACCCCTAATAGTATCCCTAACCCTAACCCTAACCCTAACCCTAACATTAACCCTAACCCTAACCCAACGCTAACCCTAAACCTAACCCTGACCCTAACCCAAAGCCTAACCCTATCCCTAACCCAAACAATAAAACCTAACCCAACCCTAACACTAACACTTACACTAAACCTAACCCTATCTCTAATCCTAAACCTAGCGCTAAGCCTAATGCTAACCCTGACCCTAACCCTAAACCTAACCCTAACCCTAACCCTAACCCAACCCTAACCCTAACCCTAGCCCCTAATCCTAACCCTAACTCTAACCCTAACCCTAACCCTTGCCCTAACCCAACCCTAACCCTAACACTAACCCAAACCGTAACCCTAATCCTAAGCCTAACCCTAACCCTAAGCCTAATGCTAACCCTAACCCTAACCCTAAGCCTGAACAAATCTAACCCTAACCCTAACCCAAACCCTAGCACTTACCATAACCCAAACCCCAACGCCAACCCCAAACCGAACCACAACCGCAAACCCTACCCTAACCCAACCCTAAACCTATCCGTAACCGTAACCCTACCCTAACCCTAACCCTAACCCTAAACCTAACACTAACCTTAAACCCAAACCCAACCCCAACCCCAACCTGAACCAAAACCCCAACAGCAACCCTAACCCAACCCTAACCCTAACCCTAAACTTAACCCAACACGAACCCTAACCCTAACCATAACCAGAACCCTAATGATAAGAGTACCCTACCCTAACGCTACCCTTACCCTACCATAAGCGTAAACCTAACCCTAACCCTAACCCTAAACGTAACACAACCCTAACACTAATTCTAAACCTAAATCTAACCCTAACTCTAAAACTAAGCCTAAGCCTAAGCCTAACCCTAACCCTAACCAACCGAAACCAACCCTAAATTAACCCTAAACTTAAACCTAACCAAAAGCCTAACCCTAACCCTAACCTGAAACTCAACCCTAACCCTAAATGTAAATCTAACCCTAACCCTAACCCTAACTGTAACCCTAACACTAACCCTAACCCAACCCTAACCCTAACCGTAATACTAACCCTACCCTACCCAGAAACCTAAGCCTAACACTTACACTAACCAACCCTAACCAAATCTAAACCGAACCCTAACCCTAAGCCTAACCTTAAAACTTGCCCTATACCTATCGCCAACCACAACCACAACCCTAAACCCAACCCCAACCCTAACCATAACACGAAACCTAACACTAACACTAATGAAACCCTAACCCGAACACTAACTCTAACACTACCCCTAACCTTAACCCTAAGCCTAACCCTAACCTAACCCAAAACCTAACCCAAATGTACCCCTTACCCTAGTCCTAACCCTAACACTAACCCAACCCGAACCCTAATACTAACCCTAACCACACCCTAACCCAAAACATAACCCTAAACCTAACCCTAACCCTAACCTAAACCCAACCATAAACCTAACCATAACCCTAACCATAACCCAATGACACTAACCCTATCCCTAACTCTAACACAACCCTAACCCTAAACCTAACCCTAAGCCAAACGTAACCCTAACCAACCATAACCATAACTCAATAATATTAATCCTAGGCCGAACCCTAACCCTAACCCTAAATCTAAACCTAACCCTAACACAACCCTAACCCTAAACCTAAACCTAACCCTAACTGTAACGGTAGCCCTAACCCTGAACCTGACCCTGATTCTCACCCTAACCCTAACCCTAATTGTTACCCAACTCTAACCCAATCCTAACCCTAACCTAACCCTCACCCTCACCCTAACACTAACCCCAAGGCTAACACTAACCCTAACTCTAACCCAACACTAATCCTAACCCTAGCTCTAACATTAAACCTAAACCTAAACTAACCCTAACCCTAAACCGAACGCTACACCTAACCTGAGCCTTAACCCTAAATTTTACCCTAAACCTACAACACTAACCCTAACCCTCAAACCCTAAGCCTAAACCTAAACCTAGCCCTAACCCTAACCCTAACCCTTACCCCCACTCAAAGCCTAACCCAACTCTAACCCTAACCTTAAACTAACCCTAACCATAACCGTAAGACTAACTCTAAACTTACACCTAATCCAACACTAAACGTAACCCTAAACCTAACTCTAAGCCTAACCTTATCTAACCCTAACCCAAACGTTAACCCTAACCTTAATGCTAACCCTAACCCTAACCCTAACCCAACCTTAATTCTAAACCTAACCCAACCCTAAACCTAACCCTAACCCGATACCGAACGCAACCCTATACCAAACCCTAAGCCAAACACTAACCCTAACCCTAACACCTAAACCTAATGATGACCATAAACCTAACCCTAACCCTAACCCAAACCAACCTTAACTATAATCTCAACCGTAATCCTAACCCTAAGCCTAACCTGAACCCTAATCTAAACCTAACTGTAACCCTAACACTAACCCTATCCCTAAAGAACCCTAACCAACACTATACATAACCCTAACCCTAAGCCTAACCATAACCCAACCCTAACCCTAACTCTAAACATAACACCTTACCCTAACCCTAACACTAACCCTAACCCTAACCCCAACCCTAAACCCTCACCCTAACTCTAACACTAAACCTAAACCTAACCCTTATGCTAAGCCTAACCCTAACCCTAAACCTAACCCAACCCTATACATAACCCTAACCCAAACCCTAACACTAACCCTAACACCTAAACCTAATGCTAACTATAAACTTGACCCTATCCGTAACCCACCCCAACGTTAACTCTATTCCTACCCTAACCCAAACTCTAACCGTAAACCTAAACCTAAACCTAACCCTCAACCTAACCCTAACCCTAACCTAAACCTAAATGTAACCGTAACCCTAACCTTAAGCCTACCCCTAACCAACCCTAACCATCACTAAACCTAACCCTAACCCTAAGGCTAACCCTAACCCAACCCTAACCCTAACCCTAACCCTAACCCCTAACCCTAACCCTAACACTAACCCTAACCCTGACCCTAACCCTAACCCAACGCTAACCCTAACCCTAACCCTGACCCTAACACAAAGCCTAACCCTAATCCCTAACCCAAACAATAAAACCTAACCCAACCCTAACCCTAAAACTAACACTAAACCTAATCCTATCTCTAATCCTAACCCTAGCTCTAAGCCTAACGCTAACCTAGACCCAAACCCTAACCCTAACCCAACCCTAACCCTAACCCTAACCCTAACCTTCACCCCTAATCCTAACCGTAATTCGAACCGTAACCCTAACCCTAACACTTACCCCAACCCAACGCTAACCCTAACACTAACCCAAACCGTACCCCTAACCCTAAGCCTTACCCTAACCCTAAGCCTAATGCTAACCCTAACGCTAAGACTAAGCCTAACCAACCCTAACCAAACCTAACCCTAACCCTAACGCTAACCCTAGCACTTACCCTAACACAAACCCCAACGCCAACCCCAAACCGAAACACAACCGCAAACCGTACCCAAAACCAACCCTAAACCTATCCCTAACCCTAACACGAACCCAACCCTAACACTATCCCTAACCCTAACCCTACCCTAAACCTAACCCTAAACCTAACCCTAACCTTAAACCCAAATCCAACCCAAACCCCAACCTGAACCACAACCCCAACAGCAACCCAAACTCAACCATAACCCTAACCCTAAACCTAACCCAAAACGAACCCTAACCTTAACCATAACCATAACCCTAACGTTAAGAGTACTCTAACCCTAACGCAACCCTTACCCTACCATAGGCCTAAACCTACCCCTAACCCTAACCCTAACCGTAACACAACCCTGACACTAAACCTAACTCTAAATGTAACCCTAACTCTAAACATAAGCCTAAGCCTAAGCCTAAGCCTCACCCTAACAAACCGAAACCAACGCTAAATTAACCCTAAACTTAAACCTATCCAAAAGCCTAACCCTAACCCTAACCTGAAACCCAACCCTAAACCTAAACGTAAATCTCGCCCTAACCCTAACCCTAACTGTATCCCTAACACTAACACTAACCCAACCCTAACCCTAACCCTAACACTAACCCTACCCTACCCATAAAACTAAGCCTAACACTTACCCTAACCAACCCTAATCAAATCTAAACCGTACCCTAATCCTAACCCTATACCTAAACCTTACCCTAAACCTATCGCCAACCACAACCACAACCCTAACCCCAAGCCCAACCCTAACCATAACCCGAACCATAACACTAACACTAATGAAACCCTAACCCTAACACTAACTCTAACCCTACCCCTAACCTTAACCCTAACCCTAACCATAACCTAACCCAAAACCTAAACCAAACGTAACCCTAACCCAAGCCCTAACCCTAACCCTAACCCAACCCTAACCCAAAACATAACCCTAACCCTAACCCTAACCATAACCCTAACCCTAACCCAAACCCAACCATAAAACTAACCATAACCCTAAGCATAACCCAATAACACTAACCCTAACCCTAACCCTAAACCTAACCCAACCCTAACACTAACCCTATACCTAACACTAACACAACCCTAACCCTAAACCTAACCCTAACCCTAACTCTAACACTGGCCATAACCCTGACTCTGAACCTGATCCTCACCCTAACCCTAACCCTAATCCCCACCCTAACTCTAAACCAATCCTAACCCTAACCTAACCCTCACCCTCACCCTAACGTTAACCCCAAGGCTAACCCTAACCCAAATCCAAAACTAACCTTAACCCTATCCATAAGCATAACCCCTAACCCTAATCCTAACCGTAAACCTAACCCTAACCCTAACTCTAACCCAACACTAATCCTAACCCTAGGCCAAACCCTAAACCTAAACCTAACCTAACCCTAACCCTAAACCAGCACTACACCTAACCCGAGCCCTAAACCTAAATTTTACCCTAACCTTCCTACACTAACCCTAACTCTCAAACCCTAACCCTAGCCCTAACCCTAACCCTACCTCTTACACCCACTCAAGCCTAACACCAATTGTAACCCTAACCTTAAACTAACCCCAACCCTAACACTAACTCTAAGCCAAAACCTAACCGAACACTAAACGTAACCCTAACCCTAACTCTAAGCCTTACCCTAATCTAACCCTAACCCAAACGCTAAACCTAGCCTTAACGCTAACCCTAACCCTAACACTAACCCTAACCCTAAACCTAACTCTAACACGAAACCGAACCCAACCCTATACCTAACCCTAACCCAAACACTAACCCTAACCCTAACACCTAAACCGAATGCTGACCATAAGCCTAACCCTAACCTTAACCCATACCAACATAACTCTAATCCCAACCATAACCCTAACCCTAAGTCTAACCCGAACCCTAATCTAAACCTAAGCGTAACCCTAACCCTATCCATAACGAACCCTAACCAATACTAAACCTAACCCTAACCCTAAGCCTAACCCTAACCCAACCCTAAAACCTAGACCTAAACCTAAACTCAAACCATAACCCAACACTAACCCTAACACTAACCCTTACGCTAAGCCTAACCATAACCCTAACCCTAACCAAACCCTAACACTAACCCTATCCCTAATACTAACACAAACCTAACCCTAAACCTAACCCTAAGCCAAACGTAACCCTAACCCTAACCATAACCATAACACAATAATAATAATCCTAGCCCGAACCCTAACCCTAACCCTAA